>NC_053035.3:261066056-261680743 GCF_002575655.3 Aegilops tauschii subsp. strangulata
TGGTTCTAAGGAGGCAAGCGCAGGCGAGGAGTACCGAGGCATCAGGCGAAGACCACTTTTGTCAGGATAGCTTGTACTAGCTGTCCCCTTTCAAATTTGACCGCCGTTGTTGGCTCCCTTCCCGCTCAATATTTGGGGAGAGGACCAGGGCCTATATAAGTAGAGCTAGCCACCACAGTAGAGGCATCGAGTTCTCACTCACACAAGTTCGGCAAGCACAAGAACACCTCAACCTCAGGAGGTTGTTCTTCCCCTTGTACTGTTCATCATCAGCCCAAGAGGCAATCCACCACCACACACACTGGAGTAGGGTATTACACCACAACGGTGGCCCGAACCAGTATAAATCTCGTGTCTTCCTGTGTTTCGAGTTCGTCGAGTTCGTCCGCGAGATCTTAGCATGCTGGGTATGGATCGGTAGGAGGGAAAGACTTCGCGCGCACCCTAGAGTTCGAACCTTGAGGGTTTGCCGGAACCCCACATCCGACATTTGGCACGCCAAGTAGGGGTGCGCCGGAGCTTCTTCCTCGACAATCGACTTGCCGACGCTCCACGGTCAAGATGTCCGGCGACCCAAGAGCTGACTCCGACCGCTGGGAGCCTGGCCGGCCCGGGCGATGACGCCTGCTCATGAAGACCTCGACCCCGCGCTCCAGGCGGCGCGGGCTCCGTCCAACGATGCGGGGCGCGGGCGGCGCGGCCAGGCATCGTCCACCCTCACTCCACGAAAGGTATGAGCCGCTGCAAGGGCAGCAAGCCACGCCGCGGCAACGGCGCCGCACTCGCGGCGAGAGCAGGCAAACATGTGGGCGGCACTCACCGTGGCAAGGGAGCTGCTGCGGTGCCGGCTGATGGAGTGCGGCCAGGACGCGCTGCTGGAACGCGTCACCGAGCTGCTGGACGCGGTGGCCTCGGGAGCGCCGCCTTTCTGCTATCGGCTCCCTTCTCAGGCCAATACGGGGCCTCATGGCGGGCCTCGCCGCAACCACGCGCCGTCGGGCGCGCATGGGGGCTTCGTCAACACCAGCGCGGCCGGCGGCGCCGGGGGCCCCGCCGCCCCCATACCGCCCGCGACAAGCACGGGCACAAGCGTCGCCCCCCATGGTCCCGGCGAGATGCCATGCTACTATCCTCAGGACGCCACGCTGAGCCGGGCAACATGGAGTGTGGGGCACTACGGCGAGGTGTTCGGGGTAACAGCCCCGGAAGCCTACGTGCCCCGCTTGATGGACCAGGAGTACGCACCGGAGGATGACCCCGGCTCGTTCGTTGGAGAAGATTGGGAAGAAGGGGCACTAGGAGTCGAAGCCTTCCAGGAACCAACGGAGAACCACGACGATCGCGCCATCAACGACAACTATAGGGTACCGTTAATCTCTCAGGAGCAAGCTTACGCTAACCATGGGCTTCCAGTGAACCAGGTTACAGCCTCGGCAGATCACCCTGGCGCAGCAACGCCTCTCCCGCCAGGGGAAGCTCGTTGGGGGTTGCGCGGAAGGAGCCAGGAACAGGGCACCTCCCCACGTCGCGCGAAGCCGGGCGGCACCTGGAGGTAGGCCTTCTGCCGGGGAGGCTTCGACGACCCTTCCCCCGGCAGAGGACCTGTGGTCGCCGAGGGCACCGTTGGCGTCCCCTTTCCCCCCTTTGTGTCGTCCAGGTTGCCGGTCGGCTCAAAGGTGGTCGAGGGTGGTGCAAGGCGGGGCCCTCGTCTGGCAATATGAAGCAAGGCCGGTACCTGTGAAGAAGGCCCAGTGCCTGTGAAGCTCGCCGCACATGACACTCTCACGTAATAATGAGTTGGGGCTGTACACGCCTCGGAGTCTCAGGGGTACCGGCCTCAGGCCCTGGGGCTCCCTCCCACGCCTAGTGGCAGCACTTAGCTCTGTGCTGGTGAGAAGACTTGAAGACCAGAAGACTAGACTAGGTGCCGGACGCGGCCATTTGCTTTGGATCTCTCTTTCTGTAGCTTTGCTTTCTGGATCTCGATTTAAGTTGCAGCCGAGTTTTTGTCGATGCGCGCGGGGGGTGCCTCTTCTCGTTCGAACAATTTCTTGCTTTCTGGATTTCGTTTAGTCTGGGACTCATGTCCGTCGCCTTCCCCTCACGAGCCCCTCGCGAGCGGGACTGCGCGAAGCACACGCGCTCCGACCGCGCGCTAACGCTGCAACTGGCGCTTGCCTTTTGCGGGGCCCCTTCTGACAGGTCGACAAGCTCCGCAGGATTCTCAGAAACTCATAGCCTCATGACCCAGCTCGAGGCTGGCGCTGACTAAGGTAAACCACGACGGGCAACTCGCCCCCGGACTCATGAGTCCACGAGGGCACAAATTTAATACCGCATAGGAAATTAAAGGCTGCGGCTTGCTTACATGAGGGGCTCCCCCTCTCAAAATGCTCTTACAAGTTTTCCAAGGGCCGCGCCCGAGTTTTTGCTTACAAGATGCAACGACAGGAGAACATGGGATCAGCCGGACATGTCGCTCGCTACATCGCCCTTGGACGCATCGCTCACATCATCTTCGTCTTCGCTGGCACCATCGCCGCCTTCGGCGACGCCTCCGTCACCATCGTCAACCACATCTCCTTCGTCTGCGGCGACCACCACCGCGTCGTCGTCAGAGGCAAAGGCTCTAACCAGCGCGTGCACGTTGTCCTCCACCCACCGCGCCAGATCGCCCCGGACGGCCTGCGGTACGGGGGCAATGGCGGCGTCGAAGTCGAAGTCGGGGAAGGTGTTCCTGAGGTGGCTGAAGACATGGGAGAACGCGCGCCCGAGAAGGCACCGACTTCTCTCCTCCACGAGCCGGCGAGCCCTGTCAGACCGGGTTTCCAGGCGCGTCACCACGTCGGTGAAGAAGGTCAGATGGCTGGCATAGTCATTCGAGTGGGGCGCAAGAGCATTCTCGTCACAAATGTAGCCCAGGGCAGTATTGGCCCTATTCCGGAGATCCTGAAGCATAGGACCATGCTCGCGCTCCAGCGTCCAACGTTGGAGCACTTCTTCCCTGTTTTGCCGTGCGACGGCCTCGACGTCGTCGACCCGCTCCCGAAGAGAAAGCAGCTTGACGCGGGTGGAGGCCAAGTCCGCCTGTGCCGTGACCAGGGCGGCAGCCGTGGCCTCCGCACGCCTCTCGGCCTCGTCCAACCTGGGCCTGAGAGCAGCAGCCCTGCCCGCACCCTCTGTACCTGCGAGCTTCAACTTCAGGTCATACCTTCCCTCCAGGTCTGCGTGGACCTCGGCCACCAAGCGGTCCACCTCCTCCTGGACCATGGCCTCGCGAACCCCGACGGCATCTTCTGCTTGGGTAACTTGAAGCTCCCTCGTCTCCGATTGCTCAAGCTCGAGGCTGCGCTCCACGGCCTCCAGCGCCAATGCCTCCTCGCGCTTCCGGACCGCTTCCTCCTTGGCAGGCGTCCCCCTCAGCGACGCAATGGCGGCTCTGCACGCCTCCACTTGCTGCTCTAGGGACGCGCTCCAGGTGTGGAGCTCCCACGCGCGCTTCTCCGTGGCCTCACGACGGCGGTCGGCCTCATGAGCCACCTCCAGGGCTCGGGAGCAAGCCTCGCGGGAAACCTTGAGAGACGCCTCAGCCTTCGCATTGTCAAGATCGCGCTGGTAGCGGCCGAGGTTGATAGCCACCCTCAGCTTGCGCCATTCCTCTACCAACCGGAGACCTTCAGCCTCAAGGCGCGAGTCGACACCTGCGAGCTCTTCACCAAGTCGGCTCATTGCGCCCATTGCCTCCTGGAAGAGCTCGTGACGAACTACGCTCCGCCCGCGCTCGAGCTCGAACGCTCGGTCTACCTCGTCCTCCACCTCGGGGGCTACGGGCGGGGCACCAAGCGGTGCACCACCTCTCGACAGGGGGCTGGGGACTGGCGCTACACCTGACGTCAACCAGTCCTCGCGAGGAGCCCAAGCCGATCGGGGCTCACTGCTTGAAGAGGAACCGAAGATCGAAGCCAACCAGCTGCTGACCGTGACCAAAGGAGGGGTCTTGGGCACGCCCGCCAAGCCCCACGCCAGACCGTGGGGGAGGGGCGGCCAAGCCACGGGTTCAGCGCGCCATGAAGGCAAGAGTGCTCCTTCGACCGACCCTGCTCCAGGGGCGGCAAGCGGACCAGGAACGCTTGAGGTCGATGGGGGAGTCGAGGAAGGGGGAGGCCGCTTCTCAGGAGACGCAACAGCTTCAACGGAAGGAGCCCTGAAGGACTGACGTCAGGATAAGAAGACTGCACGCAAGAAGCCATGACAATAAGATACTTACGCGTCAATGGCGACGTACTTTCGTCGCTTCAACGGCCCGAAGATATTGCTGCCGCTAGGGGATCCTTTCCTCTTACGAAGCTCCTCGAAGTCCACGCAAAGACGACCGAATTGCTGGACGTGACGGCCGGTGCGCGGCGGGGCCGAAGAAGAGCTGGGAAGGACAGCTACAGGGGTGCCCGGTTGCGGCGGAGAGCCGAGCGCCGTCTCACCACAACCTCCCGAGGCTCCTGGAGCCTTGGCCTCGGGAGCCGCATGCCGCGTCTCCTCAGTGACCGATGCCTCAGGAGAGGGGTCGCAAGCTCCCGAGGACGACGCCCCAGGATCACCACTCAGCATGTGCTCCTCGGCACTCGAGCCACCGGCCCCCGTCGGAGCTCGCCCTCCTGCACCCTCACCTGGGGCGAGCTCGGCACCGGCGGCGAGGAAGGGAACCACGTCGACGGGGTTCTCGCGGGACCCCACCAGGCCGATTGGGCGCAGCCCCCATTCATCAAAGGAAGGCATGCTCGCAGTAAATGCGGCTTTGTTCTCACAGCGGTACAACAGGCATCTATTCCTGGGCATGTCGTTCGGCAAAGGGACACCCGATAGGACCGTGAGCACCGTTTGCTGCGTCGCAAGAGGAAGCCCCTTCTCCTGAAACCTCATATGGTCCTGGCTGCTGAGCAAGTCCCACATCGGGCGGGAGTGGTGCTGAAGCGGAGCGACTCGACGCTTGACGAACTCCTTCACCACCATAGGCGCAGTCACGCCGCGGTCCTTCAACCTCCTCAGCCTGGCCCAGACAGGGGCAAGGCGGGGGCTCGTGAGCTTCTGATGGCCCCAGCCGGAGTTTGAAATAGCAGGCCCCGCCGGAACTTGGAGCAGAGGGCTGAGCACGCCGGCGTCAACAAACACCCATTGTGTACGGAACTCGCTCGTGGATGAAGGAAGCTCGAAGTCAATCCCCGGGCCCGTTGTCGCGGCCATAGCTTGGAAGCCCACGCACCCCGAGCTCTGCCGGGGACCGGTCAGATGCAATGAGAAGAAATGGTGGAGAAAGGCCATAGAAGGAGCGACGCCCACCATGGCCTCGCACAAGAAGGCGAAGACAGCAAGAAGGGTCACAGATTGAGGGTCGAGATGAAGCATGTGGATCTGATAATGCTCGAGCATCGCGTTGAAGAAGGCGGAGAAGGGAGGAATCAGGCCAGCCCAGAGGGCATCTATGAAGATCGGGACCTCAGTGGCTGCCCGACGCGGGCCAAGCCACCGTCTCTCCCCACTCGTTGAAACTGGAGGCAAGCATGGGGCGCACCTTGTACATGGCCTCGTCGTTGAGCACCCGAGGCCGGCCGAGCGCAGGCTCAAAAGACAGAGGCGCACTTGGCAAAGACAGAGGTTTCTTCCCCTTTTCAGCCTGTTTCGGCGCCATGGCGATGAAGCAGGCGGAGCGCAAGTCAGATTGGAAGGGCGAAGCAGAGTCTCGAGGAATCAGGGAGATTGGAGGAGCCAGGCGTGGGCGAAGGAAGAGTAACTGTGTGAGATGTGGGGGCCGCATAGCCAGGCGGATTCGAGGGCAGCGTGGGGAAGCGGAGATGCCCACGTCCAGTCAACCGCCACGCGTAAACCGAGGCTACAGGCTTTGGGGGCCCACGACGCTTCGTACTTGACCCTTGGCTTCGCCGCGAAGCCAAGCCCGAGCGCGCCTTGGGCCCGGGGGCTACTGTCGGCGTTCTGGGAACGGGGGTCCCCAGACTTGCCTGCCTGCGGCCCACAGCGTGGCTAAGTTCGCGGGCCGTCCGGCCCATCTTCACCAACAAGGCATCCAAGACCCTCGCGAGGGGCCAAGCCTCACGAGGCAGGTGATGCAAGACCTCCTCAGGAGCGGCCTAGCCAGGCAGGCTCACGAGGAGCGGAGATATCAAGGCGGGGCAAACCTCACGAGGCTCTCATGACGTGAGCCATGACGATCGAGACCAGGAGGGCCCCAGACAGGCGCCAGCACGCGTAGCGTCCTTGTTTCCTCTTTGGTGCTAAGGAGGCAAGCGTAGGCGAGGAGTACCGAGGCATCAGGCAAAGGTTGCCATATCGATGCAACGAGACCAAGGCCAGAAGGACGGCAGGACGGAGGTCGCCGTGGAGCCCAAGACGGCGTCACCACCAGAGCCTTTCAATAGTGAAGACCACTTTTGTCAGGATAGTTTGTACTAGCTGTCCCCTTTCAAATTTGCCCGCCGTTGTTGGCTCCCTTCCCGCTCAATATTTGGGGAGAGGACCAGGGCCTATATTAGTAGAGCTAGCCACCACAGTAGAGGCATCGAGTCCTCACTCACACAAGTTCGGCAAGCACAAGAACACCTCAACCTCAGGAGGCTGTTCTTCCCCTTGTACTATTCATCATCAGCCCAAGAGGCAATCCACCACCACACACACTGGAGTAGGGTATTACACCACAACGGTGGCCCGAACCAGTATAAATCTCGTGTCTTCCTGTGTTGCAAGTTCATTGAGTTCGTCCGTGAGATCTTAGCGTGCTAGGGCATGGATCGGTAGGAGGGAAAGACTTCGCGCGCACCCCAGAGTTCGAACCTTGAGGGTTTGCCGGAACCCCACATCCGACAAGAACACGTGCCCACGTTACGCCATCCGGGAATAGTGCCGCACTTCGATACTAGAACCGTCAATAAATTTTGAGCTTGCATCTCGGCACATTCCAAATTACTACTACCATGCTATATTTAATTGCAAACCTGTTCACACCGATCACAACCTAAACAGTTTCCCACTTAGGAGCGTATTAGTACTCGGTTATAAATACTACTATGCCAAGATGACTGCACATTCCTCCTCAACTCCTCATCCACAAAAACAAACAAGTCATTCAGCATCCTTCCCTTGCGTCTACCATGGCCAGCGTGAGTTCTGGGTCGAGAGATTACCACCAGGGAGAGGCGAGCATGGAAGTGGAAGCATGAGATATGTCCCGCCTCGCCGCGAAAGCAACTAACATGTCCCGCCGCGTGGAAGTAGCAGCACAGAGGTTGATACGTCTCCAACGTATCTATAATTTTTGATTGTTCCATGCTATTATATTATCTATTTTGGATGTTTAATGGGCTTTATTATGCACTTTTATACTATTTTTGGGGCTAACCTATTAACCGAAGGCCCAGTGCAAATTGTTATTTTTGTGTGCCTATTTCAGTGTTTCGCAGAAAAGGAATATCAAACGGAATCCAAACGGAGTGAAACCTTCGCGAAGATCATTTTTTGGAACAAACGCAATCCAGGAGACTTGGAGTGGACGTCAAGGAAGCAACGAGGCGGCCACGAGGCAGGGAGGTGCACCCCCACCCTCGTGGGCCCCCCATAGCTCCACCGACCTACTTCTTTCGCCTATATATACTCTTATACCCTGAAAACATCCAGGGGAGCCACGAAACACTTTTTCCACCGCCGCAACCTTCTGTACCCGTGAGATCCCATCTTGGGGCCTTTTTTGGTGCTCCGCCGGAGGGGGAATCGATCACGGAGGGCTTCTACATCAACACCATAGCCTCTCCAATGATGTGTGAGTAGTTTACCACAGACCTTCGGGTCCATAGTTATTAGCTAGATGGCTTCTTCTCTCTTTGGATCTCAATACAAAGTTCTCCTTGATCTTCTTGGAGATCTATTCGATGTAATACTTTTTGCGGTGTGTTTGTCGAGATCAGATGAATTGTGGGTTTATGATCAAGATTATCTATGAACAATATTTGATTCTTCTCTGAATTCTTATATGCATGATTTGATATCTTTGCAAGTCTCTTCGAATTATCAGTTTGGTTTGGCCTACTAGATTGATCTTTCTTGCAATGGGAGAAGTGCTTAGATTTGGGTTCAATCTTGCGGTGTCCTTTCCTAGTGACAGCAGGGGCAGCAAGGCACGTATTGTATTGTTGCCATCGAGGATAAAAAGATGGGGTTTATATCATATTGCTTGAGTTTATCCCCCTACATCATGTCATCTTGCCTAATGTGTTACTCTGTTCTTATGAACTTAATACTCTAGATGCATGCCGGATAGCGGTCGATGTGTGGAGTAATAGTAGTAGATGCAGAATCGTTTCAGTCTACTTGACACGGGCGTGATGCCTATGTTCATGATCATGCCAAGATATTCTCATAACTATGCGCTTTTCTATCAATTGCTCGGCAGTAATTTGTTCACCCACCGTAGAATTTGCTATCTTGAGAGAGGCCACTAGTGAAACCTATGGCCCCCGGGTCTATTTTCCATCATATTAATCTCCCGCCAACTTGCCAATTTCTGTCGCCATTTATTTTGCAAGCTTTACTTTCCAATCTATACACCAAAAATACCAAAAATATTTATCTTATTATCTTTATCAGATCTCACTTTTGCAAGTGGCTGTGAAGGGATTGACAACCCCTTTATCGCGTTGGTTGCAAGGTTCTTGATTGTTTGTGTAGGTACTAGGGATTTGCGTGTAGTCTCCTACTAGATTGATACCTTGGTTCTGAAAAACTAAGGGAAATACTTACGCTACTTTGCTGCATCACCCTTTCCTCTTCAAGGGAAACCAACGCATGCTCAAGAGGTAGCAAGAAGGATCTCTGGCGCCGTTGCCGGGGATGTTTACGCCAAGTCAAGTCAAGATTTGATCTCCCGTCAACTTGCCAATTTCTGGCGCCGTTGCCGGGGAGATCTACGCACAAGTCAAGACATACCAAGTACCCATCACAAACTCTTATCCCTCGCATTACATTATTTGCCATTTGCCTCTTGTTTTCCTCTCCCCCACTTCACCCTTGTCGTTTTATTCGCCCTTTTTCCGTTCGTCTCTTTTTGCTTGCTTCTTGTGTGCTTGTGTGTTGGATTGTTTGTCACGATGGCTCAAGACAATACTAAATTGTGTGACTTTTCCAATACCAACAACAATGATTTTATTAGCACTCCGATTGCTCCTATTACCAATGCTGAATCTTGTGAAATTAATGCTGCTTTGTTGAATCTTGTCATGAAAGATCAATTTTCTGGCCTTCCTAGTGAAGATGCCGCTACTCATCTAAACAACTTCGTTGATTTGTGCGATATGCAAAAGAAGAAAGATGTCGATAATGATATTGTTAAATTGAAGCTATTTCCGTTTTCGCTTAGAGATCGTGCTAAAACTTGGATTTCTTCTTTGCCTAAAAATAGTATTGATTCATGAAATAAGTGCAAAGATGCTTTTATCTCTAAGTATTTTCCTCCCGCTAAGATCATCTTTCTCAGAAACGATATTATGAATTTTAAGCGACTTGATTATGAGCGTGTTGCACAAGCTTGGGAGAGGATGAAATTAATGATACGTAATTACCCTACACATGGTTTGAATTTATGGATGATTATACAAATTTTTTATGCTGGATTGAATTTTGCTTCTAGAAATCTTTTAGATTCGGCCGTGGGAGGCAATTTTATGGAAATCACTTTAGGAGAAGCTACTAAAATCCTAGATAATATTATGGTTAATTATTCTCAATGGCACACCGAAAGATCGACTAGTAAAAAGGTTCATGCGATTGAAGAGATTAATGTTTTGAGTGGAAAGATGGATGAACTTATGAAATTGTTTGCTAATAAGAGTGTTTCTTCTGATCCTAATGATATGCCTTTGTCCACTTTGATTGAGAATAATAATGAATCTATGGGTGTGAATTTTTTTGGTAGGAACAATTTTGGTAACAACGCATATAGAGGAAACTTTAATTCTAGGCTGTTCCCTAGTAATTCCTCTAATAATTATGGTAATTCCTACAACAACTCTTATGGAAATTTTAATAAGATGCCCTCTAATTTTGAGACTAGTGTTAAAGAATTTCTGATTTCGCAAAAGAATTTCAATGCTTTGCTTGAACAAAAATTGCCTAAGATTGATTAGTTGGCTAGGAACGTGGATAGAATTTCTCCCAATGTTGATTCTTTGAAACTTAGATCTCTTCCACCTAAGCATGATATCGATGAGTCTCTCAAATCCATGAGAATTTCCATTGATGAGTGCAAAGAAAGAACCGCTAGTATGCGTGCTAAAAAAGATTGCTTTGTGAAAGCGTGGTCTTCTAGTTTTCATGATAATAAGGATGAAGATCTAAAAGTGATTTATGGGTCACCTATTAAATCTTTGTTTTCTAATATGAATCTTGATAAAGATGGGACTGGAGATGAGACAACTTTAGTTAAAAGGCATCCCAATGATTCGGAGTTTTTAGATCTTGATGCAAAAATTGGTAAAGTGGGATTGAAGAGGTCAAAACTTTACATAGCAATGAACCCACTATTTTGGATTTCAAGGAATTTAATTATGATAATTTCTCTTTGATAGATTGTATTTCCTTGTTGCATGTCAGGACCCCGATCCTAAGTCACACCGATCTAGCATGTAACACATCATATCACTTTGCGGCCTCACGCACGGTCTTCCCACGAGTGCCACCTTACCTGGCCCGGGACCGTTTGCGCCTTTTGGCTCACATATATGATAGTGTCGCTGGCATCCATATGACAGAGAACCCGGGCCGACATGACTAGTCGTGAATCCAAAGTGGCACTAACTTACAGGGACAGGCATACATGACCCAGCAATGAACGTGTCGGTCATCAGTGAGTGAATTCGGGCTGTAGCAAGCTACCAGGACTCCGGTAGACACCGCGTGACATTTCCCCGTAGGGACAGACACAGGAATGAAGAAGGACACATGCCGGCCAGCCTAAGTGTTCCGGAGCAGTAGCAAGCTACCATGGCTCAGTGCAAGCACTAGGAGACATTTCCCCATAAGAGAGGCTACCAAGAATAAACAACTAGGTTGTCGGATCCCACACATACCAAGCATTTTAATAACATACACACAATATGCTCGATATGTGCAAATACAACATGGCATCACAAAAAAACTCTACGACTCAAAATATTTATTCATTAGGCTTTGAGGAGCCAGATATTACAAACATGGGTCTCATGACCCAACATACAGAGCATACAGGCAACGGAAGCATAACATGTCTGAGTACAGACAACTACAAAAGAAAAAGGCTGAGAAGCCTGACTATCTATAAGACCCTGCCGAGGGCACAAGATCGTGGCTGAGGTAACAAGCTAAATGTCGGAGTCCACACGGAACTACTAGTGAGACTGAAGTCTCTCTACAAAAACATAAATTAAGCAAACGTGAGTACAGATGTACCCAGCAAGACTTACATCAGAACTAGCTAAATATGCATCAGTATCAACAAAGGGGGTGGTGGAGTTTCATTGCAGCAAGCCAGCTTTGACTCGGTGGCTATCCTAAACTACGACTGCAAGTAACTATTTTGAGGTGGTGCACACGAGTCCACATATTCACCATATCAATACACCACTATGGATCCGCTCCCGTCTCCCTACGAGCAGGCCATCCATAGCACTCACACTTATCTTGCGCATTTTAGGGTATCCACTTTCACTTGTCTATGAACTGCATAGGCAACCCAGAGGTCCTTTACTGCGGACGCGGCTATTCGAATAGATCATTTATAACCCTGCAGGGGTGTACTTCTTCACACATGTTTCCACCACTTAGCGTCTGCACACGACATGTGCTCGGCAGACTTCAAGCGAAAGCCGACGTGGGTGTAGACCACGACCTGACTAACCACACAAATCCCTAGTCCAGGTTTATCGCCTATTCAGGTTCCATCCGCAGGGAGTCCGGCCGAGGTTTCCACTATGGCCCCGAACGATGTGTGCAGGGTTCCCGAGGCACCAAACGGGCGTCCCGGTACACTGTGCCACGTGCCTACCGCATCACAGCCCACCCCACGGGTCAACGCTGCGCACGGCCTCCAGCATACTAAAAACACCAGAAACTACTTGCAACTCCTGGACAGAGGACAGGGGGGTCAATAAGTCGAGCGGGGTCATATTTCAGGGCCCAACGTGTGGTAGTAGCTGTACATGGATCACAAACACAGAACTCAGTTCCTGAGGACGGTTTCAATGAGACAACCCACCATGTACTCCTACATGGCCTCTCACCGCTACCTTTACCAAATCGTGTTGACACACTTAACTCACACACAGTAGGACATGTTCATCACCATTCCAATTCATCCCCGATGAATCGGACCTGACTCAACTCTAAGCAGTAGCAGGCATGACAAACAAGCATGAATGAGTAGGCACATCAGGGCTCAAACAACTCCTACTCATGCTAGTGGGTTTCATCTATTTACTGTGGCAATGACAGGTCATGCAGAGGAAAGGGGTTCAACTACCGCAGCATGTAACAGTTGAAGCGTTATTGTCCTAATACAGTAAAAGAGAGCAGAAGTGAGAGAGTGGGATTGTATCGGAATGAACAAGGGGTTATTGCTTGCCTGGCACTTCTGGAGATAGTAATAGCTCTTCATCGGTGTCATCGAATTCATCGTCGGAGCATACGTCTACCGAGGGGGAACAAACACCGGCAACAGAGAAAGAACACAATCAATGCAATGTAACAATATGATGCATGATCATGACATGGCAACATGCTGTGATTTGAGCGAATGCAACTAGCAGCAATTTAAATGGAGTTGGTTTGAACAAAAGATTCAAATTCAAACCCCATATGTGGATATTCAAATGCCATTCATTTGATTTGCCCTAAACAGTAGCCAAAAGTTGTTCTAACATGCATGAAAATGGTACAGATGGATAGATTGGATTTTTCTAATCATTTTTCATATATAAATTATTTCATTTGGAGTTACGGTTGAATTTCTATGATTTTTAGAAGTTTTGGGTATTTTTTGAATAAATAAATCATTTAAGATTTATTTAAATTTCAGAAAAGAATTACTGTGTCAGCATTGCGCAAGGCTGATGTCAGCAGGTCAACTGGGTCGGTCCAGGTCAAACCTGACCTGTGGGACCCACATGTCATTGGCTCACTACTAACTGGGGATTAATCCCGTGTTGACTCGGTTTGACCCACCGCAGGACCCGCTGTCAGTGACTGTGGTGGGGTAATTAGTGGTGATTAGCTCCTAATGACAGTGCCACATCATCATCGCTGGAGGTTAACCGGCGACGACCACAGCCGACGACGGAGGTTCACCGTGCGCTCGCCACAGGGCACCAATCTGCGCGTGGTTTGCGGCTACGGTTAGCTGTGATTCTCGCGCATCCGGTGGAGCAAACGGGAGGAGGTGGGGTGGCCGGGGCTCGCCGGAACGACCCTCGCGGTGGCGGCCAGAGTTTGGCTCCGAGCGGGCGTAGGCTACGGGGCACGAACGATGAAACTGTGAGGGATAGGGTTTGTATTAGGCCGCAGCCATGGATCTCGAGTTACAGAGTTGAATGCGAGAGGAGGAGGAAGGAGAGCAGCTCACGCAGGAGCGCACACCACACACGCAATGCCTATCCGTTATGCCATCGCCACCTCGATCTTATTGCTTACAGGTTTAAATACAAAACTAATGGATCCACTCTGGCCCAGCAAGCCGAGCTGGGAGGCGAGGTTGTCTCTTGGGCCGGCCCATTGCTCGAATCCCCTCTTGGCGCTCGTCTCTGCTGCTGACAATCCCTCCTCCCTTGGACACGGCTTGACCCCAAGCCGGAGCTCGCGGAAACCTTTGCTGCAGTGCAACTTTGTCTTCCCAAGTAGCCAACTCCACTGGCGCTGAATTCCATTTGATCAGTACTTGAACTACTGAATCAGAGCCACGACGTACCACTTGTTTCTGCAAAACATGCTCAGGCACCTGAAACTGATCGTTAGGTGAGGGAAGCAGAGGTAGAACCTGATAGTTTGGAGTCAGCACCTTCTTCAGCAGGGATACATGGAATACAGGGTGGACCTTGCTGCTAGATGGTAAGTCTAGGCGATAAGCCACTTGCCCAATTCGCTCCAGAATAGCAAACGGGCCGTAAAACTTAAACGCCGGTTTATGATTTGCTCGAGGAGCCATTGACGACTGGAGGTATGGTTGCAGTTTCAGAAATACCTTGTCACCGACCGCAAACTCCCGATCAGAACGATGTTTATCAGCTTGATGTTTCATTCTTTGTTGAGCTCGAAGCAAATGCTGCTTCACAGAATCTAGAACAACAGTACAATCAGATAGCCACTGTTGCAGATCACCATTCTCAATTGCATCATCAGGTGATATGCCAAAGTGTCAAGGAACGTGCCCATAGATAACTTCAAACGGTGTCTTCCCTGTTGCAGAATGCCAGTTGGTGTTATACCAATATTCACACCGGAGAATCCACTTTGCCCAATGAGTCGGGTGTCCACTGATGAAACAGCGCAAGAAGCACTCCACCTGCTGATTCACTCGTTCGGTTTGCCCATCAGATTGCGGATGTCAAGCTGAGCTCATTCGAAGAAGGATCCCAGATTTCTGAAAAAGTTCGCTCCAGAATTTGCTTGTGAATATTCTGTCGCGGTCAGACACAATGGACAAGGGCATGCCATGTAGCTTGTAGACAAATTTCAGAAATGCATCAGCCATAGTTTCCGCAGTGAACGGATGGTGCAGGGGAATAAAGTGCCCATACTTGGATAGCTTATCAATAACCACAAGAAAGCAGTTGTAACGCCCTGATGTGGGTAGCCCTTCCACAAAATCCATTGTGACCATCTCCCAAGGAAGTGAAGGAACTGGCAGGGGCTGCAGAAGACCAGGGTATGGTACTCGTTCAGGTTTAGCTTGCTGACAGGTAAGGCACTATTGCACATAAGTTTTGATGAATCCCCCCATTTTCTTCCATTTGAATAGCTGCTTGATACGCTTGTATGTCACTGGAAAACCTGAGTGACCACCCAGTGGGCTGTCATGAAGAGCAGCACAAATTTTGCTATGGAGAGAAGGATTGTTCCCCACCCAGACACTTTTTCCTTGTTTAAGTATTCCAGCCCGAAGAGAGAACTTATCATTGCAGGTTGGAGACACTGTGAGTTGTTGTATCAGTTCAATTGCAAATGGATCATTGCAATAACTCTGTGCAATCTCCTCTAACCAAACTGGTTGTGCAACAGATAAGTACTGCAGCTCTGGTAAGACATCAGCAGGTATAGGAGGTCTCCTTGACAGGGAATCTGCAGCACTGTTTTCCACACCCTTCTTGTATTCAATGGAATATTGTAATCCCAACAGTTTGGTCAGAGCTTTCTGCTGCCATCTGGTGTGCAACCTTTGTTCAGTTAAACAAGCCAAACTCCTTTGATCGGTTCTGATGATAAACTCAGACACTTGCAGGTATTGTCTCCAATGTTCCACTGCCAATAAGATTGCCAGGTATTCTTTTTCATACACAGATAATGTTTGGTTTCTAGGGCCCAATGCTTTACTGACATAAGCAATAGGATGTCCTTTTTGCATAAGTACAGCTCCAACTCCTATATCACAAGCATCAGTTTCCACCACAAATTTCTGTGAGAAATCTGGCAAAGCTAATACCGGAGCTGACATTAGAGCTTGTTTTAGGAGCATGAAAGCTTGGTTTGATTATCTGTCCAATGGAATGGAACCCCTCTTTTCAACAGATTTGACAAGGGTTTGCTCAATATACCATAATGAGATATAAATTTTCTATAATATGTTGCAAGACCCAAAAATCCTCTAACTTCTTTAGCAGATCGGGGCACTGGCCAGTCCCTTATGGCAGAAATTTTTGTAGGGTCAGTGGCCACTCCCTGCCCACTAATAATGTGTCCAAGATATGCAATCTTGGTCTGAGCAAAAGCACATTTAGACAATTTAACCTGCCACTGGTGTTGGAGTAAGAGTTTCTGTACTTCAGCCAAGGGCTGCAGGTGTAACTCATAAGAAGCACTGAACACCAATATGTCATAAAAAAACAATACAAACTTCCTGATGCAGGGAGCTAAGGTATCATTCATACCAAAGTTGAAGGTGTTAGGTCCACCAGTAAGGCCAAATGATAACACTAAAAATTCAAAATGACCAATATGAGTTTGGAAAGCAGTCTTATGCTCTTCTCCTGGTGCCAACCTGATCTGGTGATATCCTGATCTCAGGTCCAACTTAGAGAACCAACAAGCACTTGCAAGTTCATCCAGGAGTTCATCAATAATTGGGATGGGGTACTTGCCTTTAATTGTGATGGCATTTATCCTATAGTCAAATACTGGTCTCCATGTTTTGTCCTTTTTCTGCACCATAATCATGGGGGAATAAAAAGCATTGTTGCTTGGTCTGATAATTCCAGCTGCAAGCATTTCTTTGACCTGCTTTTCCATTTCATCTTTCAGAACTGGAGGAATTCTGTAAGGTCTACTGTATACAGGTTGAGCTCCAGGGACTAGGGGAATTGTGTGATCATATTTTCTTCTAGGTGGCAACCCAGTTGGAGCTTCAAATACTGGAGCAAATTGTTGCAGCAGCTGTTTAACTTCAGGAGGTATATCGGTTTCTTCAGTATGTTCAGTATTTAACATAGCTAACAGTTCAATCAATGCCATCATTTGAGGGGCAGCATCCTGGCCCAGCAGTGTGATAATGCTTCCATTTAATTGGAATGACATCCAATGACCAGCCCAATCAATTTGCATGGGGCTATGAGCAGCTAACCAGTCCAGGCCCAATATGCCATCATAAGTTCCCAAAGGAAATATTATAAAGTTGCTGACAAATTCATGTCCATCACAGCACCAACTACCATTCAGTAATTGTTGATTGCAAGAAACGAGATCACCATTAGCTACCTTAACCATCCTGACTGGCATCTGGGAGATGCCCTTAACTGAAGTTGCAACTGCATAATCCAGAAAAGTGTGAGTGCTGCCAGGGTCAACCAAAAACACCAGAGATTTGCCCTGCAGATAAACCTTCAGTTTCATAGTGGTAGTTGCTGGAGCTGAGAGTTCTCCCATGGCTGCAGCAGAAATACTGATGGCATTCGCTTCAGCAGTAACTGAATCTTCTGAGTCACTGTGTTCAGATGGCATACTTTGTACATAATCCAACATCTCTTGTACCACATGAAGTTGCACTTCCTGTTTACATTTGTGTTCCCTTACCCAACGCTCCCCACAAATGAAACATAGACCTTTGGATTTTTTGTAAGCACGCAAAGCAGACCGACGATCTTCAGATGCAACAGGGCGCTGCAATTCAGGAGAGCATTTGTCCTCCATTGCTTTACTGGTCACTGTCCTGCTGGAGAAGACTGAGTTGCGTTTACTTGGGACTGCATTAACTGACTTTGCTGAATTATCTCCCAATTCTTCAGTTAACAGTGCCAGGGCATACGCTGAGTCCAGGTCTGCAGGTTGCTGGATGCCTACCATGAGCCTGATCGATGGTGTTAAGCCCTCCATGAACCAAGTCACATAATGCACTGGATTGGGGTTAATTTCATATGCAGTTAAGTGGTCATACAACTCAGAGAATCGCTCCACATAATCTTCAACAGAACTAGTCTGACGCACATGGAACAGTTGCCTCAGGATGTTCTGGTGTTTGTTGCGCCCAAAACGTGACTGCAACATCTCACAAAATTCAACCCAAGACACATTAGGTGCTCGACACTGTACTGATTCAAGCCAACGAGCCGTAGTGCCTTCAAAGAGAGCTGAAGCGAAGGGTATCCACTGAATCTGCGGAGTGTTCCCAAACCTGAAATAATCCTCACAGTGAGACTGCCATAACTTTGGGTTCAAACCATCGAATCGGGGCAGTTCAATTCGGGGACCAAAACTCATAACATCTGCTTGGTACTGCCGAATTCCTTCGCTGACAGGTACAATTTGGCGAGCTGAAGGGACTAGATCAACAGCCATACCTCGGGCGGGTGGAGGCACATATCTGGGGCCTGAATTCCTCTGCTCCGCTTCAGACCGAGTACCTTCAGATCCACTCGATCCGGTGCGTGCGGCGGTCTCCCGCAGAGATGGTGGCGCGGTAGGATACGAAGCTTCCCCTCTATCAGCGCCAATCTCGCCACGCAGCTTGTCCAGGTCGACGCCTATGGACAGCTTGACGTCGTCGATGCGGCCGGAGAGCAGGTCCAACTTGGAGTCGAGCTTGGCGAAGACCGTCGACAGCTCCTCGCTGCACTCCGCCGTGGTCCTGGACAGGGCAGCGTCGAAATCGGTCCGGAGGAGATCGTAGATCGCCTTCGTCTCGGGAGAAATTTTCTCCATGGATTCGGCTCACCGTCGGTCAGCGAGTCGGGTGCGATGGCGATGACCGGGGAGATCCAGAGCGGAAGGTGGCTAGGGAAGGACAGCTCTGATACCAGATTGTGAGGTCTAGGGTTTGTATTAGGCCGCAACCATGGATCTGGAGTTACAGAGTTGAATGCGAGAGCAGGAGGAAGGAGAGCAGCTCACGCAGGAGCGCACACCGCACACGCAACGGCTATCCGTTATGCCATCGCCACCTCGATCTTATCGCTTACAGGTTTAAATACAAAACTAATGGATCCACTCTGGCCCAGCAAGCCGAGCCGGGAGGCGAGGTTGTCTCTTGGGCTGACCCATTGCTTGAATCCCATCTTGGCGCTCGTCTCTGCTGCTGACAGAAACGGAGAGGGGAGAACGACGGAGGGGCTCACATCGGTGTCGGAGAGGGGGGCAGCGAGCTCGGGGAGGCCCTGTGGACGACGAATCAGCGGCGACGATCTCTGGTGCCCGACGGTGAACACGACGATGTCGGAGACGTTCCAGGGCTTCCGGGCTTGCGTCTGTAGGCTTGGAGCTCCAGGGCGATGTGGCGGAGCCGTTGGCCACAGCGGGGACGCGACGCAGTGGCGCTGGGGACGGCAGCGGCGAGCGGCGGTGACAGGGGCTCTCGGGTTGGGCGAGAGGGCGAGGAAGAGGACGAACAGAGAGGGGGGAGCGAACATGAAGGCTCTGGGGGTCCGTGTGGCGCACTTAGCGACGTCCACCAGCAAGCGGCAAGCAGGAGGTGGCCGGCGCGCGGCGACCACGCGCCTCGCATCCTTCTGGCGCGAGGTAGGCGATGACTGGCAGCTGGGCTGCACAGCACTGGGCCGGCCAGTGGGATGCTGTAAGTACCAGGTGGGTTTTTCCTCTCTCTGTTCTTTTCTATTTGTTTTCTGTTTTGTTTTTTTATTTAAACTTGGCACTATTTAAATTTAGAACAATTCAAAACAGTGCCGAGTGTCCTCTAAGTATAACTTATGTTGCTCATTGGACATTTCTAGATGCACAAAAATTATCACAGAGCATTTAAAAACATATCCATATATATTTTTGAATATATTTTCAAATTCAAATAGAATATTGTTTTGAATTCAGAGACCAAATAATTCCTTAAAAATGTTCCAAAATTTTGGTTTGGTATAAACCCTTGCCAAAATTCTCAAAACTATTTTTAGGGAATTTTGGATTCATTGAATGCAATTTAAAGGGTTCTTGCCCTTCTTTTAAAAGATTTTGAGGCTTTCAGATTCCCTCAATTCAAGTTTCTTCAATTTAAACATGATGCATGCTCACGGATGCAACTATTACACTCAGATATTCTAGGGCTGTGACATTACAATCCGTGTTAAATTCTCCGCATACTCATGATCAAAATAAAGCCTTTACTAAACACATCGTTGATGCTTTAATGCAATCTTATGAAGAAAAACTTGAATCAGAAGTCTCTATCCCTAGAAAACTTTATAATGAGTGGGAACCTACTATTAAAATTAAGATTAAAGATCATGAATGTTATGCTTTGTGTGATTTGGGTGCTAGTGTTTCCACGATTCCAAAAACTTTGTGTGATATGTTAGGTTTTCGTGAATTTGATTGTTCTTTAAACTTGCATCTTGCGGATTCCACCATTAAGAAACCTATGGGAAGGATTAATGATGTTCTTATTGTTGCAAATAGGAATTATGTGCCCGTAGATTTCATTGTTCTTGATATAGATTGCAATCCTACATGTCCTATTATTCTTGGTAGACCTTTCCTTAGAACGATTGGTGCAATTATTGATATAAAAGAAGGAAATATTAGATTCCAATTTCCGTTAAGGACGGGCATGGAACACTTTCCTAGGAATAAAATTAAATTACCTTATGAATCCATTATGAGAGCCACTTATGGATTGCATACCAAAGATGACAATACCTAGATCTATTCTTGTTTTTGTGCCTAGCTAGGGGCGTTAAACGATAGCGCTTGCTGGGAGGCAACGCAATTTTATTTTGGTTCCTTGCTTTTTGTTCCTATTTAGTAATAATAATTCATCTAGCCTCTGGTTAGATTTGGTTTTATGTTTTAATTAGTGTTTGTGCCAAGTAAGACCTATAGGATCTTCTTGGGTGATAATTATTTGATCTTGCTGAAAAAACAGAAACTTTCTGCTCACGAAAACAATTGTTAAAAATCACCAGAAAGTGATAAAATACTGATTCCGATTGCAGTAGATCAATAAACAAATTATCTAGGACGTCCTATTTTTTAGATTTTTATGAGTTCATAAGTTTGCGTTTGATACAGATTACTACAGACTGTTCTGTTTTTGACAGATTCTGTTTTTCGTGTGTTGTTTGCTTATTTTGATGAATCTATGGCTAGTATCGGGGGGTATGAACCATAGAGACGTTGGAATACAGTAGGTTTAACACCAATATGAATAAAGAATGTGTTCATTACAGTACCTTAATGTGGTGGTTTGTTTTCTTACACTAACGGAGCTCATGAGATTTTCTGTTGAGTTTTGTGTTGTGAAGTTTTCAAGTTTTGGGTAAAGATTTGATGGATTATGGAATAAGGAGTGGCAAGAGCCTAAGCTTGGGGATGCCCAAGGCACGCCAAGGTAAAATTCAAGGACAACCAAAAGCCTAAGCTTGGGGCTGCCCCGAAAGGCATCCCCTCTTTCGTCTTCGTCTATCGGTAACTTTACTTGAGGCTATATTTTTATTCACCACATGATATGTGTTTTGCTTGGAGCGTCTTGTATGATTTGTGTCTTTGCTTTTTAGTTTACCACAATCATCCTTGCTGTACACACCTTTTGGAGAGACACACATGAATCGGAATTTATTAGAATACTCTATGTGCTTCACTTATATCTTTTGAGCTAGATAATTTTGCTCTAGTGCTTCGCTTATATCTTTTGGAGCACGGTGGTGGTTTTATTTTATAGAAATTATTGATCTCTCATGCTTCAGTTATATTATTTTGAGAGTCCTTTAGAACAGCATGGTAATTTGCTTTGGCTATAAAATTAGTCCTAATATGATAGGCATCCAAGATGGGTATAATAAAAACTTTCATATAAAGTGCATTGAATACTATGAGAAGTTTGATACTTGATGATTGTTTTGAGATATGAACATGGTGATATTAGAGTTGTGCTAGTTGAGTAATTATGAATTTGAGAAATACTTGTGTTGAAGTTTGCAAGTCCCGTAGCATGCACGTATGGTAACCGTTGTGTGACAAATTTGAAACATGAGGTGTTCTTTGATTGTCATCCTTATGAGTGGCGGTCGGGGACGAGCGATGGTCTTTTCCTACCAATCTATCCCCCTAGGAGCATGCGCGTAATGCTTGGTTTTTGATGACTTGTAGGTTTTTGCAATAAGTATGTGAGTTCTTCATGACTAATTTTGAGACCATGGATTATACGCACTCTCACCTTTCCATCATTGCTAGCCTCTTCGGTACCGTGCATTGCCCTTTCTCACCTTGTGATTTGGTGCAAACTTCGCCGGTGCATCCAAACCCCGTGATATGATACGCTCTATCACACATAAACCTCTTTATATCTTCCTCAAATCAGCCACCATACCTACCTATTATGGCATTTCCATAACCATTCCGAGATATATTACCATGCAACTTACCACCGTTTCATTTATTATGACACGCTTCATCATTGTCATATTGCCTTGCATGATCATGTAGTTGACATCGTATTTGTGGCAAGGCCACCATGCATAATTTTTCATACATGTCACTCTTGTTTCATTGCCCATCCCGGTACACCACCGGAGGCACTCATATAGAGTCATATTTTGTTCTAGTATCGAGTTGTAATCATTGAGTTGTAAATAAATAGAAGTGTGATGATCATCATTAATAGAGCATTGTCCCATGAAAAAAAAGAGAGAAAGGCCAAATAAAAAAAGGAAAAAAGAAAAGAAAAGAAGGGACAATGCTACTATCCTTTTTTCCACACTTGTGCTTCAAAGTAGCACCATGATCTTTATGATAGAGAGTCTCTTATTTTGTCACTTTCATATACTAGTGGGAATTTTTCATTATAGAACTTGGCTTGTATATTCCAACAATGGGCTTCCTCAAATGCCCTAGGTCTTCGTGAGCAAGCAAATTGGATGCACACCCACTTAGTTTCTTTTGTTGAGCTTTCATACATTTATAACTCTAGTGCATCCGTTGCATGGCAATCCCTACTCCTTGCATTGACATCAATTGATGGGCATCTCCCTAGCCCGTTGATTAGCCGTGTCAATGTGAGACTTTCTCCTTTTTTGTCTTCTCCACACAACCCCCATCATTATATTCTATTCCACCCATAGTGTTATGTCCATGGCTCACGCTCATGTATTGCGTGGAAGTTGAAAAAGTTTGAGAAATACTAAAGTATGAAACAATTGCTTGGCTTGTCATCGGGGTTGTGCACAACGAGAGCATTTTTGTGTGACGAAAATGAAGCATGGCCAAACTATATGATTTTGTAGGGATGAGCTTTCTTTGGCTATGTTATTTTGAGAAGACATAATTGCTTAGTTAGTATGCTTGAACTATTATTATTTTTATGTCAATATTAAACTTTTAACTTGAATCTTTCGGATTTGAACATTCATGCCACAATAAAGAAAATTACATTGAAAATTATGTTAGGTAGCATTCCACATAAAAAATTCTGTTTTTATCATTTACCTACTCGAGGACGAGCATGAATTAAGCTTGGGGATGCTTGATACGTCTCCAACGTATCTATAATTTTTGATTGTTCCATGCTATTATATTATCTGTTTTGGATGTTTAATGGGCTTTATTATGCACTTTTATATTATTTTTGGGACTAAACTATTAACCGAAGGCCCAGTGCAAATTGCTGTTTTTTTTTTGCCTATTTCAGTGTTACCAGAAAAGGAATATCAAACGGAATCCAAACGGAATGAAACTTTCGCGAGGATCGTGTTTGGAACAAACGCAATCCAGGAGACTTGGAGTGGACGTCAAGGAAGTAACGAGGTGGCCACGAGGCCGGGAGGCGTGCCCAGGGAGTAGGCGCGCCCCCACCCTTGTGGCCCCTCGTAGCTCCACCAACCTAGTTCTTTCGCCTATATATATACTCTTATACCCTGAAAACATCCAGGGGAGCCACAAAACACTTTTTCCACCGCCGCAACCTTCTGTACCTCTGAGGGGGAATTGATCACGGAGGGCTTCTACATCAACACCATAGCCTCTCCGATGATGTGTGAGTAGTTTACCACAGACCTTCAGGTCCATAGTTATTAGGTAGATGGCTTCTTCTCTCTCTTTGGATCTCAACACAAAGTTCTCCTCGATCTTCTTGGAGATCTATTCGATGTAATACTTTTTGCGGTGTGTTTGTCGAGATCTGATGAATTGTGGATTTATGATCAAGATTATCTATGAACAATATTTGATTCTTCTCTGAATTCTTATATGCATGATTTGATATCTTTGCAAGTCTCTTCGAATTATCAGTTTGGTTTGGCCTACTAGATTGATCTTTCTTGCAATGGGAGAAGTGCTTAGCTTTGGGTTCAATCTTGCGGTGTCCTTTCCCAGTGACAGCAGGGGCAGCAAGGCACGTATTGTATTGGTGCCATCGAGGATAAAAAGATGGGGTTTATATCATATTGCTTGAGTTTATCCCTCTACATCATGTCATTTTGCCTAATGCATTACTCTGTTCTTATGAACTTAATACTCTAGATGCATGCTGGATAGCGGTCGATGTGTGGAGTAATTGTAGTAGATGCAGAATCGTTTCGGTTTACTTGACATGGACGTGAAGCCTATGTTCATGATCATGCCTAGATGTTCTCATAACTATGTGCTTTTCTATCAATTGCTCGACAGTAATTTGTTCACCCACCATAGAATTTGCTATCTTGAGAGAAGCCACTAGTGAAACCTATGGCCCCCGGGTCTTATTTCCATCATATTAATCTCCCGCCAACTTGCCAATTTCTGTCGCCATTTATTTTGCAATCTTTACTTTCCAATCTATACACCAAAAATACCAAAAATATTTATCTTATTATCTTTATCAGATCTCACTTTTGCAAGTGGCCGTGAAGGGATTGACAACCCATTTATTGCGTTGGTTGCAAGGTTCTTGATTGTTTGTGCAGGTACTAGGGATTTGCGTGTAGTCTCCTACTGGATTGATACCTTGGTTCTCAAAAGTGAGGGAAACACTTACGCTACTTTGCTACATCACCCTTTCCTCTTCAAGGGAAAACCAACGCATGCTCAAGAGGTAGCAGAAGTCCCACCGCGCCGTCTGTCGGCGTCCTGGGTACGGGATTGCCCAGACTTGCCTGCCTGCGGCCCGCGAGCGTGGCTCCGTCAACGGCCCGGTACGGCCCAGCTTTAGCAGCAACCACTCAAGACCCTCGCGAGGGGCCGAGCCTCGCGAGGCGAACGACACCAAGACCTCGCTGGGGGCAGTCTCACTAGGCTGGCTCCCGAGGAGCAGAGATATCTATGCAAGGGGCACCTCACGAGGTTCGCGTGACGTGAGCCAAGACGACCAAGGCCAGGCGGGAGCCAGTGGGCGCAGTGTACCAGTTTCCTCTTTGGTGCTAAGGAGGCAAGCGCAGGCGAGGCGTCCTGAGGCATCAGGCAAAGGTTTCGATATCGGTGCAACAAGACCAAGACCGCCAGGACGGAGGTCATCGCATAGCCCACAACAGCGTCACCACCAGAGCCTTTAGCAGGAGAAGACTACTTTTGTCAGGATAGCTTTTACTAGCTGCCCCCCTTCAAACTTGGCCGTTGTGGGATCCCTTCCCGCCTAAACATTTGGGGAAGAGGACCAAGGCCCTATAAATAGGACCTAGCCACCACCGTAGCAAGGGCGGATCATTCAGATCATCCTCACACCCACCAGCTCATCGAGCCTAAGAACACCTCTCCTCCTGAGGTTGTTCATCCTCTGTACTAGTTCATCCTCAGCCCCTCGAGGCAATCCACCACACACTGGAGTAGGGTATTACACCGCGAGGTGGCCCGAACCAGTATAAACCCCCTGTGTCCCTTGTTCTTTGGGTTCATCGAGCTAGGTCGTGGAATCGTTGAGCGAGCGAGCTAGGGAGAGAGTGTTCTTTGTGCGCATGCCAGAGTTCGAACCTCTCAAGGGTCCGCGGAACCCGTGATCCGACATTTGGCGCGCCAGGTAGGGGTGCGCCGAAGCTTCGCCTCTCTGTCTGCTCTGCCTGTCCGTCCGCTGCGTTTCTCCGTTCGGCTCTCATGGCAGGCGCCGCCCCTCCGGCTGGATTGACGGAGCACATGGAGACGCCATGGGCCTCCGGGCCTTCACCCCTGCCTTACGACAGGTGCAGTGGCCGCACAAGTTCAAGCCGGAGATGCCGCCTCGCTACGATGGTGCGGCGGATCCAGCAGCCTTCCTGCTGGTATACCAGGAGGACGTCCAGGAAGCCGGAGGAGATGACAAGGTCATGGCCAATTGGTTTCCCATGGCCCTCGCCGGTGTGCCGCGCGCCTGGCTGCTCAACCTGCCAGGATCTTCTGTGGGTCCTGGGAAGAGCTGCGCGGTCTCTTCGTCGCGCGCTTCGCAGCGCAAGCGCCCCCTGCCGTTGCAGCCCTTCTCGGCGGTTCGTAGGCCCCGCCCTCGGGTCGCCATGTCAAGCAGTTCTTCCGCCAGATGGGTGCCACCTCTGTGCAGCAGGGGTCTCCCCCAGGATGGGCGACGCCCAAAGCCGACCTCACCTTCGACTCAGGGGACCACCCGGCGACCACCGCTGGCTCAGGCACGCTCCTGATGCTCTGCACACCCACCATCTGCAACGTGGCGGTTACCAAGACCCTCATCGACGGTGGGGCTGGCCTCAACGTGCTCTCCATGGAAGCTTTCATCTTGCTCCACGTGCCGCACAGCCGGCTCCGTCCCGCCAAGCCCTTCTCCAGAGTTGGCGACGGTTCCACCAGCCCCATGGGGCAGATCCGCCTCCCAGTCACCTTTGGTACCCGCAACAACTACCGCACCGAGCTTATCGACTTCGACATCACACACATCAGCCTCCCATACAACGCCATCCTCGGGTACCCGGCCCTGGCTCAGTTCATGGTGGCAACTCATCCCGCCTACAACCTCATGAAGATGCCAGGGAGCTGTGGCGTCCTCACCATGGCTGGAGACACCAAGGAGGCCCTGATGGCCCTCAAGCTTGCCTTCAGGGCCGCGGCGGCAGCGCGCCCCACAGGCGAAGCAGCACCTGGGACCCGGGGGGCAGCACCGGCGAAGAAGAAGCAGTTGTTCTCTCAAGATCGGGCCAAGACGAAGCAGGTGCCGGTCGACGAGGACAGAACCTCGGGGGCCACCTTCACCATAGGTGCCGACCTTGACCTGGACCAAGAAGAGGCATTGGTGAACTTCCTGCGTGCAAATAAGGTGGTATTCGCCTGGGAGCCCAAGCAGTTGGTCAGCGTCCCGAGGGGGATAATCGAGCATCACCTAAGGGTATGCCCGAATGTGCGCGTGGTGAAGCAAAAGGCACGACGACAGTCCGCAGAGAAGCAGTCCTTCATCATCTAGGAGACCCGCAAGCTACAAGAAGCAGGTGTCATCCGCGAGGTTCGGTACCCGGAGTGGCTGGCGAACCCGGTCGTCGTGCCCAAGAAAGGCGGGAAGGAACGCATGTGCATTGACTTCACCAACCTCAACAAGGTCTGCCCTCAAGACCCGTTCCTGCTTCCACGCATTGATCAAATTGTTGACTCCACCGCCGAGTGCGACTTGCTGTGTTTCCTAGATGCTTTCCCAGGTTACCACTAGATCAAGATGGCGGTGGAGGACGTGGAGAAGACGGCTTTCTTAACCCTGTGTGGGGTGTACTGCTACACCAGCATGCCGTTCGGGCTGCGTAACGTTGGGGAGACCTTCCAGCGGCTGATGCACATCGCTCCAGGCCAACAGCTCGGGAGGAACGCTGAGGCCTACGTCGATGACATTGTGGTGAAATCTCAAGAGGCGAGGACCCTCATTCAGGATCTGGAGAAGACTTTCGCCAGCCTGCGCAAGGTAGACCTGCGGCTCAACCCTGAGAAATGCGTGTTCGGCGTCCCCTCTGGCAAGTTGCTGGCTTTCCTCATGTCGCACAGGGGGATCGAGGCGAACCCAGAGAAGGTCAAAGCAATAGAAGACATGAGCCCGCCGCAGACTCTGAAGGAAATGCAAAAACTCGCGGGCTGTGTGACCTCGCTGGGGCATTTCATCTCCAAGCTGGTGGAGCGCGCCCTCACGTTCTTCAAGCTAATGAAGAAGAAGGGTCCGTTCGAATGGACCCCGGAGGCCGACCTGGCGTTTCAAGACCTCAAGAGATACCTAACCAGCCCACCGGTGATGGTGGCGCTGCGTCCTCTCGAGCCCCTGGTGCTTTACCTGGCCGCCACGCCTCATTCCGCTAGCTCAGCGCTGGTAGCCGTCCGGGAGGAGCGCCAGGCCAAGAACCTGCCACACAATGATGCACATTTGGTTGGGATGAAGCGGCACCAAGACGGCGCCCCTGAAGCCACAACAACACCAGCAGATGACCAGGCTCTACAAGACAGAGCTCCTGAGGCCGCGGTAGCCCCGATGGGCGACCGAACTCCTGAGGTCCCCCAGCCTTAGGAAGCGCCCCGGCCTCAAGAGATCTCGGACTCCACTGACGCTTCCACCCTCGTCGAACACCCTATGTACTTCGTCAGCATGGTACTGCGAGACACACGGGCACGCTACCCCATGCCACAGAAGCTTTTGCTCGCGCTCCTCGTGGCCTCCCGCAAGTTGCGCCACTACTTCCAAGGTCACCCCATGAAGGTCGTCTCAGCTTACCCACTAGAGAGGGTACTCCGGAGCCCCAATGCCGCAGGGAGGGTCGCAGAGTGGAACATCAAGCTGCAGGCATTCTAGCCGGAGTTCAACACCACCAGGGTCATCAAGGGGGCCACGCTCGCCGACTTCGTGGCGGAGTGGACTGACGCCCCAGCGCTCAAACCAGGCGAGGACCGGTCTCTCTCGCCAGGGAGCGAAGCGCCGATGGCTGGGTCATGTACTTCGACGGCGCCTTCGTGCGCCAAGGTGCGGGGGCTGGGGCCGTGCTCATCTCGCCCACCCAGGACAAGCATTACTACGCCATGCAGCTCTGCTTCCAGCAAGGCGAGAAGGTCCCCAACAACATCACGGAGTATGAAGGACTGATCGTCGGCCTCAAGGCAGCGGCGGCCTTGGGGGTGTGGCGCCACACCATCAAGGGCGACTCTCAGCTCCTCGTCAACTTTTCCAACAAGGTGTACGAGCCGAAGGACGAGCACATGGAGGCGTACCTCGAGGAGGTATGCAAAATGGAGAAGCAATTCTTGGGCCTGGAACTGCAGCATGTGCCCTACGGCACAAACAAGGAAGCTGACGACATCACCAAGAGGGCGTCAAGGCGTCAGCCCCAGGAGCCCGGTGTCTTCGAGGAGCGGCTCTTCAAGCCTTCAGCAGCCCCTCCGGCAGCGGAACCTATGCCGTCTCAGGAGGAGCTTCCCCCGCCACCAACCTCAGGAGCCGCCGCCTGCGGCCCGACCTCAGGAGCCGCCGCCTGCGGCCCGACCTCAGGAGCGTGCCTGCTCCTCACGCTCAAACCCTAGGAGGGGTGCTGGACTGAAGAATTCAAGGCGTACCTGCTGCAAGGGACCCTGACGGAGAAGGAGGAGGACGCAGAGCGTGTGGCGCGGCAAACTACAGCCTACTGCATCCGGGATGGTGAGCTATACCAAAAATGACCGAATGATGTCTCCTTGCGATGCATCTCCAGGGAGCAGGGGTGTGAACTGCTAGCTGACATACACGGCGGAGACTGCGGGCATCATTCGTCGTTGCTCTCCTTGGTGGGCAAGGTGTTCCGCAGCGGGTTCTACTGGCCCACGTCACTCAACGACGCAACCGAGCTGGTGAGATCCTGCAAGGCCTGCCAGTTCAATGCTAAGCAATCCACCAGCCTGCTCAGGGCCTCCAGACTATCCCACTCTCGTGGCCGTTTGTGGCCTGGGGGCTGGACATCCTGGGTCCATTCCCTCGAGCGCCCGGGGGCTACCGCTACCTCTACGTCGCCATCGACAAGTTCACCAAGTGGGCGGAGGTGGAAGCCGTCCACACCATCCCAGCTGGCTCCGCAGTCAAGTTCATCAAGGGTCTCATGAGCCGGTTCGGAGTTCCTAATCGCATCATCACCGACAACCGCTCGCAGTTCACTAGCAATCTCTTCAAAACATATTGTGCTAATCTTGGAACGCAGATATGCTACGCCTCAGTGGCACACCCCAGAAGCAACGGCCAAGCTGAGCGCGCCAACGTGGAGGTCTTGAGAGGCCTCAAGACAAGGACCTCGAAGAAGAAGCTCGAGGCCTGCGGCAGGGGCTGGCACGACGATCTCCAGTCTGTGTTGTGGTCCATCCGCACCACCGCCACCAAGCCAACGGGCGAGACTCCGTTCTTCCTCGTCTACGGAGCCGAAGCAGTTCTCCCTCACGAGGTCAGGCATCGCTCTGCGCGGGTTTTGGCGTTTGACGAGGAACGTCAGGATGTCATGCGGGGGATGGACCTCGTGCTGGGGGAGGAACGCCGCCGCCAAGCCTCGCTCCGAGCGGCAAGGTACCAGCAGGTGCTGCAGCGGTATCACTGCCGCAGCGTCCGCTCCAGGACGCTCGAGGTGGGTGATCTCGTCCTGAGGCGGGTGCTCTCTAGGGAAGGGCTGCATAAGCTCTCACCCATGTGGGAAGGCCCGTTTAGGATTGCCCGCATCTCCAGGCCTGGCACTGTGCGCCTGGAGACGCACGACGGGATCTCCATCCAGAACGCCTGGAACATCCAGCACCTCCAGAAGTTCTACCCATGAAGCAAGGCCCAGTGCCTGTGAAGGTCTCCGCCCGTGACACTCTCACGTAATAATGAGTGGGCTTGTACACGCCTCGGAGTCTCCGGAGTGCCTCCCTCGGGCCTCGGGGGCTCCCTCCCACGTCCTAGTGGCGGCACTTAGCTCTGCGCTGGTGAGAAGACTAGACTAGGTGCCGGATGCGGCTGTTCATTTACTTTCTGTAGCTGGTTTGCAACCTTTTAATGAAATTTGGAGTTCTGGCATTTCTTGATTGCTTTGTTGAGTTCCCATTTCCTTTACTTCTTCGCTCGCTTCTTTGTCTTGCGTCAGGGAGGACGGCAGTTACCCGACGCTCCCCCTCGTGCGCCTCGTGCGGGGGCTAGGCAGGTGTGTGCGTGCATTGGGCCAGCCTAAACCACGAACACACCTCGCCAAAGCCCTGTCACCCCAGAGCTTCGGCTCCCTTGATCTTCGCGAGACGTCCTCGGATGAGCTCGTGATTGGCGCACCCTCCTAAGTCCATGCCCCACGGGTACTGCGACAAGGTGCACTAAGCCATGATTAGCCCATGCCTGAAGGCTCGCGCAAGGAGGAACAAGCTACCCAACAGATGTCCTAACAAATTCTGCAGCTTCGCGACGACTCCCGAGGTCAGCGGCCCCCGAGCCGGCAACAAGGAGCCCTGACGAGGTCGGGGCCATCTACTCCCGAGGTCAGTGGCCCCCGAGTCGGCAACAAGGAGCCCTCACGAGGCGGGAAACCACCCTGAGCATATCAAGCTAAGTTACCCCCTTTTTTACATCTACGAGGAGCACGAACAACATCGGAGCAATAAGCATAACATAGCAGCATAAGGACCATAGTTCATTACACGCCCCAGTGGGGCCATCTACTCTTTTCAAAATGCAGGAAGGAAGGAAAGGTCAAGCAAAAGCGGCCCGCACGACCGCGGCAGCTCATGAGGCCTGGCTCCGAGGGTCACCCGGACTCAGCTCAGTCTGAGCCCCTCTCGCGCTTCACCGCCGCATGGTGGCGGGACGACCCGCCGCCATCCTCGAAATGAGCCCGGGGCGAGGCGGTTGGTCGTAGCCGCCGCTGCTGGTGCTCTCGCTGGCGGAGAAGCTGCCGCTGCTGGGCGAACCGCGGCCGTCACCAAGGGCAAGTTCGCCCTCAGCCTCGTCACGGCCGTTGCCCGGGCCGAACTCGTCGTATTCACTGCTGTCCTTGGGGCAGCACCCTACGCGGCGACCATCTTCCCCAAACACCCTCACGAAGAGGGTCGCGGCGCCATCATACTTGAAGTGGAGGGTGAACCGCCCGCTCAGGCCGCGCGCATGGGCAAACGGCTGCCAACCGCGGGCCAAGGCCATGTTGCCCGTGACGGAGACCTCCACTGCGACCCACGAGGCCTTGCTGCAGCAACCGTCGGCCTGCAGCCAGAGGCCGTCAAGACCCTCGGCCGGCAGCTCGCCGGCAAAGGAGCGCGGAAGCTGGAGCCAGGTGCCAGCCAGACTCTCCGACCGCACGACGAACTCCGGAAGCACCTCCGCTGAGTGGAAGCACGGCCGAGGAGGCCGGGCAACCATGGCGCACCTCCCCTCGGCACAAGGGCTGCTCCGCCTAGAGCGGCCCCCGCCGTGGGAGGAGACACCGCTGCGGCCACCGAGGGTGACGCCGGTCCCCGAAGGAGTACGACCACGCCCCCGAGGAGCCACAACAGGGGTCGTAGCGTGCTTGTGGGGGCGGCCTCACCACCTCTTGGGCGGTGGTGAGTTGGGCCCCTCCTGGCGAGCCTTCCCCTTCTCCGCTGCCGAGAACCTCTTCGTTGGCGCCATGAGACTGCAGCAAGGCGGTGAGGCGAGGAGGAAGAAGGAGAAGCGGGAGGCGTGAAGAAGGAGATGAGCGACGGAGGCTTGCCCCTTCCCTCATTTATAGCCAGAAGGAGGCCAACCGCCGGCCTCCACGATCGCACGTAATGATGGTTTTCTTCTGCATGCAGCTGGGTCTCGTCAAGTCGAACGGTTGCCGAGGCAGCATGGGGAAGCGGAGGCGCCCGCGTCCCGTCAATTGCCACGCGTCGACCAAGGCCGCAGGCGGTTGGGGCCCGCGGTGCTCCGCACTTGCCCATTGGCTTCGCCTCGAAGCCAAGTCTGAGAGCGCCTTGGGCCCGGGGGCTATTGTCGACATCCTGGGAACAGGGGTTGCCAGACTTGCCTGCCTACGGCCCGCGAGCGTGGCTCCGTCAACGGCACGGTATGGCCCAGCTTCAGCAGCAACCAATCAAGATCCTCGAGAGGGGCCGAGCCTCGCGAGGCGGACGACACCAAGACCCCCCTCAGGGCAGTCTCACTAGGCTGGCTCCCGAGGAGCGGAGATATCTATGCAAGGGGCACCTCGCGAGGTTCGCGTGACGTCAGTCATGACGACCAAGGCCAGGCGGGCACCAGTGGGCGCAGTGTACCAGTTTCCTCTTTGGTACTAAGGAGGCAAGCGCAGGCGAGGAGTTCCGAGGCATCAGGCAAAGGTTTCCATATTAGTGCAACAAGACCAAGACCGCCAGGACGGCGGGACGGAGGTCATCGCGGAGCCCACAGCAGCGTCACCACTAGAGCCTTTGGCAGGCAAAGACTACTTTTGTCAGGATAGCTTGTACTAGCTGTCCCCCTTCAAACTTGGCCGTTGTGGGATCCCTTCCTGCCTAAACATTTGGGGAAGAGGACCAAGGCCACTATAAATAGGACCTAGCCACCCCCGTAGCAAGGGCGGATCATTCAGATCATCCTCACACCCACCATCTCGTCGAGCCCAAGAACACCTCTCCTCCTGAGGTTGTTCATCCTCTGTACTAGTTCATCTTCAGCCCCTCGAAGCAATCCACCACACACTGAGTAGGGTATTACACCATGAGGTGGCCCGAACCAGTATAAACCCCCGTGTCCCTTGTTCTTTGGGTTCATCGAGCTAGGCCGTCGAATCGTTGAGCGAGCGAGCTGGGGAGAGAGTGTTCTTTGTGCGCACCCAGAGTTCAAACCTCTCAAGGGTCCGCGGAGCCCGTGATCCGACACCGTCGATGCAGCAGACTGGTCCGGCCACGTCGCGGAAGCAGTAGAGATGTCCCGCAGCGCCACGAATGCAGCAGAGATGTCCCGCCGCGGCGGCGGCCTGGGAAAATGTCTCGCGGGCAGGCGACGACTCTTACAAGCGCATGCATGCGATCGTCCATAGCCAGATGGATCAGATCTCCGGCTAGGCGAGGTTGCAAGGCGACATGAAAGCCTCGTTTGAACAGGCTACCGGCGTCATCCGGCAACTAAGGGAGGGCAATGAGAGGCTCCAGGCCGAGCGCGACCTGCTGAGGGCGAAGATCGTCCGAAGTGCAGAGAAGCAGGAGGAGACCAGTGCCTTGTTGAAGAGGACCAGTGTTATCGTCAAGAAACTTATGGACGAGAATGACATGCTCCGCATCGAGCGCCAAACGCTGGTGGAGGAATCCGTGGATGCTCTCAAGCAGCGTCTTGAGGACACGACAGAGCTCATCGCCGCTTGCCGCGGAGACTAGTTCCCGCAGCCTGCAGCAACGCATCAAGAAAGTAGAGATCAGCAAGCCAGATCGTTGTCTTCCTTCTTCTTTTGCCCTTGTGTATTTCGGGCGTAGCCGCATGTGGCTTTTTTAATTATCTTCCTGATTATGTAAGACAATTATTATCCACTGTCGTCGTCCTTATACATTCATCAGTCTTGCTATAAGTTGCAGTAGATGCTATATAGGTCCGTCGGATCTTACATCAAGATCCGTGGAAAATTTTCTTTTCAGTTTTTCTTTTTTCTCTCTTAAATCTCAGTCGAGTGAGACATAGCCACGCCATTAAACAGAGGCTCGGGTGCCATTAATGGAGACCTTGGGAGAGAGGTGGATGGCAGATGGAGGTCAAAGGGCTCTCCTACCGATAAGCACGCACAGGGGTCTGATCGCACGCCTCCCGTACTCAAATAGCTACCCTGCATGGCGCCTCCTAGCTAATAAAAAGGGGACACGTGGCGGCACATAAATGGTAAATAGAACGCCCACGGTTTCAATAATACTTGTGTTTCCGGTTGTAACATGATAGCACTTGTTCCAAAATGACTTTGTTGATTATTAATGTGTGCGCCTTTCGCAAATCGGACAGAAACATTACCACAGCATGTTGGTGCCATGTCATGAAACCAAGCCAAGTTTCATGATTTCATGCATGTTTTGGATTTACAGGAATTAAAAACCCAAGTTTTTTAATGTTTCCAGCCGAGGCACGCCCAGATGTTTGAATTTCATTCCCATTTCTTGCATGGGACCTAGAAATTTACCCGAGGACACACATGTGATTTTTCAACCAACTTTGGTGCACTGCATGTGCTTGTATTTCAAATTTGAATTATGCACACAAAGGTGACACGTTCCCTCTCAGAACCACGAGCCTTCTTGAGAGAAGCTCCGCTTTGCAAGAAGCTTATACCAAAACTTATTCCTATTCGGCCAATTTTTTTACCACGGCATGGTAGTACCATGACATGACACCATGCCAAGTTTCATGATTTTCAGGCGTGTTTTGGATTTACAAGAATTTTAAAACCAAGTTTCTCAATGTTCTCGGCCGAGCCACGATGCCCAGATGTTTGAATTTCATTCCCATTTCTTGCATAGGACCTAGAAATTCACACGAGGACACACATGTGATTGTAGTTCAAATTTGAATTATGCACATTAAATGACCAGAAACTCAATTAATGTATAAAAAAGGCCAAACGAACCCAGAATAATTCCAAAATTTAACAGGGCACTCATGTAGTTCTATGTTGCCTCTGTAAAGAAACTCAAGGGGGGCAGCGTATATCGTTTCGCACTCAAAGGTGACACGTTCCCTCTCAAAACTACGAGCCTTCTTGAGAGAAGCTCCGGTTTACAAGAAGCTTATACCAAAACTTGTTCCAAATCGGCCCAATTTTTTACCACGACATGTTAGTGCCATGACATGACACCATGCCAAGTTTCATGATTTCCAGGCGAGTTTCGGATTTACAGGAATTTAAAAACCAAGTTTCTCGATGTTCTCGGCCAAGTCACGACGCCCAGATGTTTGAATTTCATTCCCATTTCTTGCATGGGACCTAGAAATTCACCCAAGGACACACATGTGATTTTTCAACCAACTTTGATACATCGGAGCATGTGCTTGTAGTTCAAATTTGGATTATGCACATTAAATGTCCAGAAACTCAATTAATGTATAAAAAGGCCAAACAAACCCGGAATAATTCCAAAATTTAACAGGGCACTCATATAGTTCTATGTTGCCTCTATAAAGAAAATCAGGGGGAGGCAGCGTATATCATTTCACACACAAAGGTAACACGTTCCCTCTCGGAACCACGGGGCTTGTTGAGAGAATCTCCGGTTTTGCAAGAAGCTTATACCAAAACTTGTCCCAATTCAGCCAAAAATTATACATATGAAAACAGGGTTTAGATTATCCCGAACATCTCGTTACCTAGACCAATGTACTCTGATTTCAATTTAACATAAAATGGATACAAATATTTGAATTGGAGATCGTATGGTACATGTAGTTCATAGTGAAATATGATTACTGTTATATGCATGTTTTTTGTTATCAAGATAATATTTAAATGATTGTATAACTTGACAACAATCGTATTCAAATAAGGAAAATTGATTCAAATTTAGTCCATATGGTAGACGACAATATATATGTTCATAGGGTGGCGTAAAATGTTCATATATGATGGAAGATCAAAATGTAGGACTAAATCCATTATAAACTGCAAGGTCACCTAACGATATATTCGAATTCAACATAACGTGGATTCAAAAATTGAAATTTGAGATCCTGGCATTTGTAATCATATAAAAAGGGACATGACTCTTTCTTTTGGTGGGAATTGATTTGTTTTTTGTTGTTGTTGAGGGAAGTGCGAATCGATTTGGTGTTGTACAGGGTATTCTTGTTCTCCGGATTTTTTTACATTTTTCTTGTAATTTTTTCAATGGCATTTATAGCAATATAGTAAAAGGGGACATGACTCTCTTGTGTCTTGTATGAATTGTTTTTTTGTACACGTTAAGTTTGTTCTGCGGAACATGGAATCCGCGCCTTGTTATCCCGAAATTTTCAAGCTCGAGTATCTTTTGTCACATCTGCTTTGAAACTCCCGCCTCTTCAACCCGCGCCGCGCCTTGTTATCTTGAAATTTCGACGCGCGCGAAAACTCCCTCCTCATCCGAAATCAGTCCCGCAGCCCAGACACGCAAAATCCCCCTTCTACCCCTCGCCGGAAATGCCGGCTCGACGTCGCGGTGTCAAAACCGGTGGGGGTATGCTGGTAACTTACCCTACATTTCAGACAAGCGCGTCCCTAAGCCATGGCTCCCCCCTACCTTTCCCTTCTCCCCCCATTCGTACACCGAGGCCGCCAAAACCTGCGAAACCCCACGCTCCTCCGTCGGCCCCTCGACCGCCCCCCAGCCGGAGACTCTTCCCCGATGATGTCATCCACCACAACAGCTCGCCGTCCCTCATCCACCACACCGAATGAGGATCTGTCATCGATCTCGTTGTCCCACCGGATCAGCCGCCCCGTCCTCCACCTCCAAGGAGCTGCCCCGACGTTCGCCTTGTCTATCGCGCCACCTCCATCCCCACAGCATCGTCTTGACCTGCCCCACCGGAACCGCAGCACCCTCACCAATTCCTCCATTGAAGCTGAGGCCAACTCGGCGCAACCAAGGAGGTTCTGCACTCACCACTGCATTTTATCTTTTCTTCGATCTCACGGGGCTGCCGGTGCTCGATACCGAGCAGTCATGGCGGGTCTCCATCGACGGCGCCGTCACCGGCCACTTCATCCACAGCGTCTCTCCGCCATGTTGTTGCTTCCTTGGCGGCGACTTCCACACCGGCACTAGCTGCAGCTGCTCCGGCTCTCGCTTCCGTTGCAGCTCTGTTCTTGCTGTCGGTCACGCTGCTGCACTACTCTTGCTTTCGTTCGTGCTGCTACTCTGCTCTGCTATTGCTGTCGGTCGCGCTGCTGCTCCGCTCTTGCTCTTGTTCGTGCTACTGCTGTTGTTGCACGACCTCCGCCAGCTACAGGAGTTGCTGCTTTAGCACTCGCTTGCGGTGTTGCTGCACGACTTGCTCTCTGCTAGTGCATTCCCTGCTCGAGCGTCTGCTGATTTAGATCACTGCTTCTCTGCTACTAGTGCTCGAACGCCCTAAACATCTATTGCAATGCTCTGCTACTAGTTCAATCAGTTTTGACAATAAAATTCAGTTTCGACTGTAAAGTTCAGTTTCTTCAGTTAAGTTCAGAGTGAACAGTATTTACAGCATCTGTCAAAGTGGCCGTGGTGTGGCTGATGCGTTTTACATCTAGCACTTTTTGGTGATGTATTTTACATCATCTATTGTAGATGATATTAGAGTCCCACTTCAGATTAACGTTGTCTGTCTTGTCCTACTTCAGCCTCGCCGCCGTACACCTCACCAGAGTTGCTCCAACTACGGAACCGTCCATCACAGTGGAGCAGTACCCTCGGCGCCATTTTTAGAGGCCTCAAATCTTCTTCCCCGCCTCCAACAGTCACACTAGCATCACCGTCCTTCACGTCCAACCCAATGATGTTGAGGTCGACAAGGCTATGCCAAAGAGGTTGTACACTCATCGCATCACTTTGTTACTCTGCATTCATGTCGATCCCTCAGGGATCCTTTGCTATGGAACTACTATGGTACTACTATTCGTGCATTTGGTTAGAAGGACTGGAGAAAAGCAAAACTGGAGGATTTTTTTCCTTTGGTGTCTCTTTCAAAGAAAAAACGTAGGAATTTTAGTATCCACTTGGATGTCCTTTTCAAATTAATATGCATGAAGAACAGGACTAATTGCATTACTGGCATAATAAGATTCTTATTTTTTAATTTTCACGTGGTTTGACTTTAATTTGACCATGTTTCTCCATTCATGTGTTCTTCCAATTCATGTGAACCAAACACCCAGGTTGACAGAAATCCTATGTTTCCAAATGCTCTGTTTGGCACGTGCATTCCTATCCTATTCATGTGTTTTTCCTGTCCCTGCGTTTATAGAATCCTCCAATTCTAAGGAGCCCTTACAGATTTACTTCATTTTCAGATAGGCGTCAAAGAAAACTCTGTGTGTTATGTTCTGCTCCTGTCGTGTCGTCATCCACCCCACCTGAGGTGCACCATCGACAGAAGCATTCACTACAGCAAAGATTCCCCCTGCAGACTTTTTTTCGTTGCCTCAGATCATCTTCCCCATTGCCGGCAGCCACGCCAACTGCATTACCATCATCGGCTGAGCTGAGGACTACACAGTTCCGGAAGAGAGGTTGCAGTCTTTCGTGTTTGCTTACGTTATACATCAGCTATTATTACCTGCTACTTTATTGTTCAAACTTGAGTTTTAAAATGCCCATGGGTCTCATATCGAGGTAGCAACGAATAGTATCTGTCTACTATCTGGTTCATCTGGGGTCTTCTATGTGGTTCATGTTGGGTGGGAAACAAACAGTAGATGATCCATTGTCTATCTTTTTAAACTAAAGCTATAATCTACCTGCTATCATTAGTTTTGGATCTATCCACTCGTTTGCTACCATCAGTCTTGGTTTCTGCATGCACCCCTTAGGCCTTACAAAATCTAACTATTTTTTTATTATGCATGTCAGTTATTGTACACAATCGTACTGAACATGTAGAGAAAAAGAGAAGACCATTGCGTGGGAATATAATGTCATGCAGACGCCGCTCCATGGTGGGCGAAGTGGGCCCCCCTCCCGCCATTCTAGATTATATTCCATAGGAAGATAACTGTTCAGATGGGGATTCCGAGGGAGCCGACCACTCCTATTTACCACCTGAGGTGTTTGCTCTAACCTGGCATGCTGATGTTGGTCATATCATGCATATGGCGCCCCGCATTGCTTACATTATACATCTTATATGCATCGGCTTAGTTTAGATTTGCTTTGTGTGAATGCCACCTGTTTGGTTTCTATATCATACTCCCACCGTTCCTAAATATTTGTCTTTTTAGATATTTCAACAAGTGACTACATACGGAGCAAAATGAGTGAATCTACACTCTAAAATATGTCTATATACATCCGTATGTGGTAGTCCATTTGAAATCTCTAAAAGGACAAATATTTAGGAACGGAGGGAGTATATGGGAATTATGCAATGCCATCTTCTTTAGCCAGGCATCATATACATGAATCATGCAATGTCATCCTGTTTAGCCAGTCATCGTATATGTGAATTGTATCGTGCCATTTTTTTTTCATAATGTATTCCATTTGTCAACAATGTTTATACATTCATCTACTCTTCCTATGCATCAGCCATTTGAGTCGGTCATGGGAAAATCTGGAGTGAAAACAAGGTCTTATGAGCAGTCAGTGCTATCTGTCGATGCAGATTTCTTGCTGGTTACAGATAGCTCCTCAAAGGAGGATTCAGAGACAGATGACCAGTCGTATCCCCCCCCCCCGAGGTGCATGCTCTAACTTGGCAGGGTTATATTGCTCATATCATGCATATGGTGTCTTGCATTGCCATGCCATCTGCTTAGATTAGACATGCTTTGTGTGAATGCCTCATGTTTGCTTTCTATATCAGATATGTGAATTATGCAATGCCATGTTTTTCAGCCAGTTATCATATATGTGAATTATGCACCGCCATGTAGCCACGCATCATATATGTGAATTATCTCATGCCATCTTTTTTTTCTTACGTATTCCATTTGTTGACAATCTGTGTATATTGAACTACTCTTCATGTGTATCAGCCATTTGAGTCGGTTATGGAAAAATCAGGAGTGAAAACAAGGTCTTCAGAGCAGGCAATGGTACCTGTTGAAGCATATATCTCGATGGTTACAGGGAGCTCCTCAGAGGAGGATTCAGAGACAGATGACCAGTCCTATATCCCACCTGAGGTGTATGCTCTAAGTTGCAATGTTTATATTTCTCATATCATGCATATAGTGTCTTGCATTGCTTAGTTTAGACTTCATATGCACAATATTGAATTACATCTGCTTAGTTTAGAGATCATACATGTGAGTGCCAGCTGCTTAGTATATGAATCAATTATGTCAATTATATCATGCCATCCTGTATACTTAGACAACATGTATGTGAATTATTTCATCCCAACCTAGTTTAGAAAGACATCATATAGTTTTGTCATGTCATCCTGTTTAGATACTCATCATATGTTGAATTATGCCATTATATCCTATTAAGTTACCCATCATATATCTGAAACTGTGTCATGCTATCCTGTTTAGTTAGGCATCATATATGTGAAATTGTGTCATGCTGTCCTGTTTGGTTAGACAACATATATGTGAATTACCACATCTGTCTATAATACAATGTCTGCACGTTCAATTTCTTTTCTTGTTTATCGGCCATTTGAATTGGAGGGGGTGATGGCAGTATCTAAGGGAGCAAAAACCCGTTCTTCACAAAAGATAGTGCTACCCGTCGATGCAGATAGAACCATGGTTGTACTGGCCCACAAACTAGCCCCACCACACATAATCAAGACTCTTCCAGATTGCACACTTACACCGTTGGGCAGAGAACCAACTACAACCCATCTAACCCCAACCCTAGCGGATAGTAACTCACTTCTAGTTGACAAAGCACCATGTCCACCACAGAGTACCCCCACACGAGCAGTTTGTAAAGCAACTGCGGTGCCCAAAGCAGGAAGACCACCACAGCGAACCCAAACTCCACATTTAAAGCAGAAGAGCAATTGTTCTCATGTCAGATTCCATAGCTATGGTCCATACTCCTTTGCTGTTGCATCATTGTATTTACTCATACCAACTACTTTCGAATTTGAAGGATCCAATTGAAACTCCAATGGTACAACAGGTGTGTTTTAAACCTATTTCTTTAACTGGATTGCTGTTCTAACTTCTCGCTCTATGTTGATTTCAGTTTCAGTTGTATAAACAGTTATGTTCTCATGTGATGCACATTACAAGTGTTGCCAATGTTGTGTAGTTTCTCACACTTATATTCTATCTATGATGTTGTGTCTTAAAAATATATGAGTTGTACTATGTCTCTATCTTGATTTGGCAACATAAACTAGAATGATATGGACAATACAGTGACCATAGTACATAGATATATGTTTGTTTCATGTTGTTATCCTGTCCACCTTACTACTGAACCGTTTTACCAAAATGAGTTTCGTATATTACATGCTAAACCTGTGATGTGTCTGCTTGTTTCTCTTGTAGTATGCGAACAGAATATTGGAGAAGAGCACCCCACTATGCAATGGTAGAGAAAGTAATGCATATAAGGTTCAAGATAGTGAGACAACCATGTTGGTCTCCAAGAAAGGTGGTAAAAACGATCTTGTAGACAGTGAGAAAACCCCATAGTCATGCGTTGATGTGGTGTTCGAGTTACTGGCCAGTACCGCTGGCACAAGCTCTTCGAACTCGTTGCCTGAATCACTTCGGCTTCTTCAGTCTCAGCTACAAGCTAAAAGGCATCAGTCAGCTGTGCTGCGGCAAGAAGCCGAAGGACTGAGGAAGTCCGTACAGAATTTAGATGCATACTTTCTTGTGCAACAGCAAGTGCTGGAGGATTTAAGCGCCAAACAAGAGAAAGTTAATGAGCTTGCTAACCATCTTGCCAGCATTATGGGTACCCAGGATATTGTTTCTTAAGCTCTTCTGAAGTGGTTTCAGTTCTGGACTTGTTTTGCTGCGGCATTTATTTGCACTGGTCGGCAACTTTGACAACCAGTGTATGTGATATGCTGCTTTGTTCCCTATATTTGCACTGGTGGCGAACTTTGATGCCTAGTGGATGTAATATGTGTAATAGCCGTGATAGCCTAGCGTAAGTTGCTTGCTTATTTATTTCCTTGTTGTCTTGTTTATTTGTTTGCTTGTAGTCAGTGCAGTTCTTTTTCCGCGGTTTGCTAGCGGCCGCAATAACCTATTTTTTAAAACTAGGCCACAATAACCATGGGCTTCATATTTACTGTAGTTACCATGGGCCTCCTACGGGCCGTAGAAACAATGGGCCTTCTAAGGGCCGTAGAAACAATAGGCCTTCTACGGGCTGTAGCATCAATGGGCCTTCTACGGGCCGTATGATCGATCGGCCAAACATGGGCCAACAATGGACCGCATTATGGGCCTTAAACGGGCTAGAGTTGGAATCGTCCGTTCATCGGCCGACCATAACGGGCCTTGTTAATCGGCCGTATTTGATGACGCTATGAAAACGGCCCAACGGATTAACGGGCCGCAAACGGGCCGACTGTAACCACGGGCTGAATTTGGCCCAGAATCAGAAAAGGCCAGTAGTAGGTCGTAAGTAACCGAATGCTAGAAATGATCCCAAGAATAAATGGGCCCTGAGAAGGCCGAAAGATAACATGGGCTTGAAACGTCCCAATGGAAAAATGGGTCGTTAATGGGTATAAAGCGATATACTGTTCATTACGGGCCAATTTTACCACGGGCCGTTAATGGGCCAAGAGTTACAAAGTGCCTCATATGGGCCGAAAGACGTCATGGGCCAGACATGGGCCGGAAGTTACAGCGGGCTGGAATCATATTGGACGGCCCAGATGACGCTACTGGGCCTAATTCGGATAGGCCGTAACGGGCCCTGGGTTAGCGGGTTGTAAATGGGTTATGTGCGAACAGGCTGTTAACAGGCTTTCCATGGGCCGGCCCGCTATCTTTTGACCAAGTCAAATGGGCCGGCCTTTTCACAGGAATTGGCCTCTATTGGGCCGTGCCATGTGTCGACGTACCATTGGCGCATTTTGTCCAATGAGTGGATGACATCTGTCCCAACGGTGAGCCGACACGTATTTCCTCCAGCTAATGATAATTTTACACGTGGAAAATCCCCATTGGTCCGGGCTGTTAACGGGTTATCGGATCCAAACCGGAACCCGATAGCTTAACAGCGACCCGTTTGTTGACACCAGATTTTGGCACGGTCAAGAACTTAATTAATATGGCCTCAAATGGAGAAGTGATCTACATAAAAAAGTTTCGTATTGTCGATATGAACATCTTTGAAGTTTGGGCCATCGCCATCCGATCTCATCTTGAATGCCGAAGTTGTGTTCGAAATTCTGAGATTTTGTATTCAGAACACTATTCGGCTCATTACGCCCCCATGACCGTCTCGTATGGAAAAATGATCTACACAGATTGCCTTCGCCTCGTCGAAACGATCGATTTTGATGTAAAAATCATTCCAATCCGAGTTCGTATGCAAAAGTTAGAGCCATCGGAATGCAGCTCTGTCAAGAGGCAGAAAATGGCGCGCCGCACAAGACGCCATGTCTGATGGGTAGCGCGAGTATAGCCTGTTTTGCGTGAGGTAGCGCGAATAATAGCCTGTTTTGCACGAGCGATTTGACCCTCAAGATGACCTCTGATCAAAAAAGTTCAACATGAAAGTTGTTCGTCTCGTCGAAACGGTCAAGATTGCTTTTCGACTCATTTTTATCTGAGGTTGTTTACCACCACAAAAAAGACCCGCAAGGTGCAGCCAGTTTAAACCGAACAGTTTTGGAAAGTTTGGATAAAACCAATCCGAATTTGACTAGGGTTTTGAACGTGAATCCAAGCCTTTTCCTTGCACGGGAAGTCCAGCCGACTCTTATATACCTAAGGGGTGACGGCCGATTGAACAACACACAATCGATCAGATCATCTACCACTTTTTATCTTTTATCTTTTCTCCTTAACCCTAGTTCTTCTTCTTCCTCGTTGTTCGTTCGTTCTTCTTCATTGCAGGGCGGCGAACCTCGAGGCCCTAGGGGCGGCCAGGCCGACCTAGGGCAGCCCATAGCCGCCGTGCACCCTGACGGGGTCCCTCCCGGGCGTGTGGGGTTTCGGGTCTACAAAAGCGCCCGCCGGATTGCTTGCATACCGCGCTTCCGGACGGGTCTCCTTCGACGTGAGCTGCGGTGCATCACCCTCGGCGTTGGAGGTACACGGTGACATGTTCGTGTGCGAACACACTTTTTGGCGACTCCACTGGGGACGAAGCTTTGAACGGTCTCCAGCCCGTTCTTGCTACGAAGAGATCGCCATCTAGGGTTTGCAATCTACAAAGGTAATATGAATATCCAATTCCCTAGTGTAGATGCAAATAATTCATATGGTGTTACTAGATCGTCCAATGAGTATGCTCTATCGGCCAGCCCTAGTTTGTTCAATCATGCATCTTGCATAGGCCAATTCAATGTAATTTACATGCTTCAACTTCTTATGATACTAGTAGCATGCACCATATGTATCACAACTCTCATGCATCGGCAACCCCACAAATCGTTATGCCAATGAACAACATGGTGAGTTTGGTTAATAAATTTGAAACACCTCATGTTAGAATTTCCAATGCCATGCAAGAAAGTGTTTCACCCTTTTATTCATCGGCAAGTAATGTGCAATATACTAATCCAACCATGCCGATGAATGGGAGAATTGGACATGCTACTACTAGTTATTCGGCCAGTTATTCTCAACCGTCATATGCTACACCTCATGTCAGTAATTTTTTAGCACCATACGCAACTGTAGATGTTCATAATTCGGCTTCGCACCTTCCTAGTCATAGCCGAATAAATGTAAATTTTACAGGAGCGGTTGTGCCCAATATTGTAGAAGATGAGGTAGTAGTGGCTGCATTGAAGAGTTTATCCCAAAATAAGAGGATTAGTGCTCTTTGCCTTGAACAACATGAAAAGGGGCTATTTCCTGATTATGCCGCAATAAAAGCTAGAGTTCTGCAAGAAGATGAATCTTTGCCAATTGATAAAATTGGCGAGCAAAGATATGGTTTTACAACAATGCATATGCCTTCACCTAGTACTACATCATATTATACACCCCCTACACAATTGCAAAGTTTCGGCAACACCCATGTGTCATCGCCGAAAGAATCTAAAAGCAGGGGCAATCATATCCGGAGTGGGCTGAAGTTGAGAAAAAGCTTAAAGCCAATTTTGCCGCTCACCGCCAGAAACAAATAGAAAAAGAATTGGCTCAGATAAAAGAAGCACTGCCAATTGGTAGTATCAATGAAAAGAAGGATGATTCAGAACATGAAAGTGCTTTGGTTGAAAAAGCCGAATCAAGTAGTATATATTCTGAATCTATCAAATCAAAAGAGGCAAGTAGTATTGAGAAAGGGCATGGAAAGCATGGCAAAACGACCATACTTGATTTTTCTGAAGTTAATGGAACCCACTTCCTGCCCTATGAGTTTCGTGCCATAGAAATTGATGAACTTCAAGGACAAGAACAATTAGCCGGACAATGTTCGGCCGATAAAAATCATCAATATAATGATGCACAGAATCAAGAAAAAGATGATGAAGAGGCGTTGGGGAGCCATCCAAAGGCGGAGCAAGATATTGTTCAAGTCACACCACCATCATGCTCTCCCAACATATTTGAAGAGGTATGTTTAGCAAGTAATTTACCTATTTTCAGATTTGGTCAGAACTTTATTATTGATGCATCTATTAAAAAAATCCTCATAAGTAATTTTGAAAGACCAATGAAGAAGGGTAATTTATTTGTTAGCAATAAAATTGTTATAGAACATATCGGTCAACCCATTGCGCTATTTATAAAGACCGATACTGACTTACTGTTGCAATCAAGGCTTTCCTCATTGCTTTATTTAAAGTTCATATCTAGTTGGGTAGCTTTGCTTATTTCGTACTTGGCTTGCACTTGGTCTCAATTTAGACATGTGTGTTCTAAATATTTTCGTTTCAGAAGTTTAAAGCCAAGGTTAAATTCTTTTGAGAAATCCGATGCCAATATAATATCTTATCCAAAGACATCGGAGATAGAGTGGAAAACACAATGCATAGCCGAATGGGGAGATTCCAAATCTGAATCATTCGTTTGCTTATCTCCAAAGCCGTTCACACAGCAAGATCGGCTAGAAAACAAGAAGTTTACCTTGAATTCAAGCATGTGTGACCAAATATTTGATTTATTGCTGAAAAATATTTATATTAGAATTCTTGATCACCATGTTGAGCCATCTGTCCAGGGACGAATGTATTGTAAGTTGCATGATTCGTCCAAGCATAATTTTGAGGATCGCAACATGTTTTGTCAAATAATTAAATCGGCCATTGATAAAGGACGATTGAAATTTGTTGAGACACCAAGAGATGACCAGTCTATTCCGATTGGTTCCGATGGCAGAAAGTTTTTGCATCGGCTGCTTCAAGCCGATCCACTTAAAGAGAAGGTAAAAACTGCAGGTGATGAGACCAAGCTTTCAAGTAAAGAAGTTGTTGAAGAGGATAATAAACATAATCTTGAGGGCGAGAGTTCCATCGAAGCTACAATGGAGACGCCAAGGACTGGGGGCAGCAAGCAAATCCAATGATCGATGAAAGCAAACCAAAAGAAAACAAAGGCCGAAATAAGCGCAAGTGTAAGAGATCAAAAATCACCTTCGCTGAAATATTGAAAAAATATCAAAAGAAGAGTGAAGAGAAGAATGCTTATCAGCCAAATCATGCAAAGAAACCAAGATCACCCCCAAGGCGCAAATATGCGGATCGGTATTGGCAAAGTGAGAATTTTAATGCAACATATTCTTATCCTTATTTTGGGCCGCCAATGCCAATGTCATGGATGCCTCCCTATGCTCATATAGATCCATATCCATCATGGGATAGGTATGATACAAGGGCACATTCTCCATCTTATTTTAGACCATCTCACCAATATTATGCAGCTCCGAGAAGATCAACATTTGAACAGTCACATCTTAAAGACCGTTTCAATCATAAGGAATTGGTCCAGAGCTCAAGGAAGAAGAAAGAGGTGGTAAAGCAAGTTTACCCCGTGAAAAAAGATGGTCGTAAGTGTGCTACTTCAGATTTGATCTCAAATAACAAAGAGCCAATTAAAGTGTTGACATTGGCTACAAAAGGCAAAGAAGTGAAGCAATCAATTGATAAAAATCAGAGTGCCAAATCTGAAGAAAAGAAGTTGAGGGTGCACAAGGCCAAAAAGGAATTGCCATTGGTCAAAACAGAATCACAGCCGAGATGCCCACTCGACTTATCATATTGGCATAAGAAGAAGTTACAAAAACTTAGTGCACAAGAACTTGAAGAAAGGAACATGGCATGGGTTCCCAAAGGAAATGCTCAAAATAAGAATTATGTGCAAGCTTCCATTACAAGAAGTGCGGCAAAGGTGAAGAAGGAAAAGAGTGAAAACTATGAAGGACCAAGCCGAAGGTTTCAACATCTTTGGTCTATACATTATCCATATTCTTCAACTATGCCATTAACGCCTATGCCATGGAATTCGTCATCAGGTATGATTGGTAACCCTCAATGGGCTTATTTAATCCATGGATGCAATATAATTTCTTACATCATTAAAGGGTATTACCAACTCACTATACATTTGATTAGCTACAAGTTTGTTGCTGATCCAAAGGGCCGAAATACTTGATTTGTCATTTCATTTATTTATTTCGGCTATATGTGCTTTGAATGAAATTTACATGGCAATGGCCGATATTTATCTATCGTCCCAAGATTATGTCAATGCATGGCCGGTGTAGTATTCTAACATCGTCCTTAGTTCGATTGGAGAGCGAGACAAGGTACGTGCTCATGGAAATTTATATGTATGCTTATATTATGATTGAATGGAGTTGAGACATCATGACCGATGTCATTGAATATATGCTGCATAGACCAATTCATAGCTGCAGAATTGGTTAGTGGGCTTATACTTTGTTTGGATATGCTTTGGCTTGTGCATCTTTGAGATCTATAAGAGACCAAATCATAGCTGGTTTTATTACTGAACATCGGATTAATGTCATGCATAATATTAATATTAGCCTTGTCTCTCTAGTACTATGGAGATTATGTTTTGATGGTTAAATTCATAGCAATGGCCAAAGTGTTGGTGTTGTTTATATATCTCTTTATGGTACTATTTTTGAAGCCTCATGCCGCTTAGAATATTTTTATGCACGATTAATCAAGGCCGAATATGTGTTGTTATTCGGATTGACTCTTTTACTTGCTATAGGTGCTATACATATTGAGGCTTTCGGTGATTCCTTATGAGTAGTGCAACAAATATCCAAGGGTTATCAATGTTTTGACGAAGCACTTATAGTTTATCTTGGAGTATGTCTAGATGCAAAATTTACCTTGGGTTGCATTAAAATTGTTCATGTATTTAGACATGACAATTGGAGAGAGCTGGCATAGCAAGCATCCGGCTACCATGTCTGTCATGGTGTATTGCACATCTATCAATAGCCGATGCTTATTCTTGCCAACATAGGTAAGGCCGAATTGGAGCTCACCACCTCGGCCACTAATGAAACTTTTATGCAGGCAAAGTAAGGATTGGAGGAAGTTCATTCTTCATTATCTACAAAATCCTAGCAAAAGGGTGAATAATATGGTTCGGAGGATGGCTTTGAGATAAATATGAAACCTTATCATCGGATTGTTATATAAGTTGAGAAGTTTTCACCCAAGTTGCATCAAGAGGTTCAAATAAGCAACGACCGATATATGACTATCGTCCTAAGCAAAGACATGGCTGATAAATAACTATCGCCTTTAGCATAAACATGGCCGATACATAATTATCGCCCTGAGAAATATAAATACCGATGGAGTGTTGATATCGTCCTTAGAACAAATAGATTGTAAATTATTTTTCGGCACACAAGTTTTGCCGAAAAACAGGGGGGCATGTGTTGACACAAGATTTTGGCACGGTCAAGAATTTAATTAATATGACCTCAAATGGAGAAGTGATCTACATAAAAAAGTTTCGTATTGTCGATATGAACATCTTTGAAGTTTGGGCCATCGCCATCTGATCTCATCTCGAAGGCCGAAGTTGTGTTCGAAATACTAAGATTTTGTATTCAGAACACTATTCGGCTCATTACGCCACCAAGACCGTCTCGTATGGAAAAATGATCTACACGGATTGTCTTCACCTCGTCGAAACGATCGATTTTGATATAAAAATTGTTCCAATCTGAGTTTGTATGCAAAAGTTAGAGCCATCGGAATGCAGCTCTGTCAAGAGGCAGAACATGGCGCACCCCGCAAGACGCCATGTCTCATGGGTAGCGCGAGTATAGCCTGTTTTGCGCGAGGTAGCGCGAATAATATCCTGTTTTACACGAGCGATTTGACCCTCAAGATGACCTCTGATCAAAAAACATTCAACATGAAAGTTGTTCGTCTCGTCGAAGCAGTCAAGATTGCTTTTGGACTCGTTTTCATCCGAGGTCGTTTACCACCACAAAAAAGACCCGCAAGGTGCAGCCAGTTTAAACCGAACAGTTTTGGAAAGTTCGGATAAAACCAATCCGAATTTGACTAGGGTTTTGGACGTGAATCCAAGCCTTTTCCTTGCACGGGAAGTCCAGCCGCCTCTTATATACCTAAGGGGTGACGGCCGATTGAACAACACATAATCGATCAAATCATCTACCACTTTTTATCTTTTATCTTTTCTCCTTAACCCTAGTTCTTCTTCTTCCTCGTTCTTCGTTCATTCTTCTTCATTGCAGGGCGGTGAACCTCGAGGCCCTAGGGGCGGTCAGGCCGACCTAGGGCAGCCCATAGCCGCCGTGCGCCCTGACGGGGTCCCTCCCGGGCGTGTGGGGTTTCGGGTCTACAAAAGCGTCCGCCGGATTGCTTGCGTACCGCGCTTCTGGACGGGTCTCCTTCGATGTGAGCTGCGGTACATTACCCTCGGTGTTGGAGGTACACGGTGACGTGTTCGTGTGCGAACACCGTTACGGTGGATGCCACGTGTTGGTCACCCTTGACGAAAGCACTTCTATGACGCGCGATTTATCGTCATGGAAGTGGAGACTTCCGTGATGATAATTTTGGTAATGTCATGGAACACTTCTACGACAGCACAGATATGACTATCTTGATTCTGTCGTAAAATCATCATGGATGTATATGCATGACAGTAAACGTGACCTACTGTGACAAACACGTATCATCACGGAAGTGTATTTTTTGTAGTGACCCTAGGGTCGATCTATCTACCCATGGACACGGACATGGACGTGGACGGGCTCAGCAACCAAGGTGACCACCACCTCCTTTCCTTTTTTTCCTTTTCTTTCTTGATTAATTGATTTGATTCGCTCGCAATGCTACCTTCTCTTACATTGATCCGTGGCATGGATGTCCAGGCGACGACGGCGACGACGACAGCTGCAACTGCGGCGCGATGGGCGGCGCCGGCTGCCACTGCGACTCCTACATACCACCCTACCGTTGGTGCTTCCTTCCGCGTGAGGCTAGCAGCACACAATAGATTGAAATGTTAGTACAACTGATATATATATATATAGATCGAGAGTGAGAGGCTAAACTGTTGTAAGAGGCATGTAATGCTAGCAGAATGAGTTGAGTGAGGCAGAATATAATAAATATGAATTCTACTAAAATGCAAAATTTCGCACATGCACAAGAACATGCAAAATGGTTTATACGACCCTCAAGATTAATGCAAAGAGCCAAGGTTATTTATAGTGCTAATTCTAGTACTTCTCTTGTTGCCATTTGAGTTTTCTCCTAATAAACATTTATACCAATGTTCTTGTTAAAAAATGGATATTGCCAGTATTTCCGACTTGCGGATCAGACGGACCTTCATCATGAGCCGCTCGCTGCTCCTATCTACCAGTTGGAAGAGGCAGATGTCTCCCGCCTTCATGCTAGCATCTGAGACCAAGTCTTTCCAGACTTCTAAGGTAATCATCGTCACAGTGGGATATTTCGTGACGGTCATCGTTGTATCCATCGTCTTACCCTCCGTGCTATCCTGCAGCACAAGTCGGACAGGTGTTTTTCACCCTCTTGTTCACGACGGAGGCACTTCGAAGCATATGCCTTGCACAAACAAGAGCGCGAAAAAACACCTATCCGACTTGTGCTGGAGGATAGCACGGGGGGTAGGACGTTGGATACAACGATGACCGTCACAAAATATCACACTGTGACGATGATTACCTTAGAAGTCTCGAAGGACTTGGTCTCAGATGCCAGCATGAAGGCGGGAGGCATCTGCCTCTTCCAACTGGTAGACAGGAGCAGCGAGCGGCTCACGATGAAGGTCCATCTGATCCGCAAGTCGGAAATGTTGGCAATAGCCATTTTTTAACAAGAACATTGATATAGTTGTTTATTAGGAGAAAACTCAAATGACAACAACAAAAGTACTAGAATTAGTATTGTATATAACCTTGGCTCTTTGCATTAGTCTTGGAGGGTCGTATAAACCATTTTGCTTGTTCTTGTGCATGTGCGAAATCTTGCTTTTAGTAGAATTCATATGTATTATATTTTGCCTCACTCAATCCATTCTGTTAGCATTACATGCCTCTTACAGCAGTTTAGCCTCTCACTCTATATCTATATATATCACCTCTACTAACATTTCCATCTGTTGTGTGCTGCTAGCCTCACGCGGAAGGAAGCACCAGTGGCAGGGTGGTATGTAGGAGTCGCAGTGGAAGAAAGCATCGCGCCGCAGTTGCAGCCGTCGTCGCCTGGACATCCATGGCACGCATCGATGTAAGAGAAGGCAGCATTGGGAGCGAACTAAATCAATCAATCAAGAAAGAAAAAAAGGGACGGGCAGGTGGTTGCCACCTGGGTTGCTGAGCCCGTCAATGTCTATGTCCATGTCCGTGGGTGGATAGATCGACCCCAGGGTGAAGCTGCCGTTTGTGTTGGTTGGCTCTGCGTCGCCGGACTAGGCCCGTGATACGTCTCCGTCGTATCTACTTTTCCAAAGACTTTTGCCCTTGTTTTAGACTCTAACTTGCATGATTTGAATGAAACTAACCCGGACTGACGCTGTTTTCAGCAGAATTGCCATGGTGTTATTTTTGTGCAGAAACAAAAGTTCTCGGAATGACCTGAAACTTCACAGAGATTATTTTTGGAAATAATAAAAAATACTGGCGAAGGAATCAAGGCCAGGGGGCCCACACCCTGTCCACGAGGGTGGGAGGCGCGCCCCTGCCTCGTGGGCCCCCTGGTGCTCCACCGACCTCAACTCCAACTCTATATATTCACGTTCGGGGAGAAAAAAATCAGAGAGAAGGATTCATCGCTTTTTACGATATGGAGCCGCTGCCAAGCCCTAATCTCTCTCGGGAGGGCTGATCTGGAGTCCCTTCAGGGCTCCGGAGAGGGGAATCCGTCACCGTCATCATCATCAACCATCCTCCATCACCAATTTCATGATGCTCACCACCGTGCGTGAGTAATTCCATCGTAGGCTTGCTGGACGGTGATGGGTTGGATGAGATTTATCATGTAATTGAGTTAGTTTTGTTAGGGTTTGATCCCTAGTATCCACTATGTTCTGAGATTGATGTTGCTATGACTTTGCTATGCTTAATGCTTGTCACTAGGGCCCGAGTGCCATGATTTCAGATCTGAACCTATTATGTTTTCATGAATATATGTGAGTTCTTGACCCTATCTTGCAAGTCTATAGTAACCTACTATGTGTTATGATCCGGCAACCCCGAAGTGACAATAATCGGGACCACTCCCGATGATGACCATAGTTTGAGGAGTTCATGTATTCACTATGTGTTAATGCTTTGGTCCGGTACTCTATTAAAAGGAGGCCTTAATATCCCTTAGTTTCCATTAGGACCCCGCTGCCATGGGAGGGTAGGACAAAGGATGTCATGCAAGTTCTTTTCCATAATCACATATGACTATATTCGGAATACATGCCTACATTACATTGATGAATTGGAGCTAGTTCTGTGTCACCCTATGTTATAATTGTTGCATGAATAATTGCATCCGGCATAATTCTCCATCACCGATCCAATGCCTATGAGCTTTTCACATATTGTTCTTCGCTTATTTACTTTTCCGCTGCTACTGTTACAATCACTACAAAACTATCACTGTTACTTTTGCCACCGTTACCGCTACTATCATACTACTTTGCTACTAAATACTTTGCTGCAGATATTAAGTTATCCAGGTGTGGTTGAATTGACAACTCAACTGCTAATACTTGAGAATATTCTTTGGCTCCCCTTGTGTCGAATCAATAAATTTGGGTTGAATACTCTACCCTCGAAAACTGTTGCGATCCCCTATACTTGTGGGTTATCAAGACTATTTTCTGGCGCCGTTGCCGGGGAGCATAGCTCTATTCTTTGAGTCACTTGGTATTTATATCTGCTGAACACTATGAAGAACTTGAAAGATGAGAAAACCAAAATTTATCCCTCAACTACGAGGGGAGGTAAGGAACTGCCATCTAGCTCTGCACTTGATTCACCTTCTGTTTTAAGTAAACTTGCGACACCTAAGCCTGCTTCTGCTACTAATTCTGATATGTCGCATGTTATTGATGATGCCACTTCTGCTTTGCATGATACTTATGATGAAACTACTTCTATGCTTGATACTACTGTGCCACTAGGTGAATTTCTGGATGAACAACTTGCTAGGGCTAGAGAGAATGAAATAATTGAAACTGATAATATTGATGAAAGTGATGATGAAGATCCTCCCCCTAGATATGAATTGCCTGTTGTGCCTGAGGGTTATGTTATGGATGAAGAAACTGCTAGAGACTTTCTTGCCTGCAATGGTAGGAATGATCTTAAGAAATTACTAGCTAAGCTGAAACAAAAATCTCTAAATGCTAGAATGAAATATGATCCTGCTTATGCTACTTCACCTATCTTTGTTACTGATAAGGATTATGAATTCTCTGTCGACCCTGATATAATTACTTTGGGTTAATCTGATCCTTTCTATGGCTATGAATCTGGAACTGTTGTGGCACATCTTACTAAATTAAATGATATAGCCACCCTATTCACTAATGATGAGAAAACTCGCTACTACTATATCCTTAAAATATTTCCGTTCTCATTAAAGGGTCATGCTAAGATATGGTTTAATTCTCTTGATCCTGGTTGTGTGTGTAGTCCCCAGGATATGATTTATTACTTCTCTGCTAAATATTTCCCCGCTCATAAGAAACAAGTTGCTTTAAGGGAAATATATAATTTTGTGCAAATTGAAGAAGAGAGTCTCCCACAAGCTTGGGGGAGGCTTCTCCAATTACTTAATGCTTTGCCTGATCATCCTCTTAAGAAAAATGAAATACTTGATATCTTTTATAATGGACTAACCGATGCTTCCAGAGACCACCTGGATAGTTGTGCCGGTTGTGTTGTCAGGGAAATAACTGTTGATCAAGCTGAAATTCTATTGAATAATATGTTGACTAATGAAAACAATTGGACACTTCCTGAACCAACTCCTAAGCCAACTCCGAAGAAAAGGGGTGTTCTATTTCTCAGTCCTGAAGATATGCAAGAGGCAAAGAAATCTATGAAAGAAAAGGGTATTAAAGCTGAAGATGTTAAGAATTTACCTCCTGTGGAAGAAATACATGGTCTTAATTTACCGCATGTTGAAGAAATACATGGTGTTGATAACCCGACACAGGTAGTAAAGGTAAATTCTCTTTATAGATTTGATGAAGGTGGTATTCCTTGTTATAAGTCTGCTAGCCAATGCTTAGATGAGTTTGATAATTTTATTGTCAAACAAGAAAACTTCAATGCTTATGTTGGTAGACAATTAAAACACAATACTTATATGATTGAACACTTGAGTGATTATATGTCTAGAGTTAAAGGTGAACTTAAACTCATTAGTAAACATGCTTCTATGGTTACCACTCAAGTAGGACAAGTACTTAAGGCTTAGAATGATTTGCTCAATGAATTAAATAGTAAGAATAATGACTTTGCTGTTAGAGTTGCAACTAGAGGGGGTAAAGTGACTCAGGAACCTTTGTATCCTGAGGGCCACCCTAAGAGAATTGAGCAAGATTCTCAGAGAACTAATGTAGATGCACCTAGTCCTTCTAAAAGGAAGAAAAAGAAAAATCATAGGACTTTGCATGCTGCTAGTGAACCTGTTGTTGACACACCTGAGAATCCCAATGATATTTCTATTTCTGATGCTGAAACACAATCTGGTAATGAACATGAACCTAGTGATAATGTTAATGATGATGTTCATGATGATGCTCCACCTAGCAATAATAATGATGTAGAGATTGAACCTGCTGTTGATCTTGATAACCCACAATCAAAGAATCAACGTTATGATAAGAGAGACTTTATTGCTAGGAAGCACGGTAAGGAAAGAGAACCTTGGGTTCAGAAACCCATGCCTTTTTCCTCCCAAACCATCCAAGAAAAAGGATGATGAGGATTTTGAGCGCTTTGCTGAAATGATTAGACCTATCTTTTTGCGTATGCGTTTGACTGATATGCTCAAAATGAATCCTTAGGCTATGTATATGAAAGAAACTGTTACAAATAAGAGAAAGCTACCAGAAGCTGAAATTTCCACCATGCTTGCTAATTATACTTTTAAAGGTGGAATACCTAAGAAACTTGGAGATCCAGGAGTACCCACTATACCATGCTCCATTAAAAGAAACTATGTTAAAACTGCTTTATGTGATCTTGGAGCCGGTGTTAGTGTTATGCCTCTCTCTTTATATTGTAGACTTGATTTGAATAAGTTGACACCTACTGAAATATCTTTGCAAATGGCTGATAAATCAACTGCTATACCTGTCGGTATTTGTGAGGATATGTCTGTTGTGGTTGCAAACGTTACTATCTTAACGGACTTTGTTATTCTTGATATTCCCGAGGACGATAGTATGTCTATTATTCTTGAAAGACCCTTTTTGAATACTGCAGGGGCTATTATTGATTGCAACAAAGGCAATGTCACTTTTCATGTTAATGGTAATGAGCATACAGTACACTTTCCGAGGAAACAACCTCAAGTTCATAGTATAACTCTATTGGAAAAATTCCATCGATTATTTTTGGAGGTTTTGAATTTCCTCTACCTACTGTCAAGAAGAAATATGATATTCTTATTATTGGGGACGTGCATATCCCCGTTGAGGTAACTTAGTGTTATTCAAAAATTCTTCGGTTTCATGTGATTTGAAATGAGTTTGTTAACAAGACTTGATCAACCTTGTTAGCGGATTCCTTTTGATGAGCATGAGATGGATGAAGTTAGAAAGCACAACCTTCTGTACCCTCCTTTTACTTTATGTTATTTAGATTAAATAAAGTAAAATTAGTATTTTCTGTCTGTTTTCTGAATTATCTGTACAATAAAAAAATACCCCGAAAATAAAAGTTCTCCAAATGCCCCGAAATTGAAATATGATTTTTTCTGGAATATTTGAGAATATCTGGCACTGAGAACACATCAGGGGGAGCTGGCACCTAGCCACGAGGGTCCAGGGCGCGCCCACCCCCCTGGGCACGCCCCCCTGCCTCATGGGCCCATGGTGGCTCCCCTCCACTTATTCCAGCCACCACACACTCCTTCTTCCTCTCAAAAAAAGCACCAACCAGCTCAAGCACGAGTTCTAGCTCATTTTGCTGCGATTTTCGATCTCCTTGCTCAAAGCTCCACTCATAAAACTGCTTTGGGGGATTGTTCCTTGGTATGTGACTCCTCCAATGGTCCAATTAGTGTTTGTTCTAGTGCTTTATTCATTGCAAATTTTTGCTGCCTAGGTGACCCTGTTCTTGAGCTTGCATGTCAAATTTATTTGGTCCCAAGTAGTTCTAATGCATGATATAGTCTCTAGGCACTTGTAGGAGTAGTTGCTATCAATTTTGTTGAGCTTGGTTCACTTTTATTTGAAGTTACTAAAAATTTCAGAAATTTTCAGAAAATGATGAAGAGATTTTTTAGGGGTTCTTCAAGCCGAAGCTCGAAGGATAAGCAAAGTGAAGAAGAAGAGAGGCCCAAGTATAATCTCCCTCGCACCGCGGAAGTGCGGCCGTGTGAATGGCCTTGTGATGATTTCTTGAGAGCAGCCGAGATTTATGATGATTTTTATGAGTTGGCTGATAATGCTGGCCTCACCGACTTCCTCCGCGACCAATGCGAACAGTATCTCTTACTCACTAATATCTTTGTGCAAAATTTTCATTTCCATGCTAGGAGGTCACCACCTTCGGTAGATTTCTATTTATATGATGAGTATAAGGAGATGCCCCTCTCTGAATTTTGTGAAGTTTGCAAATTGCCCTTTTTGGGCAGCGTAGAGGAACCACATCGTAACGATGTGGAGGGGTTTATTGATACAATTGCTGTAGGGGAAACTAGGAAGGTTTCGGATGCAAGAATCACTAGCATACATTTTCCTGTTCTGCGTTACTTTGCAATATTTGCTAGTAGATGCTTGATTGGTCGCGGAAACTGTGGCAACCTAAGCGCCCCTGATATTGTTCTTTTGTGCCATGCCCTGTTTCGTGACGACACATTTAGTATGGGCGCTATTGTTGCAAAGCGGTTAAATCTTAACCGTACTAAGGGCCCCATCTTGGGAGGCATCTTCGCCTCGTGCCTCGCTGCATACTTTAACATACCTATTAGGCATTATGAGAAAGAAGAAAAGTTGTTGCCTACTATTTTTCTAGACTACAGGAGTATGGTTGCACATGATTTCATTGTTAAGAACAAGAAAAAGGAGCTTAACTATAGACTGTTATTTGATAAAAATCACCCTAAGACTATTACTTTGCCTGCTCCTTCCTTGTTTGACTTATCTGCAGGCAAGTACCTTGTTCCACTGGAGGACATTCACGCCTACCGGAATCCCACCTCAGCTACAGAGCCAGAGCCGGAACCACAATTTGTCCCTTCACGCCAGTCTGTTTACCAGTGGGATCCGGAGGAGATGGCCAGCCAGTGGCAACCTGAGGTTTCTTCTCAGTACGACCCCAACTATAACTTTGGATATCCGCCAGGCCAGCCGTGGCAATAGACCAACTTAGGCCAAAAGCCTAAGCTTGGGGGAATGCTTGCAGATTCCAGCTTAGTCCAATGCACGTGCACTATTACTATTTTACACATCATTCGGTCGTGCAAGTGAAAGGCAATAATGACGATTTATGATGGACTGATTGAGATGAGAGAAGCTGGTATGAACTCGACCTCTCTTATTTTTGTAAATATGATTAGTTCATCATTCCTGATTCAGCTCATTAGGAATAAACATGTTTGCAATGACAATTAGAGATTATAGTTGCTTATGCCATGCTTAATTAGCTAGGAGTTTATAATGGTTTACCTTGCGTGCCAACATGCTATTAAAATGTTTGCGATGTGGTATGATAGGGTGGTATCCTCCTTTGAATGATTCAAGTGACTTGACTTGGCACATGTTCACACATGTAGTTGAAACAAATCAACATAGCCTTCATGATATTTATGTTCATGGTGGATTATATCCTACTCATGCTTGCACTCAATGTTCATTAATTTTAATGCATGTTCATGACTGTTGTCGCTCTCTAGTTGGTCGCTTCCCAGTCTTTTGCTAGCCTTCACTTGTACTAAGCGGGAATACTGCTTGTGCATCCAATCCCTTAAACCCCAAAGTTATTCCATATGAGTCCACTATACCTTCCTATATGCGGTATCTACCTGCCGTTTCAAGTAAATTTGTATGTGCCAAACTCTAAACCTTCAAATGAAATTATGTTTTGTATGCTCGAATAGCTCATGTATCAACTAGGGTTGTCTGTATCTTCCATGTTAGGCGGGTTATTTTCAAGAGGAGTGGACTCCGCTCCTCACTCACGAGAAAACGGCTGGTCACCGGGATGCCCAGTCCCATGCTTTAAGCAAACCAAATCAAAATAACTGCAAACAAAACTCCCCCAGGGCTGTTGCTAGTTGGAGGCACTCATTGTTTCGAGCAAGCCATGGATCAATGCTTGTTGGTGGTGGGGGAGTATAAACTTTACCATTCTGCTTGGGAACCGCCTATAATGTGTGTAGCATGGAAGATATCGCCATCTCTCGGTTGTTATGTTGACAATGAAAGTATGTCGCTCAAAATATTATGTATCTCTATTTCAAAAATCAAGCTCTGTCACCTCTACAAATCCCTACTTCCCTCTGCGAAGGGCCTATCCGTTTACTTTTATGTTGAGTCATCACCCTCTTATTAAAAAGCACCAGTTGGAGAGCACTGCTGTCATTTGCATCCATTACTATTAATTTATATTGGGTATGACTATGACTGGATCTCTTTTACCATGAATTACAATGTTTAGTCAATCCTTGATCTTTAAAGGTGCTCTACATTTATGTATTGCGGTCTCAGAAAGGGCTAGCGAGATACCATCTGGTTATATCATATCATGATTGTTTTGAGAAAGTGTTGTCATCCGAGATTTATTATTATTGCTCGCTAGTTGATTATGCCATTGACATGAGTAAACATGAGACCTAAGTGTTATTGTGAATATGGTTAGTCATCATCTTTGCTGAAAACTTGAATGCTGGCTTTACATATTTACAACAACAAGAGCAAACAGAGTTTATAAAAGTTTTTCTTTATCACTTTCAGTTTATCAACTGAATTGCTTGAGGACAAGCAAAGGTTTAAGCTTGGGGGAGTTGATACGTCTCCGTCGTATCTACTTTTCCAAACACTTTTGCCCTTTTTTGGACTCTAACTTGCATGATTTGAATGGAACTAGCCCGGACTGACGCTGTTTTCAGCAGAATTGCCATGGTGTTATTTTTGTGCAGAAACAAAAGTTCTCGGAATGACCTGAAACTTCACGGAGATTATTTTTGGAAATAATAAAAAATACTGGCGAAAGAATCAAGGCCAGGGGTCCACACCCTGTCCACGAGGGTGGGAGGCGCGCCTGCCCCCCTGGGCGCGCCCCCTGCCTCGTGGGCCCCCTGGTGCTCCACCGACCTCAACTCCAACTCTATATATTCACGTTCGGGGAGAAAAAAATCAGAGAGAAGGATTCATCGCTTTTCACGATACGGAGCCGCCGCCAAGCCCTATTCTCTCTCGGGAGGGCTGATCTGGAGTCCGTTCGGGGCTCCGGAGAGGGGAATCCGTCGCCGCCGTCATCATCAACCATCCTCCATCACCAATTTCATGATGCTCACCGCCGTGTGTGAGTAATTCCATCGTAGGCTTGCTGGACGGTGATGGGTTGGATGAGATTTATCATGTAATCGAGTTAGTTTTGTTAGGGTTTGATCCCTAGTATCCACTATGTTCTGAGATTGATGTTGCTATGACTTTGCTATGCTTAATGCTTGTCACTAGGGCCCGAGTGCCATGATTTCAGATCTGAACCTATTATGTTTTCATGAATATATGTGAGTTCTTGATCCTATCTTGCAAGTTTATAGTCACCTACTATGTGTTATGATCCGGCAACCCCGAAGTGACAATAATCGGGACCACTCCCGGTGATGACCATAGTTTGAGGAGTTCATGTATTCACTATGTGTTAATGCTTTGGTCCGGTACTCTATTAAAAGGAGGCCTTAATATCCCTTAGTTTCTATTAGGACCCTGCTGCCACGGGAGGGTAGGACAAAAGATGCCATGCAAGTTCTTTTCCATAAGCACGTATGACTATATTCGGAATACATGCCTACATTACATTGATGAATTGGAGCTAGTTCTGTGTCACCCTATGTTATAACTGTTGCATGAATAATCACATCTGGCATAATTCTCCATCACCGATCCAATGCCTACGAGCTTTTCACATATTGTTCTTCGCTTATTTACTTTTCCGTTGCTACTGTTACAATCACTACAAAACTATCATTGTTACTTTTGCCACCGTTACCGCTACTATCATACTACTTTGCTACCAAATACTTTGCTGCAGATATTAAGTTATCCAGGTGTGGTTGAATTGACAACTCAACTGCTAATACTTGAGAATTCTTTGGCTCCCCTTGTGTCGAATCAATAAATTTGGGTTGAATACTCTACCCTCGAAAACTGTTGCGATCCCCTATACTTATGGGTTATCAGCCCGCCGCCTGGGTTGCTAAGGTCGGGATTGCATGTGCTCGCTTGGATCTGGGCCGCCGCCCGGTGGTAGCCATCGAGCGAGCCGTCTATGAGGGGGAAGTGTGGCGGCGGCTATGCGAGGGGATTGAGATTGGATTCGTCCGTGCGTGGCGACGAACTTGTCGTGCGGAACGGAACAAACGGAGAAGCTCAGTTACTAATTTACCCTTTTTACAGAAAAATAAATCTTCAGATGACCTTCCTAGATCTAACGGTCTGAAAAATTCCAAGATGGAGTTACATGAATTAGGAGAGGGAAGCCTATAGATGAGCGCACCTGCACGAGCACCATCGCGCCTTCGCCTCCCTGCACCATCCACATAGCGGGCGCCTAGGAGGCTACCCTGCCCCCTCGCAGTGTGGCAGCCAGTGCCCAGCCCGGGTATCCTACACCCCTGGCCATGTCCCAAGGTAAACATGCTCTTGTACTGCATAATTATGTATCATCCAGATACTACATTATATGGTAAACTATAACTATAATCAAACACAATAAGGTGCGCTTCAAGGGCGCTCCCTCGTTGTGTCCACGTCGATTTTTACTGTGGCAATAGAAAGAGAAAAAAAGGAACAAGATTTCTAGGCAGCTTCCTCCTACCGCCCGTGTTCGCTTCCTTCCCCACGAAGGCAACATGCGCATCGAGTCACACGCACGCCCACATCCTCATCTCCACGCCTCCTCCTCTCCCCTTCCCTCCTAGCTCACACTCATGTCCTCCCCGTCTCCCGGCCTGGCCACTGCCCCCTCCAGTCCCCGCCTGCCCTCAGCCTCCTCAAACCCTCGCCAGTGCTCCGCCCCTTCCTCCACTTAACCGGACGAGCATGAGCCACCGCCAAATTGAAGCGGAGGAAACATTGACGAGGACTATGATCTGAGTTGCGCCGCCGCCGATTCTCCCCGCCGCTAGCCCTCACTCTCCTCCTATTTTTTGTGCCCTCTTATTTCCTTCCTCCCTGGATGCCCACCCATCTTCTGGTGCTTTACAGGAGTAGCACGTCTGCCATGTCTTTCCAAGACGAGAACAACAAGCCAAAGGAGACATCGTGGATTCGTCGTCCGGGACGTCCTATAGGATTATCCTGCTTCTTCTCCTCCCTTTGATTCTGCAAATCTCTAGGTACAACATATCCTCAACTTGCCTCCCCACTCCCCATACTTGAACCACTCCATCGTAGATATACAACTACTTGTTTATTTTCTATTATAATGATGTCTAATAGATCCATGGCATAGGATTAAATACATATGGATTGTGCTCTCTGCCTTTTCTAATTCGTTTCCATGTAATATAATCAAAACAATATAAATACATGCCGTGTGTGCTAGATGATATCAATTACACATGATGTATCTTCTCTTTTCGTCAATAAGCAAACAAACTGGCAGATTGTTTCATGGCATTTGGTGCATCCGCACTGAACTTCTTGCTAGATTTAGTGGGTGGTGATGCCATTTGGTACAGTACTGAACTTGAACACCCATACTGCTTCCAATTTCTCTACACCTCAATCATTCAAAATTTTCTTGGATGTTTTTTGGGTTATTTTCAGGAGTAATTTAAGATCAAAAAGGATGTTGAGAGAATGCAAACTAGCACAAATAGGATGCTCCATGTCAAATGGTATATTCTCTGCTTTTAGCTAGATGAAAGTTTCAATGCCACTTCATTAATTATTCTGTATGCGGGTAATATGGTGTACTGGTGCAAGATTGTAGAACTATATTTATGCTTTAGATTTTGTGTCTCGAAAAGAACACAATTAGATTATGAAATCACAATTTTCCTATTTCTAAAACCATTTTGTATCTGTTGGCTGGTAATAATTGTGTTTCTGAAAGTAGTTCTAGTGTTGTTTATTATATATGCAGGTTGACATGTCTATTTGTATCCTATACGGGCTATTATTTTGTTATCTCTTATTCCAGTTATTTGTGGCTTCTTCCTCTCTTCACTTGTGAAGCTATTTTACCCCTGTTCAATTAACTCCAAAAAAAGTAAGGAAAAAATGTGGTCATCTGGGTAATAGAAAACAGTAGATGATTGGAGTATGGGAGCTGGAAATTCACTTCAAAGATATTTCGTTATGCTTTGCCAGTTCTGTTGTGTATTGCAAAACTTTCTTGGTCAAAAAATCAAATCACTAGGATGACTATGACATGACAGTGTGGTATGCCATTTATGGTAGTGTAAGAAACAAGCTTCGATAAACAATCAACCTGAACTCGCTTGAAAGATTTTACATGTCTTTGACTTTGAGATCCCTGCTTTCGTGTGCAGGTTAATCCCATGATAAGGTGCAACTAATGTGACCGGGTTGTTCTAATGTTACGTGATTTTTTTCACATGAAAGTGTATTCAGTTCGGTTCCTATATCCAAGATGTAGTTTATTAGGCTGTTTCTAGCTTATAGCTATGAGTATGGGGATCAAAGGTAGCACAAGTGTTAGGCATTTCATCTAAACCAGGAATACATGTATGTTGCATCTATCGATGAACAAATATGTAAAAACTTCTCTTAACATATGTGTTCGTATGAATTGATGCCTTAGATATAGGTTGATTCTTGTCTTGTTAAATTGCTTTAATCAAAGAGAAGTGTCCTATTCACGCCTTGAGGGTGTTATTATTTTCTTGATGCAAAAGTAGAATTGCCATGTTGTTCTGTTCAACTATAAGTGTATAACTTCATTTTGCCATGTTGTTTCAACACACAATTTGCATAACCAAGCTAGAAGCACACAAGATTGTCGTCGCCGTCGACGGTGGTGGTGGGTGCAAATGGAGCTGGAGCAGTACAAGACGGCTCCCCACATCGTGTTGAGGATGCTCTACCACCATGCCCCGATTGATTACGCTGCCTTGCTGCTTTGGGAAGCCCACATGTCCAATTTTATATCCCACCGTACCACATAGGGTATCAGTGGCCTCGTGATCTCCATGAACAGAGATCACTACATAGGAAATAGCTTATGTTTCCCAAACTCAACAGATCTCCTCTCCGTGAGAGCTGCCTTCGCTTTTGGGCGTTTGTTCGTAGATGTACGGATTTCACCCCTACACATGAAATTCCACTTGGTATGGCATGAGGGGGATTTACTTCCACGCCAAATCAAGCAAGCTACTCTGGTTGAATAGACTATCAGGTCCATGGGTGTCTTTGGAATTTTTCCAAGGATTGTTCAACATTTTGTTGTTGGGATCTTGATCTATAAGCCCTGTAGGCTGTATCCTTACTAATGGAGTTGATTGTTGGTCACAACCTTCTTTTGTAATATTTATTTCAGATCTGGTAGCTTTGTGCATTGTATAGTTGCAGAGTCGGCCAACACAGCTATTTGCCTATATTTCCTTTTTATGTCGGTCATGCATAGAGAGACTAGCTGTCCTTGGACTTTTAACCGTCATGTATTATATTTCACAGTTGTGTTTTTTTGCAGGGTTCACTATTGTGTTCATCTTAAGAAAACCCAGTGGATTAATTTTTGGTATTCCCTTTTCTGTTGACAAGGTATTAAACGGTGTGCCAATGAGGTGGGTATTGGATTCATGATGTCTGCAAATTACCATCTGGCAGTGAAAATTGTCAGACCCGTGGGGAAGAAGCTGAAAGTAAAGACAGTTTTCAATATCCTTGGTCCTTTGTTGAATCCATTAAGGGTTTTGTTATTGGTGTTTACCACGAGAACATAGTAAGTATCATGTATTCATCTTTTATTTTATTGGTGTGGATGGTGAAAGGACAAGGTTCGAAACTAGGAAGGGAAGTAGACTTGCTGAGGTTTATTTCTATCTGATTCATTACTTCATTACAAGTTTCGGTTCCTCGAACCACGCTAGCAGACCATGTAAAATAATCAAGTAGATTAGTTTGTTTGTTTGGTTCTTAATCTTGGACATGTCTAGACTGGAGGAGCTATGGATGAACATGTACTGTGTATTTGAATATCTAAAGATTTCTTAGCTCAGGATTGTCAAAACTGAAGAACAAGTGTCAACCAGTTTGTATCATTGCAATGTGAATGCTTATTTGTTTTTTCCTTCTTCCCCTTTGTACATTTTGAGAAGATACAAAATACATATTATTGCTGCATTTGTAAAGTCCTCTTTAGATGAAAAGATAATGTTATTTTGTTTTGTATTTAGTTATTGTATCAACGACTAAAGAATAGTTATGTTGCCCACAAGAATTTTCTGATTTTTATCTTATCATTTTGCACTTTTCCACGCCTTTCCTTCCTAAGAATAGTTATGTTGCTCACAATAAGTGAAGCGGACAGCCCGAAACAACATGTTTCTAAGAAGTGAATTTTATGGTGCCTTGGCACAGTGGTAAAGTTGCTGCCTTGTTGATGTCTACTACGCAACCTTCTTCTTGTAGACGTTGTTGGGCCTCCAAGTGCAGAGGTTTGTAGGACGGTAGCAAATTTCCCTCAAGTGGATGACCTAAGGTTTATCAATCCGTGGGAGGCGTAGGTTGAAGATGGTCTCTCTCAAGCAACCCTGCAACCAAATAACAAAGAGTCTCTTGTGTCCCCAACACACCCAATACAATGGTAAATTGTATAGGTGCACTAGTTCGGCGAAGAGATGGTGATACAAGTGCAATATGGATGATAGATATAGGTTTTTGTAATCTGAAAATATAAAAACAGCAAGGTAACCAATGATAAAAGTGAGCACAAACGGTATTGAATGCTTCAAAACAAGGCCTAGGGTTCATACTTTCACTAGTGCAAGTTCTCTCAACAATAATAACATAATTGGATCATATAACTATCCCTCAACATGCAATAAAGAGTCACTCCAAAGTCACTAATAGCAGAGAAAAAACGAAGAGATTATTGTAGGGTACGAAACCACCTCAAAGTTATTCTTTCTGATCGATCTATTCAAGAGTTCGTAGTAAAATAACACGAAGCTATTCTTTCCGTTCAATCTATCCTAGAGTTCATACTAGAATAACACCTTAAGACACAAATCAACCAAAACCCTAATGTCACCTAGATACTCCAATGTCACCTCAAGTATCAGTGGGTATGATTATACGATATGCATCACACAATCTTAGATTCATCTATTCAAACCAACAGAAAGTACTTCAAAGAGTGCCCCAAAGTTTCTATAGGAGAGTCAAGACGAAAACATGTGCCTACCCCTATGCATAAGTTCACGAGGTTACGGAACTCGCAAGTTGATCGCCAAAACATACATCAAGTAGATCACGTGAATATCCCATTGTCACCATAGATAAGCACATGCGAGACATACATCAAGTGTTCTCAAATCCTTAAAGACTCAATCCGATAAGATAACTTCAAAGGGAAAACTCAATCCATTACAAGAGAGTAGAGGGGGAGAAACATCATAAGATCCAACTATAATAGCAAAGCTCGCGATACATCAAGATCGTGCCGAATCAAGAACACGAGAGAGGGAGAGAGAGATCAAACACATAGCTACTGGTACATACCCTCAGCCCCGAGGGTGAACTACTCCCTCCTCGTCATGGAGAGCGCCGGGATGATGAAGATGGCCACCGGTGAGGGATCCCCCCTCCGGCAGGGTGCCGGAACGGGTCTAGATTGGTTTTCGGTGGCTACAGAGGCTTGCGGCGGCAGAACTCCCGATCTAGGTTATGTTCTGGGGGTTTCTGTATATATAAGAGGTTTTGGCGTCAGGAACAAGTTAGGGGGGTCTCTGAGGCGGCCACGAGGTAGGGGGGCGCGCCCAGGGGGTAGGGCGCGCACCCCACCCTCGTGGGTGCCTCGGGACTCTTCTGGCCCATCTCCGATGCTCCATGGGCTTCTTCTTGTCCAAAAATAATCTCCGTCAATTTTCAGGTCAATTGGACTCCGTTTGGTTTTCCTTTTCTGCGATACTCAAAAATAGGCAAAAAAACAGAAACTGGCACTGGGCTCTAGGTTAATAGGTTAGTCCCAAAAATCACATAAAATAGCATATAAATGCATATAAAACATCCTAGATGGATAATATAATAGCATGGAACAATAAAAAATTATAGATACGTTGGAGACGTATTAGCATCCCCAAGCTTAATTCCTGCTCGTCCTCGAGTAGGTAAATGATAAAAATAGAATTTTTGATGTGGAATGCTACCTAACATATTTATCAATGTAATCTTCTTCATTGTGGCAAGAATATTCAGATCCATAAGATTCAAGACAAAAGTTTAATATTGACATAAAAATAATAATACTTCAAGCATACTAACCAAGCAATTATGTCTTCTCAAAATAACATAGCCAAAGAAAGCTCATCCCTACAAAATCATATAGTTTGGCCAGGCTTCATTTTCGTCACACAAAATGCTCTCATCATGCACAACCCCGATGACAAGCCAAGCAATTGTTTCATACTTTAGTATTCTCAAACTTTTTCAACTTTCACGCAATACATGAGCGCGAGCCATGGACATAGCACTGTGGGTGGAATAGAATATGATGATGGAGGTTGTGTGGAGAGGAAAAAAAGGGAGAAAGTCTCACATTGACGCAGCTAATCAACGGGCTATGGAGATGCCCATCAATTGATGTCAATGTGAGGAGTAGGGATTGCCATGCAACGGATGCACTAGAGCTATAAATGTATGAAAGATCAACAAAAGAAACTAAGTGGGTGTGCATCCAACTTGCTTGCTCACGAAGACCTAGGGCATTTTGAGGAAGCCCATTGTTGGATTATACAAGCTGATACGTCTCCAACGTATCTATAATTTTTGATTGCTCCATGCTATATTATCTTCTGTTTTGGACATTATTGGGCTTTATTATTCACTTTTATATTATTTTTGGGACTAACCTATTAACCAGAGGCCCAGCCCAGAATTGTTGTTTTTTGCCTATTTCAGAGTTTCGCAGAAAAAGAATATCAAACGGAGTCCAAACGGAATGAAACCTTCGGGAACGTGATTTTCGGAACGAACATGATCCAGGAGACTTGGACCCTACGTCAAGCAACCAATAGGGAAGCCACGAGGTAGGGGGCGCGCCTACCCCCCCAGGGCGCGCCATCCACCCTCATGGGCCCCCTGTTGCTCCACCGACGTACTTCTTCCTCCTATATATACCTACGTACCCCCAAACGATCACATACGGAGCCAAAAACCTAATTCCACCGCCGCAACCTTCGGTACCCACGAGATCCCATCTTGGGGCCTGTTCCGGAGCTCCGCCGGAGGGGGCATCGATCATGGAGGGCTTCTACATCAACACCATAGCCTCTCTGATGAAGTGTGAGTAGTTTATCTCAGACCTCTTCGGGTCCATAGTTAGTAGCTAGATGGCTTCTTCTCTTTTTTTGGATCTCAATACAATGTTCTCCCCCTCTCTCATGGAGATCTATTCGATGTAATCTTCTTTTGCGGTGTGTTTGTTGAGACCGATGAATTGTGGGTTTATGATCAAGTTTATCTATGAACAATATTTGAATCTTCTGAATTCTTTTATGTATGATTGGTTATCTTTGCAAGTCTCTTCGAATTATCAGTTTGGTTTGACCTACTAGATTGATCTTTCTTGCAATGGGAGAAGTGCTTAGCTTTGGGTTCAATCTTGCGGTGTCCTTTCCCAGTAACAGTAGGGGCAGCAAGGCACGTATTGTATTGTTGCCATCGAGGATAACAAGATGGTTTTTTTTATCATATTGCATGAATTTATCCCTCTACATCATGTCATCTTGCTTAAGGCGTTACTCTATTCTTATGAACTTAATACTCTAGATGCATGCTGGATAGCGGTCGATGTGTGGAGTAATAGTAGTAGATGCAGGCAGGAGTCGGTCTACTTGTCTCGGACGTGATGCCTATATACATGATCATACCTAGATATTCTCATAACTATGCTCAATTCTGTCAATTGCTCAACAATAATTTGTTCACCCACCGTAAAATACTTATGCTCTTGAGAGAAGCTACTAGTGAAACCTATGGCCCCCGGGTCTATCTTCATCATATTAATCTTCCAACACTTAGTTATTTCTGTTGCTTTTTACTTTGCTTTTATTTTTACTTTGCATCTTTATCATAAAAATACCAAAAATATTATCCTATCATATCTATTAGATCTCACTCTCGTAAGTGACCGTGTAGGGATTGACAACCCCTTATCGCGTTGGTTGCGAGGATTTATTTGTTTTGTGTAGGTGCGAGGGACTCGCGCGTAGCCTCCTACTGGATTGATACCTTGGTTCTCAAAAACCGAGGGAAATACTTACGCTACTTTGCTGCATCACCCTTTCCTCTTCAAGGGAAAACCAACGCAGTGCTCAAGAGGTAGCACAAGCCAAGTTCTATAATGAAAATTCCCACTAGTATATGAAAGTGACAAAATAAGAGACTCTCTATCATAAACATCATGGTGCTACTTTGAAGCACAAGTGTGGAAAAGGATAGTAGCATTGTCCCTTCTCTCTTTTTCTTTCATTTTTTTGTTTTTTGGGGCCTTTTTTTTATTTGGCCTTTCTCTTTTTTTTTCTTTTTTTTTGTCCGGAGTCTCATCCCGACTTGTGGGGGAATCATAGTCTCCATCATCCTTTCCTCACACGGGACAATGCTCTAATAATGAACATCATCACACTTTTATTTACTTACAACTCAATGATTACAACTCGATACTAGAACAAAATATGACTCTATATGAATGCCTCCGGTTGTGTACCGGGATAGGCAATGAATCAAGAGTGACATGTATGAAAAATTATGCATGGTGGCTTTGCCACAAATACAATGTCAACTACATGATCATGCAAGGCAATATGACAATGATGAAGCGTGTCATAATAAATGAAACGGTGGAAAGTTGCATGGCAATATATCTCGGAATGGCTATGGAAATGGCATAATAGGTAGATATGGTGGCTGTTTTGAGGAAGATATAAGGAGGTTTATGTGTGATAGAGCGTATCATATCATGGGGTTTGGATGCACCGGCGAAGTTTGCACCAACTCTCAAGGTGAGAAAGGGCAATGCACGGTACCGAAGAGGCTAGCAATGATGGAAGGTGAGAGTGCGTATAATCCGTGGACTCAACATTAGTCATAAAGAACTCACATACTTATTGCAAAAATCTACAAGTCATCAAAAACCAAGCACTATGCGCATGCTCCTAGGGGGATAGATTTGTAGGAAAAGACCGTCGCTCGTCCCCGACCGCCACTCATAAGGATGACAATCAAATAACACCTCATGCTTCAAATTTGTCACACAACGGTTACCATACGTGCATGCTACGGGACTTGCAAACCTCAACACAAGTATTTCTCAATTTCAAATTACTGTGACACCCCAAAATTTTGGCCTTGTTTTATTTATTAAAATGTTGCCAGGGAATAAAACTTTTCCATTATTGTCAAGTTTTACCTTTTGTGACCCTGGATTTTTACCTCAAGTAGGAAAAACCTTCAAAGGTATTGTTGGGTTTGTTTACTCTCTTTTATAAAACAATTCCTCATCAGTGGATCCAAATTTGCAAGGCTTATTTTACTCAAAGCTTTATTCCTTTAAAATGATTTCTTTTGCATTTGGAGCCTCCTTTGCACTGCAACCATTTGATAAATGCTTTCAAAATTTCCATCAAAATTTGGAGATGTCATGTGATGTTTCCACATCACTTTCATGCAGAAATACCTCTTGGCCATTGGAGATTTTGAGCTCTACACCAACTTTTCCAATCTGGTCCAGTAGGCACTTTTGCACTGCAACCCATTTAAATATTCTTCTGAAAATTCTTCCAAGTGTTTGGAGATGTCAGTGGATGCATACCATTCATCTTCAAGCAAAAACCCAGTGATGTCCCTTGGAAAATTTGAGTGGATCAGCCTCTTTTGCATTCTGGTCCAATTTGGTGATTTGTACTGCAACCATGTTTTTCTTTACCCTAATAACCCTGAGCTTTCTCCTACTTGTAGCCCTCCCTACCAAACTCTTAAGTCCAGGAGATTGGGCTCATTGGAGGTTTTGAAGTGCATGTTCTAAACCCTTTTTCTTTCTGTCCAAAACTGGTGTTTTGCAAAACTTGCACTATCAACTTTCTGTCTTTGCCAAACTAACCTTGCCATCATCTCCTGCATCTAGAGAGACACTGATCTGGAGATTTTGGCCACTCCAAGAGTTGCCTAAGTGCATCTGGCATTCTGTCGAACACCTGGTGTGCACAGTCATTTTTGGCAAGCTATCTGGTTTGCATGGTGGACTTGAACCCCTGACCTATCCACCTTGTCCACTGAATGCCTTGCTACCCCTACCTCCATCCTGTGCAGTGCCAGCTCCACCCTCGAGCTCTAGAGCGCGCTGGCATTTCGTCGAGCAGGTGCCGTGCGTGCTCTGGGCGCGCCCAGAGCGCACGTTTTGCACGCGCGCGCACTACGCCGACACGCCGCACTGTCGCGCTCGACGCGACCCGACCCTGGCTCCCTCTGCATCGCTGAGCCGCACACTAGCCGCCCCCCTGCTCCATGATCCCTTTGGCGTCCTGCTGCACCGCTGGCCGCGCCCTTGGCGGCACGCCGGCGTCGGCAGCGGATTCCGCCGCGGACGGCGCCGCCCAAGCCACCAGCGCACGACATCTGCCTCAGAGCACAGGCCGTGCTTATCCTCCCACTCGTCGGAACGCGTTCGTCGCCGCCAAGATGCCCTGCAACTACAGCAACGGCTGTCGCCGGCGATCCTATCTTCTACCGCCACGGTCCAGCCTCGCCACGCTATATAAAGGGTCCCCGAGCCCCTCCGAGCACTCACGCGACCTCAGAACCACCCCGTAGAGCTCCCCTAGCAGTAGATTGACCGGAGAGGACCGCCCTCCCCAACTCCGGCCAGCTCGGCCGCCGCTAAGCCCCGGCGCGATTCGTCGCAACCGGCCACCCATTCGCCAATCCAGCGCCACCAAGATCCTCCCCGTAGCCTTGCGGAGCTGCCCACCTGCCCAAGCTCGATCGGAGACCACCAGAGCACGAAAGTCACTTCACCACCGTAGCTTTCCTCCGCCGCGGAGCTCGCCGCCGGCGATTCCTTCCACCTCCGCCGACCCAACGACCACCCAGAGGACCGCCTCGGTCCGGCCGTTCCATCCCCGCCCTTGGATGCCCTCGAGGAGCCGCCGTTCGTCGCCGGCGATCGCCGGAGCCTCGCCACCGTTCGGGCACAGAGAAAGGAGGGAGAGGGAGACCAGTCAAACCTGACTAGTGGGCCCTCTGGACCCACTGTCAGTGACCCGCACGTCCGCCCTCTCTCTGGTTAAGTGAAGGCGCAAAACCCCGAATGTGTTTTCCCTGCTGCGTAAGCGTATTTCCCTCGAAGCGTTTTCCTTTTTCTGGTTTTATTTTAAAAACAGAGTTGACCAAACTTTGACTGGCTATAACTTTTAAAATAAAACTCCAAATGAGTTGATTCTTTTTCCTACCTCTCTCAAATTTCATCTAGTTTATTTTAAGATTTATTTCAAAAATATTTGAGACAAGTTTTGGTACTGTGTTTGAAATATTTGTATTTGTGTATTTTGCAAAATAGGATTTTTGGAGGGAAAGGAAAGCTTCCAATAAGTGCATCCTTTGCATACTTTTGAAGGCAAGCATTTCTGAACTCTGGCATAATATTCTGTTGTGGTGTTTGGATGTGATCACAACACCTTTTGACTTGGAGTGTGTGATAGTTTATGTGCCGATATAGTCTCGTGCATAAGTGCACTTTGGAGTTGTTTTGTGGTCAGCAGGTGGATACACTAGTGATTTGGGTCATCCTTGTGAGTTTCTCTTGCACACCGGTAGGAAGCCGGGAGAGTCGTGGTCTTGGGTAGACACGAGCTCGTCCCTAATCCCTCGTCGAGACGAGTATGCCCGGCATAGCTTGGTGAGGCTCGAGGAGTGATGATTTATTTCACTAGTGGTGATGTGTTTGGTGGGTGCCTGGACCACCTGAGTCGGTGGTAGACCAAGTCTTGATCAATAGCTTCCTTCTTTGTCGGTACCACCACTTGTCCCTGCAGGGACAGGGTATGGTTCAGCAGGTTGTCAACCCCTGTCCAAAGCACACATCGTACAGAGAGGCCGTGATGAAGGTCCCGTGGCCACGGATTAAAGCCTGTCATTCGGTCCGGGGGCATGGGTGTTTCGGTTGTAGCCGAAGGGGATAGCTTCCCCCAGTTTGCGTGCGGTATAAATTTTGTGATCCCATGCTACATCGAGGTTGTAGCCTCCCCACTTAGAGTTTTGCTTGGCAGGTGTCGTGGGTGATTCCAGGCACTGGTGAGTTAAGATGGTGTGTGCAGGTCGGGCGTGTTTTCAATCAAAAGACCGTAGACGGAATTAGTCCAGAGGGACTAAGTAAACCCGTTACTCGTGGAAAATGGTACTCCCTCTGCAGAGGATACATCCTGTCAGATAGTCATGTTCTTGAGTAGAAACCACAGTCTGAGTTGAGTCTTGTAACGGTGTTCGGATGGATAACGATTCATCTAGAACTCTGTAACGGTATTCGGATGGAGATACGGCCTGACTAAATTATCGGTTTTTCGGATGGAGAAACGACTGTACTAAATTTTGTTTATGACTATGACACGTATGGATTGTGATCTTTATTATATTTTGGACTAACCATTTATATTATGTATATTATTGAGTATCCCTGGGATGGTCCTACCTCCTGGATATTCACTATAATTATTTTTCTTATAAGCCCTTTATGTGGTGTCGCTCAGATGCCCGACTGCGGCATTATTTTTATTTCTGCATTTTCCGCTCGAGGAGTCATTCAGACACTCGTTTGGCACCAGTATTATTATTTCTGCATTTTCCGCTCGAGGAGTCATTCAGACACTCGTTTGGCACCAGTATTATTATTTCTGCATTTTCCGCTCGAGGAGTCATTCAGACACTCGCTTGGCACCCAGTATTTTATTTTGGTATAATTTAACCATATGTGTGCATCATGACCTTTCATATATTTCGTGGCAGATGTGTGTTTTATCTAGCTTAACTCGGAGCATGTTTGATATATTATACCCGTGTTCCTAATGTTTGCGAGTACATTCAAACGTACTCACTGGCTTGTCCCTGGCTATTGTCTTGGCTAGATTTCTCGCTCGGAGGCGAGCCACGCGGTGACAACCTCGGAGCCTACGTGTTGACGTTTGCAGCCTCACGAAGATAGGCGTTATCCTGGTCAGCTGTTCTTGTGGGAAATGGAGTCCCATAGACGCAGATGTACCCAACCGCTTCCGCCCTCAACCATTAGAAACCGATTGTTGTACTCCTAGGCCTAAATGGTCTTGTACTACATATTTTTGTGCTTGCTTGGATATTCTTGTATCAAGTTGGTGCCTCATCTGCTAACAGTAATCCTGGGGCTGGTGAGCACACAGGCCGTTTTTCTGGGAATTTATATCCCAAAATCCGGTCGTGACAATTACTCAACTAGCATGACTCTAATATCACCATCTTCATATCTCAAAACAATTATCAAGTATCAAACTTCTCATAGTATTCAATGCACTCTATATGAAAGTTTTTATTATACCCATCTTGAATGCCCATCATATTAGGACTAAATTCATAACCTAAGCAAATTACCATGCTGTTTATGACTCTCAAAATAATATAAGTGAAGCATGAGAGTTCATCTGTTTCTTCAAAATAAAACCACCGCTGAGCTCTAAAAGGATATAAGTGAAGCACTAGAGCAAACGATAAACTACTCCGAAAGATATAAGTGAAGATCAATGAGTAGTTGAATAATTATTTAACTATGTAAAGACTCTCTAACATTTAAGAATTTCAGATCTTGGTATTTTATCCAAACAGCAAGCAAATCTAAATAAAAATAAAATGACGCTCCAAGCAAAGCACATATCATGTGGTGAATAAAAATATAGCTCCAAGTAAAGTTGCCGATGAATGAAGACGAAAGAGGGGATGCCTTCCGGGGCATCCCCAAGCTTAGGCGCTTGGTTGTCCTTGAATATTACCTTGGGGTGCCTTGTGCATCCCCAAGCTTAGGCTCTTGCCACTCCTTATTCCATAGTCCATCGAATCTTTACCCCAAACTTGAAAACTTCACAACACAAAACTCAACAGAAAACTCGTAAGCTCCGTTGGTATAAGAAAATAAATCACCACTTTTGGTACTGTTGTGAACTCATTATAAATTCATATTGGTGTAATATCTACTGTATTCCAACTTCTCTATGGTTCATACCCTCCGATACTCTTCATAGGTTCATCAAAATAAGCTAACAACACAATGAAAACAGAATCTGTGACAGATTACACACCGCCCACGAGGATGGAGTCGCCTGCGCCCGCGCCCGCCCCTGGCGACTGTCGGGGCGATGCCCCCGACGTGCCCACCGCGGCGTCGCCGCCGGCCTCTCCGCCCACGTCCCCGGCCTCCTCCCCCTCTGCCCCCGCCCCCTCCGATGCCCCGACGCCCTGGTCTAGGCTGACCTTGCGGAGGACGAGGACGTCGCCGTCGGCCGCCCTGTGGTCTGCCGGGACCGGGTCCCCCCTCCCGCCCCTGCTCGCTCGCCGACGCTCCGTGCCGCCGCCAGCCTTACCCCCAGGGGTGGGGGTTCGGCTGCCCGTGCGCGAGCGCAGTTCCGTCGAGGCTCGAGCTCAGCTCGGCCCTCTTCGGGGCAAGGCCCGACCTTGGGGACGGGACGATCCCGCCGCCGCCGGCGCGCGGCTGGCTGGGGGGTCTCTGGACGTGCGGACCTGGGCCCTGCCCGGTCGTCGTGGCGGCCTTCGGGCGTTGTGGCCGTGGCCGAGGTGGCCGCGCCGCCCCCGGAGATCGCCGTCGACCTGTCCGTGCCCGCCCGCCGCACCCCTTTCCGGCCGTTCATCGCCACCTTCGGTTCCTCCCGGCTCCGTTTCGTCTCCGTCCACCGCGTCGTTCGCCCGTGCCCTCCTCCCCGGCGACCTGCCCCCCCCCGCGCCGGCGGCGGTAGGGGAAACCCTCGCCGTTTGCCTGTCCCGGGCCTGCGTGGTGGGCCGCCCTGGCGTGGGCCGCCCCCCCGGGCTGGACCGCCTCCCGCTGCGCCTGCGGCTGGGCTGGTCCTGGGCCTGGGACTGCCACGGCCCACGGAGGGTGCCGGCCCGTCCCAAGGCCTGGTGCCCCGGCCTCCTCCGGTGCGCTCGATCTGGCCCCCGCTAGGGTTCCCAGTCCAGTCGCCTCGCTCCCCTCTCCCCTCGTTTCCCCCTCACTCGTCCCCTCCCCCGCCGCCTCGGCTCGCCCCTACTGCGCCGGCCCTCCCTCCCTCCCCCGACCTCGGCCCCGCCCCCTCGCCAGAGATGACGCGCGAGTGGGGGGACAACGCCGGCCGGCCCAAGCGCGGCCTAGACGACCGCCGTGCCCCGTCCCGCTCGTCACCCGAGGGCCTTCGCCGGGAGGCGGACCTGCGCCGCGAACTCGACTCCAGGGCCCCGCGCCGCTCTCCTCTCCGTGAAGCTCGGCTTTCCCCCAGCCGTGACAGACGCCGCTCGCCGGCCAGGGACGGCCGCCGCTCCCCGCCCCGCGATGACCGCTGGGACCGTCCCCGGTCGCCCGTGGTGGAGGCGCGGCGCTCTGACCGGCGGCGGTCCCCATCCCCGGAGCGGCGCCGGGCCCGTTCTCCGTCCCCGTCCCGTACCCCCGTTCCTGCTGCCGCCGATGCGCCCTCGCGCTGCTACCAACCCCCCCACAACCAGCCCAGCTTCCCTCCCACCAATGGAGGCAATGGGGGCGAGGGCGCCAGGGCGCGAAGAAGAAGAAGAAGCGGGGTCCGGCTCGCCCCCCTGCTGCACCGGCCCCCTCCCCCGCGACCTCGGCACTGGCCGATGTGGTTGCTACTCGTGACCAGCCCCCGTGCTTCAACTGCGGGATCGCGGGCCACTACCAAGTGGAGTGCACCAACCCTCCGATGTGCTACCTCTGCAAGGATACTGGACACCCGGCGGCCCTGTGCCCGGACCGTCCGCTGACTGATGAGCTCATGATGTACGGCCATGGCATCGAGGGCCTCAGGTTCTTCCACATCGAGGTGGACGATCTACCACCCCCCTCCCCATCGCTTCAGGCGATCGTTACCGTCGTGGGGGTGGGTGTTGCTTCTTCGGAGATGATCGAGGCCGAGCTCAACCACCTGTGCCGGCGTGTGTGGGACTGGCAGGTGACTCCGACCTCTGCCAGTTCTTTCACCGTGGTCTTTCCTGACGCCATCAGCCTAGGCCTCTGCACCCGCAGCGACGACATCACCTTGGCCCTGAACAAGCTTGTGGTCAACATCTCTGAGCCTAAGGCCGACCCCAAGGCGGTCGCAGTTCTGGATACTGCTTGGATCCTCATCGCTGGGCTACCTGATGTCGCCCGGTCCGAGCGGGTCATTCGCGGTATGTCCAAGATCCTGGGCAAGGTGGTGGTGGTAGACGAGCTCTCCCTCCGCAAAGAGGAGGAGGTCCGGGTCAAGGTTAAATGCCTCGACTCCGACAAGCTCCGTGCCACCGTTCGCGTCTTCTTCAACGACCTGGGATTCGACCTCAAGATCTCCCCCGAGCCTCCCAACCACGTTGGGCGCCCACGCTTCTCTGGTGATGGGCACTTTGGTGGTGGGGGCACTGACTGGCGTGACGACTCCCACTACCGCCGGCCACGCCCCTCCCGCCACGAGGATCCGGACGACGACGACGAGCCTTCGGGCCACATCCGCTCCCCCTTGCGCGACCCAACTCCGAGCCGTGGGGGAACGGGCGCTGGCTCGGGCCGCTCGCGTGGACTGATCCTTGCTGTCGGGGCTGCTCCCGTGATGTTGCCGACGGCCGCTCCCTCCTCCTCCGCGGAGATGAGTGACATCTCCAGCGTCGGCCTTCTCGTCGCTCCGCCTTCCTCACCGCGCTCGCCCTGCTCCACCCCAGCGCCCGGTCCCCCGCCTCCGACCCTGGAGGTACCCCTCCTGGCCCTGGCGGACCCCCCTTCGGACATGCCTCCCTCCGGCGAGCTCCTTCTGCTCGGCTCCCCTGAGGGCGCACCAGCGCTGCCCGCTGCCGCCTCCCCGGAGGCCTCCGTTTCGACATCGCCGGAGGATGGCCTGCCGGCCCCGGACCCGCCCTCTCCAGCACTGCCAGGGTCCGACGCCTGCCAGGAGCCCGCGACGACTGCTTCTCCGACCGCTCTGCCCCTGGGGGTTGCTGCGGACGTGGCCACCCCCGTCGCCCCCCACCCGCCCCGGACTGCGCCGTACGCACGCCGGGCTCGGGCCTCGTCGACTGCCTCCCGCCGCAGTGCCCGTCTCGACGCGGACCGCCCTACTGGAGGCCCTCCGCCGTCCATCTCCGAGCGCGCTGAGATCCGGGCCGCGGCCCGGAACCTCGAGCCAGGTGCGATCGACATCCCCCTAGTTCTTCCAGTTGCTCGTTTTCTGCTCTTGAGGCTGTTCCGCTGGGCCACCTCGCCAGGGTGGCCGCGGACTCGTCCGTCGTTTTCAGGGGGGAGGTTGGACCCCCCTTAGAGCAGATTGCTGCGATCCAGGCCCGGGAAATCCTTGATGGGAAACTCGCTGAGACCCGGGCCCACCTCCTCCACACTCCGGCTCCCCAGCCCCCTGCACTCGAAATCCGTGGCCGCACCCGCTCCCGCACTGCGGCGCTCAGGGCTAGTAGTGCCTCCTCTGTTCTGGGGTCAAGCAGCCCCCCGATGGGGGTTTAGATGCGGGTCCTCTTTTGGAACATCCGCGGTTTCGGCATGACGACCGGCGTCGCTAGCTAGTGGAGTACATGCGTGACGAGCACATTGACATCATCGCCATTCAGGAAACCTTGCGCACGGATTTTTCTCTCCCCAAGTTGGAGCGTCTTAGCCCTCACCTCTTCGCCTGGCATTGGCTCCCTTCTAGTTGGACCACGGGGCACTCGGGAGGCATCCTTTTAGGTGTGAAGGATGCCACCTTTGAGGTTGGCGGGATGGACCGGGGCGAGTTCTTCGTTAGCATGGAGCTCTTCGAGAGGGCGCTCAACTTCAAATGGGAGGTTGTCATTGTCTATGGGCTGGCGGACCACCGCCGCTCCCCGACCTTCCTTGATGAGCTCCAACGGAAGGTCTCCGCCTCCACCTTCCCGGTGGTTGTTGGAGGGGACTTCAACCTCATCCGCTCTCCCGATGATAAGAATAATGACCGAATCAACCTCCCCAGGATGCAGATGTTCAACAACTGCATCGCGGATCTCGGCCTTCGCGAGCTTGAGCGGACGGGTGCCAGGTTTACCTGGACTAACCGCCAAGCCGACCCGACGCGGTCCGTCTTGGACCGCGTCCTAGTCTCCCCGGAATGGGAACTTAGATGCCCCTTGGCCTCGCTTCGGGCGATTACCCGGATTGGGTAGGACCACGTCCCTCTCCTTCTCTCCACCGCCGATGAACGCCCTCCCACCCCGCCTCGCTTCAGGTTCGAGCTCTTCTGGCTCAACCAAGCGGGCTTCAGGGAGGCGGTCGCGGCCAAGTGGACCTCTGCGCGCTCCTCTCCCCACCGGTCCATGTCGGCGGTGGACTCCTGGCAGTTCTGTGCCAAGCTCGGCCGCCAATTCATGAAAGGGTGGGGAGCTAACCTTGGCAGGGACCTCCGCGAACGGAAAAAAGTCCTCCTTTCAGCCATCCAGGCCTTGGACTACCGCGCGGACACCTCCGGGATCTCCCCGGATGAGTGGATGGTGCGATATGATCTAGAGGATCAGCTCGCTACCATCTACACGGATGAAGAAGCTTACTGGAGGCTCCGCAGTACCCAGTGTTGGGTGTTGCGGGGCGATGCTAATACGGCGTATTTCCAGGCGATCGCGAATGGGCGGCGACGTCGGAACTCCATCCACTGTTGTGGGATGGTGATTCCCAGCTCGTCCGCCCCTCGGACATCCAGTCGCATGTAGATGGCTTCTATAAAGCCCTATTCTCCCCCACCCCTCGGGGTGGGATCGCTCTGGCGCCCGACATCTGGTCGGGCGCCCAGCTTGTGTCTGTTGCGGACAATGCCGCCTTAGTTGCCCCGTTCTCCGAGGAGGAAGTCCTCGCGGCGATTAAGGGAATGAACGCCTCCTCGGCGCCGGGGCCAGATGGACTGCCAGTCTCCTTTTTTAAAGCATTCTGGCAGACCATCAAACCTGAGATCATGGCTCTCTTTGACGAGTTTTTCTTAGGGACCATGGATCTTGGGCGCCTGAACTATGGGGTAGTCACTCTTATCCCCAAAGTTCCGGGTGCGACGGACATCCGCCAATTCCGACCCATCACTGTGATCAATGTGATTTTTCGGATCCTGGCCAAAGGGTACGCCAATAGGGTGACCCGGCTCGCCGACTCGATCACCCACCCCAATCAGTCGGCTTTCATTCATGGCCGTTTTATCCTGGATGGGGTGTTGGTCTTCCACGAGGTCCTTCACGAAGTCCGCTCCAAGCACCAACGGGCGGTATTCCTGAAGCTCGATTTTCATAAAGCCTATGACACTGTGCACTGGCCCTTCCTTCGGGAAGTTTTACTCCGTAAGGGCTTTGATGACCGTTGGGTGACCAGAGTTATGCAGCTTGTCTCCTGCGGTCGGACCGCTATTAACATTAACGGTGAGATCGGCCCCTTCATCCCCACACTCTGTGGGGTCCGCCAAGGCGACCCTTTCTCGCCGTTCCTGTTTAACATGGTGGCCGATGCCCTCGCGGCCATTCTTGACAAAGCCAAATCGGCCGGCCACATTCACGGCGTGGTCCCACACCTTGTAGGAGGGGGTGGGGTCTCCCTCCTACAATATGCCGACGACACCATAATAATGGTTGAGGGCTCCGCGTCCGATATTGCCAACCTGAAGTTCCTCCTCCTCTGCTTCCAACAGATGTCCGGTCTGACCATCAACTTCGATAAGAGCGAAGTGATGGTGCTGGGATACCCACCGGTGGAGGCCCAGGGCATTGCGGACCGGCTTAATTGCCGCCTGGGTTCTTTCCCCACGACCTATCTGGGGATCCCCATTAGTGACTCACGCCTCACCGTAGCAGACCTCCGCCCTTCCGTGACCCGGATGCAACACCGAGTCGAGCCCTGGAAGGGCCGGTGGCTCTCGAAGGCGGCTCGGGTAATCCTCATCAACTCCTCGCTGGCTAGCCTCCTCTGGTTCCTCATGAGCTTCTATAGACTCCATGAGACACTTCACCAGGAGGTGGCCAAATATCAGTCCAGATTTTTCTGGGCTGGCGAGGGGGACAACCAAAAATACCATATGGTGAGTTGGCCCGACATTTGCAAACCCAAGGACCAGGGAGGTCTAGGATCTTGTCCTCCCGTCGCATGAACATTGCTCTCCTGACCCGATGGCTATGGCGTATTGCCAACGGGGAGGGCGGCCTCTGGCTTACCATCATTCAGAATAAGTACCTCCGAGGACAACCTCTTGCTTTCTGCCAGCGCTCTGGGGGATCCCAGTTCTGGCAGGCGGTGATTCAGCTCCTCCCCGTGCTCCGGATTGGCACTTCCATCTCGGTGGGTTCCGGGTCCTTGACCCTGTTTTGGTTCGACCGCTGGCTTGGGGATTCCCCTCTGGCCGCCCACTTCCCGGGCTTATTTGCCATTGCGGCAGACCCCCCCCCCCCGAATTTCCGTCGAAACGGCCCTTATTGACCTAGGGCGCCTCACCTTTCGGCGCTCCTTTGGCCCCCAGGAGGTTGACGCATGGGACGCCCTTCTACAGGACATCACTCTCTTGCCAATGCATGTAGAGGGCGCCACCGACTCCATGGCGTGGCGTCTGGAGCCCTCGGGATGCTTCTCCACGAAGTCTTTGTATGCTGCCATCACCCCTTCGCTGGCCCCTGAGCCCTTTAGCCTGATCTGGGACATTCGTCTCCCCCTCAAGATCCGGATATTCCTCTGGCAGTGTATCCGGGGACGTCTCCCCTCTGGGGTGGAAGTCCGCAAGCGCAATGGCCCGGGGGACGGGATGTGTCCCCTGTGCGCCACGGTGGAGGATTCGAACCACATTTTGTTCAACTGCTCCACTGCCCAGTTCCTGTGGTCGTGCTTCCATGAAACGGTCGGCGGACAGTGGTGCAATTCCAACTTCCCTGACCTACTCGCGGAGATCCATGCCTCCTCCCCGCGTTACCGCCATATTAGATGGTTGTGCATTGGGATCCTTTCATGGACGCTTTGGAATATTCGCAACAAGCACGTTATTCAGAAAGTGCCTCTGCGACGTGCGACTGGCGCGATCTTCAAAATGTGTGGCTATTTGCAGCTTTGGCGGCCGCTTAGCCGCCCCCAGGATCGGAGCGTCATCGACACCCTCCTCACCGACCTTCGATCGATGGCCTTCCGCATGGCGCCCCCGCTTCCGCCACCACCGCCGGAACCTGATTAGGCTAGACCCGTCCGTGGCGGTCTTTGTGTGTGTCCTTTTGGTCTTAGGGCTTGTTGAGCTATGCCCTCAGCATTAACCCTTCTGGTGTCGTACGTTGTGTGCGGCTGTGACTTTGAGTGTGTGTGTGTGTGTGTGTGTGTGTGAACTCTGTTGGCTGTTTGGTTTGGGCGGTTTGCTTTATCTATAAAGCGGGGCGAAAGCCTTTTTCGGTAAAACAGAATCTGTCAAAAACAGAACAGTATGTAGTAATCTGTATCAAACGTATACTTATGGAACTCCAAAAATTCTGAAATAAATTGTTTGACCTGAGGAATTTGTCTATTAATCATCTGCAAAAAGAATCAACCTAAAATCAATCTTCAGTAAAAAATGGCAGCTAATCTCGTGACCGCAAAAGTTTCTGTTTTTTACAGCAAGATCGCAAAGACTTCACCCAAGTCTTCCCAAAGGTTCTACTTGGCACAAACACTAATTAAAACATAAAAACCACATCTAAACAGAGGCTAGATGAATTATTTATTACTAAACAGGAGCAAAAACAAAGGACAAAAATAAATTGGGTTGCCTACCAACAAGCGCTAACGTTTAACGCCCCTAGCTAGGCATGATGATTTCAATGATGCTCACATAAAAGATAATAATTGAAACATAAAGAGAGCATCATGAAGAATATGACTAGCACGTTTAAGTCTAACCCACTTCCTATGCATAGGGATTTTGTGAGCAAACAACTTATGGGAACATGAAACAACTAGCATAGGAAGGTAAAACAAGCAAATCTTGAAGATTTTCAACACATAAAGAGGAAACTTGATATTATTGCAATTCCTACAAGCATATATTCCTCCCTCATAATAATTTTCAGTAGCATCATGAATGAATTCAACAATATAACTACCACATAAAGCATTCTTTTCATGATCTACAAGCATAGAAATTTTATTACTCTCCACATAAGCAAAATTCTTCTCATTCGGAATAGGAGTATCATAAGAGACTCGAATACTATAAATTGTTTCCACATTAAAAGAGTAATGTTCAGAAAAAAGGGTAATCATAATCATGACAAGTTTTATAAATATAATCATCACTACTTTTTATAGCATAAGTGTCATCAGAATAATCATCATAAATAGGAGGCATGCTATCATCATAATAGATTTGCTCATCAAAACTTGGGAGGCTAAAAATATCATCTTCATTAAATATAGCATCCCCAAGCTTGGGAAAAATATTAATTGCAGCAAATATATTCTCAAACATGTCATTCTCATCAAACATAGCATCCCCAAGCTTGGGCCTTTTCATATCATAAGCATAATCACTCTCATCATTAATAGTATGGATAGCACCAATAGTATAGCAATTATCATCATCACAATGAGTAATAGGAGCAACATCATTTGGGAGGGATACCTTTCTACCTTTGCTTCTCCGTCTTTTCTTTTTCTTCTTCACATCATGTGTGGGTTTAACCCTCTTTTTTGAGCTCCTTATTAATGAGACTGGTTGAATAGAAAGCTCCTCCTCGTTACCTGATTCATCATAAGAAATAATAGGAGGATATTGGGAAGTCTCTTCCCTTTCATTAGTACTCTCTTCATCTTCCATTTATTTTCTTGTCTTTATGTAATTGGCAATATAAGGATTTTCAATGAAATTCACCGCACAATACATAAAAATTTCTTCTAGATCAAAATCAAGAACTTTATCAAGGACAAATTCTGGCATATCCTTAGTTATACGTTTCATTTCTTCATAACCCAAAAGCAAACTAAGTTCATTATGATGTGCAAGGTAAATCAAGTCATCACAATTTTTGGACACGATACGATCATGAAAGAATTTGCATTGGATATTTAAATGACCATGTTCATTGCAAAGTTCACAAGGATGGCTAAGAAAATTTAAATTTTCAGCACAAACATCTAGCCTTTCTTGCAACCATCTAAATACTTATGCCTCTTGCAAAATCTATCTTCCCTATTTGGTGTGTACTTGCAAACTCTATGTACTCCACAAAAGATGACATGCTTATAAGAGACATTTTCATCATGACTAGTGCAATCATCATTAGTACTATGGATATTCAAAGAGTTCATACTAACAACATTGCAATCATGCTCATCATTCAAAGATTTAGTGCCAAACATTCTAATGCATTCTTCCTCTAGCAATTGAGCACAATTATCGGAATCCTTATTTTCATGAAAGATATTAAAAAGATGAAGCATATGAGGCACCCTCAATTCCAATTTTTTTTGTAGTTTTCTTTTATAAACTAAACTAGTGATAAAACAAGAAACTAAAAGATTCGATTGCAAGATCTAAAGATATACCTTTAAGCACTCACCTCCCCGACAACAGCGCTAGAAAAGAGCTTGATGTCTACTACGCAACCTTCTTCTTGTAGACGTTGTTGGGCCTCCAAGTGCAGAGGTTTGTAGGACAATAGCAAATTTCCCTCCAGTGGATTACCTAAGGTTTATCAATCCGTGGAAGGCGTAGGTTGAAGATGGTCTCTCTCAAGCAAACCTGCAACCAAATAACAAAGAGTCTCTTGTGTCCCCAACACACCCAATACAATGGTAAATTGTATAGGTGCACTAGTTCGGCGAAGAGATGGTGATACAAGTGCAATATGGATGATAGATATATGTTTTTGTAATCTGAAAATATAAAAACAGCAAGGTAACTAATGATAAAAGTGAGCACAAACGGTATTGCAATGCTTCAAAACAGGCCCTAGGGTTCATACTTTCACTAGTGCAAGTTCTCTCAACAATAATAACATAATTTGATCATATAACTATCCCTCAACATGCAACAAAGAGTCACTCCAAAGTCACTAATAGCGGAGAAAAAACGAAGAGATTATTGTAGGGTACGAAACCACCTCAAAGTTATTCTTTCTGATCGATCTATTCAAGAGTCCGTAGTAAAATAACACGAAGCTATTCTTTCCGTTCAATCTATCCTAGAGTTCGTACTAGAATAACACCTTAAGACACAAATCAACCAAAACCCTAATGTCACCTAGATACTCCAATGTCACCTCAAGTATCCCTGGGTATGATTATACGATATGCATCACACAATCTCAGATTCATCTATTCAAACCAACACAAAGTACTTCAAAGAGTGCACCAAAGTTTCTACCGATGAGTCAAGACGAAAACGTGTGCCAACCCCTATGCATAAGTTCACGAGGTTACGGAACTCGCAAGTTGATCACCAAAACATAGATCAAGTAGATCACGTGAATATCCCATTGTCACCACAAATAAGCACATGCAAGACATACATCAAGTGTTCTCAAATCCTTAAAGACTCAATCCGATAAGATAACTTCAAAGGGAAAACTCAATCCATTACAAGAGAGTGGAGGGGGAGAAACATCATAAGATCCAACTATAATAGCAAAGCTCGCAATACATCAAGATCGTGCCGAATCAAGAACACGAGAGAGAGAGAGAGAGAGATCAAACACATAGCTACTGGTACATACCCTCAGTCCCGAGGGTGAACTACTCCCTCCTCGTCATGGAGAGCGCCGGGATGATGAAGATGGCCACCGGTGAGGGATCCCCCCTCCGGCAGGGTGCCGGAACGGGTCTAGATTGGTTTTCGGTGACTAAAGAGGCTTGCGGCGGCGGAACTCCCGATCTAGGTTATGTTCTGGGGGTTTCTGTATATATAAGAGGTTTTGGCGTCAGGAACAAGTCAAGGGGTCTTCGAGGCGGCCACGAGGTAGGGGGGTGTGCCTAGGGGGGTAGGGCGCGCCCCCCACCCTCGTGGGTGCCTCGGGACTCTTCTGGCCCATCTCCGACGCTCCGTGGGCTTCTTCTGGTCCAAAAATAATCTCCGTCAATTTTCAGGTCAATTGGACTCCGTTTGGTTTTCCTTTTCTGCGATACAAAAAATAGGCAAAAAAACAGAAACTGGCACTGGGCTCTAGGTTAATAGGTTAGTCCCAAAAATCATATAAAATAGCATATAAATGCATATAAAACATCCTAGATGGATAATATAATAGCATGGAACAATAAAAAATTATAGATACGTTGGAGACGTATCACTTGTGACCATGAGGTCACGGGTTCAAGTCCTGTAAACAGCCTCTTGCAAAAATGTAGGGAAAGGCTGCATACAATAGACCCAAAGTGGTCGGACCCTTCCCCGGACCTCGCGTAAGTGGGAGCTACATACACCGAGTTGCCCTTTTTTCATTCTGCATTTGAGGTTCATTATTACATATGTCCCAGTGATGAATTTTTCAGTAAACTGATGCTTATGTCCTCAACAATTTGGATAAATACCTATTGCATTTTTAAACTCACATTTAAAAAAGCACTTCCTGCATTTTCCTTTAATCCAAAAGCCCTTGATCTTAATTTATGGTGGTGCAACACTTTTCCAATAGTTTTAGAGATGAGGATCCAAAGAAATATTATGCTCAGCCGTCATTGTTTTGGATCAACTGTAAAGGTGAAATATCACTTGTCACAAAAGCTTTCTCTTATCCTCTTACAGAAACTTTTCCCATATGGCCAAAACATATTGTTAATTGTAGATCTTGCAATTATCTATCTTTTCTTGCAGTGATTACATGATCTACACACCAGAGATTCTGAAATACACGAACATGATGATGATTATGATAGAGAAAGTACAGCAGCAAGCACCAACAAATGTGAGGTGAAAACATAAAGCCGAGAAGCAATACATGTCGATGTTGTTTCTTATGTGATCAACAAATAACTTGGAATGAAGGATTTTGAGGATAATTTGCTTGCTATGATTACCACTAAAAACCCTCTATAATGATCTTTGGGCTTATAATTATGTCTGTCATTTCTAAATTCATGTTGTGACTGCAATGAATGTCTCCTATATGAATGTTAGAAATCATTTCTAAATTCATATTTTGTCTATTTCTGCCTTGGTAAGTTGAGATCAAGGACTGTTGGTCATTCCTAAAGATCAAGACCCAACCGGCCACTGTAATCGAACCACCGAATATTGGGAAGTTTGAAGAAGCCCAACATGCAAAACCAAGCTTTGATTAGGAACCCAACTAGCTGCCCTATTGCGTGTAGACAAGATTAGAGCGCACAATCCCGCCACAAGATGTGCGCTCAGGGCGCACCCCAACCACTAGTCTGCATTCAAGCCTTGGTTGGCGTGTGGTGCTTAGAACAACTCCAACGCGGCGACCCATTTCGTCCACGCGCGTCCATTTGGGTCGACGCGGACAGAAAAGTCGGCCCAAGGCGCCGACCCAAACGGACGCGCGTCTGCTCTTCATCCGCCTGCCGACCCATTCCTGGCCCAATTTTGAGCCTGATTTGCGTCTGCGCAGACACGAGACGGACGCATGCGCCGCGCGCCAACTACTCCCCCTGCCCCGCCAGTCGGTGGCAAAGCCTCCACCATTTCCCTCCACTTTCCCCAAAACCCTCCCGCCTGTGCATGCTCCCGGCCGCTCGCCATGGACGACGACCTCGATGTCGCCGCTGACCTCGCCTCCCTCGCTTCATCCGGCATCATGGCTGCCCCTCCGGCAAAGGCAAGCCACCCCTCCCCCCCCCCCCCCGCAAGATCGCCACCGCTCCCAAGAAGAAGCAGCTGACGCCCAAGGAGCGGGCCGCGGAGTCAGCGAGGAGGAAGGGCCAGAGGCACACGGCGGGCGCGAGGGACGAAGCAGCGGCCGTCACCGCCATGGTTGCCGCCGCGCAGCAAACGTAGCCGCCCGTGTCGCCGCGACAATGAGGGAGGTGCTGGACTACTAGGGAAAACCTTATACACAGAATCTTAGCAGTATCGCTGGACAAGGAGGGGCGCTACTGCTAATTAGCAGTAGCGCTGGACCCAAACAGGCGCTACTGCTACCGACTTAGCAGTAGCGCGGCTTGGTAGAGCCACGCTACTACTAAAATTCCCCGGTCGTTCCTTCCACGCTAGGTTTAGCAGTAGCGCGGCCACCTTAACCGCGCTAGCGCTAATGTAATAGTAGTAGCGCGCTTTTTCTGCAGGTCGCTACTGCTAATTTTGAACCTGGCCACATGGCGGGCCCCGCTTAGCAATAGCGCCTCTTCCAGAAACGCGCTACTGCTATCTTATTAGCAACAACATGTTTTACACCCAGCGCTACTGCTAAACCGCATCCATACCACCTTTTCCCTCCCCCTGCCCCTCCCCCATCCTCTCTTCCTTCACTTTCCCCTAGCTCCCACCTCCTCTCTCCCTCACTACTTCTCCCCCCATTACTCTCCTTCTTCTACCTATCTTTCTCTCTCTTTATTACTCCTAGCTAACTACACCACCTCCATTAATGCATCTCCTTTCTCTTTTTCCTTCCCCCTCCACTAGTTGAACTTGTCTCCTCCCAAACTAGCTAGCTAGGTAGATCTAGCATTTAGTGAAGTGACCTATGTACCTCCCTAACTAGATCTAGCCTTGTCAAGAAGAGCTTTGTCCACTTTAGATCATTCCATAGGTGTGTGTGGCGACACCTATCGACATCATCATCACCGTGCTCGATCTCGAGATAGGTGATTAAAAATTTATGCTTTTGCAAGAATGGAAATATGTGTATGTGTGTGATATGACATAATCGGGCGATATAATGGAAATTGTGTGTGTGGCATGAGTTGCCGCCGAACTATGCTTGTGAGTTGCCTATGTTTTGCTGAAATGTCAATTTATTTCCGTTTCGGTGAATTCCGGGCAAGCTCTATATGTCCTATTTTTAGGGATGGTCATGCCGAATTTTTGTATGACTTTGATGCATGCATGCATTTTTATAATCAATTTGTTTATTATTACCATGCAGGCATTCATGCTGGTCAGTGGAACGATGGTGGATAAGTGGTTGCGGTCGGCGGTGCAGGACATGAAAGAAAATAACCTGACGGAGATTTTATGTCCGTGTCGAAGATGCAAAGGAGGAGTTTGGCTCGACCCCTATGACGATGGTCGTGTGATGGCGCACCTGCTCATGAATGGTTTCATGGTTGGCTATACTCGGTGGATAATTGAAGATGAGGATGATGATGTTGACGACGCCGACGGGGCAGGCAATGACGACACGGGGCAAGACGAAGAGATGATCGATAATGGCGGCGGAGAAGGGGCCGGACATGGCGTCGGAGAAAACATGGACTCCACGACGCAGACTTCGTCGGTACTAAGTTCAATCGTGCGGGGCCCTCATGTTCAAGCACTGCTTCGCAAGGAGACGAGTACTGACAGAGCTGCTTCTAGAGAGGAGGCCAAGCTGCAGCAACTGGTGGTAGGCTCGAACACTCCATTGTATGATGGTTGCGATCCCGAGGTGACCCGCTTGAGTTTCACGCTCGAACTCCTGAAGACGACTAAAAAAATGGACCGACGCTAGCCTCGATGAGCTTCTTAAGTACCTAAAGGATGTTCTTCCCACGGGGAATCTATGTCCTACTAGTGTGGATGAGGCCAAGAAGATCGTGTGCCCTCTTGATCTGCCGCACGTTAGATACCATGCATGCATCAACGATTGCATAATTTATCGGAAGGAGCACGCGAAAAAACAGTTGTCCGGTGTGCAATGCTTCTCGATACAAGAAGGCCGGGAAGAAATCTCCCCAGAAAGTTGTATGGTACTTACGGATCACTCCCCGTCTGCAACGTTATTTTGTAGATCCCAAGGAAGAAAAGCTCATGCGTTGGCACACGGAGAGGACAATGCCCGACGATGGAGATGATCTGAAGCTGAGACACCTCATGGATGGAAGCCAGTGGAGAGCGCTCAACGGCAAATATTGGTATTTCTCATGTGATGCAAGGAACATCATGCTCGGCACATGTACCGATGGCATGAATCCGTTTGGCAACCAGAACACCAACCATAGCACATGGCCCGTGTTTGTATGGATGTACAACCTCCCCCCTGGTTGTGCATGAAGTCGAAGTACATGCACATGAGCATGATGATTCAAGGGCCGAAACAACTGGGAAATAATATCAATCTGTATCTAGGGCTACTTCAAGAGGAGTTAGACATGTTATGGAAAACACCGGCCAAGACATGGGACGCCAGCAAAGGCGAGTATTTCGATATGAGAGTCGCGCTGATCACGACGGTGCACGACTATCTTGGTTACGGATATGTCGTAGGCCAGGTGTGCCATGGATATTGCGGATGCACGCGGTGCATGGATGATATGACGTCTCAGCAGCTAACGTCAAAGAAAGATGGTGGGTCTGGGAAAATCGTGTACATGGGGCATCGAAGATGGCTCGAGAAGGTCGACCCGTGGAGAAACCGTGGAGATCTATTCAATGGTGAGGTTGAGCATCTAGGACCTCCACGTAAGCGGAGCGGCGCCAAAATCGATGAGTTGTTGAAAAACTAGGAACAGTGTCCCGCGCCGGGAAGCACGATGAAAAAGGCACCGGAGCCACTGCTGAAGGTATGGAAGACGAGGTCTATTTTCTAGGACTTGGAGTACTGGCACAAACTCGACATGCCTCATTGCCGTGATCAAATGCATATCTGTAAGAATGTCCTTGAGAGCTTGCTTGCGACACTGATGAACATGCCGGATAAGACCAAGGATGGGCCGAAGGCAAGAAAAGACTTGCAAGATTTTAAATTCAGGGAAGATCTGCACATGCCACCCCGTAAAAAGTCAGAGGAGACACAGACGGAGATAGAAGCGCGGGAGAAGAAGGGAAAAAAGTAAAGGAAGAGGATTATTACCCCCCTTCTTGCTTCACCTTAAGTCCTGCTGAGATCGATCAATTCTTCAAGTGCCTTACCGGAATCAAAGTTAGTTCCGGTTACTATGGGAAGATAAACATATTTCTAGACACGAAGAAGAAAAGGTTCAGTGGGATGAATTACGATGACTGTCATGTGCTGATGACGCAAATACTACATGTTGCCCTTAGAGGGATAATGGACAAGCACGTCCGTGACACGCTTATTGGTCTCTGCAACTTTTTCGACGTCATCTCTCAAAAGTCGATCAGTGTGAAGCAGCTCCGAAGGCTACATGAAGAGATCATTGTGATACTAAATGAGCTTGAGATGTACTTCTCGCCCACGTTCTTTGACGTCATGGTGCATCTGTGTGTACATATTGTGGATGACATAATAGACCTGGGGCCGTCATTCCTGCACAACATGATGCCGTTCGAGAGGATGAATGGGGTCATCAAAGGATTCGTTCGTAACATGTCCCGTCCGGATGGACGCACCGTGTGACGCCCCCGATTTGACCGTACACTAATCATGCACGCAAATGTGTACGACCAAGATCAGGGACTCACGGGAAGATATCACAACACAACTCTAAAACATAAATAAGTCATACAAGCATCATAATACAAGCCAGGGGCCTCGAGGGCTCGAATACAAGTGCTCGATCACAGATGAGTCAGCGGAAGCAACAATATCTGAGTACAGACATAAGTTAAACAAGTTTGCCTTAAGAAGGCTAGCACAAACTGGGATACAGATCGAACGAGGCGCAGGCCTCCTACCTAGGATCCTCCTAACTACTCCTGGTCGTCGTCAACGGCCTGCACGTAGTAGTAGGCACCTCCAGTGTCGTAGGAGTCGTCGTCGACGGGGGCGTCTGGCTCCTGGACTCCAACATCTGGTTGCGACAACCAGATAGAAAGGAAAAGGGGGAAAAGAGGGAGAGAAGCAACCGTGAGTACTCATCCAAAATACTCGCAAGCAAGGAGCTACACTACATATGCATGGGTATATGTGTAAAGGGGCATATCAGTGGACTGAACTGCAGAATGCCAGAATAAAAGGGGGATAGCTAGTCCTGTCGAAGACTACGCTTCTGGTCATCTCCATCTTGCAGCATGTAGAAGAGAGTAGATTGAAGTCCTCCAAGTAGCATCGCATAGCATAATCCTACCCGGCGATCCCCTCCTCGTCGCCCTGTTAGAGAGCGATCACCGGGTTGTATCTGGCACTTGGAAGGGTGTGTTTTATTCAGTATCCAGTTCTAGTTGTCATAAGGTCAAGGTACAACTCCGGGTCGTCCTTTTACCGAGGGACACGGCTATTCGAATAGATAAACTTCCCTGCAGGGGTGCACCGCATAACTCAACACGCTCGATCCCATTTGGCCGGACACACTTTTCTGGGTCATGCCCGGCCTCGTAAGATCAACGCGTCGCAGCCCCACCTAAGCACAACAAAGAGGTCAGCACGCCAGTCTAACCCTATGCGCGCAGGGGTCTGGGCCCATCGCCCTATGCACACCTGCACGTTGCGTACGCGGCCGGAAGTAGACCTAGCCTAGTGGCGTTCCAGTCCAATCCGGCGCGCGCCACTCAGTCGTTGACGTCAAGAAGGCTTCGGCTGATACCACGACGCCAGGATACCCATAACTACTCCCGCGTAGATGGTTAGTGCGTATAGACCAAATGGCCAGACTCAGATCAAATACCAAGATCTCGTTAAGCGTGTTAAGTATCCGCGAACGCCGACCAGGGCCAGGCCCACCTCTCACCTAGGCGGTCTCAACCTGCCCTGTCGCTCCGCCACAAAGATCCACTTGCGGGTACTCCTACGAGCCGACCCGACTTTAGTCATCACATGTGTCATGTATGTAGTATATAAGTATATACCCGTGATCACCGCCCAGGTGATCACGGCCCGATAGTATAGCACAGCAGACGGACAAGAATGTAGGGCCACTGATGGAAATCTAGCATCCTATACTAAGCATGTAGGATTGTAGGTAAAGGTATCAACAGTAGTAGCAAGGATAGGCTATGCATCAGGATAGGATATCGAAAAGCAGTAACATGCTACACTACTCTAATGCAAGCAGTATAGAGAAGAATAGGCGATATCTGGTGATCAAGGGGGGGCTTGCCTGGTTGCTCTGGCAAGTAGGAGGGGTCGTCAACTCCGTAGTCGAACTGGGCAGCAGCAGTGTCGGTCTCGTAGTCTACCGAAGAGAAGAGGGGGGAAGAAACAGTAAATACAATGCAATCATAAGCATGACGATGCGTGACATGACAATGAACAGTGCGAGGTGTGTCCTAACGCGACAGTAGGTGGTACCGGCGAAGGGGGGAAACATCCGGGAGGTATTCCCGATGTTTCGCGTTTTCGCGCAGACGGACCGGAGGGGGAAAGTTGCTAGTTCGATAGGTTAGGGAGGTGTGGTGGACGAACGGACTGCGTATTCGGATTCGTCTCGTCGTTCTGAGCAACTTTCATGTTGAAAATATTTTAATCCGAGTTACGGATTAAAAGATATGATTTTCTAAAGATTTTATTAATTTCTGGAATTTAATTAATTATTTAATTTAATTTCGAAATTTGGATTTATGACATCAGCATGATGTCATGCTGACATCAGCAGTCAACAGGGGTTGACTAAGTCAACTGACATGTGGGTCCAGTGGGACCCACCTGTCATTCACTGTTTAGGTTAATTAGTGTTTAATTAAATAATTATTATTTAATTAAATTAAATAGGATTAATTAACTTAATTAATTTAGTTAATTAATTAATTAATTAAAATTATTTTTATTTTTATTTTCTTTATTTATTTATTTATTAATTTTTATTTATTAATTTATTATTATTATTATTAATTTATTTTATTTATTATTTTATTTTTATTTATTTTATTTATTATTATTTTTATTATTATTATTTATTATTTATTATTATTATTTTTTGTAAACGTTCTGGGGCGCTGGGGCCCGTTTGTCATTGGGCCAGGGGGTCGGGCCCAGTGGCCAGTGGCTCAGGTGGGGCGAGGCCCACCTGGCAGTGGCCCAGAGGGGCGAGGCCCACTAGGCAGTGGCCCAGGGGGCACTGCGGCTACGGGCGCGGGGTGTGGGCGTGGGCGCTGGCGGCCACGGCGGGGCACGGCGCCGGCCATGGCCGGAGCGGGGCGAGGCCGCGGTGGTGCGGGGCCAGCCGCCGGAGGTGGTGCGGGGCCAGCCGCCGGAGGTGGTGCAGAGGGGCGAGGTCACCGCGGCGACGGGGCGGAGATCGGCGGAGGGGGGCGAACGACGGCGATGGCCGTGCGGGCGCGCGTCGGTGCCGTCGGGCGTGGGGGAAGAAGCAGCGAAGGGGGGGGCGGTCGAGGCCCTGGGCCTGCTCGCGACGGCAGTGGCCCAGAGGGGCAGGCGGGGCGTGGCCGACGCGGGCGCCCGGTCGGGGCGCGCGCGGGCGAAGGCCGTGCGGGCGCGCGGGCGTGGCCAGGCGCGGCGGGGGCGCGTCTGGGCGCGCCGGAGCGCGAGCGGGGCGGCGGTGACCGAGGGGAGAGGGGGCGAGGGAGAGAGAGGAGGGGCGAGGCGCGGCGGTGCTCACTGTGGCCGTAGGGGGTCTGGCAGCGGGGCGCGGGGAGGGTGACGGGGACGACGGGCGAGGCGGAGAAGGGGGAAGCAGGCCGGCGGGGGCGTGCTCCGGCGAGGACGAGGCGGCGCGGGGTCGGCGGGGCGGTCGGCGACGGTGGCCTCCTCTCGATCCCGTTCTGGATCGGGGGGAGGGAGGAGGAGGAGATATTTCGGGGGGGTGAGTGGGGGAGGTGTCGGTGGGGGGGCCTGGGGAGTGGATAAGGGAAGAGAGGTGGGCCGGGGTGGAGCTGGGCCTTTCGGCCGGGGGGGAATGGTGCTGGCCGGCTGGGCCTGGGGTTGGCCCAGTTGGGCCAGGTCCAGTGGGGGGCTTTTGTTTTTTTTTGTTTTTTTTTGTTTTGCATTTTCTTTTATTTATTTTCTCTCACCTTTTAATCCATTTTAAAATACTTAGGCATTTTCTAAAAAGGAGTTTTCTCCACAATAATTACCAGTGTATTATTTGGCACCCACCGAACATTTTTGTTTAAATTTTTGATTGAAGTTTGAATTAGGAGTTTGAAAAGAAATGTGATGCAAATGTGATCAAGCCCTGTTTAGCAACATGATTAGCTTAATCACAGAGAGTTACTGTAGCATGATTCTCGGGGTGTTACAAATCTCCTCCACTACAAGAAATCTCGTCCCGAGATTTAGGAGGTAGAAGGAAACAGTGCGGGGTTTTCTTCGCGCAGACGATCCTCTCGTTCCCAAGTGGCCTCATCTTCAGAATGGTGCGACCACTGGACTTTGAGAAACTTGATCGCCTTCTGACGCGTGCGGCGTTCAGCTTGGTCGAGAATGCGGACCGGATGCTCCTTATAGGAGAGGTCTTGCTGCAATTCGAGCACTTCATGATCCACAGCTCGGATTGGGTCCTTGAAGCAACGGCGGAGCTGTGACACATGGAACACATCGTGAACCTGAGAAAGGTTCGGCGGTAGCTCCAGTTGGTATGCCACTTTTCCACGCCTTTCGAGAATAGTGAATGGGCCAATATAGCGAGGAGCTAGTTTGCCCTTGATTCCGAAGCGGTGAGCACCCTTCATAGGTGTGACTCGAAGATAAGCCTTTTCTCCAGGTTGATAGACCATGTCTTTATGATGACGGTCATACTGACTCTTCTGACGTGACTGAGCAGTCTTGAGATTCTCGCGAATAATGCGGACTTGTTCTTCGGCATCTTGGATAATATCCGGACCAAAGAGTGGACGTTCCCCAGTTTCTGACCAGTTCAGAGGGGTTCGGCACTTTCGTCCATATAACACTTCGAAGGGGGCCATCTTCAGACTAGCTTGATAGCTATTATTATAAGAGAACTCAGCATACGGGAGAGATTCCTCCCATTTCTTGCCGAAGGAAATAACGCAAGCTCGAAGCATGTCTTCGAGAACTTGATTGACGCGTTCAACTTGCCCTTGCGATTGAGGATGAAATGCAGTACTGAATGACAGATGAGTTCCCATAGCTTCTTGGAAACTTGCCCAGAATCTTGAAGTGAATAAGCTGCCACGGTCTGAGCTGATAACCAATGGAATACCGTGGAGTGAAACAATCCTGGACATATAGAGCGTTGCCAACTGGCTAGCAGTGATCGTTTCTTTGACTGCCAGAAAATGTGCAACTTTGGAAAGCCGGTCAATGACGACAAGAATAGCATCATTACCTTTCTGTGATTTGGGAAATCCAGTGACGAAGTCCATCTCAACATGGTCCCATTTCCATTCAAGAATAGAGATAGGTTGCAGAGTTCCAGCAGGCCTTTGATGTTCTGCTTTGATACGACGGCAAACGTCACACTCAGCAACATAACGAGCAATGTCTTGCTTCATATTAGACCACCAGAATCTCTGACGGATGTCTTGGTACATCTTTGTACTACCAGGATGGATACATAGAGGTGTATCATGAGCTTCTTTCATAACTTCCTGTGTCATATCCAGGTTTTTCTCTGCACATGGCACCACTAGGCGGCCCTTGAAGTATAGGGTGCCATCTTCAGCAATGGTGAAGAATGAGGGCTTTTCTTCTGCGAGGTAGCGCTTAATCTTGTGGGCTTCAGAGTCATACCTCTGTAGCCTTTTGATGCTATCCACGAGATCTGGTTTAGCAACTAGGGTATTGAGGGAACCCTGGGTAACCACGTGGAGGTTCACCTTGCCAAACTCCTTAGGAGGGGGAGCGAGTGCACCCGGAGGAACATTATGGAGGTTTAGCTTCCTGAATTCTTCAACAAGCGAGGGCTGAACTTTATGAACCTGGAGGTGGTTGCAGTAAGACTTGCGGCTCAAGGCATCAGCCATTACATTAGCCTTGCCTGGCGTATAGGAAATACCCAAGTCAAAGTCTGCAACAAGCTCCATCCATCTCTGTTGACGGAGGTTCAGATCTGGCTGAGTAAACAGATACTTCAGACTTTGGTGGTCAGTGAAGATCTTGCAACGATTACCGAGAAGGTAATGTCGCCACTGCTTCAGCGCATGAATGACAGCAGCAAGTTCGAGGTCGTGAACTGGGTAGTTCTCTTCGTGAGGGCGCAATTGCCGAGAGGCATAAGCAATCACTTTGCGGTCTTGCATTAGGACACAGCCTAATCCTTGACGGGAAGCGTCGCAGTAAATGACAAAGTCCTTCTTAGTATCAGGTGGAGCTAGAACTGGAGCAGAAGTCAACTTGTCTTTGAGTGCCTGGAAACTTTCCTGACATTTGTCTGTCCATTGGAACTTGACACCCTTATGCAACAGGTTAGTCAGAGGCCTGGCGATCTTGGAGAAGTTCTCGACGAATCGACGGCAATAGCTGGCGAGACCGAGAAAACTTCTGACTTGCTTAACGTTCTTGGGAGGAGTCCAATCAAGAATAGCCTGAACTCGCTCGGGGTTGACGGCAATACCATCCTTAGAGATGACATGCCCGAGATAGGTTACTTCGGGTAGCCAGAATTCACATTTGGAGAACTTGGCATATAGTTGATGCTCTCGTAGCTTTTCCAGCACAAGTCGAAGATGTTCAGCATGTTCTTCTTCGTTCTTGGAAAATACCAGGATATCATCCAGATAAACCACGACGAACTTGTCGAGGTAATCCATGAATATATAGTTCATCAGACGAGAGAAGGTGGCTGGAGCATTGGTTAAACCGAAAGACATGACGGTGTACTCGTATGAACCATAGCGAGTCACGAAGGCGGTCTTTGGGATATCCTCTTCGCGAACACGGATCTGGTGGTAGCCCAACCTCAAGTCGAGCCTAGAGAACACTGACGAACCCGCCAGTTGATCATACAGATCATTGATCCGAGGAAGGGGGTATTTATTCTGAATGGTAGCTCGGTTTATAGGACGGTAGTCTTGAACCAATCGGTTAGTCCCATCCTTCTTCTTGACAAAGAGAGAAGGTGCTCCCCAAGGAGAGCAACTTGGGCGAATGAATCCTTTGTGAAGAGATTTGTCGATTTCCTCCTTAAGCTCAAGGAGTTCATGCGGCGGCATTTTGTAGGGTCGCTTGGCTATAGGAGTGGTGCCTGGTTTCAAGTCGATGATGAATTCGACAGCTCTAGCAGGGGGAATCCCTGGAAGTTCTTCAGGAAACACGTCGAGGAATTCACGCACGAAGGGAATGTCTTCAATGCCCTCGAGTGGTGCAGCGTTCAATGCATTCAATGCATAGAGCCTTGCCTCGGCATTTTGCACCAGATGAGCTTGGTAAGCAACTATTTCATCTGAAGGGTGTAGCAGATGGACGGTTTTAGTGGCGCAAACTATAGAAGCAGTATGCGCTTTCAACCAATCCATACCCAAAATGAGGTCGATGTTAGACGACTTCAGGATAATGGGAGAGGCATAGAATTCCAGCCCTTCGATTTCCACGGGGACATCGATGCCAACCAAGGAGGTTTGACACTGTCCCACGGGGTTTTTGACCAGTACCGAAGTGTTCATCTCCTCACATTTAACGTCGTGCTTGTATGCAAAATCTTCTGACATGAATGAATGCGATGCACCTGTATCAAATAAAACGGATGCTGGTACTGAATTTACAAGGAGTGTACCCATCACAGTAGCAGGCTGGTCTTGAGCTTCGTTGAGATCAACGTGGTTGGCATGAGCACGACCATAAGACTTAGCATTGTTGTTGCGGGGCTGATTGTTACCACGGCCAGTTGCTGGAAGGGCCAGTTGATTCTGGTTCTGGTTGCATTCTTTAGCACGGTGTCCTGGTTGACCACACCTGAAGCACAAGCCATTATTCGGAGTGGGAACAGGAGCTTGGGATGGTGGAGCTGGAAGTCTTGACTGCCTAGATGGTGGTGGAGGCAGACGAGGTGCAGCATAGGTCTGCCTTGGGGCAGGTGCATTTGGACGGTACATACTGTTCGGGATCCATATCTTACGCTTCTGTGCGGGCGAGCCCGAAGATGAGCCCGTGTCACGGTTGCGCCTGTGAGAGCTCTGGTATTCCTGCAGACCAGTTTCGACATTGATGTCCTTGTTCACCAAGGTGGCGAAATCAGCAAAGTCATGCACTAGAAGTGCGAGCTTGATGTCAGCTTGAAGGCCATCACGGAACTTCTCCTGTCTGCGTGCATCAGTTGCAATGTCCTCTTCCGCATAGCGAGACAAGTCCAGAAACTCCCGCTGATAAGCTTCGATAGTTTTGTTGCCTTGGGTGAGGTTGCGGAACTCACGCTTCTTCCGGTCCATGACTCCTTGAGGAATGAAGCGGGCACGGAAAGCAGCTTGGAAGTCTGGCCATGTGATGACTATTCCAGCTGGCAGAGTACGCCTGTGGCTGTCCCACCATTGAGCTGCGGGTCCCTTCAAGAAGAAGGAAGCAAAAGTGACATAGCTGGCAGGGGCTACATCAGCAGACTCCATCTCATAGGTGATGTCACGGAGCCAGTCATCAGCATCCAGAGGCTGAGTTGAGCTGCGGTAGATGGTTGGGTTGAGGCGTATGAAATCTTGAAGAGTCACTTGGGCTTGCTGCTGGTTCATATTGGGGCGAGGAAACTGAGCCATCATATTTTCCATGAATTGGCGGTTCAGTTCAAACTGTTGGATCATACCAGCCATGTACTCAGGTGGTGGTGGGGCATCGCCACCACGACCACGACCACCTGGTCTAACCATCCTGCTAATATATAACAGGGGTAGTTCAGCATTGGAAAATATTTGCAAAGACAAGAATCATTCATGATGAAACATGCATAATGAAAGGAGCACGATAGCTACTACATAGTAGTCGGCATAACTTACAAAAAGGGTCATGCATAGAGTTCAGTACATAGACTAAACATCATAGGCGGCACACAGGCTCGCGGCGACTGCAACTAATACTAACTAAGCAAGACTACATCAGTCCCAAGAGGTACTGTGGAGGTAATCGTAGCCCGACAGCTGGTAGTGAGGCAACGGATAGCCCTCCACGTCAGCAGACTGGGGGCTGCGGATACTCAGGTGTAGAGCCCGACGCTCAGGTGGCAGAAGAGGACCAAGTGCGGGAGAGTAGCCTCCCACCTCTGGCCAACCGACACCGTGGGGCATCACGGTCCTGGCTGGGTAGATCGCAGTACGCGGTACCTGTCCAGATCGGACAAAGGGGTGCAGCAGCGTCAGAGCACGGTAAAGGTGCTGACGGGTGGTGTACATCTCGTGGCGAAGAGCTCGGTTAGCTCGATCCAGCCCATCAGCATGCAGAACCAGGTTCTGATGGTAGAAGGGCTCTCGGGTGACAGTGGAGTAGGCAGCAGTATAGTATCCCTCCGCACCAACATCGGATGCGATAGCAATGTGCCTGAAAGGGGAGGTGTCCAACTCCCGATACTCTCCACGAAGACGCGTCAGAGCAGCATAGGCAGCATCGTGGACAGCCATATCGATGGTCACACCAACACCATGTGCGGTGTGCAGCACAGTAGTGGAGTTATACTCCCGCGAGTAGAGGTGGACGATGGCACGGTACTGCTCCTGGTTAAAGTCCTGGTACTCCTCGTAGACGGTGTACTCAGGGTGCCAGCGATAACCCAGATAGGTCATCATCTCAGCTAGCACCGCAGGTGATCCCGAGGCACCAATGGCCATCGTGTGGCGAACGACCTGCCTCGTGGGTTCCATCTGAAAGCAAAGACGTTTCAAAGGAGTCAAATGACAGTGTGTGAATTGTTCAAAACACTATTCTAAGAAACAACTATGGCTTATCCAACTTTGGGGTGAATGCGGTCACGGGATCCTAGTGTTAGAGTTAGTAAATTCGTTTAACCCGAGTAGAAGAGAGTTCAGAGTCCCAGAGTAAAGGTCGAGGAGTAAAAGATCCTAGTACCACCCAATGGCGACGTGGGCCCGTAAGACACACAGCCATGTTAGTAAAAGTTTTTGAAATGTCAAGACTCAACTTCGGCCAAGGAGTGTGGAAAGGGGGATTCCTACAGGCAGTCGGCTCTGATACCAACTTGTGACGCCCCCGATTTGACCGTACACTAATCATGCACGCAAATGTGTACGACCAAGATCAGGGACTCACGGGAAGATATCACAACACAACTCTAAAACATAAATAAGTCATACAAGCATCATAATACAAGCCAGGGGCCTCGAGGGCTCGAATACAAGTGCTCGATCACAGACGAGTCAGCGGAAGCAACAATATCTGAGTACAGACATAAGTTAAACAAGTTTGCCTTAAGAAGGCTAGCACAAACTGGGATACAGATCGAACGAGGCGCATGCCTCCTGCCTGGGATCCTCCTAACTACTCCTGGTCGTCGTCAACGGCTTGCACGTAGTAGTAGGCACCTCCAGTGTCGTAGGAGTCGTCGTCGACGGGGGCGTCTGGCTCCTGGACTCCAACATCTGGTTGCGACAACCAGATAGAAAGGAAAAGGGGGAAAAGAGGGAGAGAAGCAACCGTGAGTACTCATCCAAAATACTCGCAAGCAAGGAGCTACACTACATATGCATGGGTATATGTGTAAAGGGGCATATCAGTGGACTGAACTGCAGAATGCCAGAATAAAAGGGGGATAGCTAGTCCTGTCGAAGACTACGCTTCTGGTCATCTCCATCTTGCAGCATGTAGAAGAGAGTAGATTGAAGTCCTCCAAGTAGCATCGCATAGCATAATCCTACCCGGCGATCCCCTCCTCGTCGCCCTGTTAGAGAGCGATCACCGGGTTGTATCTGGCACTTGGAAGGGTGTGTTTTATTCAGTATCCAGTTCTAGTTGTCATAAGGTCAAGGTACAACTCCGGGTCGTCCTTTTACCGAGGGACACGGCTATTCGAATAGATAAACTTCCCTGCAGGGGTGCACCACATAACTCAACACGCTCGATCCCATTTGGTCGGACACACTTTTCTGGGTCATGCCCGGCCTCGTAAGATCAACGCGTCGCAGCCCCACCTAAGCACAACAGAGAGGTCAGCACGCCGGTCTAACCCTATGCGCGCAGGGGTCTGGGCCCATCGCCCTATGCACACCTGCACGTTGCGTACGCGGCCGGAAGCAGACCTAGCCTAGTGGCGTTCCAGTCCAATCCGGCGCGCGCCACTCAGTCGTTGACGTCAAGAAGGCTTCGGCTGATACCACGACGCCAGGATACCCATAACTACTCCCGCGTAGATGGTTAGTGCGTATAGACCAAATGGCCAGACTCAGATCAAATACCAAGATCTCGTTAAGCGTGTTAAGTATCCGCGAACGCCGACCAGGGCCAGGCCCACCTCTCACCTAGGCGGTCTCAACCTGCCCTGTCGCTCCGCCACAAAGATCCACTTGCGGGTACTCCTACGAGCCGACCCGACTTTAGTCATCACATGTGTCATGTATGTAGTATATAAGTATATACCCGTGATCACCGCCCAGGTGATCACGGCCCGATAGTATAGCACAGCAGACGGACAAGAATGTAGGGCCACTGATGGAAATCTAGCATCCTATACTAAGCATGTAGGATTGCAGGTAAAGGTATCAACAGTAGTAGCAAGGATAGGCTATGCATCAGGATAGGATATCGAAAAGCAGTAACATGCTACACTACTCTAATGCAAGCAGTATAGAGAAGAATAGGCGATATCTGGTGATCAGGGGGGGCTTGCCTGGTTGCTCTGGCAAGTAGGAGGGGTCGTCAACTCCGTAGTCGAACTGGGCAGCAGCAGTGTCGGTCTCGTAGTCTACCGGAGAGAAGAGGGGGGAAGAAACAGTAAATACAATGCAATCATAAGCATGACGGTGCGTGACATGACAATGAACAGTGCGAGGTGTGTCCTAACGCGACAGTAGGTGGTACCGGCGAAGGGGGGAAACATCCGGGAGGTATTCCCGATGTTTCGCGTTTTCGGGCAAACGGACCGGAGGGGGAAAGTTGCTAGTTCGATAGGTTAGGGAGGTGTGGTGGACGAACGGACTACGTATTCGGATTCGTCTCGTCGTTCTTAGCAACTTTCATGTTGAAAATATTTTAATCCGAGTTACGGATTAAAAGATATGATTTTCTAAAGATTTTATTAATTTTTGGAATTTAATTAATTATTTAATTTAATTTCGAAATTTGGATTTATGACATCAGCATGATGTCATGCTGACATTAGCAGTCAACAGGGGTTGACTAAGTCAACTGACATGTGGGTCCAGTGGGACCCACCTATCATTCACTGTTTAGGTTAATTAGTGTTTAATTAAATAATTATTATTTAATTAAATTAAATAGGATTAATTAACTTAATTAATTTAGTTAATTAATTAATTAATTAATTAAAATTATTTTTATTTTTATTTTCTTTATTTATTTATTTATTAATTTTTATTTATTAATTTATTTTATTTATTATTTTATTTTTATTTATTTTATTTATTATTATTTTTATTATTATTATTTATTATTATTTATTATTTATTATTATTATTTTTTGTAAACGTTCTGGGGCGTTGGGGCCCGTTTGTCATTGGGCCAGGGGGTCAGGCCCAGTGGCCAGTGGCTCAGGTGGGGCGAGGCCCACCTGGCAGTGGCCCAGAGGGGCGAGGCCCACTAGGCAGTGGCCCAGGGGGCACTGCGGCTACGGGCGCGGGGTGTGGGCGTGGGCGCTGGCGGCCACGGCGGGGCACGGCGCCGGCCATGGCCGGAGCGGGGCGAGGCCGCGGTGGTGCGGGGCCAGCCGCCGGAGGTGGTGCGGGGCCAGCCGCCGGAGGTGGTGCAGAGGGGCGAGGTCACCGCGGCGACGGGGCGGAGATCGGCGGAGGGGGCGAACGACGGCGATGGCCGTGCGGGCGCGCGTCGGTGCGGTCGGGCGTGGGGGAAGAAGCAGCGAAGGGGGGCGCGGTCGAGGCCCTGGGCCTGCTCGCGACGGCGAGGTTAGCACGACGACGAGGGGGGGCAGGCGGGGCGTGGCCGACGTGGGCGCGCGGTCGGGGCGCGCGCGGGCGTGGCCAGGCGCGGCGGGAGCGCGAGCGGGGCGGCGGTGACCGAGGGGAGAGGGGGCGAGGGAGAGAGAGGAGGGGCGAGGCGCGGCGGTGCTCACTGTGGCCGTAGGGGGTCTGGCAGCGGGGCGCGGGGAGGGTGACGGGGACGACGGGCGAGGCGGAGAAGGGGGAAGCAGGCCGGCGGGGGCGTGCTCCGGCGAGGACGAGGCGGCGCGGGGTCGGCGGGGCGGTCGGCGACGGTGGCCTCCTCTCGATCCCGTTCTGGATCGGGGGGAGGGAGGAGGAGGAGATATTTCGGGGGGGTGAGTGGGGGAGGTGTCGGTGGGGGGGGCCTGGGGAGTGGATAAGGGGAGAGAGGTGGGCCGGGGTGGAGCTGGGCCTTTCGGCCGGGGGGGGGGGAATGGTGCTGGCCGGCTGGGCCTGGGGTTGGCCCAGTTGGGCCAGGTCCAGTGGGGGGGCTTTTTTTTTTTTGTTTTCTGTTTTGTTTTGCATTTTCTTTTATTTATTTTCTCTCACCTTTTAATCCATTTTAAAATACTTAGGCATTTTCTAAAAAGGAGTTTTCTCCACAATAATTACCAGTGTATTATTTGGCACCCACCGAACATTTTTGTTTAAATTTTTGATTGAAGTTTGAATTAGGAGTTTGAAAAGAAATGTGATGCAAATGTGATCAAGCCCTGTTTAGCAACATGATTAGCTTAATCACAGAGAGTTACTGTAGCATGATTCTCGGGGTGTTACACATCGTCTAGGGCTATCTGACACTACAGTGCATCTCTTTTTGCGAGAATTTTGTATATGGCGCAGACCGGCCGCCTGGTGTTGGTTTTCCCGTTAACAAGCACGTTGGGAGGCTCGAAGGAGAAGGTCACTCCAACGATCGCAGGGAACTGCATGTGGCCTACTCAGATCGATGCAGCGGCTTTGATAGAGCAAACTTGGTAGTGCTACAACACCTAGACCAGGTAGATCCTTTCGTGACACTGCACAAAGAAACTATCGCAAAGAAGTATCGTGACCGGGGGGTATGCAGGACGGACGCTGAAGTTACTAGAGAGCACAACTCCACTTTCCTGCATTGGTTCAAAGAGCATATTCTTGCTAATCCCCCGGAAGAGGGCTCTAAGGACGGATTGCTCATATACGCCTTAGCACATGGCCCCTCGTCCAACCTCGTCATCTATCAGGCATACGATATCAATGATACACGTTCAACACGGAGGCCAAAGATATGAACAGTGATTTTCAGAACTCAGGGGTGACGATGGAATGCATGACCGGCAGTGACAACGGCGCAACTAAGAGATTTTACGGAAGGGTCGAGGAGATTTGGGAGCTTGACTACTCTGTACTGCATAACGCGACGATGTTCCGTGTCAGATGGACTAAGAATGTCGAAAGAGAAAACTGGTATTTCACTACCATGACTATACCCGATGCCAAGAGCGCTACTGTGAACGCCATCACAAAAAACGAGCCACGGGTACACGCTAAGCACGTGACACAATGCTTCTTCATAACTGACCCGAGCAATCCCAGTTGTGTTGTTGTGAGGAGAGGCAAAAGGAACATCATTGGAATGGATGGAGTCGCCAACGAGGAAGACTACGACTAGTATGGAAACCCGATGATGGAAGATGATGATGACGATGAAGTATACGTCAAAAGAAGAATCAGTACACATTACCTAAGAAAGATCATACTCCATGGAAAAGGAAAAGTCACAATGAGGGGCTCAATTATTCGTCAACGAACAAGAAGGGAAATAAGCTCACTCAAAAACGAAAACGTCGACGCTGAGAAACCATTATCGGTCAAATGATGTAATATATATGTTCCTATTTTGTATGCACACTTAACCATTATGGGTCAAATGATGCAATATATATCGCCTTAGTTATATACATTGTACCACCTTCCCTTCGTCGGCTCTCGAAAAAAAGGAAAAAGGAAAAAAACAGAAGAAACAAAATGGAAAAGAAAAGGAAAAAAGTAAGCAAAAAAGAAAAGGAAAAAAAGAAAACAATAGCAGGAGCGTTGGTTGTGTAAAAGCGCTATAGCTACGTTATGTAGCAGTAGTGCTGCTCCAGAAACGCGCTATTGCTACTCCATATAGCAGTAGCGCTTTTCTTGGAAACGCGCTATAGCTAAGTTAGCTATAGCGCATTTTCAATAAAAGTGCTACTGCTATTTTCACATAACCCCCTGTGCGGGATTCCCTCCTCTCCTTCCTCCCCCAATTCCCCCACTCTCTTCTCCCCCTCATCGCCCCTGCCCTCACCCTCGTCAGAGCCCGAGCGCCGACCCCGACGTCGCACGCCTCCCTCGCCATCGCCCGGCCCCAACCCCAATGTCGCGGGCCTCCTCCCTCGGCCCCGACCCCGACCACGATGCCGCACGCCTCCGTCATTGTCGCCCGACCCCGGACCCGACCCCGACGCGCCACGCCTCCCTCCTCTGCTTCCTCCCCTCCCAACCTCGGCCGTGGTCGGTCCTGCCTCCTCGCCCTGCACCCTCTGTAAGCCCCCACCGCTCCTCTATCTCTGCCATTAGAGTTCTAGCTAGGGTTCTTCGGTTAATTTACTTAGGTTTTAGTTAGGGCAGTAGGTTAATTAGGTTATCTATTTAGTTAGGGCAGTAGGTTAATTAGGTTATCTATTTAGTTAGGGAGTAGGTTAATTAGGTTATCTATTTAGTTAGGGCAGTAGGTTAATTAGGTTATCTATTTAGTTAGGGCAGTAGGTATTTTTTTGCGGTGATGAATTTATCAAATTTAGTTATGAACCCTAGGTATCAAATTTAGTTATGAACCCTAGGTATCAAATTTAGTTATGAATTTAGCTAGGTATCAAACTAGTAGATTAATTTGGTATTTAGCTAGGTATCAAATTTTATTCAAGGAATTTTTATTGGTATTTAAAGAAAAATAGAATTGTTGCTATTTGATTTTTTTAGTTAAAGCTATTGTTGCTATATGAACCCTATATGATATGTGGACATGTGATTTGGACATATTTGAAGTGGACATGTGATATTTGGAAAATGATGGTTATGTGCAGGGTAAATGATCCGAGTGGCCTATGTTTCGCCGAAATGTTGATTCATTTCCGTTTCGGTGAATTTCAAGCGCTCGATATGTCCACTTTTTAGCAAAGGTCATGCTGAAATTTCCCGTGAATTTTGGCATGACTTGTGCTAGAAAGTAGGCATATCGAGTGCACGGATTTGCTATGACGGGAATGAAATGGCATTCCGGCAAACCATAGACCTTTTTATGTCATTTCTCATTTTATTATAGTTTTAGAATTAAACGAGGAGACTTAATCATAGGAAACATGTCGAACAACGAAGAAACCGGGCCTTCTGACCAAGATGCAGATGGGATGGATTATGAGGGTGAACAACAGTACCTCGACTTTTTGTCTGCTAAGCACAGTCAAGGTTTGTAGGGCGGCCTCAATGATGGTACTGACGCCGACATCGACACCGACGGCCCCGGCATCAATGGTGGCGTCGAGACCGGCGGGGAAGGTACCGGCGCCGAAGCCGCTACCGAAAAGAAGAAGTAGAAGAAGTAGAGGATACGAAAACCTAACAAACTCGACATCGGACGACTAGTGATCAGAAAGATGGCCCCTGGCAAGTTTGAGCCATTAGAGCCGGAAGAACCTCGCAAGTGCTGTGGGAACCAAGTAGGATGCATCCTACGGGAATGCGCGAGCATCAACGACGATGACTTAAGGAGTAAAGAACATTTGAGACAGTTGCTCCTGACGAAGTTGCACAAGATATTCAAGTTCCCCGACCGGGATGATAGCATAGAACAACCATGGGATGATCCGAAGATGAAAAAGATTAACAATCACGCCATGGGCATGTTCAACAATGATTTGGCCTCCTGGAAAGGGAGGGTGAAACGAGCTATTAAGGCTGAGGAACCCCTGTCCAAGATTCTGGAGGAAAATCCAACACTTACGGAAGAGGAGTTCTAAAAGTTCAAGGACACTTGCGCTACCGAGGCAGCCAAGGATAAGGCTGCGAAATTCAAGAGCCTTCAGCAAAGGAACACGGGGAACCAACGCCTCGGAAGCCGTGGCTACCTTGGCAAAAGGCCCATATGGGATAAGGAGGACGCGGAACGTGAAGCCACAGGTCTCCCAGACCCCTTTGTGAAGTTCACCAACCCCTTGGAGCGTGACTTCATCATGGCCCACTACAAGTGGGACAAGGAAAAGAAGGTTTTTTACATGGACCCGATCACAAGGAAATTGATTAGAATACTGGTAATTATTCTTTTACCACCTTACATTTAGCTTCTGATCAAGTCGACTACACATTCGTAAACGGTTCACGTTCCTTCTGCAGGAGAAGCAACACCAACTTGTAGCCGAAAGCCAGTCTTCGTCGATGAGGCCCAAGTGGGAAACCCCTCTCAACCGAGCCTTGAACGAACTTAAGGGACTCCCTTTGGACCAGCGGCCGCAATATGGATGTGTGCACGGCGCCGGAGACGACGCCACGTGGAAGGTCTTTTATAACTAGGGCCCGGAGGCCAAGAAGCAGAAAAAGAAGTTTAGTTAGGCAGACATGGACAAGAAGGTCAAGCTTGCGTTCGAGAAAAAAGCAGCCGAGGAGAAAAGTGAGTTGCTACAGCAGGCAGTCGCTACAGCTGTACATGCCTGCAGAAATGATTTCGCTACTAACTTGATCCCTTCTATCATCAACTGCATGAAGGAAAATCCAGACAAGTCGGTAGATGATTTCCCCATGCCCAGTTTCGTCGGGAGCAACTCAGTGAACAACACCACCGCACCATCACCTGCTCACGCAACTGCGCTTGCTCCCGCACCCGCACCCACTCAAAGTAGCCCGTCCTCAGTCTTTGGTGTGCTAGGCGGGCCTTCGTCTTTGGCTGAGCTCGACGCCCTCACGGTAATTACATGTCGCACCAACATATATCTAGAATATTCCATTTTCGTTGCCTTTCGGATGTTTTACGCCGCAGACATGTGTTTGCAGGCCGACGAAACCCCGTGCACCGTACTCTACTTGATCAAAGGCCAAAATGTGGACGTGGGAAAGGCGGTGATAATGAAGCCCTTGGAACTCACGTTCCACGGCCAGCCGATGCCCGATGGGCACTTCAGGGTTACCTTGTCGAGTATGAAATTGGGCCACGAGGATTTGCCTCCTCCAGTACGGCTAGGGGGAGAGGACGACGAGACCCCGCCGCGGATTGGAAACTGCAAGGATTGGGTGCTTCTATGGCCGAAGAATATTCTTCGTTTGGAGCCGGCCGAGAGCACACCAATAACCACACATCAACAAGCAGGTATGAACACCACCACCCCACCTACGCAATTACCAGTGCTTGTAGTGCCGGGTGAGAGCGGCGGACGATGTGATGAATGGGGTCCAATAGTGGCTGATGTAATCGCCCCCGTAGAACAAAGAATGGATGATGAGATGGACGAGGACCCTCTTCGGTTCCTCAATACATGCGCCTATGACGGTGACTTAGATATGATGAGTCAGCCATATGACGACTCGGGTTATCAGCATGCTGATGAGGATATGGATGATTTGCCCGGGTAGGAACGTCCTAGCAGGGATTGCAAGAAGTCTCTCTTCATGCAATCCTCACAGGACACGCCTGAAGATGCCGCCTCAACACAGGCTCAACTAGCCGAGGGTCGTACAATGCTTAGCCCTACAACACTGGGGCAGGGGTTAAGGAAGGGTTTGGAAGGTTGGCCCAAGAAAAAGGAGAGGAAGAGACCGGGGAAGAGAGGCTCTGCTGCCTACAAACAAGCCAAAGCACATAGCAGCCAGACGACGGATTTTGAAGAGCGTGTACCTATCAAAGGTGCGGCCATGTTCCATGTCACGGGTGAGCCGATGCTACCACCGAAACCGCTAGAGGCAATATTAGGGGATCTCAGGAGACTGCACGACCATGTGCTGTCGACTGAGAAAAGCCTACTAGCCTCGAAGGATCCAGGATATCCGACATACGTGGCTCGTGTGCCTGAGGGGAAGTGTTATGTCAACAGACGGCCCGTGGAGGTGTTCTTCCTGCGGTTTGAGCATATCTTCGAGATGTTTCTGACAAGGTGGCTCGATTGTACAATCGTCCGCCTTTTCGCGCTACATATGAGCTCCGTCATGAAGAGAGAAGAAGTGTCACAAATCTGTGTGGCGGATCCATACTACCTGCACGAGTCCTTGAGTCTCGGCGACTTTGAGCGTAAAACTGCTAGGGGGTACCTCACAAACTTCATGGTATAGAATAAGGACCAGGAAATTGTCCTCCTGCCTTGTCATCCAAAGTAAGTCAGTGCCGGACAACCCTTTCGTACATTTCAATCATTCCTTCTCGCTCATATGGAGAATAATTTGAGGGTTTTTTTCCCCGCAAAAACGGGCGCGCCATCCTTATCGTTCTTTACCCGCGAGTCTCCCACGCCGTGTATTTCGACCCTACCAAAAACTACGAGAAGGACTACACCTACGTAATAGATGATGCTCTCCAAGGCTTCAACTTGAGGGGTGGCCACCTGCAGATCAGGAAACAAAGGAATAAGAAGATGGGTTTCTCGCATAAAACTAACTTCTGCTGCATCCATGTCCCAAAACCAAGCAAGAATGATGGATTCTACCTCCTCCATCTCATGATGGAGTTCAGAAGGGATCACCAAAAGCTTCGCATGACAAGCAGAAATGATGATCATATCCGCAAGTGGGTAGAATCTCATGGAGAAACGGATTATAAACTTAGAGATGACTTCTTTCACATCCAGAGGGAAATTGCGACGATCATCATGAAAGAAGTCGTCGAAGAGAAGGGGATGTTCCACCATGGCCCTATATCACGAGTTGACGTCCGAACTCACATAGGCATGCAACGTCAGGACCTCATGCCGTTCAAGAAGCTAGGGTACATCCTCGATGATATGGAAGGATGGAACTTCTAGTGATTTACGATGCCGATGATGATGATATGTGTCGGTTGAACTTGTATAGTTTCTGTAGCGATGAAACTTTGTGATGTCCACGGTCCCTGCCGAACTTGTGTAACGCTGCTTTGTTAGTTTGGGTACGATGACCATCGTACCTCTAGTTAATTAGTTTGCGCACGATGAAACTGCGTTGATTATTTGTATGTTTACTATATGTTGCATCTAGTTGCGAACCCTTTCTTTTTCGTGTTGCTCAAGTATATTTTGTTGCATATGATTGTACATTCTCTTGATGAAGATGCATCTCCAACAGGTACCTAGATTCTTGATGGAGAAGAATCAGTGCTATGTCGTGTACAAAGGGAAGGTTCCGAGAGTGTACGACGAGTGGCCTGAGTGTCAGGCGCAAGTGGAGGGGGTCTCGGGCGCCAGCCATAAAGGCTTCAAAAGTAGACAAGAAGCAGAAGCTAGTTACTTGAGGTTCACGCTAGCGCGAGAGAGGACTCATAACCATAGCCTCATGTACTGCATAGTTCCGCTCTCACTCATAGTGATAGCTCTTCTCGTGTATATCATTGTTTAGATGGATGATGATGTAGTTGCAAGTATTCGAGACTTCTATCGCTATTTTCGAGATGATGATGAGAGACCACTCTGTGTTGGATGATGATTATGATGATGGCATGATTTGATGAGACTATTTGTATGTATATGCTATGATTACATTTGTATGTGTATGATATGCTAAAGATTACTGTATAAAGCCTGTTCAAATACAAAACAAATATGTAGAAAAAATAGAAACTAATAAAACTAGCAGTAGCGAGGGGAATAAAGTTAGCAGCAGCGCGCTCTTACCAGTAGCGGCTTAATTAAAAGTGTTGCAGCTATTAGCAGTAGCACGCCGCTTCAAAGATCGCTACTACTACCCATGTATAGCAGTAGCATGGGCCAACCCGCGCTACTGCTACATGTTAGCTCTAGCGCCGTATCAGTAGTGCGGGTGCCCGCGCTACTGATACACCCAAAACCCGCTCTACTGCTAGGCTTTTCCCTAGTAGTGCTAGCCTACCTAAGGCTAAACCCTGGCTAGCACGGGCTTGTCAACGTCGCCCTGGCCGCGGCCAGCACCGGCTCGTCCGGCGTTTCCTCGGATGGTGCTGCTGGAGTCGCCACGCGCGTCAGCGACGCATCTGATCCCCGGCTTCCACGTCTACCTGCAAGCCTCCCAATTTTCCAGGGAATGCTCGTCGGAGGTGACCGTGGTGGCGCCTTCCACGCCCGCGCGGCCGCGCCCATCGACGTCAACACCACACTCATAGCCAGTGCCTCGTTATTCGGTGGGGCGAGGAAACGCGCGTGGCAGATGCCAGCCGACATGCTCCCCGGCGCCCGCAACCTGTTCGACGGAATGCCGGCGGCCGACGAAGATGAGACGGCCGGCCGTTTCATGGAGAGCATCATCTTCGAGGGTGGTACGGCGGCCGCTGGCGGTGCCGCCGCGGCTGGCTACGATCTAGAGGGACACAAAGCCAGGACGCTGAGGGTTGTTCACGCCGTCGACCTATGATCAAGCTGGCATGAAGGACGCCTTCATGCAAGATCAGGTCGGCCTGGACCTGGACGACTTCCCGCTCGACCATGAGTTTTCAGAGGACTATGGACTCGAGGAAGAGGACGAGTTGGACATTGAAAGGGAGCCTTTGTTCGAGGACGAGCTCGCCAACCAAGTCTTCGGGGTGAAGCCGAAGCGCAAGAGCAGGCGGACAAAGGCATACACCGCGGCCGAGGACAAGCTCCTTTGTGAGTGTTCGATGGACATTGGGCAAGACCCCAAGGTCGGCGCCGAACAAAAGGCATCAACCTTTTGGACTCGTGTCCATCGTGAGTTCAACGAACGCAAGAAGTTTTCACCGTACCAAATCCAAAGCACGCGCGGGTGGGTGTCCATTTCGAAGCGATGGAATGTGATCCAACAAGAGTGCAACAAGTTTTGTGCCACTTATGAGAGCATCAAGTCACACCCCGTGAGCGGCATCGACATGCAAGGCATGGTATGCATGCATGCGCCCCTCTTCCTTTATGCTTGCAAGTCCATTTCCATATCCATTTGCCAATATGCTTGCATGCATTTTCATTTGTAGGCATTCCAAGCTTTGGAGGCATTCAAGGTCCAACACAATGGCAAGTCCTTCAACCTCTCCTATTGTTGGAGGGTCATCAAAGACGAGGAGAAGTTCAAGGTGCAATATGCCGCCCTCATGGCGCGTGGGGGAAATAAAGCCGTGGAGGAGGTTGAGGAGGGCGAGAAGCCACAACCGCGGGGGAAGACCAACTCCAAGAAGGAGGACAAGCGAGATGCGGCGTCCAACGCCTTGATCGCTACCGTGGAGGGCATGATGACCAAGAAGGACTCAAGGGAGGAGAAGCGCCGGCAAGACAAGGAAGAGCAAATGAATGCCTTCATGGAGATCCAAAGGAGGAGGCTTGAGATGGAGGCGGAAAAGCAAGCGAGGATGCTAGAGATGGAGGCAGAGAATCAAGCAAAGATGCTAGAGATCGAGGCTGCAAATGCCAAGACCAAGGCGAAAGAAGTGGCTCTCGCTAGCATGATGATGGGCGTGGAGATCATGAAGGTGGACCTCAACATCGTGTCGCTGAGGAAGAGACTGTGGTTCGAGAAGATGCAGGCCGACATGCTCAAGTTCGACGATGAGTGATCTATGGCGGCGAGCGCCATCCTTTTTTGTATGCCGACAAGTGTGCTGGCATGACCACGACCGCGATGGCGTGGTCGAACTCCCGCCCCTTTTTGTGTGCTGGCATGTGTGCCGACAGCTGGCAAGTGCGCCAGCACGAACTGTGTGGTGTTTTTTTTCGAGCTGACATTGTATGCCGGCCGCTGGCACGGTGCCGACATGAACTTTGGGCGACGGCATAGCTGCTGGCATGATCTACGGCCGCGGGCCTTTTTAAAATTTGTGTGCGGACATGAAATGGGCCGCTGGCATTGGGCACACTGCCGACCCAAATCAAAAAAGGGCGGACGCTGAGCGGGTGGCCGACCCAAACGAACAAAAAATGGACAAAAGCGCCGTCCGTTTGGGTCGGTGCTCTTATATTTCTTCAGTAAAAATAAGCCTTCAAAGGCTAGTCCTGAATGATCCCATTTTTTTGAAAGATCCAGGATCGCTGGCATTCATTGATAATAGCAGGAAGCAACGGAAAACAACAAGGTGATGAAGGTCCTAGGACTAGAGGATCCGAAGATCAAAGACAAAAAATAAAAACAGCAGCCCTAATAGCTGCAACACAACACTCCATACAAACCATACTAGGCAACGCAGCTCCGACTCCGACAGTGAACTACTAAGGAAACTGGGCAGGGGTGGCGTCACGGAGGATCACCGAACGAACCACCTGTCACGCGTCATTGTATACCACCGGCCCCCACCGTGGCTTCGACTTCACGGCAACAGACAGTCGAGGCACTCCCCCGGACACGCCGGGGAAAGAGCCGACTACCACGACCAAGGCCACACCTCCAACAGTGCTCACCGCCGACATCGTTGCCACAGAAGCCACCGTGCACGTCCAGTCGTAGGAAACACCACAGGGATCAAAGTCTTCAAGACGGCGCCCTAAAGAGGGGAACGACGTCGAAGACGACGCCACCGCCCGACCCTGCAACAGGATCTGGGTTTTCACCCGAAGAACTTGATCCGGGAGATCTGGCTGTGAGACTCCCGACGACGCCTCCAAGGAGGTTAGCGACGCCCACAGGCGCCGTCGCCGCCGGCCGGCCAGCGCCGGCCAGGCTTTCACCCCGGGCAGCCACTCCCGCGCAGCAGGCCGAAGACGACCCGTGCCTCCACTGGACCGCGCACCCCACACACAGCAAGCGCGCCATTGCTATGCAGGGCCACCACCAAGCCTCCCCGATGAGGGGCCTGTAGGGACCAGAACGAGTCCTGCACCCCGCATCCAAACCGCGGCCGGAGCCTCGCTACTCCAGCACCGGCTGCGCTCGCGAACTGGCCGTGGTCACCACGCGCCACCACGCCGAGATCCATGCTGCCTGGAGCCCTACCACCCCGCATGCTTCCTACGCGCCAGATCCGGGCGTTCTGGAGCCCCACGCGGGGCCTCTCGCGACCTGCACGCCGCTGATTCGCGTGGGAGCAACGCTAGGGCACCATCCACACGCGCCCCCCGGAGCTGGCCGCCGCGCCATGTCGCAGCCACTCCCTAAGACGAGCGCCCCCGCGCCTGCCGCCTCCGTCGGCGCCAGCTCGCCGCGCCTCCTGCAGACGAGCGCCCTCGCGCGCCCGTCTTCTCCAGCTCGCCGCGCCCAGATCCGCGCCTCCGCGAGCCCCGCGCGCCCGCCGTCACCAGCTCGCCGCGCCCAGATCCACGCCTCCGCGAGCCACGCGCGCACCCGCCGTCGCGCGCCTCCGCGAGCTCGCGCACGCCGGCACCCCTCGCCAGCTCGCCCACGCCGGCCCAACACCCCCTGCAGACACGAGTGCCCCGCCCCGCACGAGCTGCACAAGAGGGCCAAATCGAGAGACCCGCTGCCGCCGACGCTGCGAGGGCTTTGCCTGGCGGCGCTTGCCGGCGGCAGCGGGGAGGAAGGCGGTGGCTAGGGTTAGCGCCCGAGTCGCCCGCGGGAGGGCGACGCGGGGCCGAGCGATGTGATAAACGTAACTTGATATGATCCCAATTTTTTAAACCTGTTTAAACCTGCTGTTATGAGAAGATATCCCTCGTTCAATAATCAATAAAAATATAATAAAAATAACATAAATACCCTAAAAAGACATAAATACAGCCCGGAAGTACTTCGCGGACGACGTTTCGCTGAACGACACATGCACGACAGCTAATCCCACCGCATGCTGCTGTCTAGACTAGCAAATGGATGGTGCGATGGGCATGTCGTGCATGTTTCGGCTGCACTAGTGTCGTCCGTGTAGCAGTGCTCAATACAGCCCCTCACTCCGCGAGCTACAGTTGAGAAACCAAGCTACTCGTCCCCCGTTCGGTCATCTCACCGTTCAATAATCACCACGAACCAACGACGAGAACCGAAAAAAGGGGGGAAAGAGAAAGGGTAGCGGAGCAGGCCGGACCGGAGCAGCGGAAGCCTCACCCCCTTCCTCCGATTCAGATCTCCCCTCCCATTCCACCGACCGGTTCCCCTTCCGTCTCCATTCCTACACACCAAACGCCTCTTCCGATCTCGGCAACGACCTCCTCGTCGTACAGGGGGCCACCAGCGGCGGCGGAGGCCAATGGAGGCCATCCGTAAGCAGGCATCCAAGCTCCGAGAGCAGGTCGCCCGGCAGCAGCAGGTGAGCACCGCGGCACCGCCCGCTCAGGATTCGTGTCCGTTTGCCCCTTCGGATGTCGCACGAGGACCCCCTCGAGATCTCGTCTTCTGCCGCTAGGTCCTGAACGGCCGCTCCCGTGTCTGTCGCAGGCCGTGCTGAAGCAGTTCGGGGGCGGGTACGCGGACAGCGTGTTCGCGGACGAGGGCGAGGCGCAGCAGCACTCGAAGCTCGAGAAGCTCTACATCTCCACGCGCGCCGCCAAGGTAAGACCAACAACAACTGTTTCCTCCCAGTTCGTAATGCTTCGCCCCTCCTATTTTTTGCTTACAGTTTGGTCATTTTTCCACTTACATTGCAGCACTTCCAAAGGGATATAGTTCGTGGGGTCGAGGGCTATATCGTCACAGGCTCGAAGCAAGTCGAATTAGGTACTGTTGTTGCTGGCTTGCTGCAATGCATAGCCAATTCTGAATTTGGCGCGTAATCCGTGTTATGGTTTCACAGGCAATAAGTTATGTGACGATGGCAAGAAGTATGGTGTTGAGAATACCTGTACCAGTGGGAGTACATTGTCGAGGGCAGCGTTGAGTTTTGCGAAGGCGCGATCCCTGATGGAGAAGGAACGGGCAAACCTGCTGAAAGCGTTTGGCACCCAGGTATTGTCCCTTTTTGGTTTCAGCCCAGTAATAACCTATAAAAACATAGGGGAATTATGTACGCACAATGTAAAGTTCGTTTTCTATGCGTTACATGTTGGTTTTATTTTTATTTCAGTAGACACGACTAGTGGCAATTGCCAGCCGGCTGATGATCTGATTTTCGTCACCACTTGTCATCATTTCAGTGGTTATATTTAAGTTGTGTGGGAACAAAAACACTGTCATCTTCACTTTTTTTCCGTTACGTACTGTATTGATAGGGTAGTAATTAAGAAATATATGCTAGTATAATTTGTCAGTGGCCTGGCGGCTGGCGCAGTGGTGAAGTACTCCCCACTTGTGCCAAGAGGTCCTGGGTTCGAACCAACCTCTCTTCATTGCACTGTGCAGGTGTAAGGCTCAATGTTCAGGATATCGGTAACTGGTACCATATCGGTCAGGTGCTGAGTAGGGATAAATGGGCGAATTTTCCAGTTAATCGGCCGATAAATCAGTCATTGGCTATTCGGCGACTCACCGAGTAGCGATTAACTGACTGAGATGCTGATTAACTGGCCCATATTTGGAACAATAAGGCTTGCCTTGTATAATCGTTCTCCAGACCCCACCTGGTGTGGGAGCTTATAGCACTGGGTCTGTTCTAATTCCTAAATGGTGTCCACCTAGCTTTTCTGTTGTTTATGAAACTGAGGTTTCCACCGAATATAGACCTCGAGCGGAGCTGTTAGTTTCAGAACCTTCCTCCCAACATCTTATTTTTCCTTCTAAAATAGGAAAATGCTAAATAGAAGATAGAAAAGTGGGAAAATAGAGTGGGACTATAGTTTTCTTTTTGACCTGTGTTCTCTGTTGGTGATATTATGTCTTGATGCTTTTCTTTTTGTTCGTGGAAAATCTCACATCCGTAAAAACTGTTATTAAGACTTAATTATCCATTACCATGTGCAGGCTAATAAGAAATAACTACCTTATTCTGCTATGAATTTTACTAATCATAACATCCTTCCAACCTTGTTTGTTTATATTACCCAACCTGCATATTTGTGACTAATGGTCAATATTTTCAGGTAGCAGAGCCACTGAGAGCCATGGTGATGGGAGCTCCTTTGGAAGATGCTCGTCACCTTGCCCAAAGATATGACAGAATGCGTCAAGAAGCTGAAGCACAGGTTACTTCACTATGAAATATCATATTCCGACATGCTTACATTTATCTCTTGTCTCCAATGGCTATAGAAACATTCATTTCCAAGTTACTGTTGACAATTTGAAATATATACAATAATATGGCATAGAGAAATTATGGTATTACTCAGAAGATGTACCTTGTAAACCAGTAATATCTCTAACAAAATGTCAGATGATTTGAAATTTTTCTTTGCTGAAAAAATGGCATATCTATTTCACTAAGTCCACAGTTGTTTTACGAGGAAAACAATGTGGAGCACTGCCCCATACAAGTCACTGTTTTTATGTTTCATGTATAGCAACAATAGAAGTCATTCAGCCATTTAAACAGATCAGCATCTCATGTTCTGTTTATTTTGTGCTAAAATCTGACATCTAAAAGTAGACCAGTTTACTTCCAGTTGACTTGCATTTCTTGGGTACATAGGGAGCAGACGAAATAGGTGAGATGCTTGACTTAATTGAGCATTTGTGCAGGGAGTTGCAATTGTTCTCGCACATAATTTTTATTTATTTGATTTGCCATGCGAAGTTGCCGTGTAAATGAAAAATGAAAATACACATCAGTACATCACTTCCCCATAAATGGACTTTTGAACTGTTTCTTGGCCATCTACGCTTCCTATTAGTTTCTTCCCACTATTCATTTGAACATCACTCTGTCATGTTATACCACATTCTTTTTCTTGTTGCTACAAGAGACTTAGCAAGGTATCCATGGGTTCTGCAGGCCATTGAAGTTTCAAAGCGCCAAATGAAATTAAGAGAGACATCTGGAAATGGTGATATGATTTCAAGGTTAGAGGCTGCTGAGTCGAAGCTGCAAGAGTTAAAATCAAATATGGGGACTCTAGGCAAAGAAGCTGTTGCAGCAATGACTGCTGTTGAAGCCCAACAACAAAGGCTGACATTACAACGACTTATCGCGATGGTATATTTAATCTTTGTTTAGTTGAATCACTTGATCATTTTCTCGTTTGCCTTAAGCTCTACTATTGCTTCAAATGACACTTGATGGCTTGACTGAAGGTTGAATCTGAGAGAAGTTACCACCAAAGGGTCCTACAGATTCTGGATCAACTTGAAAGAGAGGTACTGATTCATTGTATAGGCATTGTAATCACACTTACAGAACAGACAAACTTGTATATCGTCAAGAAAGATATTTGTTTTGTTATCATGATTCATAACTATTTATTTTGCAGATGGTATCTGAGCGACAAAGAATTGAAGGAGCACCTCCTCCAGTCATTGAGAATTCTATGCCACCGCCACCCGCATATGAAGAAGTTAACGGTATATTCATGAGGACTCCAACAGTTGCAGAATTGGTGGAGACAGTGGAGCACTTCCTGGCTGAGGTAACCAATTATTACTTTCATCGTAATGCAGCTAGCCTACTAGTACTAATTTGTTTTATCTGTTGGGATTTTCTTTTTAATTGCTATACATGGCCATCTTTTCGTCAGGCAATCCAGTCATACCGAGCTGAGAGTGAAACTGAGCTCAACCTGTCAACTGGCGACTACATAGTTGTCCGGAAGGTACTTCCTTCTCTGTACTACATAGTTCCACTCTGCTACCAGGCTCTTTGCTGGCGGCAAATTTGACAAAATTAACCTGTGGACGAAATCAAATCACAGAATGAACTGTCCGTGAAACTATTTCACGCGGCTGACCTTTTTGTGTGACGCCCGACACGAAGGCGTCACACTACACTGTGCAACGCCTCACAGATAGGCGCTACACGCCTGGCCACCGTTGCACCCCAGACTGCCTAAAAATTGCTAAGTCATTGTGCAGAGCCTAAGAGCTAGGCGCTGCACTGTATAGTGTGGCGCCCAGCTCTCAGGCGCTGCACTAGTGGTTGCACTACAAAATGAAGCAACCACTAGTGCAACGCCTAGAAGCTAGGCGCTACACTGTATAGTGTGGCGCCTAGCTCTCAGGCGCTGCACACTGACTTAGTAATTTTCGGATCACACGGGTGCGACGCTGGCCAGACGTGTAGCGCCTATCTGTGAGGCGTTGCACAGTGTAGTGTGGCGCCTTCGTGTCGGGCGTTACACAAAAAGGTCAGCCGCGTGAAATAGTTTCACGGACAGTTCATTCTGTGATTTGATTTCGTCCATAGGTCAAATTTGTCAATTTTGCCTTTGCTGGCAGCAGCAACTCTGCTGCCAGCAGCTTGAATGCTTGGTCACTTTGCTGAATTTTCTTAGTGCCTCGTCCTTGTTGCAGTCAAATTCAACTATTCTAAGCTTGTGCTGATAACCTCCTTAATCAGGTGTCAAACAATGGGTGGGCTGAAGGTGAGTGCAGGGGGAAAGCTGGCTGGTTCCCTTCCGAGTTCATCGAAAAACGGGACCGTGTACTGGCGAGCAAAGTCGCCCAGGTCTTCTAGAAGTTCATTGAGCCATACATGTCCCTGGCGTTGTACAATGTGCATTATGATGTTCTATCGTCTCCAAAGACGTTGATCAGTGAAGAGCTCGTGGAAATTCCTTTGGTTCTATATATGTTCTTTTTGTCGAGACATGTCCCTGTCGGATGGCTTGTTGGTAGCTCTGTGCACTGTTGTTCATCTTCATCCTCCCCTCAAATATGACACTGACTTGACCATTTTTTTGAGAATTTTTTGTGCGGGGACCCAAAGTATATATATATATGTCAAGGAGGAATCCATCAATGTTTCAGAGCACCAAAGGCTTTTTTTTATAAACATTCAGAAAATCCAGACCATTCTCGATCTGGAGATTCTTTTTCAAATCCAATGGAAATTATCGAAATAGTCTTTCATCCCGCTTTTTTGTAGACAAATAACTGAATCCAACGGGAATCTAACAGTTCCGATCTAACAGTTCCGTATGAAATTCTCTAGAAATTCCCTGTGTTTCTCAGATCGTAGTGTTTGTATGGCAACCTAGAACTGTTAACCTGTTGACAACAAACAGCGGGAAATGAGTGTAGTGTTCTCGTTTGAATGGCACCGAACTTCTATCAGACTATGGCAGGTGGGGCCCGAGCCAGGAGTTCTGACGAATTGCTTATCTCCTCCCTCTCGCTCTCTGCCTCTGCAGTTGCGGCTTGGCAGTCACCACCCGCCTGCTTATCCCCTCCCGAGTTCATCGCCTCCTCGGCATTCCGTCGAACACCATGACGAGCGTTGCGGCGGCGGTCGCCCTCCTCCGCCTCCCTCTCGCCCACCTCTCCTCCCACCTCCGGTCGCTCCCTTCCCGTCCCGTCCCGTCCGCTCGCCTCCGCCTCTCCGCCCCCCACCGCCCTCTCTGCTCCCTCCTCACCAGCGGCCACGGCCTCGCCGTAGCGGCCGTGTCCGAGGCGGTGGTCGCGGCGGATGAAGAGGAGTTCGAAGCGACGGAGGAGCAGCAGGAGGAGGCGCCCCCTTCCTTCGTGCTCCCGCGGCTGCCGCGGCCGAAGCTCGACGTGAAGGAGCGGAAGGAGCTCGCCTCGTACGCGCACGGCCTCGGCAAGAAGCTCAAGTCGCAGCAGGTGGGGAAGGGCGGCGTCACGCCCAACCTCGTCACCGCCTTCACGGACAACCTCGAGTCCAACGAGCTCCTCAAGGTGCCTCCCCTCTCTCCTCTTGTTGCTGCGGTTAGTGCTGCCTGCTAGAAAATTGCGTATGATTTCAGTTATATGTCAAGCAACTACTAGCATGCTACTAATGCATTCGCCGGGAAATGGGGATTAATGTTATAGACTCATAATAGGGTTTCGTTCTTTATCAGGTGCATAGCAACCAATGTCCTTAGTCCAGTTCATAACCTTGTTTGAATTGAGTGTGTGCCGAGAACTGCCTTCGCTTTATGTTCATGTCGAATTTCACAAGGAAATGTATGAAGAGGAGCAGCGATCATTAAAACCAACTCCTCTTTATTGGATAGTTCTCGTACCACCTCTTTTTGAGGACCTGCATGTTTTTTGAGGGAACGACATCATGGAAGCTTTATTAATCATAAACCATACTTACATTATCCATGAGGAAAGGCACAGTAAAACTAGGGGGATTCTCCAGCCACACATCTGGCGCCTGGTGGATGAGTCGACGCAAACCTAGCTAGCTCATGAGCCACTACATTGGCTCCTCACGGGCAATGCTCAAAGATGACCTTCCCAAAATCACCAAGGAGATCAATACAGTCCTTGTAAATAGCATACCTGCGACAGCAGCTAGATGTCCAGGTTCATATCAGCTAGAACCAATGAGTTCATAAAACGAAGTCAGCTATAACCATCTATGTTCCTATGCATCCCTTGAGTCCCAAATCTTCCATAGAATGGGGAGGAGCACCTTTGGCCAGATGGAGCCATCTAATTGTTGGGGTGGCCGGGCATTCCAGAAGTCCTGGTTTGAAGGTCCTGGGGCGATGCCCAGTTGTTCCAAAATCTGCATGGACTTCGGACGGCCGATGAAGAGGTGAGAGGAGTCTTTGGAGTAGTGGCCGCACCGTGAGCAGCAGCTGTTGGGGGAGATTTTTTTGCGGAACATGTTTTCCTTGGTGTTTAGACAGCCGCAGAATAGTAGCCATCCGAAGATTTTCACCTTATTAGGAGCCCTGCTGCCCTAAATGAGATCGGCGTAGTCAACCTCACTGTCCTCATGCAAGATTAGGTCTTATGCATTATTGGAGGAGAAGCCATGGCCATGGTTGAGAAAGTGTTGATCTGGCTCTTCGTTGAACTTGAAATCCTGCATCAGAAGCAACAAAACTTCTAGCTCGTTTGACACCACCAAGGTAAGGTGATTCCGCAGTTTAGATTGTAATCCGAGTTTCAAGATCACGGAGACCAGAATGTCAGTGCGTAAGTAAGGAGTTGGTGTATAGGTTCGGGAAGGCTTTTTCGATTGGTTGGTGTAGTAGCCAGGTGTCATGCCAAAAGAACGTAGTGGCGCTGCAGTTTGTGACGACAAAGGAGATTGTTCTGGAATAGCCAGAATGCCAAGGTATTTCGTGACCAGGGCATGCCCCCTGCTGCGGTTGCTTGTAACATCGCTGTGGATGTCAAGTTGTGGGGCTGGAGATGCTCGCGTCCCATCTGCAAATCGATCCTTGAATCCTGGGTTCAAAACTTCGCTGCTTTTCTGTAGTTTTTCTGCCTGTACGGTCAACCCCCCTGCCTTCCTCTGGGATGGGCTTGCGAACCCTTGTATTGCTGATGTTTCGCCGCATGATCGGCTAATGAAAATGACAAAATGTTCAGGTGGGCTTGTGGTGACCCTAAAAAAAGGCAGGAGATGTTTTGGAGGGTAATTGTGTGTTTATAATTTTATCGAGGAAGGAAGGTTTTGCCCGGGGGATGGTCATGGAGTTTGGGTGTTGGGAGTGGTACCAAGTGATCCAAGGAAGAACCTCATCGGAAAGGATTTTGAAGGAAAAATTCGTAAGGCAATTATTTTGGATATGAAGATTTTTTATGCCTAAACCACCAATTCGGTTTATGTTTGCAAACATTTTTCCAGGCAATTAAACATTTAGCACCAGTGCATGTGTCATCAGCAGCCCAGAAGAAGGCACGTCTAATAGCGTCAATAGCCTCGATCACTTTCTCCCGGAGAGAGAAAATCAACATACGGTAAATAGCAAGAGAGTCAAGTGCTGATGAAAGTAGAACCAGCCTTCCTCCTTTGGAAATGATTTTAGCTCCGCAACCAGATAGGTATTTGTAGCATTTTAAAATGATAGGTTAGAAGGTAGATGCTGGTAGTCTAGAAGAAGAGAGGTAGTCCAAGGCAAGTTTGTGGGAAAGAAGAAACATCGCTATAACAGAAAATGGTTTGATTATGCTCTTCAAGATTGTGCCCAGCATGCATGCCCTGGTGGCAACTCTTGGTAACTAGGTAGACCAGTCCAAATATAGGATTATTGCCAGTCTTAGGTCTTTGAGATGAATAATAGATTGCAGGTTGAATGGTGTGGCCAACTATCATTAACTATTAACTTTGTTAGTTTAGTTGATTGGACTGGGTGAATTTGTGAAGAACCAACCTATATTCTGTTTGACTGAATACTGATTTTGTTTGCATGCAGAGGATTCAGTCTATTATCAATCCTATCAGTCATATATAGGACAACACAATTCCTTTCTTATTTATTAAAACATCTAATCATCCTTACAGGAAAATTGTAACGCAAGCCTATCTTTCAGGAACTTTGTGTTATAATAAGCAGTCTAACCTTTAGGATTCAATATGATTGATAAATCAATCTGCATGTTTGTCCTCGAAGTAATTAGCCTACTTTGGATATCTCTAGAGTCCTGTATTCTAACCTAGCCAAGTTGGGAGCCATGCATATGCTGGAATTGGGTAGCTGTGTCCTTGTATCCGAGTCTAGTACTTGGGATAGCTTGCACAAAAATGTTCCTTCTATCTATTTCGTGTGTGTGGAACAGCATCAGTGGAACTGTATGGTTTGGTGCATCTTAATCACTTTTTGTGTTTTAGTGTCCCTTTTTCTTCAGTCTCATTCCTCGGTTATTATGTTGTTCACCATGATTCCATTCAAAAACAGCTAAAAATTCATGGAAACTGCCCTGGAGAACTACCTGATGTGATACGACAACTTGAGGAGTCAACTGGATCCATTGCTGTTGACCAAATCGGCCGCTCGGTTATTCTATATAGGCCTAGCTCCAGCAAGATGAAAAAGAGGGAAGAAGTCGCTAGAAACAGAGAAGAGTATGCAAGAAACAATCCGAGGTTTGGAAAATCTGAAAATGCATTTGAAGAACGTCCTAGGAACAACAGCGCAGGCAGGAGATTCGTAAAATCTGGGTCGACATTTAGGACTCAACAGAAGAGAAGACCGGTAGCATCCAAGGGGTCGTCATACAGCAGAGGGTAGCAGCATAAAAAATAATAGATTGTTTTTCTTATTGTATGGAGGAATCATGTAAATTGAGACCCACTAGTTGTATAATGGACATTAGTGTTTAGTTTGTGCTAGTAACCATGGTTTCAAGTCTCATCAACCACAAAGACAGGCTAACACCACTTCAAATTGTCGTGATTCCCTTTTATTCGGTTGGAAGTTCGTAGGATCTACTTGAGAATTTCAAATCCGAGACAACCAATGATGTGCGTACCTCATCTATTCCAGCAAGTTTGTGGTTCACCATAAACCTTCACCCTCCCATCTCTTTATTATGGTCCTTTAATCACAGAATAATAGCATTTCTCTCAGTTTTTTCTGCCTTTATGTCTGTTATCACTTTACTCTCACTGTCAGGTCATTTCTATATAAAATTCTGCTTCTATGTCTGTTAGCACTTCGCTCTATCAGGTCCGGGCGTCTGCAACTTCTGTAGCGATGTTATTTGTTTCATGTTATCGTGGCAATCTTGCTTGAGTCCTTGTCATTTGGTTTACAACTTCAGATCATCTGCACTTGTCTGTTTCCAAAAAAAAAAAGATAACGCGCATTTGGAACGAGATAAACAACTACTGGGCAGTGCTTATTTCCTAGTTTCACAGTTGAGACCGAGGCATGCTGAATTTTCTTGCTAGAAAGTGAGCCACTTAATTTCCTGAGTTCTTTCATGATTTCACACTAGACTGGTTGCCCATTTGCCCATTTCTTCTTGACTGACAGAGCCTACCGCAGAAGGAAATTAGAGCCAATGTGTTGCACATAGTCCTTTGAAACTCCCAACACCTTTGGGGCACCGTTATCCGCATCTTTGAATCTTCTACGCCTCACGTTCATGTCAGACATGCCATTGCACCAATCGTCCAATTCATGGTTGTTGGTGAGAGCTACTTCTGCTATACTTGACTCCTTTCTTGTTATACTTGGATGCTTGGAGCCGAACGGTCAGCCCACGCATAAAAGTTCCAGGACTTTGTTCTATATAATCGAATTGTGGCTCACATCGTTCTTAGAAAGTTTTTTGACACAATTTGTAGTGTTTGTGCGTAAATCGTACCAAAGAAGGTTTTATGACATATATAGAGCGACCAGTGACATGGTCAACTGTGTACTGATCTTTTTATTGTTCATATTTAAGACTTCAAGTAGGACATGCTAATGACACGTGAGGCCTAGATTGCATGGAAATAATTTTGCCATAAGTGTGGCTGCAAACCAAACATGGGTCTTCTTCGGCTATTGAGACCTTGATCCCGAAGCCTTTGGTGGCAATCTTGCCGCACATTTCCAAGCCAATGACACGTGAGGCCTAGATTGCATGAAAAGGATCTTTCTACAACCCTGGTTGCAAACCCAACAGATGGCTAACTTAGTCAAACTTACCTAACTTATGGAGCGGCAAGATGTGGCAACCTCAGTATACCAATCAAACATGCTCCTAGAACTTATCCTCTACCGTGTACCACGTGATGGGGAGTAGTCATATGCTGCAATGCCTTGACCCGACCCACCTCGGAAGTGTGTGCCAATGGCGTGGCTAATGCCTGGCATGCCAACTCTCAGAAGCATACATCAGATGGGCATGTTCTCCTTATTTACATGATCCGACCTGCCTCCCTGCTTAACTTGACCCGCCTCCCCAGCTCACTTGAGTGCACCCCTCGTGTGGTTTCGTCAAGTGGGCGAGAAATTGATAGAGGGTGGCAAGGAGGAGCAGCCCGGTGGCGAGTCAGCGCTGCTTGCCAGGTTAGGTGGGGGAAGCGGTCCGGGTCGTACCATATGGCGGGCATACCCAGCTGATTACCGCTTCCGAGTTTGCGTCCCAATCACCAAATACGCCGACCTGATAGTGGGCTCATTCGGTTAGAATTGGTGGGAACTTGTTAATTAGGGTAATAAAACTTGACACAACACGATGACTTTGTGGTAAAATGTGGAAGAAAATTTTAAATGGGTTAAACTCTATCACACAATTTATAAACATGGATTAAACAGTAGAATCCACATTTTTCTGCCTTTGTCTCGGGTATGGGCTTCTGCAGCTTTTTGTGCTCTCCTCGTTCTGGAATGTAGGTCTACCTGACTACTTGGGTCTGCGCAGTCAACATTTTGTAGCCTTGATCACTACTACTAAATGTGAAGTTATGTAGACTAGACTGATCATGTGAAAACAGTATCATTATATTTGTCTTACAAAATCCTTTGTCACTGTGCACTTTTATTAGTTTTGATCGTACTGGGCAGTCCTAAGTTCCTAAATTCAGAGTTGAGATTGAGACAGTATAATGTAAGGATTTTCTTGCTCCAAAGTGAATCCTTTAATTTCTTTACTTCATCATGTTTGTCAACTTTTTCACTAGAACCATTTGCCCGTTTCCCGAATTGACTGAGCCTGTCAGAAAGAAAATGAGAGCCTTGTTGATTTGGTATGTTGTATGTTGTCACAAAGTGTGTTCAAACTCCCAGCACGCCTTGGTCACAGAGTTGGCTCTATCTTTGGCTCCTGTAAGCCTGATCTTGACCTCGACATAGCATTGCACCAGTAGTCCTCCAATTCATGGCTGCTGGTGAGAGTTTTGATATCTTTGACCTGGCTTTATGTTATACTTGGACTGTTGGAGCCAAAAGGTCAATTCATACAGGAAAAGTTTCGATGACCGGATTGTAGCCCATTGGTTGGTGAGATGCTTTGATGGACATGGCGTTTGGACGTAAATCGTAGCAAGAAATTAAGGTTTTAAGGCATATAATGGGACTAGTGAGATGGCAAATATGTATTGTTAGTTGTTGCTTTATTAGGTTCCAAAGGTGAAAGGTTATTCAAGCGGTGAGCAGCAAATTCAGCTTTGGCTCTTTGAGTAGGCGATGTCAATTGTTCCAGACTCATCGAACATACACCTAGATATTTTAAGGCTACCGTGCACCACGTGTTTGTATTGCTTTTTCTTTGTTCATACTCCCTTATAGCAGTAGTTCATATGTAGATTAAAAAAAGCAGTAAAACTGCATCCCATGCTGGTGCAACATTGCATGAAGAGATAATGGAGTGGCACAAGCAAACCATCTTCCCCAGTAAGCTTCTGGTGTGTCACAGCAGCACTCTTGAGAAATACTACATGCTCCCATCAACCTGTGATGTAAGAGCATCTTCAGCCGCGCCCCCAACAGGCCCCAGGTCACTTTTTCGGCGCCGGCGCAAAAAAAACGCCCCAGTCGCGCCCCCAGGACGCCGAAAATCGCCGGTTCAGCCCTTTTTTCCGCCCGGCGGTCACAGGCCGAACCCGGCGCACTGGGGGGCAATTGGGGGCTCCGGCGCAAGGGAAAAGCGCGGCTGGCCCACATCGTCAGGGGAAAAGTCAAGGTTTTCTTCCCCGACTTGCCTCCCACCCCCCGCGCCCTCGGCCGCCACTAGATATATCCCGGCGCCGCCCGCCGCCCTTCACCGCTAGATAGCCATTCCCCGCCGGAAAAATAGCAGAGCTTCGCCGCGGCAGCCCCTCCAACAACAGCTGGGCGTTTCCGGCCGCAGTTTCCGGCCGCGGAGGGGCAGTTTAGCGGCGGGTACACGCCCACCCGGCACAAGGTGTTCGGCGATTTGCCTGCCTCGGCGATGGACTCGGATGACGAGGAAGCGCTCGCCGCGCTGCTGGAGAAGGAAGCCGAGGCCGACGTCCAGGAAGAAGAGCATCTCATGGTGCTCGCCGCCCTCGCCCATCTGCACAACATGATCATTGAGAGCGAGCAAGAAGACCCAGTGTTTGACACTGAACCATACTACAGACAGGGTCCTCTAGCCGAAGTTGATCACCAGCTACCGGCAACCTGGACTGCCTATCTCAGTATGCGCCAGGAGATCCGAGACCCACAGGTGCATCATCAACTGCAGAAAGATCTGATTGAGCACCTATGGAGGCTCAAGGGGGACGCCGGGCGCGACGTGTGATGAAATATGAGTTTTTATTTGTTGAACTATATAATTTGTATTGAACTATTTGTTGTTGTACTATTTTGTTGAAGTATTTAATTTTTCTGTGATGTAATATGTGATAAGTAAAAAATTGTGTTGATAATTGAACGCCGAGACACGGCGAACCACGCCGAATATGGGCCTATTCTCGCCCATATGGGCCCTTTAATCGCCGAAATGGGGCTGAAAAGTGGGCCAATTTCGGCGCCTGGGGGCGAGCTGGGGGCGACGACCGGGCGCAAAACCACCCCAGCGCCGATTGTATCGCCGGCTCGCCCCCGGGGGGCGATTTTTATGCGTACTGGGGGGCAACGGCTGGAGATGCTCTAAGATCATATTCATCTTGTCCTCTCATCTGGCGCCTGCCTACCCATAGTGAAATGGACTCAACGGCCTAGCTCTCCCTTTCTCCAACAAACACAAGTCCTTGTTATTCCTCTAGTTCCATTGCACCCCCCTCTCCTTTGTCTGACAGCAACTGCATGTCTTGCCATGAAAAAGAACACCGTGCTCCTCCGGCGACACGTCTTGGGTGCTTTTGTACCAGCAAAGGCACAAGATGCAAACAAGAGGGAGGCGATGTACCGACGAAGGACGGCGATTTTCTACGGGGGTTTGGTCCTCCATTTTGCTACCGGCGGAAGCAATGTCTTAGCTAAACGTCCAGGTTGTTTAGCGGCTGCGGTCACCATGCCGCAATGCCTTTTACTCCACCCTGCTTCCAGGACCCCGAAGCAGCCATGAGAAGGTGGCCTGCCTCCTTCAGTTCAGCTCAAGGGTCGTCATGATAAAATGAAAAACTAAAGGTGGATTAGGAACTGAAAGAATAAAGCCCCACAAACTTGCGACGTATAGGAGCCACCTAATCTCACTGTACAGAAAAATCATGCGTCGTTTTGTCTGATGCACCTGATCCATCCATATGCATCAGTGACGGTAGGTTCACTGACTGATACGCTTGTTGTGTTGCGTTGGTGAGATCTGCTACATCGTGTCCCGTGCGCCGTCAACAACTGATGAAATCTGTAGCTGGTCTTTGATCAATGCGCATCACCTGAAGTATCATGGAATCAAGCATCTGCTTCGCGAAGGGATCTTTGTTCTTTTATTCTTGATTGAAAGGAACCTACTAATTAATGTGAGTAACATCGTAGGAATGACAGGGCGTTACGTTGCAAAATACCATTGGTAGCAGCCAATATGAAGTCCAACATAATGGCAGCCAATTCAGGGAACAGTGGAAGGGCCACCTGAACTGGACATTTGAGTGCTGCTGGTTTACCTGCATCAATCCTACTATACTGAACATGTAGTACTGGAATTTTAGAATTTTATCTTTCGTCTTCGGATAGTTATACATTTTTTTCAAGTCATGCGTCATGCCTAATTCATGACGACGTAACCAAACGCTCTTGTTATATTCACCAACTAAACTGAAAATATTCTTACTGGACTTTAGCTCTGAAAGTGATATGGATATGATTGTCAATGGTCCGATCACTGGTAATGCTTGCACGGTCTGATTAAATTACTCGACAAAAAGGTTAGAAGCAGCTTTCTGGCCGTGCATCTCGGGGGCCCATGCAATTATTCATTTGTTCTTATGTTGGATAGAGGATTTCTTTCAGTTATTGTATAAAGCTTGCGTGCATATTTAGTTGCTGTGCAAGCACTCTTGCATGTGCCTCCCAGCGAAAGTAAGCTAGCTAGCCACATGTCTAGACGTTCTTGGAAGGATTACAATGATCCCTTTTGAAACGTAGAGCTACAAGAGAATCTTGTTTGCTCATATTTGTCGAAGTTAAATCGAAGAGTTGCAATTCTTGCTGATGTAACATTAGAGATCTGGGGTATATATATTCACGAGAGCTGCTATACGTACGACTGTTTAACTACGATTTTCGTACGACAGTGCACAGCAGCCGTCCGTTCAATTCAATGGAGGATTGTGATAGCGTCAGATGGAAATCATACACAGATTCATTGTATGTAGATCAATTCCGTATACTCACGTAGCTTGAAGAAAGCAGCCCATTTCTGACACGTGACGGATAAGGGGTAAAGACATAAGTGTGGCATAAATGCGTGGTTGATTTTTTTAGCATTGAGATCTCTATTACCTTTTGTTTTAAACATGATCCTTAGATTACGTGGTAATGACAATGCTTTGTTAGCGAGTGTTTAATCTTTACATATAATCGGGAGAACATATATTTTTATCTTAGCTATAATATGCATGGTCTTTCCCAATGTCATGTATTATAAGCTTGCGTCTAGAAACTTACCGCCAATCCATAAAAAAAAGGAACTTACCGCCAGGATTAACATCCGAAAGAAAGTAAACCGAAAGTTCGACAGCGGAAAAAATATCATCATTATTTCATGTATAGTAACGAGCCAAATGGAGTGGAGGAAAAATATATGTTTGTGACAGGCTGATAGCTACCATTACCGTTCCACCATTGACAAAACTATAGGTCGTGAATTTTGTGCTGTCAGTGGCGGACCTAGGAACTAAATACTGAGAATGCCAAATAACGATACTACTACATTGATACTCCCTCCTTCAATTTATATAGGGCCTAATGCATTTTTCAAGACCGCCTTTGACTATTGACAAGATTAATAGTACTCCCATCATTTTGTATACAAGGCCACAAACCCATATTACAGGTACCAAGGCAAAAGTTAATGTCTTCTAAGTCAATGTTGCAAGCCAGCTTGTCTCCTTGTTTACCGTGTAAATTAATGTGTATTCTTCTCTTTCATGCACATCAAGCCAATACCCTCACTCCCGCATGCATGCAAAGGATAATTAATGTCCTCCTTTGCTAGTACTATGAGGCAAACATCATTAATATTGCATCGATTAGTGTTAGTGACCTTGTATATTTGCAAATTATAATTTTGATAGTGGCCTTGTATATAAAAATGGAGGGAGTACATTAGACGTATAATGTGAAAATTATATCATTGGGAGCTCCTTTCACATACCAATTTGACCGTATGCTTTGTGTAAGTTGCATGCCATATATTATTTCTCTAACACTTGGTCAAAGTTAGCCTTGAAAACACATCAGGCCCTATATAGATGAAAGGAGGGAGTACGAAAGTTACACTAAAGTGATAAGGGGTAAAGAAATGAGTGTGGCATAACTATATGGTTGACTGTTTAAGCACTGATATCTCTAGTCCCTTGTGTTTTGAAACATGATGCTCCGGTTATGTGATAATGACAATGCTTTGTTAGTGAGTGTCTAATCTTACCTTATTTTATTTTGCGGGAAGGTGCGTCTAATCTTTACATGTATGGAAATCTTTTTTTGTCTTAGCTATAATATGTATGGTATTTCCCAGTGTTTTGTAAGTATAAGCTTGTATCTAGGAACTTACTGCCAGGATTAACATCCGAAAGCAAGTAAACTGTAAAAAATTCCGGAGCGGAAAAAGCATCATCTTCATGCACAGTAATGAGCCAAATGGAGTGGAAGAAAAATACCTGTTTGTGATAGGCTGATAGCTACCACCACCTTTCCACCTTTGACAAAATCACACGCCGTGAGTTTTGTGCCGCCGACTAATAAAACTACCACAACAAGCTCTCGACGTGCATTCACTTTTGGAAATTGCTCTTTCGCCAAATAAAATCTGCGTGTCCGATGATTTATCTTTCTTTTCGATGTTGTTAGGCCCGAACAGTATACTTAGAGACACTTCCATGCTGAAGGGTTAGTTTGCCCGGGAGATGCATTTTGGGAGGAGTCAAAGCGACACTTTCTCCAGCGATTACTCATGTCGCCTCACCATCCTCCTTGGTACTCCAGGGTTGGCAATGAGGATCGCCTCTGCACCTTCACCTATCTCTTTTGTGCCTGATCTCCATCCAACATAGGGACTGGCAAAGACGGTGGCTCGGCTGGAACCCGAGGGTCCAAACGGCGGTTCCACTAGCCGGTTAGAGGGCGTTAACGCGACACTTTCAGGAATTTTCCTTCTAGACCCTTCTCCATTTTTCACCGCCCTATGGGAAGTGTTGGAACATGGATTGAAACTGAGCCCCACCCCCAGGACTCTCACTCCTCAAGAAGCAATCGACTGGCAACTCAATGTCATCGCTCTTCACATGGTCCAAAAGGGGCTGCCAAGAGATTTATATGTTCAACTGATGATGACCAACTCCGCCAAGGATCTTTGGAACCGTCTTGCTCTCATGCATGTGGGCACAACAAGTGTTAAAAAATCAAAGTATGAAATGGTCGGGAATGAGACGGGCTTATTTGTGATGAATGGTAACCAGACACCCCAAGCCATCTATTAAAGATTTACCACCCTTGTGGTCAAATTGCAAAGCTTTGGGTGTGAGAAGAACAATGATTGATTCATTGCCATCAAGTTTCTTGGAGCACCAGTTCCACACTTCCCATCCATGGTGTTCCACACTCAACAAATGGAAGACTAAGTCACTTCGGTCACAAAAATGTTGCCAAAGTTCTTATTCAAAGCACATACAAATATATGGAATACATACCTACATAAATTGAAGAATATGAGCTAGCTAAGTTATGCCCCATAGGTTATGCCATTATATGATTGATCCTCTCCATGTAATGCCCATTTATCCATCCTCATGCCTATGTTTGCCATAATCGATCATTGATTTTTTGAAACATATTTTGTGAAGGAAACATGCCCTAGAGACTATCATAAAGTTGTTATTTTATATTTCCTTATATCATGATAACTGTTTATTATTCATGCTAGAATTGTATTAATCGAAAACTTGATACATGCGTGGATACATAGACAAAACACCGTGTCCCTAGTAAGCCTCTACTAGACTAGCTCGTTAATCAAAGATGGTTAAGTTTCCTAACCATAGACATGTGTTGTCATTTGATGAACGGGATCACATCATTAGGAGAATGATGTGATGGATAAGACCCATTCATTAGCATAGCATATTGATTGTTCAGTTTTATTGCTATTGCTTTCTTCATGTCAAATACATATTTCTTCGACTATGAGATTATGCAACTCCCGGATACCGGAGGAATGCCTTGTGTGCTATCAAACGTCACAACGTAACTGGGTGATTATAAATATGCTCTACAGGTATCTCCGAAGGTGTTTGTTGGGTTGGCATAGATCGAGATTAGGATTTGTCACTCCAAAGATTGGAGGGGTATCTCTGGGCCCTCTCGGTAATGCACATCATAAGAAGCCTTGCAAGCAAAGTAACTAATGAGTTAGTTACAGGATAATGTATTACGGAACGAGTAAAGAGACTTGCCGGTAACGAGATTGAACTAGGTATGTGGATACCGACGATCGAATCTCGGGCAAGTAACATACCGATGTACAAAGGGAATAACGTATGTTGTCATATCGGTTCGACCGATAAAGATCTTCGTAGAATATGTAGGAGACAATATGAGCATCTAGGTTTCGCTATTGGTTATTGACGACGAGGACGAGCCACAGAGGCCCTTGGGGAGAAGAAACAGGAAAACGTCCGCTGGCAAGACACTTCAATCGACACCGGTGGCTGAACCGGTAATTCAGGACGCCGGCGATGCCAATCGGACTTCCGTCTCCTTTGCCATACCGCTGTCGAGTGCTCGGCCTTCCTCGTCAGCTGCACAGACTCCCGCCGATCCACCTTCACTTTTTGCTAAACATCACGTCCCAGAGGACCAAGTGGGTGCTGCAAAAGAGGCTATACGCCAGGCGGGCATTATGATGGAGAAGATGAAGATGGTGCGGGAAGCCAGCCAAGCTGCTTATGATGCCAGCTCCGCTCTCCAGAGCAACGTCCAGGTTAGTAGATCATCGACTGACTCTTCTGGCTTGTTCTGTTAGGATATGGTACCTGAAAACTTTCTTTCCAAGAATCTTTGCATCTGTCTGCGCCTTGTATCTGTACGCCCACTGGGTGTTTTGATTTGTCACTGAACGGATTCGCACTTTGAGCTGATAATGTTGTTGCCGATTGAATCTTTTGACCAGTGGGGGCACACTGAGTGCACCCAGTGGGTGTAGTCCCCGAGACCATAATTGACTACGGGCAGTCGACTATGGTCTGAGCATCAGATTTTGAATTTCTTCACTCGGTCTGGTCGGGCCATGTCGAGTGGAACTTTGAACCAGTGGGGGCACGCTGAGTGCACCCACTGGGTGTAGATCTTTTGACCAGTGGGGGCACGCTGAGTGCACCCACTGGGTGTAGTCCCCGATGAAGGGGAACGTAGTAATTTCAAAAAATTTCCTACGCACACGCAAGATCATGGTGATGCATAGCAACGAGAGGGGAGAGTGTTGTCCACGTACCCTCGTAGACCGACAGCGGAAGCGTTATCACAACGCGGTTGATGTAGTCGTACGTCTTCACGATCCGACCGATCAAGTACCGAACGCACGACACCTCCAAGTTCTACACACGTTCAGCTCGATGATGTCCCTCGAACTCCGATCCAGCCGAGTGTTGAGGGAGAGTTTCGTCAGCACGACGGCGTGGTGACGATGATGATGTTCTACCGACGCAGGGCTTCGCCTAAGCTCCGCAATGATATTATCGAGGTGTAATTTGGTGGAGGGGGGCACCGCACACGGCTAAAAGATCTCAAGGATCAATTGTTGTGTCTCTGGGGTGCCCCCCTGCCCCCGTATATAAAGGAGCAAGGGAGGAGGAGGCCGGCCCTAGGAGGGGGCGCACCAAGTGTGGATTCCTACTAGGACTCCCTAGTCCTAGTAGGATTCCACCTCCCATATGGAATAGGAAAAGAGGAAGGGAAAAAGAGAAGGAAGGAAGGGGGCGCCCCCCTTCCCTAGTCCAATTCGGACCAGACCAAGGGGAGGGGTGCGGCCACCCTTGAGGCCCTTTTTCTTCTTTCCCTTATGGCCCAATAAGGCCCAATACGTAATCCCGTAACTCTCCGGTACTCCGAAAAATACCCGAATCACTTGGAACCTTTCCGAAGTCCGAATATAGTCGTACAATATATCGATCTTTACGTCTTGACCATTTCGAGACTCCTCGTCATGTCCCCGATCTCATCCGGGACTCCGAACTCCTTCGGTACATCAACATACATAAACTCATAATAAAACTGTCATCGTAACTTTAAGCGTGCGGACCCTACGGGTTCGAGAACTATGTAGACATGACCGAGACACGTCTCCGGTCAATAACCAATAGCAGGACCTGGATGCCCATATTGGCTCCCACATATTCTACGAAGATCTTTATCGGTCAGACCGCATAACAACATACGTTGTTCCCTTTGTCATCAGTATGTTACTTGCCCGAGATTCGATAGTCGGTATCTCGATACCTAGTTCAATCTCGTTACTGGCAAGTCTCTTTATTCGTTCCGTAATGCATCATCTCGCAACTAACTCATTAGTTACATTGCTTGCAAGGCTTATAGTGATGTGCATTACCGAGTGGGCCCAGAGATACCTCTCCGACAATCGGAGTGACAAATCCTAATCTCGAAATACGCCAACCCAACAAGTACCTTTGGAGACACCTGTAGAGCACCTTTATAATCACCCATTTACGTTGTGACGTTTGGCAGCACACAAAGTGTTCCTCCGGTAAACGGGAGTTGCATAATCTCATAGTCAGAGGAACATGTATAAGTCATGAAGAAAGCAATAGCAACATACTAAACGATCGGGTGCTAAGCTAACGGAATGGGTCAAGTCAATCACGTCATTCTCCTAATGAGGTGATCTCGTTAATCAAATGACAACTTATGTCTATGGCTAGGAAACATAACCATCTTTGATTAATGAGCTAGTCAAGTAGAGGCATACTAGTGACACTCTGTTTGTCTATGTATTCACACATGTATTATGTTTCCGGTTAATACAATTCTAGCATGAATAATAAACATTTATCATGATATAAGGAAATAAATAATAAATTTATTGTTGCCTCTAGGGCATATTTCTTTCACCCGAGACCATAATTGACTGCGGGCAGTCGGCTATGGTCTGAGCATCAGAATTTGAATTTCTTCACTCGGTCTGGTCGGACCATGTTGAGTGGAACTTTGAATCAGTGGTTTTTTTGCACTCGTGCTGGACAGGGCTTGTCGAGTGTAAACTGAACCAGTGGGGGCACGCTAAGTGCACCCACTGGGTGTAGTCCCCGAGACTACTGTTGGATGTTTGATTCGGCAGTAGTCTTAGAATTTGTTGGCTTTATCTTTTTACCTCTCCGAAATAACCAATCTTTTCACCAATCGACTGACCTGTTCTTTGGTTGTAGAAATCTTGTGATCTTGGAGCTCGTTTTGCTGACCTGGAGAAGCAGCAGGTTCATCTCAACCTTGATCTGGAGCTGGCCAAGACAGAACTGCAGAAATCCAAGGATGACGCCGCTGGTAAGGAAGACCTGTCGGCTGAGTTTTCCCTGAACCGGATTTCATTCTGCTCTTTCTGAATCCAACATTATTTCTTTCAGAGAAACTGAACCAAGCTCTGGCAAAAAAGGATCAAGATCTGGCGGCCGCGCAGAAAAAAGCTGATGAGAAAACCGCGCTCGCTGAATAGAAGTTGGCTTCAGTCGGCAAATTGGAGGAAGAAAACTCCAGGCTGAAAACTGCCCTTGACCAAGCCAATAAGGAAGCGACTCGCCTGAAGAAGGACAAGGAAAATCTGAATGAGAAGATGGATGGTATTGCCCGCAGGAGGAACGATCTGGAGAATTATCTGGGAAGCCTTGCTAAGAAGTTGTTCGTCATGCTTGAAGGTGTTTCCTTTGATCCGACTGGTTTGTTCTTGTCGACTCGACATATGATCATTGGCTTACCCTTGAATTGTGTATGCAGAGTTTTGCCGGGACTTTGAGGAAGAGACCGGGCGAATTGAACCAAGCTTGGACCCCATCAACTCTCCAGTGAAGGATGAAGCTGCCATGAACGTGCTCCGACTAGAATCCCGCATCACTGGTGTTGTCGATTATCTCGCCCGACTGAAAGTCGCGGTGTCACGGATTGACATAGCTCTCTGGCCCATGGCAACACTTCAGAATGACCTCGAGTCTATGATGGCTCGGCTCAATGAAGCTCCCAGTCGAATTCAAGAATGGAAGAAGTCTTCTGCCCGGTGCGGCGCTGATGTGGCTCTATCTCTGGTTCGCGTCCACTGTCGACAAGCTCGGGAAGAGAAGCTGGCGGCGATTAAAGTTGCTAACACCAAGAGGCACGACTTCCAGTCCTTCATGGAGACTTTCATTGCTGTCGCCACTCGGATTGCTGACGGGATCGACCTGGACGAATTCGTCGAGCCTGCTAGCCCTCCTCGTGCGGAGTGAACAAACTTTTATGCTCTGCCTTAAATTTGCCTCGGAATGCCGAGTGATTTTGTAACCGTTAAAATCCTTCGGGCTGAATGCCCGAGTACTTTGATCCGTGGTCTTGAACTTTAGGATTTATCTGAACTTGATTTATCTCTGAATATGCTTGTATTTGTCTTCGAGTGGAATTTGTTCTTCACACGGAATAATCTTTGTGCTTGAGATGCAGCTCTGAGGTTGATGCTCCAGTCGACCCGCACCTCGTCGTCCTTGCGGATAAGGGTGGAGCGCATGTTGTACTTGTAGCGCAGCTCCGAAGGAGAAGGTTGTAGCCGACCCGCACCTCATCGTCCTTGCGGATAGGGATGGAGCGCACGTTGTACTTGTGGCGCAGCTCTGAAGGAGAAGGTTGCAGTCGACCTGCACCTCATCGTCCTTGCGAATGGGGATGGACTTCAAACTTAGGCGAGTACTAGACTGCAGCTAAGCCCCTGAGTGGGAGGGTTGCTCACCACTTGGTAGGATTTTTCAAACTTAGGCGAGTACTGGACTGCAGCTAAGCCCCCGAGTGGGAGGGTTGCTCACCACTCGGTAGGATTTTTCAAACTTAGGCGAGTACTGGACTGCAGCTAAGCCCCCGAGTGGGAGGGTTGCTCACCACTCGGTAGGATTTTTCAAACTTAGGCGAGTACTGGACTGCAGCTAAGCCCTCGAGTGGGAGGGTTGCTCACCACTCGGTAGGATTTTTCAAACTTAGGCGAGTACTGGACTGCAGCTAAGCCCCCGAGTGGGAGGGTTGCTCACCACTCGGTAGGATTTTTCAAACTTAGGCGAGTACTGGACTGCAGCTAAGCCCCCGAGTGGGAGGGTTGCTCACCACTCGGTAGGATTTTTCAAACTTAGGCGAGTACTGGACTGCAGCTAAGCCCCCGAGTGGGAGGGTTGTTCATCACTCGGTAGGAATTTTCAAACTTAGGCGAGTACTGGACTGCAGCTAAGCCCCCGAGTGAGAGGCTTGCTCATCACTCGGTAGGATTTTACAAACTTAGGCGAGTACTGGACTGCAGCTAAGCCCCCGAGTGAGAGGCTTGCTCATCACTCGGTAGGATTTTACGAACTTAGGCGAGTACTGGACTGCAGCTAAGCCCCCCGAGTGAGAGGCTTGCTCATCACTCGGTAGGATTTTTTGAACTTAGGCGAAACGGATTCGCGGCTAAGCCCCCCGAGTGAGAGGCTTGCTCACCTCTCAGTAGGATTTTTCAAACTTTTGGCGAAATGGATTCACGGCAAAGTCACCCACTGGGGGATTTCAGACGCAAACAAAAGCAACAACAACCATTTAGGAAGACTGTAAAGCTCTTGTCTTTGATAAACAAACTACAAAGGTATTTCTTATTACATCTCATCCGAATGAGTACTTAAGTATAAAAGGGGTGGAGCAGCTCCCCGTTCCAAGCCCGTGGCTCGTCTTTCTGATGCTCGACATTGTAAAGATGGTATGCTCCATTGTGGAGAACTTTGGTGACAATGAAGGGACCTTCCCAAGCAGGGGCGAGCTTGTGTGGTTTCTGCTGATCCACTCGAAGAACCAAGTCTCCCTCTTGAAAGGCTCGGCCCCTCATGTTTCTGGCGTGGAATCGACGCAAGTCTTGCTGATAAATGGTCGACCGTATTAAGGCCATCTCTCTTTCCTCCTCTAGGAGATCGACTGCGTCCTGCCGGGCCTGTTCTGCTTCGTCTTCAGAGAAGAGCTCGACTCGGGGTGCATTGTGAAGCAAGTCACTCGGTAGAACAGCTTCAGCTCCATAAACCAAGAAGAATGGAGTTCGGCCAGTCGACCGATTGGGAGTTGTCCTCAATCCCCAAAGAACTGATGGAAGTTCATCGACCCAGGCGCCTGCTGCGTGCTTGAGATCACGCATCAGTCGGGGTTTCAGTCCTTTGAGAATCAAGACATTTGCTCTTTCTGCTTGTCCATTCGACTGGGGGTGGGTGACTGAAGCATAGTCGACTCGTGTGCCTTGGGAAGCACAGAAGGCTCTGAACTCATCAGAATCGAAGTTCGACCCGTTGTCAGTGATGATGCTGTGCGGAACTCCATATCTGAATGCCAATTCTCTGATGAAGCTGACGGCAGTACTGGCTTCAAGATTCTTGATAGGCTTGGCTTCAATCCATTTGGTAAACTTGTCGACTGCTACCAGTCCTCAGGGGTCCAACCATATCCAATCCCCAAACAGCAAAGGGCCACACGAGTGGAATAGTCTTTAGGGCTGACGCAGGCTTGTGGGACATATTGGAGTAAAACTGGCAGCCTTCACATTTGTCGACTATATCTTTCGCCATTTCATTTGCTCGTGGCCAATAAAATCCGGCTCGGTATGCTTTGGCCACAATGGTCCGAGAGGACGCATGGTGACCACAGGTCCCCGAGTGGATGTCGTTGAGGATCACTCGACCTTCTTCTGGTGTTATGCATTTCTGGCTGACTCCGGTTACGCTTTCCCTGAACAGTTGTCCTTTTATCACAGTAAAGGCTTTGGATCGACGGACGATCTGTCGAGCCTCTTCTTCATCCTTTGGGAGTTCCTTCCTAAGGATATACGCAATGTATGGCACTATCCAGTCGGGAGTGATGACCAAAACCTCCATGATCAGGTCGACCACGGCTGGGACTTCGACTTCAGTCAGATCTGTGGCACTCTTAGGCTGCGGGGGCTCTTCAGTGAAAGGATCTTCTTGAACTGAAGGTGTATGAATGTGTTCCAAAAACACGTTGCTGGGAATGGCTTCCCTCTTGGAACCTATCTTTGCCAAATCATCGGCTGCTTGATTTTTCAGTCGGGGTATATGATGGAGCTCTAACCCCTCAAACTTATTTTCCAACTTCCTCACCGCATTGCAGTAACCAGTCATAGCTGGGCTTCTGACATCCCACTCCTTCATCACTTGATTGACTACCAAATCTGAGTCGCCGTAGACCATGAGTTGACGGACGCCGAGTGAGATGGCTATACGTAACCCATATAAGAGTGCTTCATATCCCGCTTCGTTATTGGAGGAATCAAAGTGAATCTGGAGAACATATCTGAGCTTGTCTCCTCGGGGGGATACCAGTACTACCCCAGCACCGGAACCATTCAGCATCTTGGAACCATCAAAGAACATGGTCCAGTGCTCCGAGTGGACTTGAGTCGGCAGTTGCTGTTCGATCCACTCGGCGAGGAAATCTGCTATTGCTTGGGACTTGATAGCTTTCTTTGCCTCAAACTTAATATCCAAGGGAAGAAGTTCAATCGCCCACTTTGCCACTCGACCAGTTGCATCTCTGTTGTTCAGAATCTCTGATAATGGAGCGTCGCTGATGACTGTAATGGAGTGGTCAGAGAAATAATGTGCAACCTTCTTCGTGGTCATATGAATCCCATAAACAAGCTTCTGATAATGTGGATATCTTTGCTTTCATGGAGTCAAAACTTCAGAAACATAATATACTGGGCGCTGAATTTTATAGGCTTTTCCTTCTTCTTCTCGCTCGACCGTAAGTACTGTACTGACAACTTGTCCAGTGGCTGCAATGTAAAGCAGTAAAGGCTCTTTGCTGATTGGGGCAGCAAGCACTGGCTGGGTGGAAAGCAGGGCTTTGAGCTATGCAAATGCTACATTAGCTTCAGGAGTCCACTCGAACTTATCAGACTTCTTCATCAGTTGGTAAAGAGGCAATGCCTTTTCACCGAGGCGAGAAATGAATCGACTCAAGGCGGCCAAACAACCTGTAAGCTTCTGGACATCGTGCACACGCACAGGGCGTTTCATTCGGAGAATGGCACCAACTTTCTCTGGGTTAGCGTCGATCCCCCATTCGGAAACGAGGAAACCGAGTAATTTTCCGCCCGGAACTCCGAATGTGCACTTTGATGGGTTAAGCTTGATATCATACCTTCTGAGGTTGGCAAAAGTTTCAGCAAGGCCAGCCAACAGGTCGGAACCTTTACGTGACTTGACCACAATGTCATCCATGTATGCTTCCACATTCTGACTGATTTGAGTGAGTAAACACTTCTGAATCATCCTCATGAATGTGGCTCCAACATTCTTCAGGTCGAATGGCATGGTGACATAACAGAAGCACCCAAATGGAGTGATGAAAGCTGTTTTTATCTCATCGGGTCCACACAGTCGGATCTGATGATACCCGGAATAAGCGTCCAAAAAGGACAAGCGCTCACACCCTGCAGTCGAGTCGACTATTTGATCGATGCGGGGGAGAGGAAAGTGATCTTTCGGGCAGGCCCGATTGATATGCTTGAAGTCAATGCACATGTGAAGTGAGTCGTCCTTCTTGGGGACCATGACAACATTGGCTAGCCACTCGGAGTGGTAAATCTCTCGGATAAACTCAGCTGCTAGGAGCCGAGCCACTTCTTCACCGATTGCTTTTCTCTTCTGTACGGCGGACCGTCGAAGATGTTCTTTGACTGGTTTCACTTTTGGGTCGACTCGCAAACGGTGCTCAGCCAGCCCCCTGGGAACACCCGGCATGTCAGAAGGTTTCCATGCAAAGATGTCCTAGTTCTCACGGAGGAACTGGATGAGCGCTTCTTCCTATTTGGAGTTGAGTGTTGTCGAAATGTGAGTCGGAGCAGCATTGGGATCGGTCGGGTGAATATGAATCGGCTTCGTTTCACCAGACGACTGAAATGCTGAATCCATGGCAGGCTTCTTAGCTCGCAACATATCAGTCGGATCTGCGTTTTCCTGATACTCCTGCAATTCCACTACTGCCATTTGCGCATCGGCGATCTTTGAGCCCTTCTGGAAGCACTCTTCTGCCTTCTTCCGATTGCCAGTGATAGTGATCACTCCTTTAGGACCAGACATCTTCAATTTGAGGTAAACGTAACATGGTCGAGCCATGAAACGTGCATAAGCCGGCCTGCCCAGAATAGCATGATAAGCACTCTGGAAATTCACAACTTCAAACGTCAACTTTTCTTTGCGGTAATTCTTGGAATCACCGAAAACCACATCGAGGGCGATCTGGCCGAGTGACTCAGCCTTCTTGCCAGGAATAACTCCATGGAAACTCATATTGCTTTCACTGAGTTTGGACATCGGAATGCCCATTCCTTTCAAGGTCTCCGCATACAGTATATTAAGGCCACTGCCACCATCCTTCAGAACCTTAGTCAACCGAGTGCCTTCGATGACTGGGTCGACCACCAACGCTTGCCTCCCAGGGGTGGCTATGTGTGTTGGGTGATCAGACTGGTCGAATGTAATGGCATTCTGAGACCACTTCAAATAACTGGGCGTCGCCGGAGCGACCATGTTCACTTCTCTGTTGATGACTTTCAGTCAACTTTTGCTCTCAACATCAGCAAAAATCATCAGAGTTGAATTGACGTGGGGGTAACCATCATCGTCCTCTTCCTTATCCTCAACTTTGTCTGATTCTTTCTCCTTCTCTTTGGGTTGTTTCTCTCGGAATTGCTGGATTAGGAGCCGACATTGTCGAGTGGTATGTTTCAGGTAAATGAGATTACCCTCCTCATCTTCTTTGGTGTGAATGTGGCATGGTAAATCCAACACATCATTTCCATCTTGATCTTTTACTTTCTTGGGGTTCCATGGCCCTTTGGGCTTCCCCTTGAACTTTCCTTGAGTCACTGCTAAGGCTTCTCCGGGAGCAGCTGGCTCGGCTTTGCGCTTCTGCTTCCGACTGGAGTTCCCTCCCCCGGTTTTGTGGGCGACTGTTTTGTGCTTGCCACTCCGGAGCCGATCCTCCTCTTCACCATTAGCATACTTGGTGGCAATTTCCATCATTTGACTCAGAGACATATCTCCGGTCCGACCGAACTTCAGATTCAATTCTCGATACTTGACGCCTTCCTTGAAGGCACAAACTGCTAGGTGATCAGACACATTCTCCACCGTGTGGTGCAACGTGATCCATCTCTGGATATAATCTCTCAAAGTTTGATTCGACTTCTGCACACAAGACTGTAGCTCTGTTAACCCTGCTGGCCGTTTGCATGTACCTTCAAATGTTCTGACAAACACTCGGGCAAGCTCTTCCCAGCTATAAATACTGCTAGGTCCTAACTGATTCAACCACGCTCTGGCCGATCCCTCTAACATCAGAGGAAGGTGCTTCATGGCCACTTCATCATTGCCACCACCAATCTGCACAGCCACTCGGTAGTCCTCAAGCCAAGTGTCAGGCTTGGACTCACCAGTGAACTTGCTGACTCTAGTCGCCAACTGAAGTTGGGAGGAATCACTGCTGCTCTGATGGCTCTGCTGAAACACTCGGGACCTAAAACATGCACCCTGCTGCCGGTCGGGTAATCTCTATCGTGGCCATCTCTGTGTGCTCTGTTCCTGTCAACCAGACCTTGAACGAGAATGGATCTCGCGTCAAAGCCCGGCTCCCGGGGGTCGACTGGAATCCTTCGCCCACCACTGTGAGGGCGCCTGTCATCGTGTTGCCGAGGCGCGTATGACCCACTCCTTGGGGGAGGAGTGGGTACTCGACGACGATCATACTGCTCACGATTTCTGTACTGATCCTGTCGATCTCCACGTCCCTCATGCCTGGGAGGTGATCTTGGGCTGTGAGCCGACCGAACTGTGTCTGCCATTACAGATCTACTATGAATCTTATTCTGAGACTGTGACACTGCTGTGTTCTGCCCCCCCCGCCGCCCGGATCAAAGCCCGGATCTGCATCAAACCCCTACCAGCCTCCGACTGGGAAGGCTGAATCGACTCTGCTATTCGGGCAGCAGCTGTGAGATTCTGGATCGGAGTTCGTATACCTGGGTTGGAGGCGGAAAAAGTTGTCGTCGACTAGATTCAGGAACTCGCTGCCGAGCACGCTCGTCGAGTGCGTGCTGGAGATTCTCCACTCGAGTGCGCTCAGCCAAGTTGGCCAGGCGCACCTCCTCCAAGGCCCGGGCCTCGGGGGTTTCTCCAACGATAGGAGTGTGAAGTGCATCCATGTTACGGCGGCGAAGCTCTTCCCTCTGCTGCGAAGAGAGGGGCTCGGGGCGGTACTCCTCGTGGACACGCGACGGATCGCCTCCGCCATCACCACCGTCGTCGCGGGGGAAGCCAGGAGGACTGCGCGGTCTGTTGACCATCAGGACTTCCGCCGCGGGGTCACTACTGTCGCACTCGGATGCAGTCTCAATGGAGCCAGTCGAACAAGCCGTAGAGAGTTTTGTCGGGCTCGATTGCCGCGACTTGGGGGGTGGCCGACTGGCGAGCCACCGCGTGCCTCACCCACCGCTGGAGCCTCGACCGACTAGAACGCTTGTGCCGGCGGGCAGCAGGGAGTGAAGACGCCACCGGAGCCGACCGATACTGGGTCGACGGCTGCCGCAGGAGGACGCCGCGGACGCACGCGCGGAAGTGCGTTGCCCTGCGGACGGGGAGCGCCTCGACGTCGAGTGGAGCTTCTTGGAGCCAAGCGGAGTCGTCGGCGACGAACACGAGCGCGCCGAGACGGATCTCGCGGCCCTCGGCCAATCCTCCGCCTGAAACCATGCTGATGGGGATGGGAAAAATTGCAACTTCTCCAACAAGTCGCTAAGACACCTGCCCCATGGTGGGCGCCAACTGTCGTGGTTCTAAGTCTGACAGTAGAATGGGGGGTAGGTATGTAGAGGCAAGATCCTAGCTATGGAGAAGCTATACGCACGAGTTTTACGAGTTCAGGCCCTTCTCGGAGGAAGTAACAGCCCTACGTCTTGGAGCCCGGAGGCGGTCGACTGGATTATATGCGTGTGTGTTACAGGGGGTGTGAACCCTTGTGCATGTGGAGGGGGGTGGCTTATATAGAGTGCGCCAGGACCCCGGCCAGCCCATGTTACAAGGGATTTAAGGTACATCAAGAGGGGGGCGTTACTGGTAACGTCCGTAATAAAGTGTTATAAATGGCTATTAAGTCTAGGAGTTAATCCTCGACCGTTGCTGTGTAGAGTGACTTTAGGTCTTTTGTCCGTCGAGTGTTTCTTGTTACGGTCGAGTGATCTTGATTCCTCCAAGTGGAAATGTTTCTGGTCGAGTGGGTGATGGTACCCCTCGAATGCTTCTGGCTTTAGAGTGATGTCCTTGGGGAGGGTATTTAGGTCAGGCCTGCGACCCTACCCTAGGTACATGTCCTCATCAGATGCAACTGCTTTGAATGGAAGATGGAGAGGCCAGCTAGCAGCAGATTCTGCAGTTGATGGACACAGCTGGCTATTCCCAGTTGCATTTGGTGTGTTGGAGGTAGAGAGTGAGGAGAGTTGGGTCTGGTTTCTGCAGCATTTGCGCAACATTATAGGTACACCCTCAGGTTTAGTTATACACACAGATGCTTGCAAGGGTTTAGAAACTGCTGTAGAAATTGTATTCCCTGGAGTGGAACATAGGGAATGTATGCGACACCTAGCGCAGAATTTTCAAAAGAAATTCGAAGGCAAAGTTTATGATGAGAATCTATGGCCAGCATCATACACATGCAGCTTGCGGAAGCATGAGCACATTTGAGAGTGTTGTATGCTCATAATCCTTTGGTGAAGGAGTACATGGATGAACATCATGGAAAGCTGTGGTCAAGAAGCAACTTCAATGAAATCTGCAAAGTAGACTACGTGACCAATAACCTCGCTGAGTGTTTCAATGCAAAGTTCAAGTCAGTGAAAGGGCTTTTGTTGTGGCAAGCATTTGACAAGATCAGGCAGTTGATCATGGTAAAGATGGCTCTTCGTAAAAGAATTGCAGAAACACAATATATTGGCCATCTTATGCTCCCATCTTTGATTAAGGCATTGCATGCCAAGGCAAGAGGACTAAGGATGAAATGCATTTGATCGTCGACATACGAGGCTGAGGTGACATACACTAATAGTAAAAAAATAGGGAATGGAGATATCCAGTGAACCTTGCAACCAATGAATGTAGCTGTAGGCAATGGCAGATCCGCGGGAAGCTGTGCCCTACATCTCATGACTGTTATTGGAGGTGAAGATGGTGAAGTTGATCAGTATTGCTCTGAATATTTCGTTGTTGCCAAATTTAGGGCTGCTTATGCTGAAAATGTGCCTGCACTCTTGGGAAAAGACCAATGGAACATAGTAGACCCAGGATTCAAACTCCATTCTCCTGTACTAACTAGACCACCAGGAAGACCAAGGAAAAACAGGATAAGAGCTGGTGAAGAGGGTCGTGTAAAAAAACAACATAAGTGCAAAAGATGTGGTATCTTAGGGCATATTGCTAGGCATTGTACCAATCCAGTTGATGCATCATTTGGAGAAGAGGAACAATGGGTAGCATCAAATGCAGAGGAGGATGCAGCAGCAGAGGAGAATGCAGCAAGTTTAGAGGATAATGCAGCAAGTTTAGAGAATGAAGCAACTGAAGTAGCAGCTTGGTATGTGTGCAATCTTTCCATTATTTTTGCATTTGTTCTCTTTTTTATCGATGACTAAGCTTATTTATGTTTGACCTAGCTCTAGGATAATTAGAGGCACAAGACAGAAAAGACCTAGAGAGGAAGAAACTTTGGTTGAACCATCATCTGATGCGGAATTTGAAACCATGGCTTAGGAAGGTTTTGAAGCTATAAGAGAGGAGGAAGTTATTTTGTCTGAAGTTCCTTTAAAGATTAGTGAGCCCACAGATGACCGTCAACTGGTCATCACTTGCTCGATGAGTCAAAGCTCAACAAAACCGCCACCACCAGAAGTGAAGATCAGAAGCAACAAGACAAAGCTTTCAAAAGCACAAAATATCCCAGCCAGGGAAATCAGAAGCAAGACGGTTAACCCATCCCGGAACACAAGGAGCAAGGCAAAGATTTGAATTTGAACTTGAATGCAAGTCATAAACTTTGAACTTTAAAGATTTGTAATAAGGATTCTGTCATCAATTTGAAGTACTGTGAAAACTTGTAAGGTGTAATAATTCTATATGTAAACTTTGAATTTGAACTACTGAGGCAAACTTTGAATTTTAGGCAAACTTTGAATTTGAACCAACACTTGAAGTCCATTCCCCTGTGGTGTGAGTTGCACAGTTTGCTGAACTATTATAAACATTAGGTGATCAATACGATCTCTTTTGCGTCTACAAAACTTGTAGTCATGAGAAATGTGCTCCAAATGAGTTCCCAAGCTAGGGTAAACAACCCCATTTGTAATCAAGTTTTTTTGGACCTACTCCAAATGAGCCAAATATTTTTTATTAACACCAAATCAACCTATATAGTGTAGATTTGAAGAATCACTATTTATTGAATTAGTCTTTCTATTTTACATTTTTTTCTTCAAAAAAATATACTTTAATAGAAAAACCATTAAAAAACACGTTTACCATATGAAAATGGAAAACTAAGTTCAGATCCTTCTTATTCACTTTGAAATCAAGCTTTGGTGATTTTTTTGATTTTTTTTAATTTTCAAAAACCTAATGGAAACCCTACCTCCTCTCCTTGGTCACTATGAAATGTTGTACATGATAGCTCATATGTGTGGAAGTTTTTTCATGAAAATGTCCATAGACAAAGTTTATGATTTTTGGTTGGTAACATGTCACACAAACAACATTGTGCAGGTTTTATATATTTTTGATTTTTTTAATTAATGGTGCTCATTTTACCTCGATCGCGCTAGCTAGGTTTTTTTCTCTAAATGTACGTATACCAAGTTTAGTATTTTTTCCTCGTTAGTGTGTCCTTTAAAACGACGAACGGCGAAGGTTTCATATTTTTCGATTTTTTAAAATTATTTATGCTCAGTCAAAGCCTTTGAAACCCCGTTGACCAGCTCAAAACCCCTCAAAACCCCGCAGGGTTTCGCCTAACCGTAGCTCCGAACGGCAGCCGTCCGATTATACCCTAGCGCCAAGCGACAACCCTCAGATGTGGTCTTCTAGAAGTAATTTCGAGGGCAAGCTGCGTGCAGGCTCCGCGCCGTTGGATCACATGGACGGCTCCGCATCGTTGGATCGTGGGGCGATCCGCGAGACTTGTTGGTTGTGCCTCCCCTTTCTTCGGGTACCCCCTTTATTCTGGTGCTTATTCTGCAGCGACGAGAGGAGCCACTCCTCCTCTGCTTCTTCTTCTCCGGCAACGAGAGGAGCCACTCCTCTGCTTCTTCTTCTCCGGCGACTTTGGGCGATATGTCAAGATCCACTTCAGCCTCCCGCCCCTCGTGGACCTAGTATAGTCCACTTCCCATGGAGCAATGTCCTGACTGCCCACACAGCGCCACGGATACGGTTGACTTCGAAGGAGGTCAAGAATGGCAACTATGGGCGCGAGTTCGTGAAATGCGAGAGCAAGCCAGAGGGGCAAGTTAGATCTCATGATTTTTCTCTGATTTCTTTTTCTATTTGCTTTTAATTCTTTTTCGATCTGGGATTTAGGGTTCATGTTTTCGTTTTAGATCGTGAAGAAATGCACACATTTTGAATGGCTGGATGACTACATTAAGCGGATTCAATTCAATGGGGCCCCAACCTGGGAGCTCAATCTGCCGTCAGCAACAATGAATTTGGTCTATGAAAGTGCTGCTCTGACAGTTGGGGATGCAGATCTGAAGGGGGAAATAAAGAAGATGAACAAAAACTTGAAGCAGATGATTCAATTGAACAAGCAGGCGAATCTGATAGCTTTAGGATTTTATCCCTTTTATTTTTGTGTAGTTGCTCTAGGATTTGCTTACTTGCTGGTCATCACTCGTTAGAGATGTTATTAGTGTGGTGTCATGTGCTCTAGGATTTGGTTAAATTTGTGGATCCTGTGCTCTACGGTTTGCTTAAATTTGTGGATCATGTGCTCTATGCTCTATGTTGCTTAATTTGTGGATCATGTGCTCTATGCTCTGTGTTGCTTAATTTGTGGATCATGTCAGTTTTGTCAGTTTTGTACACTTTCAGTTTCTTCAGTTTCGTCAGACAACACCGACCGCTTACGAAAAAAGCCGTAGTTCTAGGGCCCAAATTGAAACTAAGCTCTGGTTGGGCCGTCTCATTGCGTTGAGTGTCGAAGGCCCACGCGCTGGCTCTGTTTTTTCCTTGATTATTACCATGGTAAATCCATTTATTGCCATGCCGAACAAAAATAGTGCATGATGGTAAATCGATTTATTGTTGGACTTGCACATGTCAAATTTATTTGTACACATCATGGCAATTTCCTTTTGTATATAGCCTACGGCACAACACTTTCATTTTTTGACATGCGGGTATTATAAACAATTTTTTGTTGCAAGAAAAGTATTGTATACATGATTTTTTATTATTAAGAACATGTCAGACTTAATTATGTAGATCATGATATCCATCTGAAACCACGTCTAAAATAAAGTCCGGTGGCACCATTAGCTAGCATATCCATCTAGAGAGCATGTCCAGGGCTCGGCTACGACACCATATCCATCTAGAGAGCTTGTCTACGGCTCGGCTACGACACCATATCCATCGACCGATATCTCATGTAGCAAGCATACATCCATAACATAAAAAGTAGCAACCATAGCATACTTCTTACATAAAACATAGGGTGCCCTAAACCATAGCATAGTCCACAAACTATTCAAAAATTAGCTTGTTTTTGTTCATACAATATACGGAATAGGGCCACCAACAATTCAAAAGAATTAGCTTTTCTTCTTCTTCTTTTCAACATCAACATGGCTCATTTTTCTAGCTTTAGTTTCCTTTTTGACACTTCAACTACTCCATTATCCGCGCATGCGAAAACTTGACCCTACTCTAAATGGGTGAAAACTTGCTGGTTTTCATTGAGGAATACCCTTTCATTGATTGATTTAGCAGAAGGGCTCGTGTTCAACTACTCCATTATGCGCGCGTGCGAAAACTTGACCCTACTCTAAATGGGCAAAACTTGCTGGTTTTCATTGAGGAATACCCTTTCATTGATTAATTTAGCAGAAGGGCTCGTGTACGGCACCATATCCATCTAGCGATTTATCTCATGTCAAATAAGATAGAAATAGCAAGCAAAAACACTGATAACCAACGACATATCAAATAAGGGTAGCATAACAAAGTTCTTAGGGGATAATACGACAGAGATTAGAAGTTCACGGTACAACCAACGACATAATTAAGATAGAAATATATAAAAGATAAAAAGCCCTAACACCCTAGGGCAAGACAAGCTCACGATCGAGACCGGGACTTCACCACCATATTCACTACGCCTTCTCTTCACTGCTCCTCCTCTCCATGCCGTCCTGGCCGATGTAGTAGGGGAGGCTGTGCATACCATCGCGGGTGGGGAAGATGCAGTCGAAGTTTGTGAAGATGTTGTGGGTTGTGAATGCGATGAATTCGCATCCACACCAAAACACCTTGCCGAGGAGGTAGTACGCATCAAATCTGTTGGTGAAGGTGACGGTGAGCCCTATCGGTGGAGTCCTTGAGTTTGGACGCACTTCCTCCAGTCGGAACATCACCGGCGAGCCCGCCGGGAGGTGGGCGAAGCCCGCACAGAGGAACCACTCGGCAAAATGCCTTCCACCCCTCCAGCGTGAGAATGCCCACTCGCGGAGCGTCCTCTCCATGACGACGCCGGCCGGATACCGTCTCTCCGGCACAGTCGGTGGGAGCTCGAAGGTGGGGCCGTTGTACTGCATCCTCGCCTCGCTTTGAGAGTGCTCTGGGTTTGCGTGAAGAAGAGAAGGGGGCGGCGCAAATGGATGTGTGGAGAATAGGTGGAGGGGTGGTGGTTTAAATAGGGAAAGGGGAAGGGAAGGGGAGTGACACCGGCCGCGCTTTGGATTTGCTACGTTCAAACGAGCCACGTCGATCGATGCCACTTTAATTGCCACGTTGGATAGATGCGAGTGGATCAAAAAGTGTGAAACAATGCTCTACATCGAGGAGACACGCGTGGGAGATGATATGAACCAGCGGCAGCAACCGTCCCTGCGTCCGTGGCGGCTCGCGTGAAAATGAGGCCGGTCAGCGTCTGTGGCGGCTCGCATGAAAAAGAGGCCGGTCAGCGCATAGTGGCGGCGGGCGGCGGCGCATGCAGGTAGGATAGCTACGTGCATGCATGCAGGCTAGCTGGACATGTCGTGCATGCATAACAGGCTTCTATGGTTGTGGCGTGCGCACGGCCCAATGGGCTAACCGCGGCACCGTCCGCCGCGACCCCACTCATCAGGTCCAACGGGCGACACAGTCAGCGCGGCCCCACTCATTAGAGTTAACGGTCAAAGCACTGACCCGACGACATCCATCGTTTGTGACTAGTTCTGAGGGTTTCGGGCAAGGGAGTGGGGAAAAGTGAGCAAAAGTTAAGAGCATGGGGATGAATGAGTGTGGCTAAGGAACCATGGGCACATATGTAAAAATCCCTATAAGGAAAGGGAGGAGGCCGAATTGGGGAGGACCCCAAGTAGGATTCCTCCAACTTGGGGCGCCCCTTGGCTGCCTCTCCTCCCCTCTTACCTATATATATGTGGGGAAGGGGCTCCTCACAAGCACACAACATCAATTGTTAGCCGTGTGCGGCGCCCCCCTCCACAGTTTACACCCCCATCATATTCTCGTAGTGCTTAGACGAAGCCCTGCGCGGATCACTTCACCATCACCGTCACCACGCCGTCGTATTGACGGAACTCATCTACTTCCTCGACACCTTGCTGGATCAAGAAGGCGAGGGACGTCATCGCGCTGAACGTGTGCAGAACTCGGACGTGACATACGTTTGGTACTTGATCGGAACCCCATTCTTGCAATTGCTCAGGATACCCTCTTTTAGCTGCTAGGTCTATTTCTTAGTTCAAGATCCCTCTTACTAACTGGAATAAAAGAATTAGTAGATCTGTTCCGCCCAAAATGGGAATGGGCGCTAGGGTTATGAACTTATAATCATGGAATCGACTCGATCATCAGATTATAAGTTCATTCCATACCGAACCAGACCGTGCACATTCTTATTATGAGAAGGGGTCATTCGAGCCTATGGAAATAGGATACTCTGTTTACATAGAAATCCCTACGTCCTTACATTCTATTTAGGATTAGGAATAGGTGTAATCAGACCTGCTTTTGACATATCTATCCTATTCTATTTGGGTACCATATGCACCTCTTTGGGCTTCTATTGAATCGCGGAGCTAGAAGAAGTTTGACTACATCAATCGCGTTGTCAAATGCTTCCGCTTTCGGTCTACGAGGGTACGTAGACACACTCTCCCCCTCTCGTTGCTATGCATCTCCTAGATAGATCTTGCGTGAGCGTAGTAATTTTTTTGAAATTGCATGCTACATTTCCCAACAGTGGCATCTGAGCCAGGTCTATGCGTAGATGATATGCATGATAACCCACAAGTATAGGGGATCGCAACAGCTTTCGAGGGTAGAGTATTCAACCCAAATTTATTGATTCGACACAAGGGGAGCCAAAGAATATTCTCAAGTATTAGCAGTTGAGTTGTCAATTCAACCACACCTGGATAACTTAGTATCTGCAGCAAAGTATTTAGTAGCAAAGTAATATGATAGTAGTGGTAACGGTAACAAAAGTAACAGTAGCAAAAGTAATATTTTTGGTGTTTTGTAGTGATTGTAACAGTAGCAACGGAAAAGTAAATAAGCAAAGAACAATATGTGAAAAGCTCGTAGGCATTGGATCGGTGATGGAGAATTATGCCGGATGCGGTTCATCATGTAACAGTCATAACATAGGGTGACACAGAACTAGCTCCAATTCATCAATGTAATGTAGGCATGTATTCTGAATATAGTCATACGTGCTTATGGAAAAGAACTTGCATGACATCTTTTGTCCTACCCTCCCGTGGCAGCGGGGTCCTAATGGAAACTAAGGGATACTAAGGCCTCCTTTTAATAGAGTACCGGAACAAAGCATTAGCACATAGTGAATACATGAACTCCTCAAACTATGGTCATCACCGGGAGTGGTCCTGATTATTGTCACTTCGGGGTTGCCGGATCATAACACATAGTAGGTGACTATAGACTTGCAAGATAGGATCAAGAACTCACATATATTCATGAAAACATAATAGGTTCAGATCTGAAATCAGGGCACTCGGGCCCTAGTGACAAGCATTAAGCATAGCAAAGTCATAGCAACATCAATCTCAGAACATAGTGGATACTAGGGATCAAACCCTAACAAAACTAACTCGATTACATGATAAATCTCATCCAACCCATCACCGTCCAGCAAGCCTACGATGGAATCACTCATGCACGGCGGTGAGCATCATGAAATTGGTGATGGAGGATGGTTGATGATGACGATGGCGACGAATCCCCCTCTCCGGAGCCCCGAACGGACTCCAGATCAGCCCTCCCGAGAGGTTCTAGGGCTTGGCGGCGCCTCCGTATCGTAAAACGTGATGAATTCTTCTCTCTGATTTTTTCTCCCTGAAAGCAAATATATAGAGTTGGAGTTGAGGTCGGAGGAGCTCCAGGGGGCCCACGAGGTAGGGGGCACGCCCTAGGGGGGAGGGCGCGCCCCCACCCTCGTGGACAGGGTGTGGGCCCCCTGGTCATCATCTTTTGCAAGGATTTTTTATTATTTCCAAATAGACGTTCCGTGGAGTTTCAGGTCATTCCGAGAACTTTTGTTTCTGCACATAAATAACACCATGGAAAGTCTGCTGAAAACAACGTCAGTCCGGGTTAGTTCCATTCAAATCATGCAAGTTAGAGTCCAAAACAAGGGCTAAAGTGTTTGGAAAAGTAGATACGACGGAGACGTATCAACTCCCCCAAGTTTAAACCTTTGCTTGTCCTCAAGCAATTCAGTTGACAAACTGAAAGTGATAAAGAAATTTTTTTACAAATTCTGTTTGCTCTTGTTGTTGTAAATATGTAAAGCCAGCATTCAAGTTTTCAGCAAAGATTATGACTAGCCACATTCACAATAACTCTCAGGTCTCATGTTTACTCATATCAATAGCATAATCAACTAGCGAGCGATAATAATAAATCTCGGATGACAACACTTTCTCAAAACAATCATATTATGATATAACAGGATGATATCTCGCTAGCCCTTTCTGAGACCGCAAAACATAAATGCAGAGCACCTTTAAAGATCAAGGACTGACTAGACATTGTAATTCATGGTAAAAGAGATCCAGTCATAGTCATACCCAATATAAATTAACAGTAATGAATGCAAATGACAGCGGTGCTCTCCAGCTGTTGCTTTTTAATAAGAGGGTGATGACTCAACATAAAAGTAAATAGATAGGCCCTTCGCAGAGGGAAGCAGGGATTTGTAGAGGTGCCAGAGCTCGGTTTTGAAATAGAGATAAATAATATTTTGAGCGGCATACTTTCATTGTCAACATAACAACCAAGAGATGGCGATATCTTCCAGCTACACACATTATAGGCGGTTCCCAAACAGAATGGTAAAGTTTATACCCCCCCCTCCACCAACAAGCATCAATCCATGACTTGCTCAAAACAACGAGTGTCTCCAACTAGCAACAGTCCCAGGGGGAGTTTTGTTTGCAATTATTTTGATTTAGTTTGCATAAAGCATGGGACTGGGCATCCCGGTGACCAGCCATTTTCTCGTGAGTGAGGAGCGGAGTCCACTCCTCTTGAGAATAACCCGCCTAACATGGAAGATAAGGGCAGCCCTAGTTGATACATGAGCTATTCGAGCATACAAAACAGAATGTTTATTTGAAGGTTTAGAGTTTGGCACATACAAATTTACTTGGAACGGCAGGTAGATACCGCATATAGGAAGGTATGGTGGACTCATATGGAATAACTTTGGGGTTTAAGGGATTGGATGCACAAGCAGTATTCCCACTTAGTACAAGTGAAGGCTAGCAAAAGACTGGGAAGCGACCAACTAGAGAGCGACAACAGTCATGAACATGTATTAAAATTAATAAACATTGGATGCAAGCATGAGTAGGATATAATCCACCAAGAACATAAATATCGTGAAGGCTATGTTGATTTGTTTCAACTACATGTGTGAACATGTGCCAAGTCAAGTCACTTAAATCATTCAAAGGAGGATACCACCCCACTATACCACATCACAACCATTTTAATAGCATGTTGGCACGCAAGGTAAACCATTATAACTCATAGCTAATCAAGCATGGCACGAGCAACTATGATCTCTAATTGTCATGGCAAACATGTTTATTCATAATAGGCTGAATCAGGAACGATGAACTCATCATATTTACAAAAACAAGAGAGGTCGAGTTCATACCAGCTTTTCTCATCTCAGTCAGTCCATCATATATCGTCATAATTGCCTTTCACTTGCACGACCGAACGATGTGAATAATAATAAGAGTGCACGTGCATTGGACTAAGCTGGAATCTGCGAGCATTCAATAAACAGGAGAATACAAGGCAATATGGGCTCTTGGTTAAATCAACAATAATGCATATAAGAGCCACTTCAACAATTTAATCATGGTCTTCTCCTATCGACCCCCAAAGAAAAGAAAAGAAATAAAACTATTTACACGGGAAAGCTCCCAACAAGCAAAAGAAGAACGGGAAATCTTTTTGGGTTTTCTTTTTGATTATTACTACTACAGCAAGAAAAGTAAACTAACTAAAAGCTACACTAATTTTTTTTGTTTTTCTTAAGGTTTATTAAACACACAAGAAGAAAGCAGGAAAAAGAAAAAATAAACTAGCATGGATATTACAGTGAAAGAGTATGAGCACCGACATCTAGCAATGAGTGTGTAAACATAAATGTAATGTCGGTGGGAAATATGTACTCCCCCAAGCTTAGGCTTTTGGCCTAAGTTGGTTTATTGCCACGGATGACCTGGCGGATACTCGTAGGTGTAGCTGGGGTCGTACTGAGATGCAGCGGTTATCGCTTCCTGAGCTGCAGCGTGGCGGCGAGCTGCCTCCGCCCTCCTCTCGTACTCATCTGCCTCCTCTCTGGTAATAAAATGTCTTCCTTTTGCCCGATAATCAAAGAAGGCAGGAGCAGGGAGAGTAATACAGACAGCATGACGTCTGTCAAAGATTAAGCGATATCGGAGAGGTGATTCATTCCTCTCGACAAACTGGTGGTAGACCATAGAATTATAGTCTAAATAAGTAGGAGGCAACTCAATGTCATCCTCACGAACGTCCACACCAGGAAAATCAGCTAAGCGGGTTGCATAAATTCCTCCAAAGAAATCTCCATTAAATCTATTATTATGCAACCTACGTGCAACAATGCCTCCCAAATTATAAGATTTGTCTCCTAACACAGCACTCCTAAGAATACTAAGGTCAGGGACACACATATGACATGCTTCATCTTTACCATTTATGCACCTACCTATGAAGAGAGCAAAATAATGTATAGCAGGAAAATGGATGCTCCCTATGGTAGCTTGTGCTATATCTCTAGATTCCCCCATGGTTATGCCAGCAAGAAAGTTTCTAAATTCAGATTTACGGGGTTCACTAACACTACCCCATTGTGGAAGTTTGCAGGAAGAAGTAAAATCCTCTAAGTCCATGGTATAAGATTTTTCATAAAGATCAAACCGGACAGTTGGAGAATTACGTGAATATGAAAATTCAAACCTCCTCACAAATGTACTAGTGAGATAGTGGTACTGGCGGCATTTGTCTGCCTCAAAGCTCACAAGATCGGCATTACGCAAATATGCATTAAATTCTTCCTTGATTCCCGCTCGATCCATAAAATTTTCTGAAGGCCATTCACAGGGCCGCACTGGAGCGTCCCTTGGTGGCTCCTCGTCAGCATCACGCATTGCAAGCCTGGGTCCTTGCTTCCTTGAAGAACCACCTTGGAACATTTTCCTAAGCATATTTCTTCCTCTAAATTTTTTCTAAATTTTTTAGTAACTTCAAACAAAAGTGAACCAACCTTAATAAAATCGATAGCAACTACTCCTACAAGTGCCTAGAGACTATATCATGCATTAGAACTACTTGGAACCACATAAATTTGACATGCAAGCTCAAGAACATGGTCACCTAGGCAGCACAAATTTGCAATGAATAAAGCACTAGAACAAAAACTAATTGGACCAATGGAGGAGTCACATACCAAGGAACAATCCCCCCAAGCAGTTTTGTGAGAGGTGCTTTGAGCAAGGAGATCGAAAATCGCAGCAAAATGAGCTAGAACTCGTGCTTGAGCTGGATATTGGTGTTTGTGGGAGGAAGAAGGAATGTGTGGGTGCAGAATAAGTGGAGGAGGGCCACCGTGGGCCCACGAGGCAGGGGGCGCGCCCTGGGGGGTAGGGCGCGCCCTCTACCCTCGTGGCCAGATGCTTGCCCCTCATGCTGTGTTCTCAATGCCAGATATTCTCAAAAATTCTAGAAAAAATCATATTCCATTTTCAGGGCATTTGAAGAACTTTTATTTTTGGGGTATTTTTATATTGCATAGATAAATCAGAAAACAGACAGGGAAATACTAATTTTACTTTATTTCAATTAAATAATAGAAAGTAGAAGGAGGGTACAGAAGGTTGTGCCTTCTAATTTCATCCATCTCATGCTCATCAAAAGGAATCCACTAACAAGGTTGATCAGGTCTTGTTAACAAACTCATTCCGAATAACATGGAACCGGAGAAATTTTGAATAACACTATGTTACCTCAACGGGGATATGAACATCCCCAATAATAAGAATATCATATTTCTTCTTGACAGTAGGAAGAGGAAATTCAAAACCTCCAAATATAATCGATGGAATTTTTCCAATAGAGTTGATACTGTGGACCTGAGGCTGTTTCCTCGGAAAGTGTACCGTATGCTCATTACCATTAACATGAAAAGTGACATTGCCTTTGTTGCAATCAATAACAGCCCCTGCAGTATTCAAAAAAGGTCTTCCAAGAATAATAGACATACTATCGTCCTCGGGAATATCAAGAATAACAAAGTCCGTTAAAATAGTAACGTTTGCAACCACAACAGGCACATCCTCACAAATACCGACAGGTATAGCAGTTGATTTATCAGCCATTTGCAAAGATATTTCAGTTGGTGTCAACTTATTCAAGTCAAGTCTACGATATAAAGAGAGAGGCATAACACTAACACCGGCTCCAAGATCACATAAAGCAGTTTTAACATAGTTTCTTTTAATGGAGCATGGTATAGTGGGTACTCCTGGATCTCCAAGTTTCTTTGGTATTCCACCCTTAAAAGTATAATTAGCAAGCATGGTGGAAATCTCAGCTTCCGGTATCTTTCTCTTATTTGTAACAATATCTTTCATATACTTAGCATAAGGATTCATTTTGAGCATATCAGTCAAACGCATACGCAAAAAGATAGGTCTAATCATTTCAGCAAAGCGCTCAAAATCCTCATCATCCTTTTTCTTGGATGGTTTGGGAGGAAAAGGCATGGGTTTCTGAACCCATGGTTCCCTTTCTTTACCATGTTTCCTGGCAAAAAAGTCTCTCTTATCATAACGTTGATTCTTTGATTGTGGGTTATCAAGATCAACAACAGGTTCAATTTCTACATCATTATCATTACTAGGTTGAGCATCATCATGACCATCTTCATTAACATTTTCACTAGGTTCATGTTCATCACCAGATTGTGTTTCAGCATCAGAAATAGATATATCATTTGGATTCTCAGGTGTTTCAGCAACAGGTTCACTAGAAGTATGCAAAGTCCTATCATTTTTCTTTTTCTTCTTTTTAGAAGGACTAGGTGCATCAATATTATTTCTCTGAGAATCTTGCTCAATTCTCTTAGGGTGGCCTTCAGGATACAAAGGTTCCTGAGTCATTCTACCAATTCGAGTAGCCACTCTAACAACATAATCATTTTTCTTACTATTCATTTCATTGAGCAAATCATTTTGAGCCTTAAGTACTTGTTCTACTTGAGTGGTAACCATAGAAGCATGTTTAGTAATGAGTTTAAGTTCACCTTTAACATTGGCCATGTAATCACCCAAGTGTTCAATCATATAAGCATTTTGTTTTAATTGTCAACAAAATAAGCACTGAAATCTTCTTGCTTAACCATAAAGTTATCAAACTCATCCAGGCATTGGCTAGCAATTTTAGTAGGAGGGATTTCAGCTTTATCATATCTATAGAGAGAATTTACCTTTACTACCTGTGTCGGGTTATCAAGACCATGAGTTTCTTCAATAGGTAATGGATTAGGATCACATATTTCTTCAACAGGCGGTAAATTAAGACCGTGTATTTCTTCAATAGGAGGTAAATTCTTAACATCTTCAGCTTTAATACCTTTTTCTTTCATAGATTTCTTTGCTTCTTGCATATCTTCAGGACTGAGAAATAGAACACCTCTCTTCTTCGGAGTTGGTTTAGGAATAGGCTCAGGAATTGGCTCAGGAGCTGGCTCAGGAAGTGTCCAATTATTTTCATTTGTCAACATATTATTCAATAGAATTTCAGCTTCATCCGGTGTTCTTTCCCTGAAAACAGAACCAGCACAACTATCCAGGTAATCTCTGGAAGCATCGGTTAGTCCATTATAAAAGATATCAAGTATTTCATTTTTCTTAAGAGGATGATCAGGCAAAGCATTAAGTAACTTGAGAAGCCTCCCCCAAGCTTGTGGGAGACTCTCTTCTTCAATTTGCACAAAGTTGTATATTTCCCTCAAAGCAGCTTGTTTCTTATGAGCAGGGAAATATTTAGCAGAGAAGTAATAAATCATATCCTGGGGACTACGGACACAACCAGGATCAATAGAATTAAACCATATCTTAGCATCACCCTTTAATGAGAACGGAAATATTTTAAGGATATAAAAGTAGCGAGATCCCTCATCATTAGTGAACAGGGTGGCTATATCATTTAATTTAGTAAGATGTGCCACAACAGTTTCAGATTCATAGCCATGAAAAGGATCAGATTCAACCAAAGTAATTATATCAGGATCAACAGAGAATTCATAGTCCTTATCGGTAACACAGATAGGTGAAGTTGCAAAAGCAGGGTCAGGTCTCATTCTATCATTAAGAGATTGCTGATTCCATTTAGCTAATAACCTCTTGAGCTCATATCTATCTTTGCAAGCTAAAATAGCTAAAGAAGCTTCTTTATCAAAAACATAACCCTCAGGAATAACAGGCAAATCTTCATCATCACTTTCATCAATATAACCAGTTTCAATAATTTCTTTCTCTCTAGCCCTAGCAATTTCTTCATCAAGAAAATCACTAAGGGGCACAGTAGTATCAAGCATAGAAGTAGTCTCATCATAAGTATCATGCATAGCAGAAGTGGCATCATCAATAACATGCGACATATCAGAACGAATAGCAGAAGCAGGTTTAGGTGTCGCCAGCTTACTCAAAATAGAAGGTGAATCAAGTGCAGAGCTAGATGGCAGTTCCTTACCTCCCCTCGTAGTTGAGGGATAAATTGTTGTCTTAGCGTCTTTCAAGTTCTTTATGGTGACCAACAGATATAAATCCCAAGTGACTCAAAGAATAGAGCTATGCTCCCCGGCAACGGCGCCAGAAAATAGTCTTGATAACCCACAAGTATAGGGGATCGCAACAGTTTTCGAGGGTAGAGTATTCAACCCAAATTTATTGATTCGACACAAGGGGAGCCAAAGAATATTCTCAAGTATTAGCAGTTGAGTTGTCAATTCAACCACACCTGGATAACTTAGTATCTGCAGCAAAGTATTTAGTAGCAAAGTAATATGATAGTAGTGGTAACGGTAACAAAAGTAACAGTAGCAAAAGTAATATTTTTGGTGTTTTGTAGTGATTGTAACAGTAGCAACGGAAAAGTAAATAAGCAAAGAACAATATGTGAAAAGCTCGTAGGCATTGGATCGGTGATGGAGAATTATGCCGGATGCGGTTCACCATGTAACAGTCATAACATAGGGTGACACAGAACTAGCTCCAATTCATCAATGTAATGTAGGCATGTATTCCGAATATAGTCATACGTGCTTATGGAAAAGAACTTGCATGACATCTTTTGTCCTACCCTCCCGTGGCAGCGGGTTCCTAATGGAAACTAAGGGATATTCAGGCCTCCTTTTAGTAGAGTACCGGAACAAAGCATTAGCACATAGTGAATACATGAACTCCTCAAACTATGGTCATCACTGGGAGTGGTCCCGATTATTGTCACTTCGGGGTTGCCGGATCATAACACATAGTAGGTGACTATAGACTTGCAAGATAGGATCAAGAACTCACATATATTCATGAAAACATAATAGGTTCAGATCTGAAATCATGGCACTCGGGCCCTAGTGACAAGCATTAAGCATAGCAAAGTCATAGCAACATCAATCTCAGAACATAGTGGATACTAGGTATCAAACCCTAACAAAACTAACTCGATTACATGATAAATCTCATCCAACCCATCACCGTCCAGCAAGCCTACGATGGAATTACTCACGCACGGCGGTGAGCATCATGAAATTGGTGATGGAGGATGGTTGATGATGAAGATGGCGACGAATCCCCCTCTCCGGAGCCCCGAATGGACTCCAGATCAGCCCCCGAGAGGTTTTAGGGTTTGGCGGTGCCTCCGTATCGTATAACGCGATGAATTCTTCTCTCTGATTTTTTTCTCCCCGAAAGCAAATATATAGAGTTGGAGTTGAGGTCGGAGGAGCTCCACGGGGCCCATGAGGTAGGGGGGCGCGCCCTAGGGGGAGGCGCGCCCCCCACCCTCGTGGACAGGGTGTGGGCCCCCTGGTCTTCATCTTTTGCAAGGATTTTTTATTATTTCCAAATAGACGTTCCGTGGAGTTTCAGGTCATTCCGAGAACTTTTGTTTCTGCACATAAATAACCCCATGGAAAGTCTGCTGAAAACAACGTCAGTCCGGGTTAGTTCCATTCAAATCATGCAAGTTAGAGTCCAAAACAAGGGCTAAAGTGTTTGGAAAAGTAGATACGACGGAGACGTATCAATGCACGAGTAGAACACAAAGAGTTGTGGGCGGTGATCGTCATACTGCTTACCACCAATGTCTTATTTTGATTCGGCGGTATTGTTGGATGAAGCGGCCCAGACCAACCTTACATGACCACGTTCATGAGACCGGTTCCACCGACAGACATGCAACTAGTTTTGCATAAAGGTGGCTGGCGGGTGTCTGTTTCTCCTACTTTAGTTGAATCGAATTTGACTGCGGTCGGTCCTTGTTGAAGGTTAAAACAACAAACTTGATACATCACCGTTGTGGTTTTTGATGCGTAGGTAAGAAAGGTTCTTGCTAGAAGCCCGTAGCAGCCACGCAAAACTTGCAACAACAAAGTAGAGGGCGTCTAACTTGTTTTTGCAGGGCATGTTGTGGTGTGATATTGTCAAGACATGATGTGATATACGTTGATGTATGAGATGATCATGTTTTGTAAAAGTTATCGGCAACCGGCAGGAGCCTTATGGTTGTCTCTTTATTGTATGAAATGCAAATGCCATGTAACTGCTTTACTTTATCACTATGCATTAGCGATAGTTGTAGAAGCAATAGTTGGCGAGACGACCACGACACAACGATGGAGATCAAGGTGTCGAGCCAGTGAAGATGGAAATCATGACGATGCTTTGAAGATGGAGATCAAAAGCACAAGATGATGATGACCATATCATGTCACATATTTTGATTGCATGTGATGTTTATCTTTTATGCATCTTATTTTGCTTAGTATGGCGGTAGCTTTATAAGATGATCCCTTAACTAAATTTCAAGGTATGAGTGTTCTCCCTGAGTATACACCGTTGCGACAGTTCGTCGTGTTGAGACACCACGTGATGATCGGGTGTGATAGACTCTACATTCACATACAACGGGTGCAAGATAGTTTTGCACATGCGGAGTACTCGGGTTAAACTTGACGAGCCTAGCATATACAGACATGGCCTCGGAACACTAGAGACCGAAAGGTCGAATGTGAATCATATAGTAGATATGATCAACATAGAGATGTTCACCATTGATGACTACTCCATCTCACGTGATGATCGGACATGGTTTAGTTTATTTGGATCACGTATCATTTAGATGCCTTGAGGGATGTTTATCTAAGTGGGAGTTCTTAAGTAATTTGATTAATTGAACTTAATTTGTCATGAACTTAGTCCTAATAGTATTTGCATATCTATGTTGTAGATCAATAGCTCGCGATATAGCTCCTATTTTTTTTTATGTTCCTAGAGAAAAGTTGAAAGATGATAGTAGCAATGATGCGGTCTGGGTCCGTGATATGAGGATTATCCTCGTTGATCCACAAAAAAATTATGTCGTTGATGCACCGCTAGGTGACAAACCCGTTGCAGGAGCAGATACAAACGTTATGAACATTTTTCAAGCTCGATATGATGACTACTTGATAGTTTAGCGTGCCATGCTTTATGACTTAGAACCGGGACTTCAAAAATGTTTTGAACGCCATAGAGTGTATGAGATGTTCCAAGAGCTGAAATTGATATTTCATACTCATGCCCGTGTTGAGAGGTATGAGACCTCTGACAAGTACTTTGCCTACAAGATGGAGGAGAATAGCTCAACCAGTGAGCATGTGCTCAGAATGTCTGGGTACTACAATCACTTGAATCAAGTGGGAGTTAATCTTCCAGATAAGATAGTGATTGACAGAGTTCTCTAGTCACTATCACCAACCTACTAGAACTTCGTGATGAACTATAATGTGCAAGGGATAACAGAAAAGATTCCCTAGCTCTTCGCGATGCTGAAATCGGCAAAGGTAGAAATTAAGAAAGAGCATCAAGTGTTGATGGTTAACAAGACCACTAGTTTCAAGAAAAAAAGGCAAAGAAAGGGAACTTCAAGAAGAATGACAAGCAAGTTTCCACTCCCGTGAAAAAGCCCAAAGCTAGACCTAAGCATGAAACTAAGTGCTTCTACTACAAAGGAAAAGGTCACCCGAAGCAGAACTGCCCTAGATACTTGGCGGATAAGAAAGATGGCAAAGTGAACAAAGGTATATTTGATATATGTGTTATTGTTGTGTACTTTACTAGTGTTTATAGAAACTGAAGGAATTATGCCCTAGAGGCAATAATAAAGTTGTTATTTTATATTTCCTTATTCATGATAAAGGTTTAGTCATGCTAGAATTGTATTGATCGGAAACCTAAATACGTGTGTGAATATATAAACAAACACTATGTCCCTAGTGAGCCTCTACTTGACTAGCTCGTTGATCAAAGATGGTTAAGGTTTCCTAACTATGGACATGAGTTGTCATTTGTAACGGGATCACATCATTAGGAGAATGATATGATGGACATGACCCATCTGTTAGCTTAGCATTATGGTCGTTCAGTTTTATTGCTATTGCTTTCTTCATGTCAAATACATATTCCTTCGACTATGAGATTGTGCAACTCCCGGATACCGGAGGTATGCCTTGTGTGCTATCAAACCTCACAACATAACTGGGTGACTATAAAGATGCTCTACAGGTATCTCCGAACGTGTTTGTTGAGTTGGCATAAATCGAGATTAGGATTTGTCACTCCGAGTATCGGAGAGGTATCTCTGGGCCCTCTCGGTAATACACATCATAAGCTTGCAAGAAAATGACTAAGGAGTTAGTCACGAGGTGAGGTATTAGGGAACGAGTAAAGAGACTTGCCGGTAACGAGATTGAACTAGGTATGAAGATACCGACGATCGAATTTCGGGCATGTAACATACGGATAGACAAAGGGAATTACGTATGTTGTCATAACGGTTCGACCGATAAAGATCTTCGTAGAATATGTAGGAGTCAATATGGGTGTGACGCCCTCGATTCAATCGTACACTAATCATACACGCAAATGTGTACGATCAAGATCAAGGACTCACGGGAAGATATCACAACACAACTCTAGACAGAAATTGAAAATAATACAAGCTTTATATTACAAGCCAGGGGCCTCGAGGGCTTGAATACATAAGCTCGAAAACACAAGAGTCAGCGGAAGCAACAATATCTGAGTACAGACATAAGTTAGACAAGTTTGCCTTAAGAAGGCTAGCACAAAAGCATCTATGATCGAAAAGGCAAGGCCTCATGCCTGGGAACCTCCTAACTACTCCTGGACGTCGACGGTCTCCACGTAGTAGTAGGCATCGACGGTGGCATCTGGCTCCTGGGCTCCGACATCTGGTTGCATCAATCGGAAAGAAGAAGAAAGGGGGGAAAAGGGGGAGCAAAGCAACCGTGAGTACTCATCCAAAGTACTCGCAAGCAAGGATCTACACTACATATGCATCGGTATCAATGAAAAAGGGTTGTATCTATGGACTGGACTACAGAATGCCAAAAGAGAAGGGAAAGCCTAGCCTATCGAAGACTAGCATCTTCTGGAAACCACCATCTTGCAGCAACAGGAGGGAGTAGAGTAGCATAAAGTAAAGTAGTAGATGTGTTATCAACCTCGGCCAGAGATCCTTTCTCGACTCCCTGCGAGAAAGCAATCCCAGAGCCATACTATCCAGTTATCACCTCATATCCAAGTCTCATCTCAAGTATCCAGTTCTAGTTGTATCGATCGGGATACAACTCCAAGTGTCCGTTATCGTAGGACAGGCTATCAATAGATGTTTTCTTCCCTGGAGGGGTGCACCAACTTACCCACCACGCTCGATTAACTCCGGCCGGACACACTTTCCTGGGTCATGCCCGGCCTGGGCCAAACAATACGCCACAACCCGACCTAGGCTTAATAGAGAGGCCAGCACGCCGGACTAAACCTATTCCCCCAGGGGTCATGGGCCATCTCCCCGGAAACTCCTGCACGTTGCGAGGGCGGCCGGTGAGCAGACCTAGCTACCTCCTTCAACAAGGCAGGTGCTTACGCAGTCCAACCCGGTGCGCGCCGCTCAGTCGCTGACGTCTATTAAGCTTCGGCTGATGCATACGATGCAGAAGGCCCATACTATGCCCACGTGATGGTTAGTGCTATCAGGCCAGAGGCCCCTCGGATCAAATATCCAAATCGTAGTGGATTGGGAACGCGCGGTAACAAGCAGAGACTCACGAAATATGTGACCCCGTCGCCTCGTCTCGAGGACTTGCGGCAAGGGCTAAGAATGCCCGGCCACGCCTCGTAATTATCTTGCGGGCACCTTCCAGGTCAACCCGTCTCCACATCACTCGCAATTAAGCTCGCGCGGGTACCCCTCAGGGCCGACCCGTCTTTAGTAACATGGTTCAGTGTAAAGTCATAGTAACCATAGTAACTGTGTGTCCAAACATCAAGGGGAAAACCCGAGGAATCACCCCGGTGAATTCCACTCGATGTAATCATCAAGGTGATCGTAAGAGGAACCACCCCGAGGTTCACACTTGAGGGGTTGCACGACAGAGTCGTATCGGAAGTGGTTAAGGCGGAATCACCCTCGATGACCACGACCGAATAGCTACACTACAGGGTTAACATCAGAAGTGTTGTAGAGGTCTCACCCTCGGCACTCGATAGTAACCCAGTAGTGTCGAGCAACTAAGGGGAAAGTGATGTGCGGTGCCGAGGCCTGGTCTTCGATCCCATTGACCGGGTCTTCAATGATGAAGCAGGGGCAACAAGGACAAGGTGGGGGTCACTGATGGATCACTAACCAACCTATACTAAGCAGTTTAGGATAAGCAGGTAGGTAACAATAAGCAGGTTACAAAAGCAGGCTATGCATCAGAATAGGATCAAACAATAACAGTAGCAAAATCTAATGCAAGAAGGGAATGGAATGGGCGATATCGGGATGATCAAAGGGGGGCTTGCCTGGTTGCTCAGTCGAGAAGGAGGGGTCGTCGGTGACGTAGTCGATCGCAGGGGCATCAGCATCGTCACGGGGTCTACCGAAGAGAAGAGGGGGGAGAAACAGTAAATACATATCAAGCAAGTGCATAACAGGACAACAAGCAGAGCTAGACGTGTTCTAACACGGTGCTACACGATACCCGTGAAGGGGGAAGTCAACCGGGAATGTTTTCCCGGTTCCGGACATGTGTCACACAGATGACCAGAGGGGGAAAGTTCCATGTTCAGATAGTTAGGGGCATCTGACAGGTAAACAGACCGCGCGGTCGAATTCATTGGATTTTTCTGAGCAACTTTCATGTAGAAAACATTTTCATCCGAGCTAAGGATTAGTTTCTATTAATTTCCAAAGTTTTAATTCATTTTCGAAATTAACAAAATTAATTTAAATAGATAAAAGCCATTACTGTGTCAGCATGACATCAGCATGATGTCATCATTCAACAGTCTGTTAGACTGGTCAAACTAGCACGTGGGTCCCGGTTGTCATTGACTAACACTAATTAATAGTTTAATTAGTTAATAAGTTAATTAGGTTAATTAACAGGATTAATTAAGTTAATTAATTAAAAATATTTTTATTTTTTAGCCCCTTTTATTCTCATTTTTCTTTACTGTTGCAGGGACGGGCCCCACGTGCCATAGGCACAGAGGCCAAAACGGGCTAACGGGCGAAACGGGGCAGAGCCCCGGGGTGCGGTCGCGGGCGCCGGGCGTTGGACCCGGGCACGGCCAGCCGGGGTATCGGCCGCGAGGAGGTTGGTCGCCGGCAGGTGAGGGCGTCACGAGGCCGGTGGAGCGAAGGCGAGGCGGCCAGCAGCGGGGCCAGGCGAGCGCTGGGGCAGGGAGGCGGCGGTAGCCGTTGCAGGCGGCCGTGCGAGGAGAAGAGCGGGGGCAGAGGAGGACAAGGGCGGTCGTGGTGAGGCGCTGGCCGGTGCGGCAGGGCTACGTGGGTGGCGCGAGCATGGGCGCCGGGCGCGGCGTCGCAACAGCACTGCCGGTGAGGCAACGCGCGAGAGGGGGGTGTCCAGGTCGGTCTCGACGTGGTGAGCGGCGGCGCTCTATGGCTAAGAGGGCGGGACAGGGGAGGAGGATGAGGTCCTCACCCACGTTGCCGGGAAGAGGGCGTTGAGGCTTGGGGTAGTCCGGCGAGGGAGAGGATGGGGAGGTCCGGCGATGGGGTCCGGCGCGTCGAGGCGGCGGGGGCGTCCAGCGAGGCGAGGCTCCATGGAGGAAGGCGGGGCGTCCGGCGATGCGTCGAGGAGGCAGTCCAGCGAGGGGGCTCCGCGCGGTGGCTACGTCGGGCGACGGGGGACACGCAGTGCCCAGGTCGGGTTAGGCGAGGAGAGGGAAGGAGGGGATCGACCGGGGTTGCTCTCCCGATCCAGATCGGGTGGGGAAGGGGAAGACATGGATCGGGAAGTGGGGAGAGTGGGGATCAGGCCTAGGGTTTGGGGGTGGTGGTGGTGGTGGGGGGGGGGGTTATGCGGGGAGAGGTTGGCCGGCCGGGGTGGGCTGGCCGACTGGGCCGACCAGTTGGCTAGCTGGGCCGGTTGGCCCGGGGAGGGGGGTTCGTTTCCTTTTTCACATTTTTATATTCTGTTTTCAATTTTAGCTACGGTTTCCTATTAAATTATAAAACTAAAAGAGTTTTGATAGATATGAGACTTGTCATATAAATGAAGCACATTATTTCTAGAAGTCACAAAAAAGGGTGAGGCCAAAAGGAGTTGTCTAATCATTTTTTTGAAATTCAAAAGGCCAATTTTAAATGCTGCTGGAGAACTAAATAATTTCCAGGAGCACTTTCGGAATCCAAAAGAGGTTGGTTCCAACATGACAAATACCTAGGTATTATTTGCCACACTTTGAACATTTTAGTTTTCAGGTTTGGAAAATATGAATGACTTTAGATTGGATTTGAATTTGAATTGTGATTTGGATCAAGTGAAGATTAGCAGTAGTAACATGATGACATGGCACCATTAACAGGGGATTACTGTAGCTTGACACTGGGGGTGTTACAAATCTCCTCCACTACAAGAAATCTCGTCCCGAGATTTAAATGGGGAAGTAAAGAGTAACTTCGGGAGAACTGGCCCTTATAGGGTTAATTATCTGGTGAACAATGGAGGGAATGTGACAGAAGTATCTCTCGAGTTAAAATTTAAGAAAACATCGAGAGCAAAATATGAAGGTACAATAAGAAGTTTCACGCGAATGGACAAATGATCGATACCTGAACAGAGTGTGAGAAGGGGTTCAGAGCATCGGGAATAGATCATCTCTCGGAGGGTGGCTCGTGATAACACACAAAGCCAAGAGCATAAGATACTTTGGCATCAAGGTTGTATAGGAGAGTCAGGCTTTGATCCCGTGGAACTGTGGGTTATGGGCCCACCTTGTGTGTTAAGAGTAGGAAAAGTGGCGACATCTTGCACGGATATGATAGCAAGGCATGTCATAGGATAGCCTATCAGTTATGTTGGCATCAACGTTGGTACCAAGGGCGAGGGACGAAGAGAACCATTTTCCTGCTCGTTGAACGAGGCGGACCAATAGGCAAAGTTCTCGTCCATCGGTGGCTACCGGAATGTCATCAACACAAACAACAGGGTCTTAGTGACACGGTTGTACACCAAGGTGTCTACATAAGCAGAAGAATATTACTGCTTAGAGCATATAGACCACAAGAAAGGTTAAACAAAACAACGGAAAGGAAAATGTGATGTCCAGAGTAAACAGAACAATGGAAAGGAAAATGTGTTTGGACACCTATTTTAGGGGTATATCCTTCCCAAGGACAAGCAGAGCATGATATCCATGACATGATAGAAAGTAGAAAACCATTTAAGTAAGGGGAGAGAAATTCATGACATTACCCAAACAACGGTGTTTGGATAATTGAGCAAGAAACCTTTAGCATTGGACTTCAAAATGTTTTATTGAAAATCGGAGTACCAAAGACATGCTTCGAGGTAGCACCGACATGGTGTTTCAATTATGGATTGGGTCTGTAGATCATAAGAGATTCAAAGGAACATTTCCAAGATTATCTCGAAACGTAAGGTATAACCAAACACAATCAGGTCTGTGTTGGCAGGAAGTCAAGGACGTTGTCGATGATAACACAATCATAGAGGGGCGAGGATGGTATTTCTCATCATGAATTCGATTGATATCCTGAAACAGGTCAGTATATTGATGGGGATCATGACATATTTTGTCCAGGTACTATGAAGAGGCCATCGAACGGCGACCACATCAAGCAAAAGGAATGATGAAGCAAAAGGTTATTGGAACCACGCATGCGACACAAGCTCGGAATCAAGCTTGTTGTTTGAGGTGAAATGATAAGATGAGGAAGATCGACGTAAGCTTAGCTCGTCGTCGGAAGTTGTGCTCCGGGAAGAAGGACCGGGTAGCAAAGTTAAAATTAGCTCGATAATGATATAGCCGATCAGGCTAGGAATGATGTGATGGAGTATCATTCCAATGAGAATTCATAAGAGGTAGTGCAATGACACCATATCCTCAAGATAACAAGGGGAAATACTCGAGGTAGATCAAAAATAGAGGTTGAATAGATGAAATGATCTGCAGAAGACAAGTATTTTAACTTGTCCAGGAAATGGAATTAAGGAGAAACTATGGTCGGAACCACGGTTATGAATGATCAAACCACCGATACAAGATGAACTTATAACAAGGGGTAATCATTTTTACGAGCAGCTTCCACGATAAGTTCTACATCGGGTCCATGGGCATGAGCACAAAGGTTCAAGGTCGACTACCACTTCTTCAATGCATAACCTTTCATTCACTCCGCGTTTTCGAAGAAATTGTAGTGCGAAAGATTTATCTGGTGAAGCACCAGAAGAGTATTACTCACATCTCTTTCGAGTTCACCCGGATTAGGGAAGGCATAGGTTCAACCCGTAGGGGTATCTTAGGAACATATACCACTAACTTCATGATTAAAATATACCAGCTCGAAAGCAGAGCATGGTTGACAAAAGCAGATGATAGAATTTACCAAAGGCATTATATGTCAGGGCAAAACTCACAAGTTTAATGAATATGAAGGACATTGTCGGATAATAATCCAACCAACGATATGGCGGTCCATAAAAGATCTGATGTGAGTATCGATACTCACCCAGAAGAAGAAAGAATGCAAGGCATCGGGTTATAGATATAACTAGATAACTTCAAAGCTTGAATACAAAGGAATTATGATTTTCAAATCAGAAGATCTAAAGCAGAGGCTCTGATCAAAGATAATTGAGTTGAACTGATACAGATCGACAATCAATCAAGGTTTGATTTGACAAGAACAAGCTCATGTTTGGAGTGACGTCTGAGCCAGAAGGATGAATGCTAGGATCTGATTGAGGATTACGAGCATTCACGACATATTGGATCAAGGGACTCGAAACGATACTGACAGAGGATGTCAACGAAGATTACTAGAAATTTGGAATTAACCATAATGCTAGCAAACAAGAATTTCAACAACAATAGGCTGCTAAGGATTTCGGGAGATCGAATAGTATTTCGAAGAATTTTGTGAGACACATGAACAAATGGGGATGAACGAATCCCCGATAATTGTGAGGAATTATTCGTACACGTATTCAGGCGGAAAAGGAGCTGCAACGTAGCAGGCACAATGGATTCTCGAAATACCTGAAAGTATTACAAGGCATCTTGTAATAACAAGATCAACTGGGGATGACAATATGAACGACAGGTGTATGTAGTTATCCAGAGGGATTTATCGGTGATATGGAATTGCAACGACGAAGGGCACAAGGGTTTCCGGGAAATATCGGAGAGTATCTTCGAAATCTTCTGAAGCAGCAAGCGATCATCTGGACTGAAGGGGCTCTCCGGGAGAAAGTGGGTACGAGTAATGTCAGACTTAGTAAAATGTTTAACCCGAATAGAAGAGAGATCAGAATCCTAGAGTATAGACGAGGAGTAAACGATCCTAATACCACCCAATGGCGACGTGGGCCCGTAAGACACACAGCCAATGTTAGAAAAAGTTTTTCAGTGACTAGACTCAACTTCGGCCAAGGATTTGGAAAGGGGGATACCTACAGGCAGTCGGCTCTGATACCAACTTGTGACGCCCTCGATTTAATCGTGCACTAATCATACACGCAAATGTGTACGATCAAGATCAAGGACTCACGAGAAGATATCACAACACAACTCTAGACACAAATTGAAAATAATACAAGCTTTATATTACAAGCCAGGGGCCTCGAGGGCTCGAATACATAAGCTCGAAAACACAAGAGTCAGCGGAAGCAACAATATCTGAGTACAGACATAAGTTAGACAAGTTTGCCTTAAGAAGGCTAGCACAAAAGCATCTATGATCGAAAAGGCAGGGCCTCCTGCCTGGGAACCTCCTAACTACTCCTAGCCGTCGGCGGTCTCCACGTAGTAGTAGGCATCGACGGTGGCATCTGGCTCCTGGGCTCGGACATCTGGTTGCATCAACTGGAAAGAAGAAGAAAGGGGGGAAAAGGGGGAGCAAAGCAACCGTGAGTACTCATCCAAAGTACTCGCAAGCAAGGATCTACACTACATATGCATCGGTATCAATGAAAAAGGGTTGTATCTGTGGACTGGACTGCAGAATGCCAGAAGAGAAGGGAAAGCCTAGCCTATCGAAGACTAGCATCTTCTGGAAACCACCATCTTGCAGCAACAGGAGGGAGTCGAGTAGCATAAAGTAAAGTAGTAGATGTGTTATCAACCTCGGCCAGAGATCCTTTCTCGACTCCCTGCGAGAAAGCAATCCCAGAGCCATACTATCCAGTTATCACCTCATATCCAAGTCTCATCTCAAGTATCCAGTTCTAGTTGTATCGATCGGGATACAACTCCAAGTGTCCATTACCGTAGGACAGGCTATCGATAGATGTTTTCTTCCCTGGAGGGGTGCACCAACTTACCCACCACGCTCGATTAACTCCGGCCGGACACACTTTCCTGGGTCATGCACGGCCTCGGCCAAACAATACGCCGCAACCCGACCTAGGCTTAATAGAGAGGCCAGCACGCCGGACAAAACCTATGCCCCCAGGGGTCATGGGCCATCTCCCCGGGAACTCATGCACGTTGCGAGGGCGGCCGGTGAGCAGACCTAGCTACCTCCTTCAACAAGGCTGGTGCTTACGCAATCCAACCCGGCGCGCGCCGCTCAGTCGCTGACGTCTATTAAGCTTCGTCTGATGCATACGACGCAGAACGCCCATACTATGCGCACGTGATGGTTAGTGCTATCAGGCCAGAGGCCCCTCGGATCAAATATCCAAATCGTAGTGGATTGGGAACGCGCGGTAACAACCAGAGACTCACGAAAGATGTGACCCCGTCGCCCCGTCTCGAGGACTTGCGGCAAGGGCTAATAATGCCCGGCCACGCCTCGTAATTATCTCGCGGGCACCTTCCAGGTCAACCCATCTCCACATCACTCGCAATTAAGCTCGCGCGGGTACCCCTCAAGGCCGACCCGTCTTTAGTAACATGGTTCAGTGTAAAGTCATAGTAACCATAGTAACTGTGTGTCCAAACATCAAGGGGAAAACCCGAGGAATCACCCCCGGTGAATTCCACTCGATGTAATCATCAAGGTGAACGTAAGAGGAACCACCCCCGAGGTTCACACTTGAGGGGTTGCACGACAGAGTCGTATCGGAAGTGGTTAAGGCGGAATCACCCTCGATGACCACGAACGAATAGCTACACTACAGGGTTAACATCAGAAGTGCTGTAGAGGTCTCTCCCTCGGCACTCGATAGTAACCCAGTAGTGTCGAGCAACTAAGGGGAAAGTGATGTGCGGTGCCGAGGCCTGGTCTTCGATCCCGTTGACCGGGTCTTCAATGATGAAGCAGGGGCAACAAGGACAAGGTGGGGGTCACTGATGGATCACTAACCAACCTATACTAAGCAGTTTAGGATAAGCAGGTAGGTAACAATAAGAAGGTTACAAAAGCAGGCTATGCATCAGAATAGGAGCAAACAATAACAGTAGCAAAATCTAATGCAAGCATGAGAGAATGGAATGGGCGATATCGGGATGATCAAAAGGGGGGCTTGCCTGGTTGCTCAGTCGAGAAGGAGGGGTCGTCGGTGACGTAGTCGATCGCAGGGGCATCAGCATCGTCACGGGGTCTACCGAAGAGAAGAGGGGGGAGAAACAGTAAATACATAGCAAGCAAGAGCATAACAGGACAACAGGCAGAGCTAGACGTGTTCTAACGCGGTGCTACACGATACCCGTGAAGGGGGAAGTCAACCGAGAATGTTTTCCCGGTTCCGGACCTGTGTCACACAGATGACCAGAGGGGGAAAGTTCCATGTTCAGATAGTTAGGGGCATCTAATAGGTAAACAGACCGCGTTGTCGGATTCGTTGGATTTTTCTGAGCAACTTTCATGTAGAAAACATTTTCATCCGAGCTACGGATTAGTTTCTATTAATTTCCAAAGTTTTAATTCATTTTCGGAATTAACAGAATTAATTTAAATAGATAAAAGCCATTACTGTGTCAGCATGACATCAGCATGATGTCATCATTCAACACTGTGTTAGACTGCTCAAACTAGCACGTGGGTCCCGGTTGTCATTGACTAACACTAATTAAGAGTTTAATTAGTTAATAAGTTAATTAGGTTAATTAACAGGACTAATTAAGTTAATTATTATTATTATTATTATTTTAACCCCTTTTATTCTTGTTTTTCTTTACTGTTACAGGGACGGGCCCCACGTGCCATAGGCACAGAGGCCAAAACGGGCTAACAGGCGAAACGGGGCAGAGCCCCGGGGTGCGGTCGCGGGCGCCGGGCGTTGGACCCGGGCACGACCAGCCGGGGTAGCGGCCGCGAGGAGGTTGGTCGCCGGCGGGCGAGGGCGTCGCGAGGCCGGTGGAGCGAAGGCGAGGCGGCGGGCAGCGGGGCCAGGCGAGCGCTGGGGCAGGGAGGCGGCGGTAGCCGTTGCAGGCGGCCGCGCGAGGAGAAGAGCGGGGGCGGAGGAGGACAAGGGCGGTCGTGGCGAGGCGCCGACCGGTGCGGCAGGGCTACGCGGGCGGCGCGAGCACGGGCGCCGGGCGCGGCGTCGCAACAGTAGTGCCGACGAGGCAACGCGCGAGAGGGGGGTGGTCAGGTCGATCTCGGCGCGGTGAGCGGCGGCGCTCTATGGCTAAGAGGGTGGGACAGGGGAGGAGGACGAGGTCCTCACCCACGTTGTCGGGAAGAGGGCATTGAGGCTTGGGGTAGTCCGGCGAGGGAGAGGATGGGGAGGTCCGGCGCGTCGAGGCGGCAGGGGCGTCCAGCGAGGCGAGGCTCCATGGAGGAAGGCGGGGCGTCCGGCGATGCGTCGAGGAGGCTCCGCGCGGTGGCTACATCGGGCGGCGGGGGAGACGCAGCGCCCAGGCCGGGTCGGGCGAGGAGAGGGAAGGAGGAGATCGACCGGGGTTGCTCCCCCGATCCAGATCGGGTGGGGAAGGGGAAGACGTGGATCGGGAAGTGGAGAGAGTGGGGATCAGGCCTAGGGGTTTGATGGTGGTGGGGGGGGGGGTATGCTGGGAGAGGTGGGCCGGCCGGGGTGGGCTGGCCAACTGGGCCGGCCAGTTGGCTAGCTGGGCCGGTTGGCCCGGGGGGGTTCGTTTCCTTTTTCACATTTTTATATTCTGTTTTCAATTTTAGCTACGGTTTCCTATTAAATTATAAAACTAAAAGAGTTTTGATAGATATGAGACTTGTCACATAATTGAAGCACATTATTTCTAGAAGTCACAAAAAAGGGTGAGGCCAAAAGGAGTTGTGTAATCATTTTTTTGAAATTCAAAAGGCCAATTTTGAATGCTGCTGGAGAACTAAATAATTTCCAGGAGCACTTTCGGAATCCAAAAGAGGTTGGTTCCAACATGACAAATACCTAGGTATTATTTGCCACATTTTGAACATTTTAGTTTTCAGGTTTGGCAAATATGAATGACTTTAGATTGGATTTGAATTTGAATTGTGATTTGGATCAAGTGAAGATTAGCAACAGTAACATGATGACATGGCACCATTAATACGGGATTACTGTAGCATGACACTGGGGGTGTTACAATGAGCATCCAGGTTCCGCTATTGGTTATTGATCGGAGAGGTGTCTCGATCATGTCTACATAGTTCTCGAACCCATAGGGTCCGCACGCTTAACGTTCGATGACGATATAATATTATATATAGTTATGTGATTTGGTGACCGAATGTTGTTCGGAGTCCCTGATGAGATCACGGACATGATGAGGAGTCTCTAAATGGTCAATAGGTAAAGATCGATATATAGGACGATAGTATTCAGACACCGAAAGTGTTTCGGGGGTACCGGGTACTTATCGGGTCATCGGAAAGGAGTTTCGGGCACCCCTGGCAAAGATCTGGGCCTTATGGGCCAAGAGAGGGAACACACCAGCCCACAAGGGGCTGGTGCGCTCCCATAGCAGGCCGGCCTATGAGGAGGAGAAGGAAAGAGGTGAGGGCAAGGAAAGTGTGGAGTAGGACTCCCCCTTCCTTCCCTCCCCCCTCTTTCCTTCCCCCTTCTTCTTACAAGGAAAGGGGGGCGCAGGGCAATGCAACAGTTCTAGGGCTGCCGCCAGGTCTCTTGGGGTGCCCTAGGGGCTGCGTCGTCCCCTTCCATCTATATATACATGGGTAGGGGGCGCCACACAATGACAGAACATTGTCTTAGCCGTGTGTGGCGCCCCCGTCCACCGTTTACTCCCTCGGTCATAGTTTCGTAGTGCTTAGGTGAAGCCCTACGAGGATCACTTCACCATCACCGTCACCATGTCGTCGTGCTGACGAAACTCAGCTACTACCTCGTTGTCTTGCTGGATCAAGATGGCAATGGACATCACCGAGCATGACGTGTGCAGAACTAGGAGGTGCCGTGCGTTTGGTACTTGATCGGTTGAAGCATGAAGAAGTTCGATTACATCAACCGCGTTGTGAAACACTTCTGCTTACGGTCTACGAGGGTACGTAGACACACTCTCCCCCTCGTTGCTATGCATCTCCATAGATAGATCATTACGTGTGCGTAGATTTTTTTTTTGTTTTCCATGCAACGATTCCCAACAGTGGCATCATGAGCCAGGTCTATGGGTAGATGATATGCATGAGTAGAACAACAAGAGTTGTGGGCGGTGATAGTCATACCGCTTACCACCAACGTATTATTTTGATTCAGTGGTATTGTAGGATGAAGCGGCCCGAACAAACCTTACATGTCCACGCACATGAGACCGGTTCCACCTACAGACATGCAAGTAGTTTTGCATAAAGGTGGCTGGCGGGTGTCTGTTTCTCCTACTTTAGTTGAATCAAATTTGACTATGGCCGGTCCTTGAAGAAGGTTAAAACAACAAACTTGATGAATCACCATTGTGGTTTTGTGTGTAGGTAAGAACGGTTCTTGCTAGAAACCCGTAGCAGCCACTTAAAACATGCAACAACAAAGTAGAGGACGTCTAACTTGTTTTTGCAGGGTATGTTGTGATGTGATATGGTCAAGACATGATGTGACATACGTTATTGTATGAGATGATCATGTGTTGTAAGATATCAGGCAACCGACAGAAGCCTTATGGTTGTCTCTTTATTGTATGAAATGCAAACGCCATGTAATTGCTTTACTTTATCTCTATGAGTTAGCAATAGTTGTAGAAGCAATAGTTGGCGAGACAACCACGACACTATGATGGAGATCAAGGTGTCGAGCCGGCGACGATGGACATCATGATGATGCTTTCGAGATGGAGATCAAAAGCACAAGATGATGATGGCCATATCATGTCACATATTTTGATTGCATGTGATGTTTATCTTATTTGCATCTTATTTTTCTTAGAACGACGGTAGCACTACAGGATGACCCCTTCACTAAATTTCAAGGTAAAAGTGTTCTCCCTGAGTATGCACCGTTGCTACAGTTCATTGTTTTGAGACACCACGTGATGATCGGGTGTGATAGACTCTACGTTCACATACAGCGGGTGTAAGACAGTTTTACACATGCTGAATATTTGAGGCTAACTTGACGAGCCTAGCATGTACATACATGGCCTCGGAACACTGGGGACTGAAAGGTTGAACATGAATAATATAGTAGATATGATCAACATAGAGATGTTCACCATTGATGACTACCCCATCTCACGTGATGATCTGACATGGGTTAGTTGATTTGGATCACGTATCACTTAGATGACTTGAGGGATGTCTATTTAATTGTGAGTTCTTTAGTAATTTGATTAATTGAACTTCATTTATCATGAACTTAGTCCTGATAGTATTTGCATATCTATGTTGTAGATCAATAGTTCACGATATAGCTCCCTTATTTTTTGATATGTTCCTAGAGAAAAAAAAGTTGAAAGATGATAATAGCAATGATGTGGACTGGGTCCGTGATCTGAGGATTATCCTCATTGCCGCATAGAAGAATTATGTCCTTGATGCACTGCTAGGTGACAGACCTATTGCAGGAGCAGATGCAGATGTTATGAACGTTTGGCAAAATCGATATGATGACTACTTAATAGTTTAGTCCGCCATGCTTTATGGCTTAGAACCGGGGCTTCAAAAATGTTTTGAACACCACGGAGCATATGAGATGTTCCAAGATTTGAAATTGGTATTTCAGACTCATGCCCGTGTAGAGAGGTATGAGACCTCTGACAAGTCCTTTGCCTACAAGATGGGGGAGAATAGCTCAACCAGTGAGCATGTGCTCAGAATGTCTGGGTACTAAAATCGCTTGAATCAAGTGGGAGTTAATCTTCCAGATAAGATAGTGATTGCCAAAGTTCTCTAGTCACTATCACCAAGCTACTAGAACTTCGTGATGAACTATAATATGCAAGGGATGACGAAAATGATTCCCGAGCTCTTCGCGATGCTGAAATCGACAATGGTAGAAGTCAAGAAAGAGCATCAAATGTTGATGGTTAACAAGACCACTAGTTTCAAGAAAAGGGCAAGGGAAAGAGAGGGAAATTCAAGAAGAATGGCAAGCAAGCTGCCACTCCCGTGAAGAAACCCAAAGCTAGACCCAAAGCCTGAGACTGAGTGCTTCTACTACAAAGGGATTGGTCACTTGAAGCGGAACTTCCCCGAATACTTGGCGGATAAGAAGGATGGCAAAGTGAACAAAGGTATATTTGATATACATGTTATTGATGTGTACTTTACTAGTGTTCATAGCAACCCCTGGGTATTTGATACTGGTTCAGTTGCTAAGATTAGTAACTCGAAACGGGAGTTGGATAATGAACAGAGACTAGTTAAGGACGAGGTGACGATGTGTGTTGGAAGTAATTCCTAGGTTGATACGATCACCATCGCACACTCCCTCTACCTTCGGGATTAGTGTTGAACCTAAATAAATTGGTGTTTGCGTTAAGCATGAATATGATTAGATCATGTTTATTGCAATACGGTTATTCATTTAAGTCAGAGAATAATTGTTGTTCTGTTTACATGAATAAAACCTTCTATGGTCATAGACCCAATGTAAATGGTTTATTGAATCTCGACTGTAGTGATACACATATTCATAATATTGATGCCAAAAGATGCAAAGTTGATAATGATAGTGCAACATATTTGTGGCACTGCCGTTTAGGTCATATTGGTGCAAAACGCATGAAGAAACTCCATGCAGATGGACTTTTGGAATCACTTGATACTTGCGAACCATGCCTCATGGGCTGGATGACTAGAACTCCGTTCTCCGGAACAATGGAGCGAGCTAATGACTTATTGGAAATAATACATACCGATGTATGCAGTTCGATGAGTGTTGAAGCACGCGGCAGGTATCGTTATTTTCTGACCTTCACAGATGATTTGAGTAGGTATGGGTGTATCTACTTGATGAAACACAAGTCTGAAACATTTGAAAAGTTCAAAGAATTTCAGAGTAAAGTAGAAATCATCATAACAAGAAAATAAAGTTTGTACGATCTGATCACGGAGGCGAATATTTGAGTTACGAGTTTGGCCTTCATTTAAAACAATGTGGAATAGTTTCACAACTCATGCTACCTGGAACACCACAGCGTAATGGTGTGTCCGAAGGTCATAACCGTACTTCATTAGATATGGTGCGATCTATGATGTCTCTTACCAATTTACCACTATCGTTTTGGGTTATGCATTAGAGACAACCGCATTCACGTTAAATAGGGCACCGTCTAAATCCGTTGGGACGACACCGTATGAACTGTGGTTTGGCAAGAAACCTAAGCTGTCGTTTCTTAAAGTTTGGGGTTGCGACACTTATGTCAAAAGGCTTCAGCCTGATAAGCTCGAACCCAAATCGGAGAAGTGCATCTTCATATGATAAACTAAGGAAACAATTGGGTACAACTTCTACCACAGATCCGAAGGCAAGATCTTTGTTGCCAAGAATGGAACTTTCTAGAGAAGGAGTTTCTCTCGAAAGGAGTGAGCGGGAGGAAAGTAGAACTTGATGAGGTAATTGTACCTTCTCTCGATTGGAAAGTAGTACATCAGAGAAAACCCTTCTCGTGATGCCTACACCAACTAGAGAGGAAGCTAACGATGATGATCATGAAACTTCAGATCAAGTTACTACTGAACCTCGTAGGTCAACCAGAGCACGATCTGCACTAGAGTGGTACGGTAATCCTGTTCTGGAGGTCATGTTACTAGACCAAGGCGAACCTACGAACTATGAAGAAGCTATGATGAGCCCAGATTCCGACAGATGGCTTGAGGCCATGAAATCCGAGATAGGACCCATGTATGAGAATAAAGTGTGGACTTTGGTGGACTTTCCCGATGATCGGCAATCCATTGAGAATAAATGGATCTTCAAGAAGAAGACACATGCTGATGGTAATGTTACCATCTACAAAGCCTGAATTGTTGCAAAAAGGTTTTCGACAAGTTCAAGGGGTTGACTACAATGAGACTTTCTCACCCGTAGCGATGCTTAAGTCCGTCCGAATCATGTTAGCAATTGCCGCATTTTATGATTATGAAATATGGCAAATGGACGTCAAAACTGCATTCCTTAATGGATTTCTTAAAGAAGTGTTGTATATGATGCAACCAGAAGGTTTTGTCGATCCTAAAGGTGCTAACAAAGTGTGCAAGCTCCATCGATCCATCTATGGACTGGTGCAAGCATCTCGGAGTTGGAATATACTCTTTGATGAGGTGATCAAAGCATATGGTTTTATACAGACTTACAGTGAAGCCTGTATTTACAAGAAAGTGAGTGGGAGCTCTGTAGCATTTCTGATATTATATGTGGATGACATATTGCTGATTGGAAATGATATAGAATTTCTGGATAGCATAAAAGGATACTAGAATAAGAATTTTCCAATAAAAGACCTCGGTGAAGCTGCTTACATATTGGGCATCAAGATCTATAGAGATAGATCAAGACGCTTGATAAGATTTTCAATGAGTACATACCTTGACAAGATTTTGAAGGAGTTCAAAATGGATCAATCAAAGAAGGAATTCTAGCCTGTATTGTAAGGTGTGAAGTTGAGTAAGACTCAAAAACCGACCACGGCAAAAGATAGAGAGAGAATGAAAGGCATTCCCTATGCCTCAGCCATAGGTTCTATAAAGTATGCCATGCTGTGTACCAAACCTGTTGTGTACCTTGCCATGAGTTTGGCAAGGGGGTAAAATAGTGATCCAGGAGTAGATCATTGGACAACGGTCAAAATTATCCTTAGGTACCTAAAGAGGACTAAGTAAATGTTTCTCGGTTATGGAAGTGGCAAAGAGTTCGTCGTAAGGGGTTACGTTGATGCAAGCTTTGACACTGATTCAAATGAATCTGAGTCTCAATCTGGATACATATTGAAAGTGGGAGCAATTACTAGAGTAGCTCCGTGCAGAGCATTGTAGACATAGAAATTTGCAAAATACGTATTGATCTGAATATGGCAGACCCGTTGACTAAACCTCTCTCACAAGCAAAACATGATCACACCTTAGTACTCTTTGGGTGTTAATCACATGGCGATGTGAACTAGATTATTGACTGTAGTAAACCCTTTGGGTATTGGTCACATGGCGATGTGAACTATGGGTGTTAATCACATGACGATGTGAACTATTGGTGTTAATCACATGGTGATGTGAACTAGATTATTGACTCTAGTGCAAGAGGGAGACTGAAGGAAATATGCCCTAGAGGCAATAATAAAGTTGTTATTTTATATTTCCTTATTCATGATAAAGGTTTATTATTCATGTTAGAATTGTATTAACCGGAAACTTGATACATGTGTGGATACATAAACAAAACACCGTGTCCCTAGTAAGCCTCTACTAGACTAGCTCATTAATCAAAGATGTTGAGCATGAATATGATTGGATCATGTTTATTGCAATACGGTTATTCATTTAAGTCAGAGAATAATTGTTTCTGTTTATATGAATAAAACCTTCTATGGTCATACACCCAATGTGAATGGCTTATTGAATCTCGATCGTGGTGATACACATATTCACAATATTGATGCCAAAAGATACAAAGTTGATAATGATAGTGCAACATATTTACGACAATGCCGTTTAGGTCATATTGGTGTAAAGCGCATGAAGAAACTCCATGCAAATGGATTTTTGGAATCACTTGATTATGAATCATTTGATACTTGCGAACCATGCCTCATGGGAAATATGACTAAAACTCCGTTCTCCAGAACAATGGAGCGAGCTAATGACTTATTGGAAATAATACATACCGATGTATGCGGTCCGATGAGTGTTGAAGCACGCGGCGGGTATCGTTATTTTCTGACCTTCACAGATGATTTGAGTAGATATGGGTATATCTACTTAATGAAACACAAGTCTGAAACATTTTAAAAGTTCAAAGAATTTCAGAGTGAAGTAGAGAATCATCGTAATAAGAAAATAAAGTTTCTACGATCGGATCGTGGAGGCGAATATTTGAGTTACGAGTTTGGCCTTCATTTAAAACAATGTGGAATAGTCTCACAACTCACGCCACCTGGAACACCACATCGTAATGGTGTGTCCGAACGTCATAACCGTACTTTATTAGATATGGTGCGATCTATGATGTCTCTTACCGGTTTACCACTATCATTTTGGGGTTATGCATTAGAGACAGTCCATTCAGGTTAAATAGGGCACCGTCTAAATCCATTGAGACGACACCGTATGAACTGTGGTTTGGCAAGAAACCTAAGCTGTCGTTTCTTAAAGTTTGGGGTTGCGACACTTATGTCAAAAGGCTTCAGCCTGATAAGCTCAAACCCAAATCGGAGAAGTGCATCTTCATAGGATACCCTAAGGAAACAGTTGGGTACACCTTCTACCACAGATCCGAAGGCAAGATCTTTGTTTCCGAGAATGGAACCTTTCTAGAGAAGGAGTTTCTCAAGAAAGAAGTGAGTGGGAGGAAAGTAGTACATCAGTGACATCCGTTCCCGTGATGCCTACACCAACTAGAGAGGAAGCTAATGATGATGATCATGAAACTTCGGATCAAGTTACTACTGGGCCTCCTAGGTCGAACAGAGCATGTTCCGCACCAGAGTGGTACAGTAATCCTGTCCTGGAAGTCATGTAACTAGACCATGGCGAAACTATGAATTATGAAGAAGCTATGATGAGCCCAGATTCCAACAGATGGCTAGAGGCCATGGAATCTGAGATAGGATCCATGTATGAGAACAAAGTGTGGAATTTGGTGGACTTGCTCGATGATCGGCAAGCCATAGAGAATAAATGGATCTTTAAGAAGAAGACTGGCACTGATAATGTCACTATCTACAAAGCTCGACTTGTCGCAAAAGGTTTTCGACAAGTTCAAAGAGTTGACTACGATGAGACTTTCTCACCCGTAGCGATGCTTAAGTTTGTCCGAAACATGTTAGCAGTTGCCACATTTTATGATTATGAAATCTGGCAAATGGACGTCAAAACTGCATTCCTTAATGGATATCTTAAAGAAGAGTTGTATATGATGCAACCAGAAGGTTTTGTCGATCCTAAAGGTGCTAACAAAGTGTGCAAACTCCAGCGATCCATCTATGGACTGGTGCAAGCATCTCGGAGTTGGAATATACGCTTTGATAAGATGATCAAAGCATATGGTTTTATACAGACTTATGGTGAAGCCCGTATCTACAAGAAAGTGAGTGGGAGCTGTGTAGCATTTCTGATATTATATGTGGATGACATGTTGTTGATTGGAAATGATGTAGAATTTTTGGAAAGCATAAAGGAGTGTTTGAAAGGAGTTTTTCAAAGAAAGACCTCGGTGAAGCTGCTTACATATTGGGCATCAAGATCTATAGAGATAGATCAAGACACTTGATAAGACTTTCGATGAGTACATACCTTGATAAGATTTTGAAGGAGTTCAAAATGGATCAGACAAAGAAGGAGTTCTTGCCTGAGTTGCAAGGTATGAAGTTGAGTAAGACTCAAAACCCGACCACGGCAGAAGATAGAGAGAGAATGAAAGTCATTCCCTATGCCTCAGCCATAGGTTCTATAAAGTATGCCATGCTGTATACCAGACCTATTGTGTACCTTACCATGAGTATGGCAAGGGGGTACAATAGTGATCCAGGAGTATATCACTGGACATCGGTCAAAATTATCCTTAGTTCCCTAAGAGGACTAAGGAAATGTTTCTCGACTATGGAGGTGATAAAGAGTTCATCGTAAAGAGTTACGTCGATGCAATTAGCTAGAGTAGCTCCATGCAGAGCATTGTAGACATAGAAATTTGCAAAATACATACGGATCTGAATGTGGCACACCCGTTGACTAAACTTATCTCACAAGCAAAACATGATCACATTTAGTACCCTTTCGGTGTTAATCACATAGCGATGTGAACTAGATTATTGACTCTAGTAAACCCTTCGGGGGTTGGCCACACGTCGATGTGAACAATGGGTGTTAATCACATAAAGATGTGAACTATTGGTGTTAAATCACATGGCGATGTGAACTAGATTATTGACTCTAGTGCAAGTGGGAGACTGAAGGAAATATGCCCTAGAGGCAATAATAAAGTTGTTATTTTATATTTCCTTATATCATGATAAATGTTTATTATTCATGCTAGAATTGTATTAACCGGAAACTTGATACATGTGTGGATACATAAACAAAACACCGTGTCCCTAGTAAGCCTCTACTAGACTAGCTCATTAATCAAAGATGGTTAAGTTTCCTAACCATAGACGTGTGTTGTCATTTAATGAACGGAATCACATCATTAGGAGAATGATGTGATGGACAAGACCCATTCATTAGCATAGCATATTGATCGTTCAGTTTTATTGCTATTGCTTTCTTCATATCAAATACATATTTCTTCGACTATGAGATTATGCAACTCCCGGATACCGGAGGAATGCCTTGTGTGCTATCAAACGTCACAATGTAACTGGGTGATTATAAGGTTGCTCTACAGGTATCTCTGAAGGTGTTTGTTGGGTTGGCATAGATCGAGATTAGGATTTGTCACTCCGAGTATCGGAGAGGTATCTCTGGGCCCTCTCGGTAATGCACTGATACGTCTCCAACGTATCTACTTTTTCTCATGCTTTTCCTCTTGTTTTGGACTCTAATTTGCATGATTTGAATGAAACTAACCCCGGACTGACGCTGTTTTCAGCAGAACTACCTTGGTGTTGTTTTTGTGTAGAAATAAAAGTTCTCGGAATAAAGTGAAACTTTGTTAGGATTTTTTATGGAATAAAAGAGGAATTTTGGAGCCAACAACCACCAGAGAGGGCCCCCTGGCTGGGCACAACCCACCAGGGCGCGCCCCCCTCTCCTGGCGTGCCCAGGTGGGTTGTACCACCTGGTGGCCCCGCTGACGACCCCCCTGATACTATAAATTCACATTATTCCAAAAAAACATTAGTAAGAAAGAATTATCGCGTTTCATGAGACGGAGCCGCCGCCAAGCCCTGCTCTGTCTCGGGAGGGTAGATCTGGAGTCCGTTTGGGGCTCCGGAGAGGGGGTCTTCATTCTTCGTCATCACCAACCAATCTCCATCGCCAATTCCATGATGCTCCCCACAGGGAGTGAGTAATTCCTTCGTAGGTTTGCTGGTCGGTGAGGAGTTGGATGAGATTCATCATGTAATCGAGTTAGTTTTGTTAGGGCCTAATCCCTAGTATCCACTATGTTCTTAGATTGATGTTGCTATGACTTTGCTATGCTTAATGCTTGTCACTTTGGGCCCGGGTGCTGTAACACCCCGGATGTAACTTGCCATATTTGTAACTCCGACTCTTGCCATTTTGGGCTTTAAGTTATGAGATTCCCTTCGTGGTTGGGTTTTGTCTTCGTTTTGCATTTTGTTCATGTCATGCATTTCATTCCATGTCATCAGGTGCATCGCATTTGTCGTCTCATGCATCCGAGCTATTTCCCCGTTGTCCGTTTCGTAATCCGACACTCCCACATGCACTGGCGCACCCCTCTTATCTTTTTTCGTGAGCGGGTGTTAAACGTTCTCGGAATGGACCGAGATTTGCCAAGTGGCCTTGGTACACCACCGGTAGACCGCCTGCCAAATTTCGTGGCATTTGGAGTCCGTTTGATACTTCAATGGTTAACCGGGGAACCGTAAAGGCCTCGTGTGTGTTGCAGCCCAACACCCCTCCAAAACGGCCCAATAACCCTTCCAAACCACTCCCATGTCCCCCGTCGTCGGATCACGATCGCGTGGTCGAAAACTACACCCCATTTGGACACTCCTAACTCCCTCTACCTATAAAAAGAGCTTCTCCTCTGAAATTTCGGGCAAAACCTTAGTCTCCCCCTTCCTCCGCGCGCCGGACACGTCTGCCCGGCGCCGGACACATCCGCCGCCGTCCCCTCGTCCAATCGCTGCGCGCCACGTCACCGGGCCGCGCCCCACTTCGCCGCCCGCTGCCGCCGGCCCGCTCGGCCCGTGCGGGGCCCCCGCGGCCCGACCGCGCTGCGCCGCGCCCGAGTCCCAGCGCCGCCGCCTGGATCCCGCGACGGCCGCCGCCTTCACCGCGCGCCGCCGTCAACCTCCGCCGCCCCGGCGACCTTCGCTCCCCGCCGCCGAGAGCGCCTCGCCGCGCGCCACCTCGCCGCCCAGTGCCGCCCCCTCGTCGTCCGCGCCCGGATCTGCCCCGGAGCTACCTCGCCGGCGCCCCCCCCTCACTTCTCCGGTGACATCTCCGGCCAACCTCGGTTTCCGTCCGAGGAACCCTAGATCCATTTCGGAGGGGTATAATTTCTCAGTCTTTTCTGTGATACATTTTATGCCCCTGTTCTTCATGCCATAACTCCTTGACCGTAGCTCTGTTTCATGCGCATGATATATCAAAATGTTCATTGTGAGATGACTTAATTTCGTTCCATTGTGGCATGCTTGTTTGAGTTCATCTTGATTCCCAAATCATTGAGGCAAGAGCGCTATAAAATATTTACTGCTGCTACCTATCAGATTATGGTGATTTGTCATTTTTGTTGCATTTTATGTGAGCATCATATGGGCATGAGCTCTACAGGTGTTTTTATCTATGCCATGCCATCTTTACAGGGGTGATTGCCATGTATTTTTTGATCATTGTGGTGACTAGCACAAGCATGCACAGTAGTCTTCGTGATATTGCTGATTTCAGGGTCTTAGGATTTTGCTAAGTCCTTGTTCTGCTGTTATTTTGATGCCATGTAAACCTTATGCTACAGCAAAATCCATGATTTTTTTGGGATACTTAAGTAAGGATGTTTTGCACATATGGTTATGCTCTATCCATCCATGCCCTTTTTAGCAATTATGGAGTGCCCTAGCATGTCTTGTTCTTTCTCTACTTTTGCTATAAAATGTTCCTGGCAGATTTGTTTACATGTTAGTCAATTTTGGCACGGTTGTTGATAGTGATCCATGCATGCTATGAACTTGCTCTTGCCATGGTTAGCCTCATGAACATGTCATCTTGCTTTTAGTATGCTTGTTTTGTCATGCAAGGCGTTGTGATGAGTGGTTTGAGCTCGCAAAGTTGCCTTCATGATGCTGTTTATGCCTTGCTCTGTTTTCTGCTAAGTCTGGAACTGATAATAAAACTTGCTATGTTTATATGGGTGCCATCATATCTTCTGTGCCTTTTTGGCTCATGATCAGTAAGGTCCTTTTGTTCTATGCATTTAGTAGATTCATTCCATGCCTTCATTTTCTATGACATTTTCCTATATCATGTTGTTTGCTTGCTCTAAACATGGCTTCCTGATGTTATTTCTGGCATGTTAGTATTTTCACTGTCTGTGAAACTGATATCTTCTGCACTTTTGCCGAGCTTATTTGCACCTGCTCTGGTGTGATTTAGCCGTAGCTCAGTGTTCATATTTTGTCAAGCATCTTGAGTACGTCACTGTCGTATGCCTTATTGATATGTTGGAGTGCAGTAGCTTAGTTTCTTGTTGCATGCTAAGTGGCATCATGCTGTTAATTGCAGAATTGTGCAATCCTTGTTTTGCTTGCCATTCGCAAACCGTGCATCCGATTCCGGTGATCTTTATATCGATTTCAACCGAAATCATCTCATCTTTCAGCGGCATACTTGGTTTGCCAAGTTGATGCCTTGTTCATCTTTTCCCTTCCGGAGCACGCATATGCATTGCATATCACATCTCGCATATCATGCCATGTATTGCATCATGTTGCTTGTGCATTGCACCGTGATTGATTGTTGGTCCTTTGCTTGTGTTTTTGCTTTGGTAGAGCCGAGAGACGAGTACGTGAACGAGGAACCTGTTGAGAACGCTTACGAGGATCAAGCTTTCGACAACTCTGAGAACTTTGCAGGCAAGATGAACATACCCTCGAAATCACTTCTATCTTTGCTTGCTAGTTGTTCGCTCTATTGCTATGCCACGCTACCTACCACTTGCTATATCATTCCTCCCATATTGCCATGTCAAGCCTCTAACCCACCTTTCCTAGCAAACCGTTGTTTGGCTATGTTACCGCTTTTGCTCAGCCCCTCTTATAGCGTTGCTAGTTGCAGGTGGAGATGAAGTTGGTTCCATGTTGGAACATGGATATTTTGGGATATCACAATATCTCTTATTTAATTAATGCATCTATATACTTGGTAAAGGGTGGAAGGCTCGGCCTTATGCCTGGTGTTTTGTTCCACTCTTGCCGCCCTAGTTTCCGTCATACCGGTGTTATGTTCCTTGATTTTGCGTTCCTTACGCGGTTGGGTGATAATGGGAACCCCTTGACAGTTCGCCTTGAATAAAACTCCTCCAGCAAGGACCAACCTTGGTTTTACCATTTTCCACCTAGGCCTTTTTCCCTTGGGTTTCGCGGACTCAAGGGTCATCTTTATTTTAACCCCCCCGGGGCCAGCGCTCCTCTGAGTGTTGGTCCAAACCGAGCAGCCTGCGGGGCCACCTCGGGGAAACTCGAGGCCTGGTTTTACTCGTAGCTTGACTTATCCGGTGTGCCCTGAGAACGTGATATGTGCAGCCCCTATCGGGATTTGTCGGCACATTCGGGCGGCTTTGCTGGTGTTGTTTTACCATTGTCGAAATGTCTTGTAACCGGGATTCTGAGTCTGATCGGGTCTTCCTGGGAGAAGGAATATCCTTCGTTGACCGTGAGAGCTTGTGATGGGCTAAGTTGGGACACCCCTGCAGGGTATTATCTTTCGAGAGCCATGCCTGCGGTTATGTGGCAGATGGGAATTTGTTAATGTCCGGTTGTAGAGAACTTGACACTTGACTTAATTAAAATGCATCAACCGCATGTGTAGCCATGATGGTCTCTTTTTGGCGGAGTCCGGGAAGTGAACACGGTCTTGTGTTATGCTTGAACGTAATTAGTTTCAGGATCACTTCTTGATCTTTTCTAGCTTCTCGACCATGCGTCGCTTGAGCAGTCTCTTTTTGGCGGAGTCCGGGAAGTGAACACGGTCTTGAGCAGCTGTGTATGTTAGCCACCATACATGCTTAGTGCTTGCTGCAGCTCCACCACATTCCCCCTTTCCTACCCATAAGCTTAAATAGTCTTGATCTCGCGGGTGTGAGATTGCTGAGTCCTCGTGACTCACAGATTCTACCAAAACAGTTGCAGGTGCCGAGGATACTAGTGCAGGTGACGCAACTGAGCTCAAGTGGGAGTTCGACGAGGACCTTGGTCGTTACTATGTTTTGTTTCCTGATGATCAGTAGTGGAGCCCAGTTGGGACGATCGGGGATCTAGCATTTGGGGTTGTCTTCTTTTATATTGGTTCCGTACTCGGACCTTGATTGTACTCTGAATGATGTATGTTTAATTTATGTATTGTGTGACGTGGCGATTGTAAGCCAACTCTTTATCCCATTCTTGTTCATTACATGGGATTGTGTGAAGATGACCCTTCTTGCGACAAAACCACCATGTGGTTATGCCTCCAAGTCGTGCCTCGACACGTGGGAGATATAGCCGCATCGTGGGCGTTACAGGTGCCATGAACTTAGATCTGAACCGTTCATGAAATCATCATTATATCCATGTTTTAGATCCGATCTTGCAAGTTATAGTCACCTACTACGTGTTATGATCCGGCAACCCCGGAGTGACAACAACCGGGTCCACTCTCGGTGATGACCGTAGTCTGAGGAGTTCATATATTCACTATGTGTTAATGCTTTGTTCCGGTTCTCTTTTAAAAGGAGGCCTTAATATCCCTTAGTTTCCAATATGGACCCCGCTGCCACGGGAGGGTAGGACAAAAGATGTCATGCAAGTTCTTTTAATAAAGCACGTATGACTATTTACGGAATACATGCCTACATTATATCGATGAACTGGAGCTAGTGCTGTATCGCCCTAGTTTATAACTGTCACATGATGAATATCATCCAACATGTCACCGATCCAATGCCTATGAATTTATTTATATTGATCTTGCTGTGTTACTACTGCTATCATCACTGTTACACTTGCTACAAATTACTGCTATCACTCTTACTGTTACTATTGCTGCTGTCACTACTATCAAAACTATCAAACTACTTTGCTATTGATCACTTTGCTACAGATAATTAATCTCCAGGTGTGGTTGAATTGGCAACTCAGCTGATAATACCTTCAAATATTCTTTGGCTCCCCTTGTGTCGAATCTATAAATTTGGCTTGAATACTCCACCCTCGAAAACTGTTGCGATCCACTATACTTGTGGGTTATCAAGACCTTTTTCTGGCGCCGTTGTCAGCGTTCTGGGAATGGGGGTCCCCAGACTTGCCTGCCTGTGGCCCACGACGTGGCTGAGCGAGCAGGCCTGCACGACCCATCTTCATCAACAAGGCATTCAAGACCCTCGCGAGGGGCAAGCCTCGCGAGGCTGGCGACGCAAGACCTCCTCAGGAGCGGCCTCGCCAGGCAGGCTCACGAGGGGCGGAGAGATCAAGGCAAGGCAAACCTCGCGAGATCCTCGTGACGTGAGCCATGACGATCGAGACCAGGCGGGCGCCAGCGCACGCAGTGTCCTTGTTTCCTCTTTTGTGTCAAGGGGGCAAGCGCAGGCGCAGAGTACTGAGGCTTCAAGCAAAGGTTTCCATATCGGTGCAACGAGACCAAGACCAGCAGGACGGCAAGATGGAGGTCACCATGGAGCCCAAGACGGCGTCACCACGAGAGCCTTTTGCAGGTGAAGACCGCTTTTGTCAGGATAAGCTATACTAGTTGTCCCCTTTCAAATTGACCATTGTTGGCTCCCTTCCCGCTCAATATTTGGGGAGAGGACCAGGGCCTACATAAGTAGAGCTAGCTACCACAGCAAGAGGCATCGAGTCCTCACCCACACAAGTTCGCCGAGCACAAGAACACCTCAACCTCAGGAGGTTGTTCTTCCTTTCTACTGTTCATCATCAGCCCAAGAGGCAATCCACCACCACCACACTGGAGTAGGGTATTACACCACAACGGTGGCCCGAACCAATATAAATCTTGTGTCTATCTGTGTGGCGAGTTCGTCGAGTACGTTCGCGAGATCTTAGAGAGCTAGGGCGTGGATCGGTAGGGAGGAGATCGTCGCGCGCACCCCTGTGTTCGAACCTTGAGGGTTTTGCCGGAACCTGTGATCCAACATTTGGCGTGCCAGGTAGGGGTGCGCCGAAGCTTCCTTCTGTCGCTCCGCGCCCCGTTGCTCCATCGTGTCCATGGCGGACGCTCGCCGCGCTCGTGCTGAGCGCTGGGCTGCCCTCGCCGCCCGCGTCGCTCAGACGGCTCCTGTCGACGGGCCAACTCGTCGTTCCTCGTCGCCTGCCACCAACGCCGCCACCGGCCCGCCGGGGAACGAGCAGCAAGCATCCTCGCTGCACCCCTCGGTGCGGCGGGACGGCCGCACCGCCACTCCATCGCTGACCCCGGCCGGTTCTTCTTCCCATGCACATCGCCCTCCCATGGACGCACGGGCCGCACTCCTCATGGCGCACGAGCTCCTGCGTTACCGCCCGGTCGACGACCTCTACGAGGACTGGCTCGACCGCATCACCGAGCTTGTCCGCGCCACAGGGGGCTCCCCTGCGCCGTCCCTCTCTCCGCCTCGCCCTCCGCCGGCTACGGGCGACGTAGCTCATGGAGCGCCCCCACCACCTCTGCTCCAAGACGGCACCCTGGCGCCAAGGCGCGCGGCTCCACGACGTGACCCGCCGCGTCCCGCGCCCGCGCGTGAAGAAAGAATCTGTCAAGAAGTCCCTCCGCCGCAAGAAAACGCTCCGCCGCTCCTCGCACCACCACGCCAGGACCAGCTGCTGTGGCAAGACCGCGCGCCACCCGTAGTGGCAGGACGCGGACCCCATCAAGACCAAGCTCCACCCCCAAGGCGGGCCCCGGTGACCATCGCCGGCTGCCGCGCTTTCACCCCCGAGCTGCGTAGCGTCGCCTGGCCGGGCAAGTTCAAGCCGGATCTGCCTCCTCTCTACGACGGCACCCCCGACCCCGCGGAGTTCTTGCAGCTCTACGAGTTGAGCATCAAAGCGGCCAACGGCGACGAGAAAGTCATGGCGAACTGGTTTCCCATGGCTCTCAAGGATGGCGCCCGCTCCTGGCTCCTGAACCTGCCACCGGGCTCGATCTCCTCCTGGGACGAGATGCGCAACCGCTTCGTCGCCAACTTCCAGGGCACTCGTGACCGCCCGCCGGCTGCGGGTGACCTGCGCCGCGTCAAGCAGCAACCGGGAGAGACCCTCCAGAAATACATACAGCGCTTCAACAATGTCCGCCTCAAGATCCCCAAGGCGACGGACGAGGCCATCATCTCTGCGTTCTCTGATGGCGTCCGCGACGTCAAGATGAAGGAAGAGCTCGCTATCCACGAGGAGCTATGCACGTCCCTGGAGTTGTTCAACCTGGCGACCAAGTGCGCAAGAGCTGAGGAGGGGCGCCTCTCCCTCCTCGAGCTCCCAGCCGTAGACCCGGAGGAGAAGAAAGCCAAGGCCAAGGACGTGAAGCGCAAGGGAGTAGCCGTGCTCGCAGCGGAACCAGACACCAAGCATGGCAGAGACCAACCAGAGTCATCCAAGAGCAGCCGCCCGTTCTGCGCCTTCCACAACCTGAATACCCACAACACCAGCGACTGTCAAGAGCTCAGAGCCATTCGCAGAGGACGCTTCGGTCGGCGCTCCGAGCGCGGCGACCGGGGCTACGGCCGAGGAGGAGGACGTGGTGGCGGACGCTGGGACGACCGTGGCCCGCGCCAGGAGTGGCGCGACCGGCCTCGTGAGGACCACTGGCAGGATCATCCTCGCGAGGGCGCCTGGAGGGATCAGCCTCGTGAGGATCGTCCTCAAGGCAACGCTGGACTCCCTCCGCTGCCACCACCGCCAAGAAGGAATTACGAACACCATCAAGACGAGGGGGCTGGGGGCTTCCAGGAACCGCGTGCTATCGCCTGCATCTTGGGCGGAGCCCAGGCCCCTGCCTCGCAGCGTATCTTCAAGCACTTTGCTCGTGAAGTGAATGTAGTCCTCCCCAAGCTCGAAGCCACACGCCCACTCAGGTGGTCCCAGTGCCCCATCACGTTCAACTCGGCAGATCAGCTCAAGTGCGCAGCTACCGCTGGCGCCCTCCCGATGCTTTGCTCCCCAGTCATCAGCAACGTGCAAGTTACCAAGACCTTCATCGACGGTGGCGCAGGGCTCAACGTCCTGTCCGTCAACATGTTCGACAACCTCCAAGTGCCATCTGACCAGCTTTAGCCTACCAAGCCTTTCTCAGGAGTGACCGACGGTTCCACCATGCTGATAGGGCAGGTCCGCCTCCCTTTCACCTTCGGAGAACGCAAGAACTACCGCACCGAGCTCATCGACTTCGACGTCGCGCACATCCGTCTGTCGTACAATGCCATCCTCGGGTATCCAGCCCTAGCCAAGTTCATGGCGGTGACCCATCACGGCTACAATGTCCTCAAGATGCCGGGAAGCGGCGGGATCATCAAGGTCCCATGTGAAGAAAGAGATGCGGTGTGCTCCCTCGAGCGTGCCTTCCAAGCTGCAGTAATCGACGACCCCGACAACAAGGGCGAGGGCCCTCCTGAGGTCATCCCCAAGAAGAAGAAGCAGCTGCGCCGTGCAGGACCTCAGGAGGGTGGCGTCGCAGCCGGAGCCTCGTTAGGACCAGCGCCCGCTCCATGGGCGCCTCCCACCATCGCATAGGAAGGCGCGCCCAGCGCCCTTCTTGGGTAGGGCTCGGGGGCTTTCTTCTGGAAGGCCTCAGACCTTGCTCACATCACAAGGGAGGCACTCGGGCACCACTTGGAGGCGTGCTTCGCGGCACGTTTCCCTCAGGAGGGCACAGGGCAAGGACCGCCCACCGTTCAGGAGTTCATCACCAAGACCACCCAGGAATTGCAAGACGTAAGGGCCATGCGCGGCGACCGCTGCTCACAAGGCACGGCTCCCCATCTAGGCGAGGATGCCGGGATGCGCGTCTGCATCGACGTTCCAGGGCTCAACAGGGCCGCTTCTCAGGAGTTTTTCTGGCATTCGCGCGTGGGACGCTGCGAGGGCCCACCACACAGCTACGTTCGCATGCCCTTCGGCCTGCCGAGCGTGTCGTCCGCCTACCAGCGCAACTTGCGGCGCATCCTAGCGGCTCAGGAGGCCAGGCACCATGCCGTCCTGACGGAGATGGAGACGGTCCTCAAGGAACCACCAGAGCCCCCAGAGCCTCCTAAGGCTCAGGGCCCCGGTGGCTCGTGAGGAGCAACCTCTTCGCTGCGCACCTTCAGCTGCCCCAACTCTCCTTCATCAATAGAACCAGGTGAAATTTTCCAAGTTCATTTAGCTGGGAGCGCCCCTCGGGCTGGATCATTCCCAGGCCACGTGGGTCCGTCCCTATGGCATGTATCCCTTTTTATGTCTTTAGCTTACCTTGTTGGGAGCGCCCCTCGGGCTGCATCATCCCCAAGCCGCTCGGGCCTGACCCAGTGGCATGTATCTCCCTTGCATTTACTTAAGCCTGCTGCTTTCATGCTTAACCTACCTATGATTACTACTTGCTCGATCACCACCCATCATGGGGACTGCGTGCCGGCCGTCTTTCTTCAAGACCCTTCGCGTGAGTAAGTTGAGCACGGCGTCTGTGCTCGGGCCCGTCCCTGCAGCGTCGATAAATCCAACGGCTGAGCTCTGTGTGGCGGGCCGGCCCCGTTTACGTCACCTCCTGGGGTCGTTGGTGCTTGGCTTTCTCACGCGATAACCTCAGGAGATTCGTTCGGCGCAGGTTGTCTGACCACCTCGCAGGACCAGCACAGCGAGCAAGAACCAAGACCAGCGCAACCCGCCTTGAGGTAGGGCCTCGTGAGTCCCGCGCTGGCTCACGAGTGCCTAGATACACCTCGTCTAGCCCTGCCGTGCAAGCCACGTGTCAGGGCGGGGCTGTACACGCCCCGGGGGCTCTCCGCAGAGGGAGCCCCCCTCCCACGCACAAGTGGAAGCACCATGCTCCGCGCTGGCCGTCGACACTGCCGAGGAGCATCTATGCCCGTGCACAAGCGAAGCACTATGCTCCGCGCTGGTGATAAACAACAGAGGGCGGCTTCACGGTCGTACCAACCTCAGGGAGCCCCAGAGCTCAGCGTCCGGCCTTACCGCAACGCCTCCCCTCGGGAGAGCAGCGCGAGGGGGCTGGGCACGGGGGCTACGCTCGGTTCACGCCCAAGCGTACGCCACCCAACCAGGTCTCCCGGACCTGGGGGCTGCGCTCGGGTCACACCCAAGCGCATGCCACCCAACCAGGTCTCCCAGACCTAGTCATCGCACGCCCCTCCCGAGCCGAGCCTCGGCGAGGGCAAAGGTATAGAGATTGTTTGCACGTCAAGGGGGACTCCTAAGCATCACGACTCAGGAGCCTAACTGGTCACGTAGCCCCTCACTCCTTGGTCCGTCCTGGTCTCCAGTCGGCCCAACGACGGTTGAGGTATGCGCGGGGCCGGGCTCTGCCGACATAGAATATTAACCTATCCTCGCGTACTCTCCCTATAAGCTGTTTGCGCGTCAAGGGGGACTCCTGAGCATCGCGACTCAGGAGCCTAACTGGTCACATAGCCCCTCACTCCTTGGTCCATCCTGGTCTCAGGTCGGCCCAACGGCGGTTGAGGTATGCGCGGGGCCGGGCTCTGCCGACGCAGAACACAAAGCAAATAGGAAGAAAACCTCAAAATATCGAAGCAAATATTACAAGACATATGGTCCTCACAATATCAAATGAAAGTTTTAACGCCTCCACGAGGCCTGATGCGTATTGCAGGAATGAAACAGGAAAGCAGCCGCAGGTTACCCCTGGACACTGCCATCGCCTGTAGAAGGGGCTCCTCCCTTGGTAGCGTCGTCTTCACCTGCACCGCCAGCTGCAGGATCGGTGGCATCGCCGGTCGAGGGCGCGAGGACGAAGCCGCGGAACTTCTTCAACAGGGCCTCCACCTGACCTTTCACGGCTGCGGCCGCACAATGTTCATCAGCTACAGGCTCCAACAGCTTGTTGAGACGAGCATTGGGGTCGCGAAGGTACAGATGGCTGAAGACACGCGTCCGCGCAGCTGAAGAAAGGACACGAGCCTCTGCCTCAGCCATGGGACCGATGCCCTCCACGACTTCCTCAAGCGCCTTCACCAAGCACTACAAAAAAAGACACATCCGTGACATTTTGGGCCGAACGAATTTTTTTTCTGTCATACATATGACACTTCTATGACGATAATTGTGACAAAACCCGGTATCATCATAGATGTGGTGGGTTCCTACTTCTATGACAAAAAATCATGACAGAAAATGGGCTTTTCTTCCTGGGCGGGCCGGAGACGCAGCTGCATGACATTCTTTGGGCCGTCCATGACGGAAAAAACCGTGGTAGAAGCGAGGGTGAGGAAAATTTCGGGGAGTTCCCGGTTACGGTGGGAGGTCGGGGGCCGAGCGATGCGCATTTCTCTCGTACACGTACGCGCATGTGTGTGAGGCGTTCGCTCTAACTGAACCCGAGCGAGGCATTGGGCTCTAATTGAACCCGAGCGATTGCACTACAGGCTACGCGTTACTGAACCCGAGCGATCGATCGGTGGCTGTTAACTGAACCCGATCGAGCGATTCCTTCGCTACTGCCGCTAACTGAAGCCTATCGATGCTGCCTCTGGGATGAACAGTGAGCGTTGCGGGGGGGGGGGGGGTGGATGAACAGTGAGCGGTGGCGTTGCCTCTGGATGAACAGGACCCCGTGGTGTGTTGGAGGGCTGGATGAACAGTAGACGGTGGAGGGGTGCCCGTGGAGGGGTGGTTGAACAGGACCCCGTGGTGTGGAGGGCTGGATGAACAGTAGACGGTGGAGGGGTGCCCGTGGAGGGGTGGTTGAACAGTAGCCGGTGGAGTAGCGCGCGGTGGAGGCTGGATGAACAGGAGCCCGTGGAGGCTGGAGGAGGTCGACGGTAGCCCGTGGAGGCTGGAGGAGGTCGACGGTGGAGATGAACAGTATCCCGTGGAGTCCCGTTTTGCGGTACGCCACACCCCTCCCGATCAACAGGACCCCCATTTCGACCGTAGGAGGTCCGCTTCGTCCGTTTTGCGGTACGCCACACCCCTCCCGATCAACAGGACCCCCGTTTCGACCGTAGGAGGTCCGTTTCGTCCGTTTTGCGGTACGCCACACCCCTCCCGATCAACAGGACCCCCGTTTCGACCGTAGGAGGTCCGTTTCCTCCGTTTTGCGATACGCCACACCCCTCCCAATCAACAGGACCACCGTTTCAACCGTAGGAGGTCCGTTTCCTCTGTTTTGCGGTACGCCACACTCCTCCCGATCAACAGGACCCCCGTTTCGACCGTAGGAGGTCCGTTTCCTCCGTTTTGCGGTACGCCACACCCCTCCCCATGAACACGACGCATTCCGTTGCCTCCCCATGAACACGACGCATTCCGTTGCCTCCCCATGAACACGACGCATTCCGTTGCCTCCCCATGAACACGACGACGACGCTGTTTCTCCGTTTCGACCAAGCCATGTACACGAGCCCTGCCCATACGTATGCGCGAGTAGGCATTCGAGACCCCGCCCGTATGTACACATACGTGGCTGTGTTTTCTTTCTTGCACCCTGGCCGCTGTACGTACGTGTACATGCTACGTGCGCGCCTCTACTACGACATGTACGCGCCTCTACTACGACACGTGCGCGCCTCTACATCCACCAGTATATATGTACGTACACGTTCACGACCAGAATGACAACGCTACGTACGCTTCGACCAGGTGGGTCCCGACTGTCAGGCACTTCCTTGCCTGCGAAGATGTAGCTGGCGGGTCCCAGCAGTCAGGGGGCGAATCGTTTTTTTTGCCCGGACGCACTTCCTTGTGTGCGAAGATGTAGCTGGTGGGTCCCAGCAGTCAGGGGCAAATGTCTTTTTCGCGAAATATGGTGGCCCGTCCGATGGGTCCCCGCTGTCAGGTGGAGGAATAATTATTTTGCACATAATAAGGAGGCACTTCCTTGCTGCGGCTGTGGACCCAGCTGTCAGCCACTCCACGTACAATCCACGTCCGATGGAAGCCGTTCCTTGACCACGTTGACCACGCCGTGCCGAGAGCACCAGGGCGGTGGACGACGGCGAGGCCTAGGAAGGGGACGACGTGGAGCCGGGGAAGACGCAGTAGTAGTGCCCACGCGTAGAGGAGTATGAGGGTTCACTGGTTCGCTGCAGTGTGAGGCTGCCGTCGCCGCAGAATAACAGGGGGTGTGGGTGAGTAGAGGGATGGCCTGGCCAGCGGTGGGAGTAGTAGGGGCGGTGAGGCCTCCGCCGCATCGCAGCCGGCCACGGGAGGCAGGAGCACGAGGCACGACCGGCGCTGGTTTGGGCGGCTGGAGCAAGAAGACCAGAGGTTGAAGAAGCACTACGGCCGTTGGATGGACATCGTACGGTCACTGGAGCTAGAATCGTGCATATTGACTAAGTTGACAAAGCCCTCCGTCCCCGTCAACTTAGTAGGCCCACAAGTCAGCCTGCCACTATACTGGGTCCCAGCTAACAGGGGGAGTATTCATTTTTTGTGCGTAATAAGGAGGCACTTCCTTGCGTGCGAAGATATAGCTGGTGGGTCCGAGCTGCCAGCGGCGGTAATGTTTTTTTCGCGAAATACAGAGGCCCTTTCGGTGGGTCCCTGATGTCAGGTGGAGGAATCATTATTTTGCGCATAATAAGGAGGCATTTCCTTGCGTGCGGCCGTGGACTCAGCTGTCGGCCTCTCCACATACAGTCCACTTCAGATGCATGTCGGTCGTTGACCATGTTAACCAGGCCGCGCCGAGAGCACCAGGGCAGTGGACGACGGCGAGGCCTAGGAAGGGAACGACACGGAGGCAGGGAAGACTCGGCAGTTGTTTCCCACGCGGAGGGGAGTACGACTGTACCAGGGTTTACTGGTTCGTCTGCCGTCGCCGGAGAATAACAGCAGGTGTGGGTGAGTAGAGGGATGACTAGGCCAGCGATGGGAGTACGGTGGGGCGGTGAGGCCTGCGCGGCAGCAGAGCCGGCCGCGGGGAGGAGGGAGCAGGCAGTCCCGCCGGCGCTTGTTTGAGCGGCTGGAGCAGGAAGAGCAGAGATTGAAGAAGCACGACGGCCGTTGGATGGCCATCCAACAGTCACTGCTTGTGCGTCAACCTTTTTTTAGGAAAGCCTCAAATCTGTGGAAAACAGCATACAGCCCATGTGCCATTATTTCTAATAATTTACAGCCCATTTGCTAATTATTAAGGTTTTTTGGAGCCCATATTCTTTTTGTTAGCATTACAGCCCATATTATGGCCACGGTTAAAAAATTATACGAAATTTTGCATATTTCGGTGCGGTCCGAACTGTTTTTAATCCCGAAATTTCGACTCACATTCAAACTGATTTTAAAAATAAATGTATATCAATATAAAATCCAACAAATTCTCCACGCATAAAAATTAATGTAATTTAAAATCTCAAAATGAAAAAAAGATATTTGAAACTAATTGCCGGTTTGATGTGTTTTAAAAATGTACAGCCCATTTCCCATTACTGATGGGCCATTTTCTCGGCCTGCCGAATGAAAGCTCTCCTCGTCTTGAAAGATTTGCAGCCCAACAAGCCTGACAAAGCGACTTAAGTGGCAAATCACAAAAAAACTGGGCTGTGGCCGTGGACCCAGCTGTCAGCCTCTCCACGTACAATACTCTTCCGATGGAAGTCGTTCCTTGACCACGTTGACCACGCCGCGCGGAGAGCACCACGGCAGTGGACGACGGCGAGGCCTATGAAGGGGACGACGCGGAGCCGGGAAAGACGCGGCAGTGGAAGCCCGCGCGGAGAGGAGTACGAGGGTTCACTGGTTCGGCTGCGGTGTGAGGCTGCCGTCGCCGCAGGGCCTGGCCAGCGGTGGGAATAGTAGGGGGCGGTGAGGCCTCCGCGGCAGCACAGCCGGCCACGGGAGGCAGGAGCATGCGGCATGACCGGGGCTGCTTTGGGCGGCTGGAGCAAGAAGACCAGAGGTTGAAGAAGCACTACGGCCGTTGGATGGACATCGTACGGTCACTGGAGCTAGAATCGTTCATATTGACTAAGTTGACAAAGCCCTTTGTTCCCGTCAACTTAGTAGGCCCACAAGTCAGCCTCCCACCAAGGTGGGTCCCAGCTAGCCGGGGGAGTATTCATTTTTTTGTGCGTAATAAGGAGGCACTTTAGGTGGGTCCGAGCTGACAGCGGGGGGAACATTTTCTTCGTGAAATACGGTGGCCCGTCAGGTGGGTCCCAGCAGTCAGGGGGCAAACGTTTTTTTTCGCAAAATACGGTGGCCCGTCCAGTGGGTCCCTGCTGTCAGTTGGAGGAATCATTATTTTCCGCGTAATAAGGAGGCACTTACTTGCTGCGGCCGTGGACCCAGCTGAGACTCTCCACGTACAGTATACTTCTGATGGAAGTCATTCCTTGACCACGTTGACCTCGCCGCGTTCCGTTGCATGCATGCGTCCATGGGCGTGGTGCGTCCCCACTGTCAGCCTCTCACGTACAGTCATCCTCCGATGACCCTCAGTTGTTGACCACGTTGACCACACTGTGCCGAGCGCACCCAGACTGGAACGACCCGGAGATGGGGAAGACGGGGCAGTGGAGTCGCAGATGGAGAGGAGTGGGAAACTTCACTGGTTCGGGTGCGCGGCAGCACAGCCGCGGTGCCGCCCACGGGAGACAGGAGAAAGAACAGAGGTTGAAGAAGGAGCATGCCTGTTGGATTAACATCCAACGGTCCAGTTGCTAGAATAATTTGTTGATTAAGTTGACAAAGCCGTGCGTACACGTCCGCTTAGTAGGCCCACAAGTCAGTCACCAAATCTGACGGGTCCTAGCTGTCAACGCGATGAATAAGTTTTTTCGCAAAACAAGGAGGCACTTCCTTCCGTGCGAAGATACAGCCGGTGGGTCCCAGCTGTCAGGTGGAGAAATATTTTTTTCGCAAAACAAGGAGGTCCCTCCTGTAGCTGGTTCGAATCCAAACCTAGACTATGACTGTATATGGTGCTATGCTACTCTGCAAGTAATGAAACTGACATATCCAACATTCCCTTCTCCTCTTCTCTACTTACTCTGCCTAGCATCAGAAGCTCTGGCCGCAGCACCCATGTCCGCTGGCTGCTCGTCCACCTGCTCTTCAGTAGGCAACAACCAGATATGCGCCAAGTCGCCACCCGTACCATCGCCTGTGGGTCTCATCACACCCCCGCCGGCACGCGCACCGCAGCCGATTGCTCATCGCAACCCGCTGCCATTGGTGTGGTGCCACTGCTGCAAATCACGCAGAGTCATCCGTCGCGTCTCAACCACAATCCGCAACCCTGGCCGAGTCTTCTACAAATGCTCGAATCATGGGGTAATAATATGTTTAAGTGTTGTTCTGCTGCTTTCAGTTGCTGATTTTTTTTAATAGTTTGGTTGATGATCTTCCAATTTGATTCGTGCAAAAAAGGGAAGATTCGTGTGATATGTATTTCTAGGAAGTTGCTGATGTGGGGGAATGCAACTACGCTGATTATTTGGTTAGCCGAGGAATCCCAATACCAGCAGGTTGGGGTGTTGGACAAGTAACTGAAGGAACGGCAAAAGAGGAAGATGCAGAGCAAAAGGTTAAAGATGCAGTTCCTCTGATCATGGCCAAGCAACAGCTGCTGAACGGCCTTGACAGCAATGAGGAGATGAAAGATCTTGTGAAGATAATGGGCAAAATCGATGTGCTCTGTAGGATGATTGTCTCTTTATTTGCAGTGTATGTAGCACTCGTGATGTATTCAGTGGCTACGACATGAGCACTTTGCTGAAACTAGTAATGAATGAAACCTGTGTAGCAGGCTGGGCATAGTGTTGTGAACATCTAATGATTTCTATTAACGAAAATCAGGGGGTATCCCCTTTTGCTCATATAAATAAATAAATAGCAGATGCCCTGTCGGGTCAGCTTTGTTCTCATTCGAAGACGTCGAGCAAATTGCAGTCCAACAGCAAACTATGTCATCAAACTCAAGTTTCACAGTCAAATATGAGTACAACTAAACAACAATGTCATCATGTTTTAGTTGTCATACAATCACCAAACACAAATCAGCATACATAACAAGTGATGTTCTCACAGCAAAATACTAAACAACATGTTCATCAGGTTTCAGTTGTCGTAGCAAACGCAATTTCACATAGTAGATAAAAAAACGTCTTCTGACAGGCAAATACGACAAAAGCAATGTAATCATCATCCGCAGCAGCAGCGTCAACATCTTCGCCATGTGTATCAGTCTGAATCGTAATTCCCCACGGTGTCATCTTCTTCTTCGTCCTCAACGTCCTCGAACGTTGGCTTCTTCTTGATCAACTCTTGTATGTCCACAGCACGACAGGCAATCTTTTCGCCGGCGTCATTGACGTGATGGTTCTCAAAGATATTAGGAACATCTGTGTTATCTTGTACATCAGGAGCAGTGTAAGCATCATCTTGTTGTGCAACTTCATTAAACGAATTCCTCTGCTCAAACCTTTGCAATACTCTCCAGTCATCGCTACGTGCAAATGTGTCTTCCAAGAAAAATATCTGTGTTGCTTGATTTGCCAAAATAAAAGGCTCATTGGTCTGGTACGCCGCCTTGACATTGATGGATTTGAAATAATCATCAGCTCTGGGTTTTGCGATCCTGAAAAACAGGTTATACCAACGACAGCACAACAGAACCACACACCGATGATCCTCGAAACTGGAGATATACTGCAACTGAACAATGTCTGTTATGTTAGCATACATTTCAGTTGTCTCTTTGTCATACGTATCCGTGCTCATGATGGCACTGTTTTGTGTCTTCCTGCCTTCGTCTCGTGCAAGGGTGTTGTAGCGCACATCTCCAACAACGCAATATTCCTAATGTCTTACCCGAGTATCAGGACCCATTGCTAGTGAGTAAAGGGCATCATCAACTGCCTGCCCATCCTCCCGCATCTTCTTAACCTATGGTTAGAAAATAGACAAGCTGATCATCTTATGTACTCAATATATTAAAAAAACTGACAGTGCACTTCAAAAGCTTACATGGTTCTTGAACCATTTCGCAAATCCTGCCATAACCAGTTTGTCAATGTTTCTTGGATTTTGCGGCAGTAACTCCTCTTTGTAGATGCTGCACAACATAGTGATCGTGTCAAAATCTAAATATATAAGAATGTGCTGCAAGTTTAGTAGATTACGATGTATAAGCTGCAGTATTGCACTTACTTGATATAAGGTAGTATCTCAGGACAGTTATTCAACACATACCAAACCATTTTGTCCAAATCTTTAGGTTTGTCCTCTTGTTGACTCTTCCCTGTAACTCGAACAGAATAATCGAAAACATTGAGCCCGGGATTGTCTTCACCCACCTCTTTGCTAAGCTGATCAGCTTTTTCAATGTATTTTGAGTAGAATGTCAACGCTTCTGTAGCAATGTAGGCCTCTGCAATGGAACCCTCGGGTCTAGCTCTGTTCCTAACATAGCCCTTGAAAGTGCCTAGCCGCCTTTCAATAGGGTACATCCAGCCATACTGTACTGGACCTCTAAGTAGTGCCTCATCAGGTAGATGAACAGCCTAATGCACCATCACATCAAAGAAGGCTGGAGGATATATCTTCTCAAGGTCGCATAGGATAGTTGGCATATTGTCTCTAAGACACTCCAAAGCATCTATCCTAATATTCCTACTGCAGAGTTCCCTGAAGAATTGTCCTAACTCTGCAACTGCTCTGTATAAGTCAGGGCGGCCCAATTCTCTAAGGATAACAGGTAAAACCCTTTGAAGTAGGACATGGCAGTCATGAGTTTTCAACCCTTGTACCTTGTTTCCATCTGCACTGACAATCCTTTCAGAGTTGGAAGCAAATCCATGTGGGAATCTCACACGTGACAGGACCTCGCATAATTCTTTTCTTTTTACCTTGTCCAAGACATACACAGCTGGTGCCATATCCCGTGGTTTACCTTCATCTTGCACCTACAAATCCTTTCTGATACCCAGGTGTGTCAAATCAATCCTATATTTTAAGGTATCTTTCGTCTTGCCTTCAATATTAAGAAGTGTGCCGATAATGCTGTCACATATATTTTTCTCGATGTGCAGCACATCAAGATTATGCCGCAGATCCAAATCTTTCCAATACTCCAAGTCCCACAAAGTGGACCCGCGGGTAAACAATAATCTCTCTTCTACCCTGCCACGCTTCCTTTTCCCGCTACCATTACCAGGATGGTTTCCTGGTGTAATATGCCTGACCTTGTCTAATTCCACTTGCAACTCATCGGCGGTGAGCCTCTTTGGCGCATCACGGTTTTCATGCTTTGCATTGAACACATGTCTTTGGTATTTTCTAGGATGCGGCTTGTCCTTGGCAAGGAAATGGCGGTGTCCAATGTAACAGATCTTGCTAAGTATTGCGTATGACAGCGGATTCCTGTCACAGCGAACACATGCATTGTAACCATGTGTCGTTCGCCCTGACATAGTGCCCAAAGCCGGATAATCATGGATGCACCAAATTATAACAGCACATAGAAAGAAATCAGCTGGTGGGCTGCTATATAGGTCTCGAGTGAGAACACCCTTCCATAGCTGTTGAAGTTCCTCCACAAGAGGCTCCATGAACAAATCAAAATCCTTTCCAGGACTTTTTGGACCTGGGATGAGCAAGGCCATCATGTAGTTTGATTCTTTGGTGCATACATTTGGAGGCATGTTGTAAGGGATAACAAGCACTGGCCACATGCTATATGTGGCGCTCTGGTGGCCAAATGGGTTAAATCCATCTGAAGCTAAGCCAAGTCTAATGTGTCTCGGGTCAGCAGCAAACTCTTTGTGTTTATCATTGAAGCTTTTCCACACACTACCATGAGATGGATGGCTCATTACATTCTGATCTCTGTACTCCTGGTTCCTAGAATGCCACAGTACATCCTCTCTTGTTTCAGCATCATGAAACAACCTCTGCAATCTTGGTATAATTGGAAAATGTCTCAGAACATTATGAGGAATCCTCTTCACAGCATCGCCATCTTTCCATCTTGATGATTTGCATTTCGGGCATTCACTTAAGTTGGCATAATCCTTCCGGAACAGAACTCAATTGTTCTTACAAACATGGATCATATCATATCCAATTCCAACTGCACGAAGGAAATTCTTCATTTTACTGTAGGTGTGTGGCAGCTCAGACGCATCTGGGAAAGATTCGCGGAAAGCAGCCAACATCGCATCGAATGATTTGTTGGTCATCCGCTCAGATGTCTTCACCTGAAGACAGGTGACCATAGCTGAGAATACTGACAGCTTATTTCCTGGGGTGACAACAACGTTGCATTGTTCCAACATGCGGGCCCACCGTTTTTCTTGTGCAGGTGAAAGTTCACAGAATGCACGAGCATTTCGTAGCATTGTTTCAATGTTGGTCAAACTCACTGGCTCCGCCACCACCACCTCCTCCTCCTCTTCCACCTGAGCATCAGGCAGATCAAGATGGTGATCTGCTGCTTCCACATAGTCAATAACATTGACGTTCACAGCTTCACCATGATGAACCCACCTAGTATATGATTTTGCACAGTTGACTGGGGTCTTGTAACTGAATTCATACAACTGCTACACGGGCAGAGCACATCTGATTTCGGACCACTGTACTCAGCTCTAATAAAGTTCATGAAGTTTTCAACCCCCTCGACATATGCAGCGGAGAATCTTCGAGCAGAAGTTATCCAAGTCCTGTCCATCTGTTAGACATACAAATTAGTTCTTCTACTGGATATTACAGGAAAAACATATATGCTTTTTTATGAAGTCCAGAAAAAAATACCTAGGTCGATGTCTAAAGCTATGGCAAGATATTTGGACGAGTAGATCTAAGTAATGAAATATATGTAAAGCTAATTCAGCAAACAGATTTGAGTGCCAAATTATGGCAGGCTGTTTCAGCAGTCAATGAGGCCGAGCACACAGCCATCGAACTATTGAAGGCCATCGCAGCAACAAAGATCGAGTATAAAATGGTGTAGAGCTATTTCACCTAACAGATTGGCTACTAGACCATGGCAATCTACATCACAATAAATATATGGCAGGATATTTTAGCAACTAATCGGCCTTGGCATGCCATCTCAGCTAAGCAGATTGAGTGCAGAATAGGGCAAGGAAGCTTCTTAAGCAGAGCATATTGACAGTAAACTACTTCGGCAAACAGTGAGATTAACAGCGTCTATCAGCTAACATTCAGCGCTACACCGACATGAACGGGGCCTCAGTCTAGAATGCGCGTACCGTGGGAGAAGCTGACCGCCGTGCATCTCCACACGAACGTCGCCAGCGATGGCGGCGCTGACCGCCGTGCGCCTCCACAAGAACGTAGCCAGAGGTGGCGGCGCGGCTAGAGGACGACAGTCTACGAGAGCGTACTGTGGGAGCGAGAGGATCGCCGAACCGCGGCGCCGACGTATCGGCGCGGCGGGGAGGGCGGCTTTGGCGGAGCGAATGGAGTGGAGGGGGACAGGGGGAGGGGGGTTTGGGGAATATTATTGGCTAGTTGGCCGAAGGGCGGTTGAATCGGATTTGGGGGGATTTTTGGGTGTGGGGGGGAGGATTTTCGTGCGGTGGGCGGGGGGAGTTTTGCACATGGTCGGTTTCTCCAAGTGCAGTCCCACGTGTCAGTGAAGAGGCAAGCCGAAGCGCGTTCCGTTTGTGTGAGCCGTGTGCAGGACCGAACGTGTGTGGGGTGCAATGCGACCGCGACAGGAGTGATGTGAGTGTACCGCCTTTTTTCCTTTTAAACTAGGTGCTTCGCCCCCTCAAAGAAAATTTGTTGCTTCGCGCGATTCATCAATACTACTACTAGTAATCCGGTAATCCCGACTAAAACGGCGCGGCCGGGTCTTTTCCCGCGCGATATGCTGGGAGGTTGGCTTAGTTGGGTTTTTTAGGACGAGTAATGCTACACCTACGTAATCCCAGTTACGTAATTAATGTAATGTGAAACGTGTGAGCTGTTGATTGTAGATTGGGGGGAGGGAGGGGCCCACCACCATGAAAATCAGGGGAGGAGAGAGAGAGGCAATTTACGTTAACCCTTTCGTAGGTTCCCGTAGATGTAGAAAGATGTGAAATGCGTGAATGTGTAGTGGACGTACTATTGGAGTGCCTAAGATAATTTGTGTATGTATAGACCCTATGTGTTTATTTTACTTCGCATGTTAGATTTGTCTAGGTTCAATAAAAAGCAGAGTTGGTGATGATGGTGTGCCTGTCATCCTGCAATATAGGCCGTCCGATCTATATCTAACGGATAGGAAGGAAACTATGACAATTTACCCGCACTCCTCTCCACATTTGCAGATAAGGCTTTCCCTCGTTCATCCTTTTCTCCCACAAGATCTTGATCTTCCGTGCAACGCACGGGCATCTTGCTAGTACTCCTACAATATGTATATTATTGTGAAAGTTCATATACACCGACCGAGATTAATGCAAACACGGCAGATTTTCATTACATTTCGAACTTTTATAGGACAGAAAAATAAAAGAAACCCGACCCTAAACCTATTCTACGGCGGCGACCGACGTCCTCCATCTGCGATCTCTATGTACGGGGGCGGGGTTCAAGACCCGTGAAGTGAAGGTGCGGTCTCCGGCGAGGAAGAGTAGAACACGGGATACAGACCGGCTAGTTGGCACACCATGCCCTGTCGCCTCCCATGCCCTACTCATCCTCGGAGGAGTCCCCGACCTCAGCGGTGCCGGACGGTGGACGGCGGCAAGTAGGACGCGTGGCTGACGGTGCTCCCGTCGTCAGCCGCCAGCGTGGCCACCGCTTGTGCGGTCGCGTCCGCGTCCGGCTACGCCGCTATTGCGTCGCGAGAGGTGACTTGAGCGAGGGCGGCGACCTCGAGCTTCATCCCCAAAGACAAGCTCTCCCGTAGAGCGTTCGCACTTGCGGTCATGGCGGATGTGGTGCCAGGTAGGAGGACGATGCGCTATGGTGTGGAGGTTAGCTGGGCGTTGCCGCTTTAAGTAGCGCATTCCGGTGAGGTCAAGCGTCTGGGTGCGTCATTAAGTCGCCGGAGTTGGTTCCTCGGGCACCGAGCCTCTTAACGACGACATACGAATGGACGACATGAATGCGGGCAGCTGGCACCGGCTGGGAACGCACCGCGCGACGGCGCGAGGGACGAGGGTTTTGGTGTGCCCGGGTAGTCAGCTGCGGTCATGGAAACGTTGGAGATGCCCTTTGCTCACATGCGATCCCCGCATGTCATTGAAAAAGCAAGACGACCCGGCATGGTCTCAGGTCCAGAGGATGCAGTTGGCCGCGCTACACCACTCCGCGGACGCGTCGCGGCGCCCCGTGCATCCTCGACGAGCCGGGTGTTGGGGTGTGTTTGGATTGTCGCCAAAGTGCACCTTACCAATATTTTGGTCATGACCCAAAGATTGGTCTTTGTTTGGATGGTTGCCATTTTTTGGCATGCCAATGAACTCTAGCCAACTCTAGTTCATTTTTCTTGCCAATGTCGGCCAAATCATGGGCAACCAATACCTCAACCAAAATTTTGGTCATGACCCAAAGATTGGTCTTTGTTTGGATGGTTGCCATTTCTTTGGCATGCCAATGAACTCTAGCCAACTCTAGTTCATTTTTCTTGCCAATGTCGGCCAAATCATGGGCAACCAATACCTCAACCAAAATTTTGGCTACCCAATGCTCTGATGGGGCAACCTTGGGCACAAACCAAACATACTGTTGGTCGTGCCACAGCACTAATGCCACCCTCGGCACACTGAAACCGACCGTGTCTAGCGACGATATGAGCGTGTCGCTCACCACGGTCGCCGTGTCCAGAGGCGGTGCTGGAGCTGCGCCTCGTTGTTGGCCCCAACGACCCACATGAACGGTTGTCGGTGGCGAGGAGGTCATGGGCCAGCTCCTCCATTGGACTAGTCTGCGCTACATCGTCCCGACGGGTGTGCCCCACATTTCGGTTTCCCTGTTTTCCCGGCCATACTCGAGCGTCAGTGCTCCGCGTTGCACATTAGGCCTTTCACTATGTAGGACAAGCGAGACAACTTATTGTTTATTTGAGCCGTTCAAGTATAATCATGTGGCGTTTACTTATTTCTCATTCCTCTCCAACCCTCTTCTCCATCGATGATGTCGCCCTCCTGCCGAGTCCATCCTCCCGCATGCCTCATTTGAACATTCCGCCGAATATCATTCGCATGTACCCACCCTAGTCCTCTTTCAATAGATCTCCGGACCCCGAGATGAAATCAAGAGGGAACGAGTGGGGGCACGTGATACCTAAGGCGGATTCAAAATTTTGAACCGGTGATCATAGCATCCGCAAATCATATATAAAGGGTATTCAATGTTCGTTTCATTTTTGAAACGTACAATATACTCCCCCTATCCTTTCTAGTTTACATATAAGTTTTATGTGTAGTCAAAGTATCTCTACTTTGATCAAAAAGGTATCAACATTCAACAACGCCCAATCAATATTGTTAGATTTGTACTCGAGATGGTTTCCAATTTGACTATTGACAAGATTAATAGTACATGAGATGTATAATGTGAAAATTATATCATTGGAAACTCCTTTCACATACGAATTTGACCGTATGCTTTGTGTAAGTTGCATGTCATATATTATTACTCTAACATTTGGTCAAAGTTAGCCTCGAAAAACGCATTAGACCCTGTATGCTTTGTGTAAGTTGCATGTCATATATTATTACTCTAACATTTGTGTAAGTTGCATGTCATATATTATTACTCTAACATTTGGTCAAAGTAGTATAGTGGAAGTGGATCCTCTGACGTAGGTATCCCTGCCTTACCCTCCTTGTCGGTCACTTACTGGCGGACCCCATACTTGCTAGGCCCCGCATGTCAGTTACTCAATGGGTTCAGCCACGTCAGGGGATCCTCATCCATAGTATACTCCCTCTATTTTTATTTACTCCACATAAAACGGAGGGAGTGGTGGTATAATAAATGACGCGGGCGGGGGAGGGGGAGGGACGTCGGTTTGCTCTCAACAACGGTCCCACAAGCGAGCGAAAACGCAAGACGAAGCACGTTCCATTCGGTAAGCGACATGGAGGGTCCAGCGTGCCGGGCTGCAACGCGAACGCGACAAGAGCGATGTACAGTCAAAACCGATTGACCGGTCATCACCGGAACCACTATTCACACCAGAACCTTTGCTGCTCGGCCTACGCCAGCCACTGCCCTAAAACCACACCAAATCTCCAGCCCATTCCCCCACCTTTCGATCCCCTAGCCCGCATCAAGCGTCCCCTAGTTTGCAGGAAAGCCATGGTGCGCCGCAAGATCACTTACTACAAGATGCTGACGCCGGAGCGCCGCGCAGAAATCGCGGCGGCGGTCGGCACCACAGACCTCCGTTCCCAAGCTCGCTTTGCGGCGGGCCAATCCCCGAGTTCTCTGGAGCCAAGCTACGAGGAGGAGGAAGCCGATCCAATGTTCATGGCGGAGGTCGCGGCGCAGAAGGCCCCCGATGGGTATGAGACGATGGACGTCGACTTCGTGCTGGCGTCCGAGTCCCCCGTGGTGCAGGCGGACCAGCGGTTCAACATGGCGATACCAAAGGAGGACCAGGAGGCAGAGGCTCAACTCGACGCAGAGCGCGCGCATGCCACTGCCATCGAGGCTCTCCTGCAGGTGGAACCGGATGTCATGGATGTGAACCGGGCGGCGAAGGCTGAACTTGAGGCGGAGCGCGCGGATGCCGCTGCCATCGAGGCCCTCCTGCAGGCGGAACCGGACGTCCTGGACTTGAACTGGGCGGCAGAGACTCGACGCAGAGCGCACGGATGCCGCTCTCATCGACGCCATCCTGCAGGCGGAACCGGACGTCCTGGACTTGAACCGGGCGGCGGAGGCTCGACTCGACGCGGAGCGCGCGGATGCCGCTGCCATCGAGGCCCTCCTGCAGGCGGAACCGGACGTCCTCGACTTGAACCGGGCTGTGCTCTCGTCCGTGCAGAGCGCCTGCACGCTCCGCTTGAACGAGTAGCTGGAGGCCGAGGACAACCACGGTGCAGAGACACACGTCGGCAGCGACGGCTGGTTCGCGCCGGCAGCCAAAGACGACGAGGCCGTATCTTTCCGCGAGCAGTGATAGCTTTTCTTTATGTTGTTGTTTTTATGGATCTTTTGCTGTGTAAAAACATATATTTGTTATGCAAGTCACCTGACTTGGGTCAGTCTACCATTTTAGGCGGTTGGATGAATATCCTACGTCTCCTAACCCTTCTTTCCTTCTTCCTCACCTCTTCTTCTTCCCCAACAGACCACCGCACGGGCCGTACGGATACTCCCCAACATGCGGTTGGATAAACATACTCTATGAACGAAAATTATGTGTCAGCGATAGGATGGCTGAGTTTGGTTTGTTCACATGCGACAGCACATGTCAGCGAGGGTGCGTTCCCTTGGTTGGGTTTGCGGCGTGCAGGAGCCACTGTGTGAGGGTGCGGTGCGACCGCGGCGTGCAGGAGCGACCGTGTGAGTTTGCGGTGCGACCGCGACAGCCGTGCGCAAGTGTACCTCCTTCTCATTTTGAAAACTTTAGGCAAGCTTGGCAAAAATGTGTGGCGAAGTTTGGCAATGCAAGGCCTAGACCCAAACAGGATAAGTACGTACGTACTAGGAGTACTAGTGTTAAAAAAGAAAGGCGGGGTTTTCCTTCGCGGGATTTAATCGATACAAATCCTCGTTTCACGTGTCAATTAATGCGTATTTTTTTCACCAAAGACCAAAGAGCTAACCATCTCACTCCTCATCGCTTGATTAATGCAGCGCCATGCAAACCAACCTTCTCACTTCCGCATGCATGCAGGGGATATTAATGTCCTTGGTTGCTAACCCCATCAATTTTTCCTCGATTAGTGTTAGTGGCCCTTTGCAAATTGTAATTTTTATATACTGGCCTTGTGTACAAAAAATAGAGGTAGTAACTATGTTTGACTTCCTTCCCCATTGCGGTGACATCGACGATATCTTTTTTTTTGGTGGTTTGGCGAAGTGCGTTCGACGGAGAACACCATTGAGGGAGACCACGGTAAGTCGTTCGCAAGTGCCGCCTGCAAGCCGAGACAACCGCCTTATTTGCATCCAGGAAGTCCTTTACTAGTACTACTAGGAGTACTAGTGCGGTGAGATGGTTTCTCCAAGAAGACGATGGAGAAGCGGAGTCAGCGAAGAGTGAAATGATGGTTGCTTCGTCCGTGCTTTTGTGATTTGACGCCTCACTGCTTTGTGATTTGTGATAGAAGGGACAAGGGAGTAGACTCTGTGCTCTATACTGTACTACATGCGTCCAAGCATGGGAGAAAGACGAGAGACGTTGAATTTTTCTATTCCTTCAATCAATCAATCAGGGAGCTTCGGTTCCATCTTTTTGGCTTTGGCAACACCGTCCACAATGGTTCCCACGATGCAAAAAGCTATTTTCACATTTGGCTACACATTGTGGATGCCCTTAACCATACCACTTGGTTTTGCTCCTATGTGCTATCTATACAAATCTCAATTATATTGATCTAAAAAATTATAGAATCAAGATTAGTAAAAAGGAGGTGATTTTGCCGCGCGGATGGCGGGGGAGGTTTCTTATTTGAGCAATGCTACATCCACGTAATGGTTTACGTAAAGTTACGAACTGATGTGATGTGGGACTATTTGATTGGATTAAAGGAGAGGATTAGGCCCACCCCACCTGAAAATCAGGGGGCATATATAGATTAGATGGAAAGTATACGTAGCAGCTACGTAGCCCTTTGTAAGTCTAGGATTAGGCTTCTTATTTTCGGAGGACGTTGTCCTGGCGGTTTGCTAACATGCGGTCCCACGTGTCAGTGCTTTACCAAGCCGATCTGCGTCCCACATGAGGCAGAACAACGGCAGAAGCAACATGTGGTTAAGTTGAAGAAGATGAGGGAGAAGCGGATTCAGCAACGAGTGAAATGATGGTTGCTTCGTCCCTCCAACTTAACTGCGGGAAAGGTGCAGCTTGTGATTTGACGCCTCATTGCTCATTACTACGCCAGCACCATGACTGGGGTGCTTCACCCCGGCTGCTCTGCACTGTATTCCGGTATGGCACGTGGACCCCGTAGCTTGATGTCCCACATGTCGGCGAAAGGGACTAGAAGATTTATGAAAGCGAGCGCTCCACTCTTACGACGGAGGAGTAGACGACACGACGGCCAGTGAACTGTCACTTGTAGTACTGTATAGTACTATAGTTTTGCTGTTTGGCACGATCCATCGATACAAACCCGATTAAACAGGAAAGGGCGGGATTTTTCCCGCGCGGTAGATGATACTGGCCATACATTTCAAAGGCAATTTTAATGTATGCAAACTGAATAATTATAAGTAACAATATGATATCTAGTAAAACTAAAAACACATATGATTTATTGTGTTAGAGTGTAGTAGTAGTGCTGTATTGCATAGTTGTTCGATGTAACATGCGAGAACGTGTAGAGATGTAGTTTTGAAGGGCCTACAGAGAGAAAAGAGTAATACGGTCACCGAACTTCAGAATAAGCTGATTACGGTCACTATATACGTTTTGCGGTGATTATACGGTCACTTGCTCATAGTTCAGCATCGGATTGCACTCTGTTGACCGGCCAAATAGTCTGCATGGAGCCATGTTGACTAGTTAAATTGACCACATTCCTTGTGGGTCCCACCTGTCAGTTCGCATAGGCAAAAGGTCAAATAAACACAAATTTACGCAGGCGCGACAAGGCTCCAACCCGTGCGCGGGAATCACCTGGTTGTGTATGCGTCTGTCAGGGCTTGATGTGTGCGCATGCACGTGTAGATTGAGCACTAGAGCGTGAGAGTGTGTGTTGGTCGTGTGGTGTACTGGTGTGTGCATGCATGCGTGCGTGTGTGCGTGTGAGTGTTGCGTGCGTGCGTGGCCGCGTGTGTACGTGTGAGTGTTGCGTGCGTGCGTGGGTGCATGTGTTTGTGTGAGTGTTGCGTGGATGCAGTTCGTGCGCATGCGTGCGTGTGTGTATAATCACCACGCCAGCTCATGTGTGTTAAAACAGACGGCTCAGCATACCAATACAAGGCCACCTTGTCCACTGTGCCCGCGGTCATGACTTCGAACCACCGTCCAAATATTTTTTTGTCATTTGTTTTCATCCTTACTAGCAAGATGCCCGTGCGTTGCATGTAACATCAAGATGCATTTGTAGACTTGTTTATCTTGTGAGAGAAAAGGATGAACGAGGGAAGGCCTTATTTGCAAATGTGGAGAGGTGTGTGAGTACCTTTTGCAAAATTGCCATAGTTTCTTTCCTATCCGTTAGATATAAATCGGACGGCCTATATTGCAGGATGGCAGGCACACCATCATCACCAACTCTGTTTTTTATAGAGTGTATTTTATGTATTTTATAAGAGTGTAGATGTAGAGTAGATACAAGTCGACAGGTGGGCACGATGGTAGTGAGATAATGTGATGCAACACTAGAGGTGCCACGTGGAGCGTTTAACTGGTCAACTAGTCATGTCATGAGCAAATACAGAGTTGTACGGTGAGCCCGTGACTGTATAATAACCACTAAACGTATCGTGCTTTCACTTCAAATACAATGATCGTCATTGCATATATCGCGAGAGAAAGATGAAACATGCGTGAATTTTCTGGGGGCTTACTTTTAGAGGACCTGGAGATAGTTTTGTGTGCATACGTGAAAGGGGCGTACAGGGGGTATGCGATGGAGAGAGAGATGCTCTTCGTTTCTCTTTATTATGAATAACTTTGTATATAGTATAAAAATATACAAATTCACAGTGCGGAATAAATATCATTGTGGGCACCATGCAATGCAAATTAGCGTTCCTACTCCTCCATATAACTTTGTAATGTTGTATATATGTAGAAACTCTAAAATAATTTTTTGGCCACACTTTATTCAAAAGGAATGTTGTATGCGAAAGAAACGTGAAGAGAGGGCTTTTTAGATCAATGGGGTACGTGATGTAACATGTGTGAATGTGTAGTTGATGCATTTGGCGGGGCCTAGAGAGGTATGTGTGTGTATAACGTATTCGAGAGAGGCATGGATAGAGGGGCCGACGGGGGGGCGTGGGAGAGATAGCACGAGAAATGAGAGTGGTCTAGAGAGAGAGAGATGAATATGACGTCACGACAAGAGATTCCATTCCCTTGAGTGTGTATATGCAAGGGGGGAGGGAATAGAGGCACTAGGAGAAATTTTCTGTGTGTGTGGTGTTTGTGTTGGTATGTGTGGGTGTGAGAAGATAATGAGACATGGGGGCAGAGGGTGTGTCACCGCGTGAGGTCCGGTGGGTCGAGGTGAGGCCCTTCGTTCGGTTCCGACCTGCGCCACATTGGTCGGCCCGTGACGCATTTAGGAAGACCCATGGATGACTAGTCATACAAGACAAAGATAGCAGAATTGTGAAGGACTCTGTGTCCACTGACAAAACCGGCTAGGATTTGTAACCCTAGGTTCTCGGACTAAGGTAACCCCTTTATCTCTGATATTACTATTCATCCAACCTAACTTTAAGGGGCATCCTACAGAATGCTCTGCTAGAATCATACTCGTCGATTAGGAAGAGAGGTGTGAGACAATGCGTGAGAGACAGGCGTAAAGATAATGTGCGTACATGAGACACGTAGGCAGGTCCATGTATATAGAAAGGGTCGATGAGGATTGTGCGTGTGTATGTTTGCGAGAGGAATAGTGCTTGTGATAAAGGTTAGTGAAAACAGTTGTAAATGGTTACGAGAGGGAGGGAGGGTTATATCTAGAGCATGTGTGCGAGAAAGACACCTCGGGAGAGAGTGTGTGAGCATGTGTGAGAGACCACCGATGGAGAGTGAAACTACACGTAAAAGACTGCTCTACACATTGATTAAAGATATAAATTGTATCCAAATATTAGGATGGGATCATGATATTTGCAATTCGCGTAAGGAGCGGTCATTGATCCATCAGACATCTAGATTCTATCGAATTTGAGCATGTCTATGTTATTATTCGACACAATTGATCCACATAGTTAGTATTTTGAACTCCAGACAATGCATCGCTTTAGCAATCGAATATAAACGTGTGTATAGTTCATGTTGTGTGTGTAAAGCACATTATACATACGAAAGTTACACAATGGACATTATAAATAGCTACCTATGAACTAGCATACATTTGAATTCTACTTAAGGTGGTTTAAAAAATTCGAATTCAACATGAAGTCCATTCAATTATTTGAATTTGATATCATGGCATTTGTAAACCATACCTAAATTATGGGGGCACCAATCTTTGCTCTGATTTTGTACATAATAGCATATGTAGTCGTGTACAAAATAGATTCAAATTTAGCTCCTCCATTCCAAAATAATCGTAGTTATAGGATTTTCTAGTGTCAAAATTTCAAAAAGAAGCGGATAATTTAATGAGGTTTTCAAACATACAAGGTCAAATATAACGTTGTCTATTTAGGTCAATCCTCATAGTTCAAGAGTACTCTAAACGTGAATGCTTGTGTTTCAAAATTTCGAACGGAGCGCCAAAAGAGCCTCTACTCGCCCGAAACCGCGTGAGACCAATGTTTGGTAGTACAAGGAAATTACTTTTCTAATAACTCCGACCCGTGAAACCTACCGGCCCGACATCCAAAGGTCTAAACCGGGGTAGGTTTGTAGCTTCATCTAGACGCCACGCAACCGCATCCGAAAAACATTCATACACAATGGCCGCCTAAGCACACATGCGCGCGGCCGAAATCGCTCCCGCCCACTATTTGGGACACCTGGGATTACCATCCTACCCCCGACCCGCAGTAGGTCCGAAATTTAAGAGGGGGCAAAGTTTGTACTTTCCCCAAATTTCAAACAAGTGCGTCCCATCTTCTGTTAAAAAAAGCCAAAAACAAGCGCGTCCCAGACCGAAACATGGTTCCCCCCACCCGTCCGATTCCCCATTCGTACTCCATGGGCGCCAAAACTACCTCTCCACTAGCCGCGAAACCCCGGCGTCCTCCGTCCGCCACCCCATCCCACCCATCAACCGCCGCCCTCCTCCATCACACCGAAGCCGATACCCCGACGTCGTCGTCCACCGCAACCTCAACCGCAACGCCCTCCACGGCTAGTAGTTGAAGCCGAGGCCGAGCCGTCCGTACCCAAGCCAGTTCAACCACGCCGTCCTGCGCCTCACCGCTGCCGCTCCAACTTCGCCACCCTCCACCGCACCGGAGCTGTTCCTACTACGCCATGCTTCGCCGCCTCGGATCTGCTTCCCCTCCGCCGACATACGGCCACGGCAACACAGTCAACAATTTGTCCATGGGTTCATCCAAGCCTGCACCCTCCAGAACATCGGTTTCCCCGGTAAAAAGAAGAAGATCGGCGCGACATGTGGAGGTGACCACACCGGCAACCGAAAAAGGTACTCCTCTTCCCCTATGCGTGCAAATCTTACGTCTCTGCTTGCACGGTATTCATCCCACAGAAGACACTAGTTGACCGCTTCTTCTTGATACTAGATGTTCCTAGTAACTCGCGATGCACAAGGTTTCTCCACATATACTATTTCACCTTAGCTAGAGGTCCGTCGCCCCCCTAAATTTCAATTTCTGGCCAGTTTATTCCCAATTAACAGAAGCATTCCCCGGCGTAACAGGCGCTAGTACGCCTATTACGCCGGGGAAGCAGCACCTTGGTGTTTATCTTAGGGGCGTGTGCGGCCTAGAGCTACTGGCGCCCGATCTAGAGGTCGTCCGGGATTAAAGGGATGGCCTGGGGGCGCTGCCAAGCACGGCGGTGGTGTGAGGTCGATGGGAGGGCGGCGGAGGCAGGGGTCTGGGCCGGTGGTCGCTGGCGGTTCGAGAAAGATCGTCAACAGTGACTGGCGGGAGGTAGACGAAGGCCATCTGCCCGTTCGTTATAGATCGGGTAGTTCATTAAAAAAATCGACTGACCTATTTATTTTCAGTCAACTGTTATCTTGATAGGACCACATGTGGTGGTGTGCTGGAAGAGTACCTGCATTTCCTGTGCTCATATATTACAAAATCATACGGAGTAGAATCTAATTTTGTTTGCCATGCAATGTTGTAGAGCTATCATATGTCTCCTGTCATTTATTTTTTAGCCACCTGCTATCTGCTACTTTTACAGTGCACTAGTTCTGCACACACTTCACCCTTACTCTCACTATTGTGTTTTTATGCAAGGGTATTTCAGACTCTGCTGCCATGAGAGAAGCCAAAAAGAAAAGAGAGAAGTCGCTCCAGCTTCGTGTGCGGGTAGGCAAGACACGTTACAACGCTATAAAGGGTGCAGTGTCAGCAGATGGAGACGGTAAACGTAGCTCTGGAGTTGATGACCTCGCTCGCAAAGAACCACCATCCCAGGTGCTTGCTTTAACTTCGCGGTGTCATATGTGGTTGCATGTTCCATATGGTGTCTAGCTTGTATTCGAAAGGCCGAAGTCGGTAAGATAAGGAAAGATATTTTTTTTACATGAACCACCATCCCGTGAGCACCAGAAGACAAATAGCTAGTCAGGGCACTGGCCGAGCCAGTGACAAGCCCAGCAAAGATAGGCATCACCTGGAAGCCAACTAAAAAGCTGCGATGGTGGCGAAGCAGCCCGCCTCCCACCAGGCTCTCAGGTCCTAGATGATCATGCTCACCACTCCAGCCGGATGTCTAGCTTGTATTGCTTCCAATTTGGTTAAATTGCATCTGCTTAGCTTACACATTATACCTTTGAATATGACATGCCTTTCTATTTTTGGTACATACTAGTACATCTGTGTATTAACCATGTTCTTACATCAAACTAATGTTCTTGTGTATCCCTCATCAATCACTTATGACGAGGCAGGCAGGCAAGGGGACTACTCCTCATTTAAAGAATGCAGCGTCAGCCTCCCGACATGATTCTCAAGAAACAGAAATGCTAGATGAAGATAGTGAACGTAGCTCTATAGTTGATTACAGCATTTCCACTACACTAGCATCGCAGGTGCTTGCTCTAACTTGGCAGCGTGATATGTGGTTGCATGTTGCATATGGTGTCTAGATTGTAATTCTTCCAATCTGGTTAAACTGCATGTGCTAGTCTGCTTAGCTTATACATTATACCTGTTAATGTGACATGCCTTCCTGTATTTAGTACATAGTACATCTGTCTATTAAGCATGTCCTTACATAAAACTATTGTTTTTTGTATCCCGCATCAATCAACATGACGAGACACCTTTAGTATATGCAGTGCGATATTAGTTGCATCTTTCATATGATTTATAGCATGCGCTGCTTCTAATTTGTTGAAATTCCATTTATGATGGGACGCTTTTAACTTGGCAGAGTCATATTGGTTGCATCTTTCATATGGTGTCTAGCTTGCATTGCTTCTTACTTGCTGGAATGGTTTCTGCTTAGTTTACACAAACAGTTGTGAACATGCCATGCCGTCCTGTTTTTCGTACATATTCCATCCTGGTATCATGTGTTTGCCTTACATCAAAGTAGTGATTGTCAGTATCATGCATGAATGAGTTCTGAAGAGAGAATTTTATTGCTTTTCCTTGTCGGTTTTACTTGACAATTCAAAATCAATAAAGCGGAAGGAAGTTAGCAAGGCAGCGGATAAAGGTGCTCCTTCCGAACGGAGGGCCTCTACAGTTTCTACTCCTCCACACCCCCAAGATGATTTCCAAGACAACACATGCATAGACACTCAACAAAGCTGTGTTTATGATGAGCACGTCTCCCCTAGTGCAGCATCACCGGTGCTCCCTCTAACTTGGCACTGTTACATGTGGTTGCATGTTATGTGTGATGTCTAGCTTGTATTGCTTCTAATTTTGTTGAATTCCATCTGCTTACTTTACACATTATACTTGAATAAGACACGTGTTCCTATTTCTAGAACATACAATATCTATCTATCACACCATGTTCTTACATCAAATTACTACTGTTGTGTAACCTGCAACAATCACTTATCATAAGACACGTTTGACTTCGGAGTGTGATATAGGTTACATCTCACATTCTTTTCTAGCTTGTACTACTAATTTGTTGAAATGGCACTTATGACGAGATAGTTTTAACTTGGTAGAGTGATATTCGTTGCATCTTTCATATGGTGTCTAGCTTTCATTGCTTCTAATTTGTTGAAATGCCTTCTCCTTAGTTTACACATCATAAGCTGTGAATATGCAATGCTGTGAATATGCAATGGCACTAATGACGAGAGACCTCTAACATGGTAGTGTGATGTTGTTTGCATCTTGCATATGATTTATTTCCTGTACTGCTTCACATTTGTTTAAACACCATTTATGATGAGACACTGTTAACTTGGCAGAGCGATATTTGTAGCATCTTTCATATGGTGTCTACCTTCCATTGCGTTGCTTCTAATTTGGTGAAATGTCTTCTTCTTAGTTTACACATCATAGTTCTGGTTATCTCTTCCGTCCTGTTTTTCATACATATTACATCCTCCTATCATGTGGTTGTCTAACATCAAAGTTCAGTTTGTCTGCATCATGCATCAATTTGTTCTGAAGAACTAAATTGTTATTCGTTTTTCTTGTCGGCTTGACTTAACATGGCACAGAGAAAGAGGAAGAAACACAGAATGGCAGGGAATGAGAAGCGGATGAATCCTGCAGATTCTGCTGGTACTGATGGTGCAATAGAAGGTCAAAGTCCAGCGGAAAATTCTACAAACACGGCATCCCATGCTACACGAGTTGCAAAAAAGCCAAACAGAAACAAATAGCTGCCACCAAACAAGCAGAGACAGCCCTAGTTCTTGCAACACCTACCACAGTACTACCAGCTGCACGACCTACTCGTGCGTCAACTGAGCTAGCAGCACGTTCCCAAGCTCCCTTGCCACCTGACACTACTTCCCAAGCACTCTTGACACAAAGACGACTTGGCAATATCAGATGAACCTTGTGAGCTTCAACAGCAAGAAGGTAGTTGTTGGAGTCAAGTTATAGTTGCATGCTTCTTTATATGTAGTCTCACAGTTTGATGTACACTAACACTTCCTATGTTCGTTGTTGGACTAGCACCTAGGCGCAAGAGGAAACAAACATCAGGGATAATGCTCGATAGGTTAACTAAATCTAGAGGAGGAAGAATGGAGATCCGTTTTGAGGCAGGTTTAAAAAGGCCACGTGATGCTACAGAGTCAGCCAAGTTAGTATCAGAGGCAGCGGTTGCCGTTAGGTGTCATGTACGTATCCTCCCAACATGGATTCAGTACAGGAATGACAAAGACGAAACCCAGTTCAACACCTTCCTCGACCATTTATCTGTAAGTATGGTTATGTATGGAAACTAGTAATATCGTCTTGCTCTGTCCCATACTTTCTAAGTTGCTGATAATGAGACTCCCATAATTTTCAACAGATGAGGTTCAAGTTGGATAGCCAAGATGATGCAACCAGACAAGCTTGCACCCATGTTTTCAAGTCTGCTCTGCGACAGTATCGGTATAACTTGAGGAAAACTCACTTTGAAGGCAAGGCTAACAGTGAACTTTCCCAAACATCTCCAGTGGAAAATATATCGGATGAAGACTAGAGGGGCCTTGTTAAACACTGGTCTGATCCGAAGTATCAGGTACATTATATATATGTGATCAGATCACATGTTGAAGTCCTATTTACGCATATGCCACACAAATCTATCTTCTTGTAGGTGAACTGTTCAAAGAACAAGGCCAACCGTACGAAAGTGAAATTCCAACAGACGACAGGATCTCGTAGCTATATTGCACACTTCGAGGCTCTTGTAATTAGCTGTTGTTTCACTCTTTTCGCCGTACCATATTATCAGATCTATATTGACTTGTTCGAAATGCAGAGGAAAGCCCGCAAGGACCAAAAAGTACCTGAACCAAATGTTGTGGAAATCTTCAAGGACTATCACACCAGCAAGAAGAAGGGCATGACTACACCACTCAAAGCCGATGTTGTAAGTCCTTATCCTCATGCCTTTTAACTACTACTTACTCTGACTTGTGCCTTGAACTGCATGGTTTGCAGCCAATGTCTATTACTCTTTTCAATTTTATACACAATTGTCTTAGCGTATCATTGCACCTTACAAGGTTTAAAAGAGAGGAGTGATGTTCCTTTGATCTTGACCCGTAATCTAGTTCCGTGCTGGACTTGCCCACACAACGTTACAATTGCCTGTTTGTCTGTTCTCAGTTGTTTTGTGATATGAATGATGTCATACTATGCTTACCGTATTATAAACTTCGTCTCTTTATCCTTAGCCCTCAATACAATGTGAAGAAATAGACAATACATTAGCGATGGTACATGGTCATATGTTTGGAACCTGGTTTTATTATGTACTTTACAATAAAATACAACTAATATTTTACATGGGTTCACCAGAATAAGTTCTGTATATAGACCAAAGCTATTTTGTTTGGTTTTGCTGCCTCCTTAATATCTTCTGTTCTGGTACTACTAATGTAAAACCTCAACTTTTCAGCGAGCTATGGAAGAAATGGTGGAAGCGCCACCTTCTGAAGGTGGCGAGGCAACTATAACCGCAATGTCAGCTCTTGCTGCAGTGGGTCAGTACCTGTCCACTAACAGTGCCAAAAGCACGTTCCTGCGTAATACTGGGTTGGTTGTTAAGGCAATATCGTCCAAAATGCCTCATGATCAAGATATGCAAGCTCAAAGTAATGTTGTATCTGCGCTCAGACACAAGTCCATTCCCTAACAAAGACCCTTTGTGAAACAAGGAGAAACATTGCTCAATGTCGTCAAGATATGCATGGTTTTGAAACCAGACTATCAGACATTTGCTATGTTGTTCAGGAGCCTAGGAGAAATGAAGGCGAGGGTTATGGTGCTCCATCAGACAATACAGCATGAAAACGTAATAGTCAGGTCAAATGAACTGAGCTTCTGAACTTCTGGTGGTGCATTTATCTGCTAGACTGTTAAGTTTTATGCCAACCTTCCTTTTGTTATATAGTTGTAATTTGTTTTGGTGCGATACAAAATTTATTCTTAACGTGCAGCCACCGGCTGAAGAAAACAGCAAGCCATTTTTGTATAGTGTAGGGTGTTCCCTATATTTGCACTGGTGGCGATCTTTGATGCCGAGTGGATGTAATCTGTGCAATCGCCTTAATAGCCTAGCGTTAGTTTCGGCCTTATTTATTTCCTAGTCTTCTTTTTCCCTGGTTTGCTAGTGGCCGCAACTACCATGGGCCATATACGGGCCGTAGGATCCATGGGTCTCCTACGGGCCGTCGATAAATGGGCCTCTAATCGGTTGGCCTCGGGTCGTCGGATAAATGGGTCTACATGGGCCGTAATCGGGGGTAATTGGTATCGGCCCAGCACAGTAACAGGTCGTTAACAGGCCGTAGGACAGCAAAGGCTTAATTCTGTCACAGGCATAACGGGTCGTTAATGGGCCAGAATATAGGATGGGCTGGAAACGGCGCAACGGGTTAACAGGCCAGAAACGGGCCGACTCTTGCCATGGGCCGAATTTGGCCATTAGGGTAACAGGCCAGTAACGGGCCGACTCTTGCCATGGGCCGAATTTGGCCCATTAGGGGAACAGGCCAGTAACGGGTCGACTCTTGCCATGGGCCGAATTTGGCCCATTAGGGGAACAGGCCAGTAACGGGTCGACTCTTGCCATGGGCCGAATTTGGCCCATTAGGGGAACAGGCCAGTAACGGGCCGGAAGTAATCGAGGGCCGAAAAGGAGCCCAAGAACATATAGGCCGTCAATAGGCCGAAAGCTAACACGGGCTGGAAACGGCCCATGTAAATCACGGGCCGTTAACGGGTATAAAGAAAATTACTGTTCATTATGGGCTAGAGTCACCGTGGGCCTGTAAAGGGCCGAAAGATACGAAGGCCTCATATGGGCCGAAAGACGTCGTGGGCCATACATGGGCCGAAAGTGAAATGGGCTGGTGTTATATTCGACGGCCCACATGACGTTGTTGGGCCGATTTCCTTTAGGGCCTAACGGGCCGTGAGTTAACGGGCCGTAAAATGGGCTATTTGCGAAGAGACCATTAACAGGCTTTTCATGGGCCAGCCCGTTCCCGTTAACTTTTGACCAAGTCAAACGGGCCGGCTTTGTAAGATAAATGGGCCAGTGGTGGGCCGTGGCACGTGTCGACATATCATAGGCGCCTATCTGACCCACTGACGAGCTGACACGTGTTTCGTCCGGCCAATAAGAATTTTACACGTGGAAATTTCCCATTGGTCGGGGCTGTTAACGGGTTATCGGATCCAAAACCCGACCCGGTAGCTTAACGGCGTTCCATTACGGTGGATGCCACGTGTCGGTCACCCTTGACGAAAGCACTTCTGTGACGCGCGATTTATCATCATGGAAGTGGACACTTCCGTGATGATAATTTTGGTAATGTCATGGAACACTTCTACGACAGCACAGGTACGACTATCTTGATTCTGTCATAAAATCGTCATGGATGTACATGCATGACAAAAAACGCGACCTACTTTGACAAACACGTATCATCACGGAAGTGTTTTTTTTTGTAGTGAAGTGGGGAAGCAGCTGAGCAGCCATCCTCGTCGGTGGTCAGCGGCTTCTCCAGGCCCTTCTTGTACAGTGACTTCAGCGCCACGCTGGACCTCTTCTCAAGAAGCGAGAAGGCCACGCAGTCTTCGGCCAGGACCTTCGTCTTGGCGTCGAGCTCGGCCTCCCTCGCCTTTGCCTTCGGCTCCAGCTCCCCCAGCTCGGCATCGCGGCCTTTGATGGCGTCCTCCCGAGCCTTCATCTCCTCCTCGTTCGCTTTGCGGTCACGTGCTTCTTTTGCGCGCTCGTCGTGCAGGCTCTTCAGCTCACCCTCCAGCTTTCGGCAGCGGTCGCGGGCGGCCTCGGCGTCCTTCAGCGCCGCCTCGCGATCGGCCGCAGCTCTGGTGGCGGCCTGCTTCTCCTTCTCAGAGGTCGGCGCGGCCTGGCTCAGCGACGCTCGAACTGCCGAGTCGGAGTGAAGCCAGCCTGAGGCCAGCTCCAGGCGCCCGGCCACTAGGTGCGGGTCCGCGCCTAGGAGGTCTTCCCGCAGCTTGGCCATCCCCGAGAAGACACGCTCCAAGACTGCGGAGGAAGCAAAAGAATTTGGGGCCAGAGGCACAGCAGGAGGAGGAAGCGACGTCGTTACCAGAGCCTGGAAGATCGAGGGCTCCGGAGCCCTTTGGACCTCATCAGCCGAGCCGGATGCCGGCACTTCCGGAGCCAGCGGGGCCACGGGGGCTGATTCCTCCTGACGATGCTCCTCTTGACCTCGCGAGGGCGACCGGGCTGGGGAGGTGCGAGTGCTATCGCCTCTCTTCTCTGCAGAGGGGGCACGGCCGCGGCATCCTCCTTCCTCTTCTTCGTTGAAGACATCAGCCTGATCAACCAAGGGCGAATGTCAGAAAATAGCAAGTACAAGCAGGAACCAGACGAAGCTCGAAGCACTTACTGATCCACTGCGACATAGTCCACCTTCCACTTGGGGAGCCTGAAACCCGAAAGCGTTGGGGCCTGAGGAGTGGGCACACGGGCTCCGGGGGCAGAAGACAGCGCAGCAGAAGGGCCGGAGCCAGCCTCAGGCGGTGTCAAGACGGAGGCAGCATCTCGAGAGACCAGCGGCGATCTACCCCTTGTCGAGATAAGGGGCAGCTCCCTCTCCTCCTGGCGGGCGTCGACCTCGGCGTCGTCTGGCAGAGCGTGGAGGATGTCGGCCTTGCTCAAGGAGGAGTTCTCCCCCTGATCCTCCGGGGTCCCCTCCGAGTCCTCCTCCCCCTCTTCCTCCCCGCGGGACTCGCCAGAAGACACCTCCACCGGCTTCGGCGTTGCAGAGGCCCCAGCGAGCGCCGACGGCACCAGCCCGCGCGCATCAAAGGTCGGCCTGGAGGCAACGAATTGCTCCCAGTCCTTGCGGTGGAACAAAGGAACAAAGGCGCTCGGCAGGTACTCTTGGTTATCCCCAACCAAGAGGCGTAGAACTACAGTCAGCTCGTCATCAGGCAAGGCCGCCGGGTTCAGACGAATCGTGTCTTCTTCATCTCCAAGCTTCCATAAAGGACGCGCGCGCGCCTGAAGTGGAGCAACGCGCAGCGTCAAGAATTCCTTCAGGAGCATGGCCCCCGTCACCTTGGCCGCCTTCGCATTGCCCGGCTTCAAATCGATCTTCATCTGCTCCAACACTGACGACGCCCGCTCGTCGGCGAGCTCTACACGAGACCACCCCTTGTCAAATTGGGGCGCCTCCGTCGGCAGTTCCAAGCATGGATGGACGCACTTGGCACTCATCATGACCCATTTGGCCCTGATGTTGTCAACCCTCTTCCCGGTGTTCGAGATCGAGTTGGCCTGGCCGGCCGCGATGAAGTTGGCGCACCCAGAGATATGGCCGCCAGTGAGGTGGAGGAAGAAGAAGTGGAGCAGCAGTGCCACAGACGGCATCACGCCCAGGTAAGGCGAAGATAGACAAGAGAATAATGGAGTTGGAATGGAGATGCAGCGCCTGCAGCCCGAAGTGGTCGAGGACCTTGAAAAAGAAATCAGAAAAGGGGGAACCAACCCGGCGGCGATGCTGCTCGTGAAGAAAGGGAAGAAGGTGCTTCCCTCAGGCTCCGGTGCGTCGGAGGCAAGCCGGAGCTCCGTCTTCCCCCTCTCGTTGCTCTCCCCCGCTGTCAGCAAGCGCGTGGCGGCGAGGTTCTTCTCCGTGACGTTGGGCGCATCAAGGGCTGGATCGAACCAAGCCGGCGCCAAGGAGGACTTGACCTTGCGCGGCGCCATTGGTCGCAGATGCGGAGCGAGGTTGGAGCGGATCTAGAAGTTCCGGCAGCAAGGAGCGAGAAAGGGGATCTGGAGCAAGGCGAGGAAGAAGCAATGAAGGCAAGCACTGTCTGCGCCAGCCTTTTTGTCTAGACAGGCAGTTGCCGAGGCAGCCTCGGGAAGCAGAGACACCCACATCCAATCAACTGCCACGCGTCAACCGAGGCCGCAGGCTTTTGGGGCCCACGGCGCTCCGCGCTTGACCTTTGGCTTCGCCTCGAAGCCAAGCCCGAGCGCACCTTGGGCCCGGGGGCTACTGTCGGTGTTCTGGGAACGGGGGTCCCCAGACTTGCCTGCCTGCGGCCCACGGCGTGGCTGAGCGAGTAGGCCTGCACGGCCCATCTTCATCAACAAGGCATTCAAGACCCTCGCGAGGCGGGCGACGCAAGACCTCCTCAAGAGCGGCCTCGCCAGGCAGGCTCACGAGGGGTGGAGAGATCAAGGCAAGGCAAACCTCGCGAGATCCTTGTGACGTGAGCCATGACGATCGAGACCAGGCGGGCGCCAGCGCGCAGCGTCCTTGTTTCCTCTTTGCTGCCAAGGGGGCAAGCGCAGGCGCGGAGTACCGAGGCTCCAAGCAAAGGTTTCCATATCGGTGCAATGAGACCAAGACCTACAGGACGGCAAGACGGAGGTCACCATGGAGCCCAAGACGGCGTCACCACCAGAGCCTTTTGCAGGTGAAGAACGCTTTTGTCAGGATAAGTTGTACTAGCTGTCCCCTTTCAAATTGGCTGTTGTTGGCTCCCTTCCCGCTAAATATTTGGGGAGAGGAACAGGGCCTATATAAGTAGAGCTAGCTACCACAGCAAGAGGCATCGAGTCCTCACCCACACAAGTTCGCCGAGCACAAGAACACCTCAACCTCAGGAGGCTGTTCTTCCCCTTTGTACTGTTCATCATCAGCCCAAGAGGCAATCCACCACCACCACACTGGAGTAGGGTATTACACCACAATGGTGGCCCGAACCAGTATAAATCTTGTGTCTTTCTGTGTGGCGAGTTCGTCGAGTTTGTCCGCGACATCTTAGAGAGCTAGGGCGTGGATTGGTAGGGAGGAGATCTTCGCGCGCACCCCAGTGTTCGAAACTTGAGGGTTTTGCCGGAACCCGTGATCCGACAGCCGTTGCCGGGGAGCATAGCTATATTTGTTGAGTTACTTGGGATTATTATCATATTATCACTATGAAGAATCACAAGGATCCAAAGACTAAGATATTTCCCTCAAAGACGTGGGGAGGTAAGGAACTGCCATCCATTTCTGCTTTAGATTCACCTTCTGTTATCAGTAAACTTGCAACACCACCACATGCTACTATGTCGCAAGTTATTGATGATGCTACTTCTGCTATGGATAATTCTTATGATGATGCTAGTACCTTGCTTGATAATGATGATGTGCCACTTGGTGATTTTCTTGATGAACAAATTGCTAGAGTAATACAACATGATGTTGTCGAATCTGATGATGAGCTTGAAACTGAAACTCCTGAAACACCTGCTAGACCTAGCCTTCCTAGATATGAATTTCCTAAGGTACCGGAAGGTTATGTTATGAGTGAAGAAACAACTAGAGATATTCTTGGTTGCAATGATAGAGATGATCTAGAGAAATTACTATGCAAGTATAAAGAAAAATCTTTGAATGCTAGAATGAAATGTGATCCTAAGTTTGCTACTTCACCTATGTTTATTGATGATAAGGATTATGAATTCTCTGTCGACCCAGAGTTAATCACTTTGGTTGAATCTGATCCTTTCCATGGTTATGAAACTGAAACTGTTGTGGCACATTTTACTAAGTTGAATGATATAGCCACCCTTTTTACTCATGATGAGAAAACTCGCTATTACTTTATTCTCAAATTATTTCATTTCTCATTAAAGGGTGATGCTAAAGCTTGGTACAATACTCTTGGTCCTGGTTGTGTGCGTAGTCCCCAGGATATGATTTATTACTTCTCTGAAAAATATTTTCCTGCTCATAAGAAACAAGCTGCCTTGCAGGAAATATTTAACTTTGTTCAAACTAAAGAAGAGAGTCTCCCACAAGCTTGGGGGAGGCTTTGCCAGTTACTTAATGCTTTGCTTGATCATCCTCTTAAGAAAAATGAAATACTTGATATCTTCTATAATGGACTAACCGATGCTTCTAGGGACTTCCTAGATAGTTGTGCTGGTTGTGTTTTCAGGGAACAAACTATTGCTCAAGCCGAAGAATTATTGGATAACACAATGAAAAATTATGATGATTGGACTCTTCCTGAATCACCGCCTAAACTCACTCCGAAGAAGAGGGGTATATTATATCTCAGTCCTGAAGATATCCAAGAGGCAAAGAAATCTATGAAGGAAAAAGGTATTAAAGCTGAGGATATTAAAATTTTACCTCCTATTGAAGAAATACATGGGCTTAATACACCACCACTGCCTAAGGTGGTAGAGGTAAATTCTCTTATGAAGTTCAATGAAAATGACAATCCTCACAATATGCATCCTAGTCAATGCCTTCATGAGTTTGAAAACTACATTAGAAAACAAGATCACTTCAATGCAAATGTTATGAAACAACTGAAATACAACTCTGATATGATTGCTCACTTGAGTGACTTGTTATTTAGAATTTCAAATGATGTTAGAGGTGTTGGAAAACATGCTTCTATGGTACAAACCCAGTTAGAACAAGTTGCTAAATCACAAAGAGAATTACTTGATGAAATGAATCATAATATGCATGACTTTGCTGTTAGAGTTGCAACTAGAGGAGGTAAAATGACTCAGGTACCACTTTATCCTGAGGGACACCCAAAAAGAATTGAACAAGATTCACAAAGAAACAACACTAATGCACCAGATCCTTCTAAAAAGAAAAAGAAGAAGAAAAATGATAGGACTTTGCATGCTTCTGGTGAACCTGAAATAGAGAAACCTCCTGATAATGAAAATGAAACTTCTATCTCTGATGCTGAAACTCAATCTGGTAATGAACATCCACCTAGTGATAATGAAAAAGACAATGCTGATGTTCATGAAGATGCTCAACCAAATTAAAAAGAACCAGATAATGATGTTGAGATAGAACCACCTGTTGATCTTGATAACCCACAACCTAAGAATAAAAGATATGATAAAAGTGACTTTGTGGCTAGGAAACACGGTAAAGAAAGAGAACCGTGGGTTCAAAAACCTATGCCTTTTCCACCCAAATCAACTAAAAAGAATGATGATGAAGAATTTGAATGCTTTGCTGAAATGCTCAGGCCATTCTTTTTGCGTACTCGCTTGACTGGCATCTTGAAAATGCCTCCTTATGCAAAGTATATGAAAGACATCATCACTAATAAGAGAAAAATACCGGAAGCTGAAATCTCCACTATGATTGCTAATTATACTTTCAAAGATGGAGTACCTAAAAAACTTGGAGATCCGGGTATACCAACTATACCTTGCTCTATCAAAAAGAATTATGTGAAAACTGCTTTGTGTGATTTAGGAGCTGGTGTTAGTGTTATGCCTTTCTCTTTATATAAAATACTTGACTTGAATAAACTCACACCTACTGAAATATCCTTGCAAATGGCTGACAAGTCAATTGCCATACCTATCGGTATCTGAGAGTATGTGCCCGTTGTTGTTGCTAATGTTACTATTTTGACTGACTTTGTTATACTTGAGATGCCCGAGGATGACAACATGTCGATTATCCTTGATAGACCCTTCTTGAATACTGCAGGGGCTGTTATTGATTGCAATAAAAGCAAGGTCACTTTTCATATTATGGTAGTGAGCATACGGTGCACTTTCCGAAGAAACAATTCCAAGTGAATGGTATTAATGTTATTCAAAAATCTCCGACAATCACTATTGGAAGTTTTCAAACACCTCTACCTACTGTCAAAAAGAAATATGAAATGCTTATTGTTGGGGAGATGCATATCCCCATTGAGGAAACTTAGTGATTTACGAAAGTTCTTCGGTTTCATGCTAATCGAAAGTGGTTGTTAATAAGACCTGATCAACCTTATTAATGAATCATTTTTGAATGGTACGAAGTTGATGAATTTAGTAACCACTACTTTCTGTCCCTACTTTTTATTCTCTGTATTTATTAGTTAAATAAAATAAAATGCCATGCTTTGTCTGTTTCTGAATTTCCCGTGCAATAAAAAATGACCCAAAAATAAATGTTCTCAGAATGCTCTGAAAATTTTATATGATTTTTTTCTGAATATTTAAGAATTTTTGGTGCAAATAATATCAAATGGAGGTGCACCAGGTGGGCACAACCCACCTGGGCACGCCAGGACCCCCAGGCGCGCCCTGGTGGGTTGTGATCCCCACGTGGGCCCCCTCACTTATTTCTTTAGCCCACATCATCACTCATCTTCAGAAGAAAAAAATCCCCATTGCTCTCTCTCTCGTGTTCTTGAGCTCAAATCCATGGATTTCAATCTCTTTGCTCGAAGCTCCATTTCCGAAACTGTTTCAGTGATTTGTTGCTTGGTATGTGACTCCACCACTTGTCCAATTAGTTTTTGTTTTAGTGGTTTATACTTTGAATAATTACCTACTCTTGGTGCTGATGTAGATGTGCTTGCATGTTGAATTCTTAGTGTTCTAAGTAGTTTGAATGCTTGCTATGGCCTCTATGTATCCCTATGAGTAGTTGCTATCAACTTTGTGAAGTTTTGTTCGAAAAAATTTGTGAACTAAAAATTCAGATTTCGTTCATAGGAAAAATTGTACACGGACATGAATATCTTCAGGAAATTTGGCTCTAAGAAGAACTCCAAGGGTGTTATTGGGGAGTCTTCTGACAGTGATCTCCACCCTCGGAGGTTGGCGGAGGTACGGCCGTGCGAATGGCCACACACCCCGTTCCTGCAGGAGGCTGAAATTGATGAGGAGTTCATGCAATTTATTGCTAATGCCGGCCTCACCGACTTCATCGCAGATGAGTGTGACCAACACCAAATCCTCACAAACATCTTTGTTCAAAGTTTTACTTTCCTACCTAGGAATAATCCTCCTGAAGTGAGCTTTAACTTATATGCTGAAAACCATCAGATACCACTTACTGAGTTTTGTAACATATGCATGATCCCGTCTGATGGGAGCTTGGCTGAGCCTAGGCCAGCTGAGTTTGAGGCCTTCTGTCGCACTTTGACAGTGGGTGATGAGAGAAGAGTGTCAGCTATGACTGCCGGTGGCTTACATTTTCCTGTTGTTCGTTACTTTGCACTCTTCACTACCAAATGTTTGCTTGCTAGAGAGAAGGTTGGTGCACTTAGTTCACCAGACCTTGCAGTTTTACGTCGTGCACTTGAGGGCGACAACACGTATAGCTTGGGAGCTATCGTGGCTCGTCGCCTGCATCTTAATAAATCTCAAGGTAAAATACATGGTGGGATTTTTGCTACTCGGTTGGCGGCTCACTTCGAGGTTGAGATACACCCTCATGATTACCCCCTGACCAAGGTTTACCTAGACCGTGCAGCCATGGAACACCATCACTTTCTTGATATCGAATCTCCTAACATCCCTATTCCATATAACCTGGTTTTTAGCGTGAGGCCTCCTGATGTTATTCCATTGCCTGCTCCTGCTTTGTTTGATTCTGTTGCCAGGGGCGGATATAGGATTATGCCTGCGGACATCATCGCCTACCGGAGCGCCCAAGCTGTTGCTGCCGCGCAGGCGGAGCCTCAGCAGTGGGGTGAGTGGATGCCCGCTCCTCAGGATCCCTACTACCATCCAGGCTACTGATTGACTACCAAGTTAGGCCAAAAGCCTAAGCTTGGGGGAGTACGTGTTTCTCACCGACATTACATTCATGTTCACTTATATCATTCTATTTGTCGGTGTTCACACTTTTTCATTGTATCATCCATGCTTAGATTTATTTTCTTGCTTTCTTCTTGTGTGTTTGAAAAACTTTAGAAAAACAAAAAAAATAGCTGTAGTAATTTACTTTCTATGCATGCTTAGTAATGGAACTAAAAAGGAGAAAACCCAAAAAGATTTCCTTGTTCTTATTTTGCTTGTTGGGAGCTTTTTCGTGTAAATAGTTTTTCTCATTTTTGCTTTTTATTTGCTTGTTCAAGAAAACCAAAAACTCCAAAAATATTTGGGTGTGTTTCTCTGAATTTATTTTCTATTTATTCGAGTCTTACCGAGGAGAAGACCACGATGAAAATGTTGAGTGGCTCTCATATGAATAACTGTTGAACTAATAAGAGCCCATTTTACCTTGTCTTCTCCTGTTGAATAAAATGTTTTGCAGATTCCAGCTTAGTCCATGGCGCTCTTGCACTATTATTATTTTCATATCATTCGGTCGTGCAAGTGAAAAACAATAATGACGTCATTCGATGAACTGGCCATGGCATAGAGAAACTGGTATGAACTCGACTTGTTCTGTTTGTGTAAATATGTTTAACCTAGTATCCAGGCTTCAGCCCGTTATGGTTAAACATGTTTGCAATGAAAATTAGATATTATAGTTTCTCATGCCATGCATAAGTAGCTGGGAGTTGACAATGATTTATCTTGGATATCAACATAGCGATAAAATGATTGTGATGTAGTATGATGATATGGTATCCTCCTCTGAATGTTCGAGTGGCTTGACTTGGTACATGTTCATGCATGTAGTTGAATCAAAACCAACATAGCCTATATAATATTTATGTTCATGGTGTTAATATCCTACTCATGCTAGTGTCCAATGTTACTTATGCATAATGCCTGGTTATGATCGTTGTTGCTCTCTAGCTGGCCGCTTCTCAGTCTTAATTGCTAGCCTTCGCCTGTACTAAGTGGGAATTCTGCTTGTACATCAAAAACCTTGAACCCAAAGTTATTCCAGATGAATCCACCATACCTACCTATATACGGTATTACCCTGCCGTCCTAAGTAAATTTGCATGTGCCACCTCTAAAAACTTTTAAAAATTATCCTTTTTGTGTGCCTGGATCGTTCATGGAACGACAGGAGGTGGTCGATATCTTCCGTGCTAAGCGGGTTATTCTCAGGTCGAGTGTTTATTCACTCGCCATCGCACGAGAAAATGGGCGGTATTAGGGATGCCCAATCCCAAACTGCAAACATGAAAAAGAGTTCATCTCTTGAATAATCAAACAAAAACTCCCAATGGAGTCAAAACCTTTACTTTTACCGCTTGGGAACCGCCACTAGCATGCTTAGCATGGAAGATGTTGATAACTGATAGTCGTGAAGTGAATAAGAAGGGTGCATGTCTCAGAATATCATTTATCTCTGTTTTAAAAGTTGAGCTCTGGCACCTCTGCAAATCACTGCTTCCCTCTGCGAAGGGACTTTCTATTTACTTTTATGTTGTGTCATCACCTTCTAAAAACAAGCGCCAGAAACTGAGTAGAGCATAGCTGTCATGATTTATGCATTGTGTATAGCTAATGTTGGGTTCATCATGAATGGATCTTTTCTACCATGAATTACAATGTTTAGTCGCTGCTTGAACCTTGGAGGTGCTCTGCATTTATGTTTTGCCGTCTCAGAAAGGGCTAGCGAGATACCACTATTGTCATATTATATCATGGTTGTTTTGACAACGTGTTGCCGTTTGAGATATTTTATTATTGCTCGCTAGCTGATTATGTCATTGATATGAATCATTATAATCTTTAATATTACTGTTAACATGGTAAGTTATAATGTTGGATGAAAACCTGGGTGTTGTTTAAGCTTATTTATGCAAACAAGAGCAAAAGAGTTCGTAAAAGTTTTTCTTTCTCACTTTCAGTTTATCAACTGAATTGCTTGAGGACAAGCAAAGGTTTAAGCTTGGGGGAGTTGATACGTCTCCAACGTATCTACTTTTTCTCATGCTTTTCCTCTTGTTTTGGACTCTAATTTGCATGATTTGAATGAAACTAACCCCGGACTGACGCTGTTTTCAGCAGAACTACCATGATGTTGTTTTTGTGCAGAAATACAAGTTCTCGGAATAAAGTGAAACTTTGCGAGGATTTTTTATGGAATAAAAGAGGAATTTTGGAGCCAACAACCACCAGAGAGGGGGCCCTGGCTGGGCACAACCCACCAGGGCGCACCCCCCTCTCCTGGCGCGCCCAGGTGGGTTGTACCCACCTGGTGGCCCCGCTGACGACCCCCCTGATACTATAAATTCACATTATTCCAGAAAAATTAGGGAGAAAGAATTATCATGTTTCACGAGACGGAGCCGCCGCCAAGCCCTATTCTTCCTCGGGAGGGAAGATCTGGAGTCCGTTTGGGGCTACGGAGAGGGGGATCTTTGTTCTTCGTCATCACCAACCAATTTCCATCGCCAATTCCATGATGCTCCCCACCGGGAGTGAGTAATTCCTTCGTAGGCTCGCTGGTTGGTGAGGAGTTGGATGAGAATCATCATGTACTCGAGTTAGTTTTGTTAGGGCCCGATCCCTAGTATCCACTATGTTCTTAGATTGATGTTGCTATGACTTTGCTATGCTTAATGCTTGTCACTTTGGGCCCGGGTGCCATGACCTCAGATCTGAACCATTTATGAATTCATCATCATATCCATGTTTTAGATCCGATCTTGCAAGTTATAGTCACCTACTACGTGTTATGATCCGGCAACCCTGGAGTGACAACAATCGGGCCCACTCCCGGTGATGACCGTAGTTTGAGGAGTTCATGTATTCACTATGTGTTAATGCTTTGTTCCGGTTCTCTATTAAAAGGAGGCCTTAATATCCCTTAGTTTCCAATATGGACCCCGCTGCCACGGGAGGGTAGGACAAAAGATGACATGCAACTTCTTTTAATAAAGCACGTATGACTATTTACGGAATACATGCCTACATTATATCGATGAACTGGAGCTAGTGCCGTATCGCCCTAGGTTATAACTGTCACATGATGAATATCATCCAAGAAGTCACCGACCCAATGCCTACAAATTTATTTATATTGATCTTGCTGTGTTACTAATGCTATCATCACTGGTACACTTGCTACAAATTACTGTTATCACTCTTACTGTTACTATTGCTGCTGTCACTACTATCAAAACTATCAAACTACTTTGCTACAGATAATTAATCTTCAGGTGTGGTTGAACTGACAACTCAGCTGCTAATACCTTCAAATATTCTTTGGCTCCCCTTGCGTTGAATCTATAAATTTGGCTTGAATACTCTACCCTCGAAAACTGTTGCGATCCCCTATACTTGTGGGTTATCATGCACATCATAAGAAGCCTTGCAAGGAAAGTAACTAATGAGTTAGTTACAGGATGATGTATTACAGAACGAGTAAAGAGACTTGCAGGTAACGAGATTGAACTAGGTATGTGGATACCGACAACCGAATCTCGGGCAAGTAACATACCGATGGACAAAGGGAATAACGTATGTTGTCATAATGGTTCGACCGATAAAGATCTTTGTAGAATATGTAGGAGCCAACATGAGCATCCAAGTTCCGCTATAGGTTATTTACCGGAGAGGTGTCTCGGTCATGTCTACATAGTTCTCGAACCCGTTGGGTCCGCACGCTTAACGTCCGATGACGATTTAGTATTATATGAGTTATGTGATTTGGTGACCGAATGTTGTTCGGAGTCCCGGATGAGATCACGGACATGATGAGGAGTCTCAAAATGGTCGAGAGGTAAAGATTGATATATAGCACGATGGTATTCGGACAGGAAGTGTTGCGGAGGGTATCGGGTACTTATCGGGTCACCGAAAGGTGTTTCGGGTACCCCCGGCAATCCTATGGGCCATATGGGACTTGTGAAGAAACACACCAGACCACAAGGGGCTGGTGCGCCCTATAAGGCCATAGGAGGAGGAGAAGGAAAGGGGGGAAGGGAAAGGAAAGTGTGGATTAGGATTCCCACTTCCTTCCCTCAGCCTCCCTCTTTCCTTCCCCTTCATGCATATAAGGAAAGGGGGGAGGCCGAATTGGGGAGGACCCCAAGTAGGATTCCTCCTACTTGGGGCGCCCCCTCGGCTGCCTCTCCTCCCCTCCCACCTATATATATGTGGGGAGGGGGCTCCTCACAAGCACACAACATCAATTATTAGCCGTGTGGGGTGCCCCCCTTCACATTTTACACCCCCGGTCATATTCTCGCAGTGCTTAGGCGAAGCCCTGCGCGGATCACTTCACGATCACCGTCACCACGCCGTCGTATTGGCGGGACTCATCTACTTCCTCGACACCTTGCTGGATCAAGAAGGCGAGGGACGTCATTGCGCTGAATGTGTGCAGAACTCGGAGGTGCCGTACATTCGGTACTTGATCGGTCGGAGCTAGAAGAAGTTCGACTACATCAACCACGTTGTCAAACGCTTCCGCTTTCAGTCTACGAGGGTACGTAGACACACTCTCCCTCTCTCGTTGCTATGCATCTCCTAGATAGATCTTGTGTGAGCGTAGTAATTTTTTGAAATTGCATGCTATGTTTCCCAACATTTTGTACTTGGGAACTGCTGGGTATTACTGCTTTTGTTCTGTGGTTGTAATTACTTCACCTCACTACTAATAAACTATCTAGAGCAAGTAATTTTTTCGCATGTAGTTTAATTGACAACTCAACTTCTAAAGTTTATAAATAATATTTGGCTCCCCTTGTATTGAATATAAATTTGGGTTGTGATACTTTGCGATCATCTATACTTGTGGGTCATCAAGCCCCAAACAAGCTCATCGTCCTCTTGTATTCAATTTACCCCGTCGTGGCACGGGCATAACGGCTCCAACGGCAAAAACTGATACACATGCCGCCACAAATGCAGCTACTCGGATGCATGCAACACACGGGTTTAGTATACGTCGAAGTCAAAGCAGATGAAGAAATGGAAGGGTGGGCAAGCCACCTCCACCTTCGTCACCCTCCGTCGAGTACTCCAGTGGATTACCATCGCCGCTAGCAGTTTCTGCAACGTCACCGAGAGGTATTTGCCTATGATGGTAGTGAACAACACACACCGAGGAACTGCTCCTCCAACACAACCACCCCCTTCGTGTGTGCGACGATGGTGCAACCGCCCTTCGGCCATAGACCGGGCTCACCGCGCCGCCACACCTTCTGGGAAAAGCTCGACAGTCGCAGACGCTGGACTAAGACGTCAAAACCACTGTCGACCTACCTCTTGTGGTTTTGATGCCACTCGAGCCTGAATCAACACCGTCACCACCACCGCGGATTGACGACTCGCTACCATGTACGCCGCTGCTCTTGGTTCGCTGATTTGGGAATGAGAGAAATAGGGTTAGGGTTTTTGAAATGAGATAATGATGGATTTTGTTTAACGTTGTGCGAATACAATGATCAAGGCTCAATGGCACTTTTTACAATACGGCACCCAAAAGATAACAAACGGGGTTTTCTGGAGAGAAAAAAAATCAGTCCTCACTGACGTTGCATGACACTTCATAGCGAAAAGCCAGTCGGCTTGCCAGACCAGAGGCTGACTTGGCCTGAGTATGACTAATTTGCATCCCCTTCGCAAGTGGGTGATGGGTTATTCTGTTTTCAAAGTTGATTGACTTAAATACACCCAACGAACAAGTCGTATAACCGATACTCTAACGTTGGACGTCGGTTCCCAAAGTTGGAAAAACGGTTTGGCACCGCAGTATGGCATTCGTTGTGGCTGCCCTGTCACATAGTACTAGCTTTCATAAATGTTAACTGGCGTACCGCGTACGTCAGCTAGGAGCCAGGTTCCAGCGAACCCTCTTTCTGCCATCGGATTTCGTTGCATGAATCTTGGCACAAGAGCGAAGACATGTCAGACTTTCTAAACGGTTCGATGTGGCACAAAAGCTAGCGAACCATGGCCTTTCCCAAACCCCACCAAACCAGCTGGTTATGTTCCTGAGCCTACATTGGGGGGACGGGGATCGAATCCCAGTCGCTCCCATTTTCAATTTAACATGCCAGTTTTTATTTTGTTAAGAGGATGTTTTTTCAGTTAGGTACATGGCAATTTTACCAAAAATATTAACATGGTAGTTTTTATAATATTTTGTACATGGCAGTTTTTATTGTTAAGAGGATGTTTTTTCACTTAGATACATGGCAATTTTACTAAAAAACTAACATGGCAGCTTTTATAATTTTGTCTACATGGCAGTTTTTATTGTAAGAGGATGGCATTTTTATTATTAATAACATGAAAATTTTATTACAAGAGTATAGCATTTTTATACTGGATTATGGCAGTTTTATTTAAAAGAAGATGACATTTTTATTATTAGAGGATGCCAGTTTTATTTATAAGAGCATGACATTTTTCATTTTTATAATAGAATGGCAGTTTTATTATAGTAATGATCGCATTTGTTTTAAAGAGGATGCCAGTTTTTTATTTTGAGAGGTGAAATTTTTAATTTGAGAGGTGGCTTTTTTATTGTTTTTAAGCTGGCATTTTTAATTTGAGAGCATGGCATTTTTTATTACTGCCACTTTTTCGGATTTTTTTGTTTATGGCATTTTCTTATATAAAATAAACAATTTTAGTGGGCTTTGGGCCAATTGGGAAACGGGAGAAACGTTCGCCGGAGGACCTTCTCCTGGCGAACGAAAACGTTCGCTGGAGGTTCCCTCTCAGCTGACGTCTCTAAGATATTGGGGTTCCTAACTTTTTTTCACATACCTTTTCCCTGCATTTCTTTTTGACAAACCTGGTTAGCCTGTCAAAACTATAGCACACAGGACATTGATACTCCCAAAATCCAGGCCGAAAGGTTGCCAGTACAATCCATCTTGTCAGGTTCTGGTAACCTAATGAGATCTCTAGCCATCGCAAGTAGCTAAGTCACTATGTGGCAACTTGTTCCTCGCAAAAACAATGTCGTAACTTGTAATTGAGCACGTACGTACATCATAAGCTTGCGAGATGGGCATGGTTCGCCAGTGATTAGCATACGTCTGATGCTTTACACTTTGGATAATACTTCAAGCTGAATTTACCTTTATCTGGCTGGTGCTATACAATTTAGCGACAATGATGGCCGTGGAAGCTATCTATCTATCTCTACTGTTCCCAGGGAAGAAGCTGTATACATCTATTGCGCAAAAAAGCTATTCTATCTGGTCGAAAATAAGTAACGTGATTTTAGTTCAATGTATCTAGTTATGTGCATAAATACAAGTAGATCATGCAATCACCCACCACCGTATAATGTACCGTGTGTCAAAAACACATGGGAAATGTATTGCCCGTGTGCCGCACACATAAAAAGGCACGTGGCATAAATCAGTTTGCTCAGGAAATATCACCTTTTCTGTGTGTTTGATACTCTTTGTGATCTCCTCGCCCCTCGGCCCGGCCGCTCCTGCAAGCGGCAACGCAAAACCCTAGCCGTGCCGCTAGCAGTCCACCCCCTCCTCTCTCCCTTGCCGCCTCCGGAGGGTGCAGCCGGGCAAAGCCTGGCTCACATCGGTGGCGGCGGGGCCCTCTTCCTCTCCAGTTGGTGCTACGCGGCGCGGGACGCGGAGGCTTGTGGCTACGCGGCGGTCGATGCGAGACGTGGCGGCGGCGGCTACTCGGGACCTCGCGCGCTCGCCCAAGCCTGGGTGTTGTGGCGCGTGGAATGTCAGATCTGGCCAGGCGCCCATCGATCAGCGGCGGGGCGCAGGGGTGGCAGGTGTGGTCGTGGCCCAGGTGTTGTTGTGGTGGTGGTGGTCGTGCCCCGAGTATGCGAGGAGGGCTCCGGGAGCGGGGTGCTCTCTTTCGCTGGCGGGGTGTTGTGGTTCCGGCGACCAGGTGACGTGCTACTGACGGTGCGACATGGATGGCAGTCATGTGTGTCTCGGAGGCAGGTAATCAGTGAGGGTTGGGCTTGCCGGTGTGGGTTTGGTTGTCGGGCTTACGCAGGTGGCACGGGGAGGTGGTGGCAATCCTTCCTCTTCGGGGTCCAAGCACCGGCTGCTGGTGGCTTGGACCTTAGACCCGTGCTTGGGCGAACCAGATCCGGGCCCGAAGCGGCTCGGGGTTGTCGCTCCGGGTAGAAGTGATTGGGCGTGGTTTGGGTGGTGTCCGCAAGTGATGGTCATATGAGCGTTGCGTCGGTGTGAGGATCGACGCAGGTGACCCTGCACATGGCGTCGTGTGAGCTTGCATGGCCAAGTGCTCGGGGTTGGCTCGCCGGCGGCAGTTTCGGAGTCATGTCCCCCTCCCAGTCCACCAGGTATTGGTTGGGGATGAGGTGTGAGTGCCTCCTACTGTGAGGTGCCTACCAAGACTTGGGGACTGATGCCGGGGCTAGGAGTAGACGGAGTGTCGTCGCTCTTTCTACCGTGGTTGAGTGCGTTGTGATGTGGGTGGCGCATGATATCTCGCGACAGGGACGCCAGGGCGGCGGCCCCGGATGGCGGTCCACATGGTTGCTCTTCGACAGACACCATTGTGGTGGTGGTGGCTCCCCTCCCGGGTTGTGTGGGCAATAGGGGGTGTTGCGACGGGTAGTTCGGAAGTGCCCTTTCACAGTGACACAGCGTCCTGATTGATCTGGGGATATGACATAGTGGCCTCGTAGTAGCACATGTGAGTTACCGGGCGAAAGCTCTGTGCTTTGGCACCGACAGCGGCGACACTCGAGGGTGTCGTGCTCTTCTTGAAGGCGTCATCATGTTTCTTCTCCCCATGTCAGGGCTCCGGGTGAAGACCTTGGTCCGGCGGGGACTCGGCAGCAGCGACGCTCTGCGCTATTCTCCCTCTTGAGGGCATTTTCATGGAGCTTAGGTGTGCTAGGTCATTGTGCTCATTGCTGGTAGCGTAGTCGCGTGCATTTTGTGTGTATCGGATACCTCAAGATCGACTTTTTAAGAGGGCTACATCACCATCATGTATCGTTCGACCGTGTACTTCTTCGATTGCTGCTTTATTTCTAAAGCGGGGCAAAAGCCTGTTTCGAGATGTACTCTTTGTAAATAGTTGGCTACTGGATTTTTTTAATGAATGACAGGAAACACTGAAGTTCTCCAGAAATTGCTTCCAGGCTTCTCATGAAGCTAACTATTGTACTTAGTGCCCATAAAGAAAAGACTATTGTACTTAATATGTTTGGTAAACTAGAGATGATACCCCACACATTGATGAGAGAACTGCAATTATTTTGTTGAGATTTGATTGTATGCAATATTAGTATTTATATTAACAATATGAGAACTGAAACTAAAATACATATAAAATAATTATGTAATTGTAAAATATTTACTGAACATGAGTAGCATGCATGGTGCATGTTAAATGTGAGTTTTTTTACATGCGTGGTGGCCTGATGAGTTGGCCTATTAGCATATGAAGAGAATTCGAGTTAGTGAGGATCAACTATTCATATATATATATAATATCAAGGGTTGATTTGCCAAATACCCTTTTGGTGTAGTCGTGTTGTTAGACTTATATAAGTCACAACACCAAAATATCCTCTCTTTTACATCAAAACAACCCACATTATTACTTTGAAAAAACAATCACATCATCAATAAAGAAAGGCATGACCTTAGTGGCTCTTCCAACCAAGCACTAGTACAAGATAATCTAGCCAACCTAGCAAGCTCATGAGCAATCATGTTCACTTTCCTATTACGGTGTTCGAAAGTAGTAAGAAAATGTTTCAAAGTAGTAAGAGGAAAATCATAAGCAACAGGAAAACAATCATCACTGCTCCCAATGATCGCACCCATTTTTGATTGTATCAATGACCTCCAGATTATCTTAATTAATAAAAATGTGTTCTCGCCCTACTTTTTGCGATAGGTCAAGCTGAATGTCAGCGCCAAAGCTTAAGCAACGAGGACATATGCTCAACAATCAATTTTCCAATTTCCACAACAATGAATTTCCCGCTAGAATCTCTCAGAACCGCTCCCGCTGAGCCACTAAGTAGGCCTTGATCAATGGAGGAATCAACATTTAATTTTAAAAATCTCGGTGGTGGATGAATCCATCCTCCTTGCTTGTGGTAGCTAATGTCTTCTACACACGTCTATTCTTGAAGACTTTGTTGGCCTCCAAGTGCATAGGATCATAGGACATCATTAAATTTCTCTCAAGTGGATGACCTAATGTTTATCAATCCGCTTGAGGTGTAGGTTGAAAGTGATCTCTCAAACAATATTGCAATTAAATACAAGTCGTTTCTTGTGTCTCCAACACACCTAATATAATTGTTACTTGTATAGGTGCACTAGTTCGACAACGAGATGATTGCTACTTCTTGAGCTTGCGTTGGTTTTTCCCTTGAAGAGGAAAGGGTGATGCAGCAAAGTAGAGAAAAGTATTTCCCTCAGTTTGAGAACCAAGGTATCAATCCAGTAGGAGGAACACACAAGTCTCCTATGATAGAGATAGGTATAAAAGATAAATAAAAGTGAAAATAAAGTAAAGGTAAATAAATTGAAGCAATGTATTTTGGGGTTTTTGGTTTTAAGTAATATGATAAAAATAGACCTTGGGTCCATAGTTTTCACTAGAGGCTTCTCTCTTGAAAGAACGCATACGGTGGGTAAACAAATTACTATTGAGCAATTGATAGAAAAGCGCAAATTTATGATGATATCTAAGGCAATGATCATGAATATAGGCATCACGTCCGTGACAAGTAGACCGACTCCTGCCTGCATCTACTACTATTACTCTGCACATCGACCGCTATCCAGCATGCATCTAGTGTATTAAGTTAACAAGAACGGAGTAACGCCTTAAGCAAGATGACATGATGTAGAGGGATAGATCCAATCAATATGAAATAAACCCCATCCTTTTATCCTTAATGGCAACAATACAAATACGTGCCTTGCTACCCCCTCTGTCAGTGGGTGAGGACACCGCAAGATTGAACCCAGAACAAAGCACCTCTCCCATTGCAAGAAATATCAATCTAGTTGGCCAAACCAAATCAATAGATCGGAGAGAAATACAAAGCTATCTTAATCATACATAAATGAGTTCGGAATAGACTCAAATAATATTCATAGATAATCTCATCATAAATCCACAATTCTTCGGATCTCAACAAATGCACCACAAAAGAAGATTACATCGAATAGATCTCCAAGAACATCAAGGAGAACATTGTAAAGAGAGAGAAGAAGACATCTAGCTACTAGCTATGGACCCATAGGTCTATGGTAAACTACTCACAGTTCATCAGAAGGACGACAAGGTTGATGTAGAGGCCCTCTGTGATATAATCCCCCTCTGGTAGAGTACCGGAACAGGTATCGAGATGGGATCTCACAAGGACAAAAACTTGCGGCGGCGGAAAAGTTTTTTTGGTGTGACCTATGGTATCCGGGGAATATTTTGGTATTTGTGAAGCTGACATTAGGGTTGGAGGAGCCATAGAGGGCCCACAAGCCTGGGGGTGCCTCCCGAGCTTGTCGTGGCCTCGTGGCTCTTCTGGCCACCTCCCGAAGCTTCCTAGGTGTTTTCTGGTCCAAGAAAAATCGTCAAAAAGTTTCGTTCCATTGGGAATCCATTTGATATTCATTTTCTGTAAAAGGCAAAAACATGGAAAAAAACAGCAACTGGCACTGGGCACTAGATTAGTAGGTTAGTCCCAAAAAATGATATAAAATAGCATAAGAATGCATATAAAACATCCAATATGGATAATATAATAGCATGAAACAATCAAAAATTATAGATATGTTGGAGACGTATCAAGCATCCCCAAGCTTAATTCCTACTCGTGTAGGTAAATGATAAAAAACAGAATTTTTGATGTGGAATGCTACCTAACATGCTTATCATGTAATCTTTCTTTATGTGGCATGAATATTCAGATCCATAAGATTCAAAACAAAAGTTTGAGATTGACATAAAAACAATAATACTTCAAGCATACTAATAAAGCAATCATGCCTTCTCAAAATATTATGGCTAAAGGAAGTTATCCCTACAAAATCATATAATCTTGTCATGTTCTATCTTCATAACACAAAGTATTTATCATGCACAACCCAGATGACAAGTCAAGCAATTGGTTCATACTTTTAACGCTCTTAAGTTTCTTCACCTCTCACGCAATACATGAGCATGAGCCATGGATATAGTACTATAGGTGGAATAGAATATGATGGTGGATGTTGTGTTGAGAAGACAAAAAGGAGAAAGTCTCACATTGACGAGGCTAATCAATGGGCTATGGAGATGTCCATCAATTGATGTCAATGCAAGGAGTAGGGATTGCCATGCAATGGATGCACTAGAGCTATAAGTGTAGAAAGCTCAAAAAGAAAACTAAGTGGGTGTGCATCCAACTCGCTTGCTCACGAAGACCTAGGGCAATTTGAGGAAGCCCATCATTGGAATATACAAGCCAAGTTCTATAACCAAAAATTCCCACTAGTAATATATGAAAGTGACAAAATAGGAGACTCTCTATCATGAAGAACATGGTGCTACTTTGAAGCACAAGTGTGGAAAAGGATAGTAACATTGTCCCTTCTCTTTTTCCTCATTTTTTTTCTTTTTTCCCTCCTTTTTTTGATTTTGGGCTCTTTGGCCTCTATATTTTATTTAGGGCTCTTTGGCCTCTTTTTTTATTCAAGTCCGGAATCTCATCCCGACTTGTGGGGGAATCATAGCCTCCATCATCCTTTCCTCACATGGGACAATGCTCTAATAATCACGATCATCAAACTTTTAATTACTTACAACTCAAGAATTACAACTCGATACTAGAACAAAAATATGACTCTATATGAATGCCTCCGGCGATGTACCGGGATGTGCAATGATCTAGCGTGATATGTATAAAAAATATGAACGGTGGCCAAGCCACAAATACTATGTCAACAATATGATCATGCAAGGCAATATGACAATGATGGTGTGTGTCATAATAAAAATAGAACGGTGGAAGTTGCATGGCAATATATCTCGAATGGCTATGGAAATGTCATAATAGGTAGGTATGGTGGTTGTTTTGAGGAAGATATAAGGTGGCTTATGTGTGAAAGAGCGTATCGTATCATGGGATTTGGATGCACCAGCAAAGTTTGCACCAACTCTCAAGGTGAGAAAGGGCAATGCATGATACCGAAGAGGCTAGCAATGGTGGAAGGGTGAGAGTGCGTATAATCCATGGACTTAACATTAGTCATAAAGAACTCACATACTTATTGCAAAAGTTTATTAGCCCTCGAAGCAAAGTACTACTACGCATGCTCCTAGGGGGATAGATTGGTAGGAAAAGACCATCGCTCGTCCCCAACCGCCACTCATAAGGAAGACAATAAAAAATAAACCATGCTCCAACTTCACCGCACAACGAGAGACCACACGTGCATGCTTCGGGAATCACAAACCTTAACACAAATATTCTTACTAAACCACAATTACTCACTAGCATGACTCTAATATCACCATCTTTATATCTCAAAACAAATGCAAGGAATCAAACTTCTCATATATTCAATGATCTTCATGAGTGTTTTTATTATATCCATCTTGAATACCCATCATATTATGACTAAATTCATAACCTAAGAAAATTGCCATACTATTTTTAAGACTCTCAAAATAATATAATTGAAGCATGAGATTTCATCAATTTCTTCAAAATAAAACCACCGCCGTGCTCTAAAAAGATATAAGTGAAGCACTAGAGCAACTACCTAGCTCAAAAGATATAAGTGAAACACCTAGAGTATTCAAATAAATTCAAAATTAATGTGTCCCTCCCAAAAGGTGTGTACAGCAAGGATGATTGTGGCAGACTAAAAATCAAAGACTCATATAATGCAAGACGCTCCAAGCAAAACACATATCATGTGGTGAATAAAAATATAGCCTCAAGTAATTTACCGATGGATTGAAGACAAAAGAGGGGATGCCATCCGGGGCATACCCAAGATTAGATGCTTGCTTGTCCTTGCATATTACCTTGGGGTTCCTTGGGCATCCCCAATCTTAGGCTCTTGCCACTCCTTATTTCGTAGTCCATCGAAACTTCACCCAAAACTTGAAAACTTCACAACACAAAACTCAACAAAAAACTCGTGATATCCGTTAGTGAAACAAAGCAAATAACCACTTTTAGGTACCGTTGTAAACTCATTCCAATTTTATATTTGCATTATATCTACTGTATTCTAACTTCTCCATGGTTCTCACCCCAGATACTACCCACAGATTCATCAAAATAAGCAAACAACACAATGAAAACAGAATCTGTCAAAAACAGAACAATTTGTAGTAATATGGACTTTAGCCAAAACTTCTATAACTCCAAAAATTCTGAAAACTTAGGAAAACGTAGGAAACTTGTATATCAATCTTGTGTACAAAATTCAGAATTTTATGACGCTCCAGTGAATTTGAACAATTCTTCTACTAGACGCAAAAGTTTCTGTTTTTCAGCAAAATCAAATCAACTATCACCCAAATCATCCCAAAGGTCTTACTTGGCTCAAACACTAACTAAAACACTAAAACACAATCATAAAAGAAGCATAATTGCATATTACATAAAAAAGAAAATAAAAATATTGGGTTGTCTCCCAATAACCGCATTTCTTTGAAGACTTTTAGCTAAGCATTCACAAGTTTAATGATGCTCGCATGAAAGACATGGATTGAAGCACAAAAAGAGCATCATATAGCATGTGAAAATCACATTTAAGTCTAACATACTTCCTATGCCTAGGCATTTTGTAAGCAAAAAAATTATCAAAACAAGCAAGAACTAGGATATGCAAGGATGAAGAATAAAACATTGACAATCTCAACATGAAGAGAGGTAATTTAGTAACATGAAAATTTCTACAACCATATTTCCCTCTCTCATAATAAGCTACATGATCCACATGCATGCAAAGTTGACACTCCTCCAAAATAATGGGATTACATCAAATAAAGTCATGACCTCTCCAAGGCCACTTTTATCAAAAAAAATCATAAGATTGATCATTATCCAAAGTAGTGGGATCATTATTACCTAGAGTTGACACTCTTCCAAACCCACTTTCAATATTATTGCAACCACTACTATCAATATCATATTCATCATGAGGCTTAAATAAATTTTCAAGATCATAAGAAGAATCCCCAATCAAGATCATTACAATAAGTAGTGCACATAGCAAAATTAGCATCCCCAAGCTTGGGATTTTGCATATTATTAGCACAATTGACATTAATAGAATTTATAATAACATCATTGCAATCATGCCTTTCATTTAAGGAGCTATCTTGAATCACTTTATAAATTTCTTCTTTTAGCACTTCATCACAATTTTCAGATTCACGAATTTCAAGCAAAACTTCATAAAGATAATCTAGTGCACCCGACTCACTAGCAATTGGTTCATAATAATTGGATATTTTAAAAAGATTAGCAAGTGGATGAGGATCCATAAGCTTTTTGTTTCTTGATTTTGAATAAACATACAATTATGCCAAGCGAACAAGCAAACAAACCAAGTAAGACAAAAAGGCAAACGGAAAGAAGGCAAACATTTTTGCATTTTTATGAAAACGTTTTACAAGTGGGGGAGATGAACGAGAGGCAAATGGCGAATAATGTAAATGTAAGAGATGAGAGTTTATGATAGGTACTTGGTAGGCTTGATGCAGATCCTCTCCGGCAACAACGCCAAAAATTCTTCCTGCTACTTCTTGAGCTTGCGTTGGTTTTTCCCTTGAAGTTGAAAGGGTGATGCAACAAAGTGGAGATAAGTATTTCCCTCAGTTTGAGAACCAAAGTATCAATCCAGTAGGAGGAACACACAAGTCTCCAATGATAACACCTACACAAACAAACAAATACTTGCACCCAACACGATAAAAGGGTTGTCAATCCCTTCATGGTTACTTGCAAGGATGAGATCTGATAAATATAGGTATAAAAGATAAATAAAAGTGCAAAATAAAATAAAGGTAAATAAATTGCGGCAAGGTATTTTGGGGTTTTTGGGTTTTATAGATCTGAAAGCAATATGATAAAAATAGACCCGTGGGCCATAGTTTTCACTAGAGGCTTCTCTCTTGAAAGAACGCATACAACGGGTAAACAAATTAGTGTTGAGCAATTGATAGAAAAGCGCAAAGTTATGATGATATCTAAGGCAACGATCATGAATATAGGCATCACGTCCGTGACAAGTAGACCGACTCCTGCCTGCATCTACTACTATTACTCCACACATCAACCGCTATCCAACATGCATCTAGTGTATTAAGTTAACAAGAATGGAGTAACGCCTTAAGCAAGATGACATGATGTAAAGGGATAGATCCAATCAATATGAAATAAACCCCATACTTTTATCCTTAATGGCAACAATACAAATACGTGCCTCACTACCCCTTTTGTCACTGGGTGAGGACACCGCAAGATTGAACCCAAAACAAAGCACCTCTCCCATTGCAAGAAAAATCAATCTAGTTGGCCAAACCAAATCAATAGATCAGAGAGAAATACAAAGCTATCTTAATCATGCATAAAAGAGTTCAGAGAAGACTCGAATAATATTCATAGATAATCTGATTATAAATCCACAATTCATCAGATCTCAAGAAACGCACCGCAAAAGAAGATTACATCGAATAGATCTCCAAGAACATCGAGGAGAACATTGCATTGAAGATCAAAGAGAGAGACGAAGACATCTAGCTACTAGCTATAGACCCGTAGGTCTGTGGTAAACTACTCACACATCATCGGAAGGCCAGCAAGGTTGATGTAGAGGCCCTCCGTGATCGAATCCCCCTCCGGCAGAGTACCGAAACAGGTCTCCAGATGGGATCTCACGAGGATAGAATCTTGCGGCAGCGGAAAATTATTTTTGGTGTGCACTCTGGTATACGGGGAATATTTGGGTATTTCTGGAGCTGAGATTAGGGTTGGAGGAGCCACAGGGGGCCCACAAGCCTGGGCGGCGCCCCCTAGGGCGTGCCTCCCGAGCTTGTCGTGGCCTCGTGGCTCTTCTGGCTTCCTTCCGAAGCTTCCTAGGTGTCTTCTGGTCCAAGAAAAATTGTCAAAAAGTTTCGTTCTGTTTGGACTTCGTTTGGTATTGATTTTCTGTAAAAGACAAAAATATGGGAAAAAACAGTAACTGGCACTGGGCACTAGGTTAGTAGGTTAGTCTCAAAAAATGATATAAAATAACATAATAATGCATATGAAACATCCAGATGGATAATATAATAGCATGGAACAGTCAAATATTATAGATACGTTGGAGACGTATCAATCATGTTGTATGTGTAATATGAATTGTAGAAGTAGTTTTGTTAATCTAAATAAATACTTACAATAAGGTAACAAGTAACAAAAGTGAACAAAAACAATGTTCCAATGCTTGGAAACAAAGCCTAGGGTTCATACTTCCGCTAGTGTCAACCCTCAAGATCACTAACATAGTTAACACACATGATGTGCCCTCAAAAAGTGCGATGAAAAGTCACTCCAAACTTTCTCTTTAAATCGGATCAAAGTAGGATGAGATCGCGTAGGCGTGCTAATAGCAAACCACCTCAAAGTCATCTTTTCTAATATTATTCTACGGCCAATTCCATTTCCCCCCTAATTTCAGCTTTACCCCTAAATAAAAACAGTGCTCAGTTATGCCCCTCTTCCGTCTGAAGTCCTTATGAAAACACCCCTTTGTGCCGTTTTCGTCCGGGCAAAGCCCTTTGACCACCTACGAGACGTTTTCTGGACATTTTTACCCCTCGGAAAGAAAATAAAAAATGAAACAAAAGAAAAAAAAGGTAGAGAGAACCTTACGTGTAGCCGACCCATGTAGCCATCCCAGCCCACCACCGCCGCCCGTTGTCGCCTTCAAGCTCGTGCCTGGAAGTACGAGGGCGTGTGGAGGCCGCGTACGCCGCCGCCGTCCGCATAGGCACCTTACTCCCCACGCCATCTAACCATGTCCAGAAGCTCCGTCGAGCTTTGCCATGTATCCACGATGGCGCCCATGAGCCGGGAAGAACCGCATCGTCGCCTCCATTCTCATCTTCACCGCCGGTCGCCAAAGGTTACCATCATCGATTCATAGTCGTTAGAGCTCCCCCAACCCTGCCAGCCTGCCATCAGAACCACCGTGATCCACTGCATGTTTCCCCCTTTTCCTTTGCTCGTTCCCATGCCGCAGCATCGTTCCCCGCGAGCTCTGAAGCCGTCGTCTGCCATTGACAAAGAACCCGAGCAGCCCGAGCTTGAGTTGCCCCGTTTTGCTGCCCAGGATGTTCCTGGTGTTGGGGAACGTAGCATGCAATTTCAATAAATTTCCTACGATCATGCAAGATCTATCTAGGAGATGGATAGCAACGAGAGGGGAGAGTGTGTCCACGTACCCTCGTAGACGAAAAGTGGAAGCATTAGGTTAACGCGGTTGATGTAGTCGAACGTCTTTACGATCCAACCGATCTTAGTATCGAACGTATGACACCTCCGAGTTCAGCACACGTTCAGCTCGATGACGTCCCTCGAACTCTTGATCCAGCAGAGGGTCAAGGGAGAGTTCTGTCAGCACGACGGTGTGGTGACGGTGATGGTGATGTGATCCGTGCAGGGCTTTGCCAAAGCACTATGACTCTATGACCGGAGGAGTAAACTGTGGAGGGGGGCACCACACATGGCTAAGAGAACAATTGATGTGCCTTTGGGGTGCCCCCGCCCCCGTATATAAAGGAGGGGAGGAGGAGGTGGCCGGCCCTAGTGGGCGCGCCAAGTGGGGGGAGTCCCACTAGGACTCCTAGTCCTAGTCGGCTCCCCCTTCCTTCCAACAGAGAGGGGGAAAGGGAAAGAGGGGGAGAGGGAGAAGGAAAGGGGGGCCGCACCCCCCACCCCTTGTCCAATTCGGATTGGCCATGGGGGGGCGCGCGCCACCTCTTGTGGCCTGCCTCCCTCTCTTCACTATGGCCCATGAGGCCCATTAACTTTCCCGGGGGGTTCCGGTAACCTCCTGGTACTCCAAAAAATCCCGAACCTCTTCGGAACCATTCCGGTGTCCATACATAACCTTCCAATATATCAATCTTTACCTCTCGACCATTTCGAGACTCCACGTCATGTCCGTGATCTCATCCGGGACTCCGAACAAACTTCGGTCACCAAAACACATAACTCATAATACAAATCGTCATCGAACATTAAGCGTGCGGACCCTACGGGTTCGAGAACTATGTAGACATGACCGAGACACATCTCCGGTCAATAACCAATAGCGGAACCTGGATGCTCATATTGGTTCCCACATATTCTACGAAGATCTTTGTCGGTCAAACCGCAATAACAACATACGTTATTCCCTTTGTCATTACTTGCCTGAGATTCGATCGTCGGTATCATCATACCTAGTTCAATCTTGTTACTGGCAAGTCTCTTTACTCGTACTATAATGCATCATCCCGCAACTAACTCATTAGTCACATTGCTTGCAAGTCTTATAGTGATGTGCATTACCGAGAGGGCCCAGAGATACCTCTCCGATACTCGGAGTGACAAATCCTAATCTCGATCTATGCCAACCCAACAAACACCTTCGGAGACACCTATGGAGCATCTTTAAAATCGCCCAGTTACGTTGTGACGTTTGATATCACACAAGGTGTTCCTCCGGTATTCGGGAGTTGCATAATCTCATAGTTAGAGGAATATGTATAAGTCATGAAGAAAACAATATCTATAAAACTTAACGATCATTATGCTAAGCTAACGGATGGGTCTTGTCCATCACATCATTCTCTAATGATGTGATCCCATTCATCAAATGACAACACATGTCTATGGTCAGGAAACTTAACCATCTAACGAGCTAGTCAAGTTGAGGCATATTAGGGACACTCTGTTTGTCTATGTATTCACACATGTACTAAGTTTCCGGTTAATACAATTCTAGCATGAATAATAAACATTTATCATGATATAAGGAAATATAAATAACAACTTTATTATTGCCTCTAGGGCATATTTCCTTCAGTCTCCCACTTGCACTAGAGTCAATAATCCAGATTACATAGTAATGATTCTAACACCCATGGAGTCTTGGTGCTGACCATCTTTTTCTCATGGAAGAGGCTTAGTCAACGGCTCTGCAACATTCAGATCTATATGTATTTTGCAAATATCTATGTCTCCCTCCTTGACTTTATCGCGGATGGAATTGAAGCGTCTCTTGATGTGTTTGGTTCTCTTGTGAAATCTGGATTCCTTCGCCAAGGCAATTGCTCCAGTATTGTCACAAAAGATTTTCATTGGACCCGATGCACTAGGTATTACAGCTAGATCGGATATGAACTCCTTCATCCAGACTCCTTCATTTGCTGCTTCCGAAGCAGATATGTACTCCGCTTCACACGTAGATGCCGCCACGACGCTCTGCTTGGAACTGCACCAACTGACAGCTCCACCATTCAATATAAGTACGTATCCGGTTTGTGACTTAGAGTCATCCGGATCAGTGTCAAAGCTTGCATCGATGTAACCATTTACGACAAGCTCTTTGTCACCTCCATAAACGAGAAACATATCCTTAGTCCTTTTCAGGTATTTCAGGATGTTCTTGACCGCTGTCTAGTGATCCACTCCAGGATTACTTGGTACCTCCCTGCTAAACTTATAGCAAGGCACACATCAGGTCTGGTACACAGCATTACATACATGATAGAACCTAAGGCTGAGGCATTGGGAATGACTTTCATTTTCTCTCTATCTTCTGCAATGGTCGGGCATTGAGTCTCACTCTACTTCACACCTTGTAACACATGCAAGAACCCTTTCCTTGACTGATCTATTTTGAACTTCGTCAAAACTTTATCAAGGTATGTGCTTTGTGAAAGTCCAATTAAGCGTCTTGATCTATCTCTATAGATCTTGATGCCCAATATATAAGCAGTTTCACCGAGGCCTTTCATTGAAAAATTCTTATTCAAGTATCCTTTTATGCTATCCATAAATTATGTATTATTTCCAATCAACAATATGTCATTCACATATAATATTAGAAATGCTATAGAGCTCCCACTCACTTTCCTATAAATATAGGCTTCTCCAAAAGTCTGTATAAAACCATATGCTTTGATCACACTATCAAAGCGTATATTCCAACTCTGAGATGCTTGCACCAGTCCATAAATGGATCGCTGGAGCTTGCAAACTTTGCTAGCACCTTTAGGATCGACAAAACCTTCTGGTTGCATCATATACAACTCTTCTTTAAGAAATCTATTAAGGAATGCAGTTTTGACATCCATTTGCCAAATTTCATAATCATAAAATGTGGCAATTGCTAACATGATTCGGACAGACTTAAGCATCACTACGGGTGAGAAGGTCTCATCGTAGTCAACTCCTTGAACTTGTCGAAAACCTTTCGCAACAAGTCGAGCTTTGTAGACAGTAACATTGCCGTCAGCGTCAGTCTTATTCTTGAAGATCCATTTATTCTCATACATGGATCCCATCTCAGATTTCATGGCCCCAAGCCATTTCGCGGAATCTGGCCTCATCATCGCTTCCTCATAGTTCGTAGGTTCGTGGTCTAGTAACATGATGATACGTCTCCAACATATCTATAAATTTTGATTGTTCCATGCTGTTATATTATCAATCTTAGATGTTTTATAACCATTTTATAGTCATTTTATATCATTTTTTGGTACTAACCTATTGACATAGTGCCAAGTGCCAGTTGCTGTTTTCGGCATGTTTTTTACATCGCATGAAATCAATATCAGACGGAGTCCAAATGCAATGAAACTTCACGGAGAATTTTTATGGACCAGAAGACACCTAATGGGCGCTGGCTACGCCTGGGGGTGCTCTGAGGAGAGCACAACCCACCAGGGCATGCCAGGAGGCCCAGGCGCGCCCTGGTGGGTTGTGCCCGCCTCGGGTGCCCTCCGGACCGCCTCTTTGCTCTATAAATACCCCAATATTCCCAAAACCCTAGGGGAGTCGACGAAATGTTGATCCAGCCGCCCCAGAGTCCAGAACCACCAGATCCAATCTAGACACCATCTCGGATGGGGTTCACCACCTCCATTGGTGCCTCTCCGATGATGCGTGAATAGTTCTTTGTAGACCTTCGGGTTTGTAGTTAGTAGTTAGATGGCTTCTTCTCTCTCGCTGAATTCTCAATACAATGGTCTCTTGGAGATGCATATAATGTAACTCTTTTTGCGGTGTGTTTGTTGGGATCTGATGAATTTTGAGTTTTTGATCAGTTATATCTTTTTATATCCATGAAAGTATTTGAGTTTCTTTGATCTCTTTTATGCATGATCTCTTATAGCCTCGTATTTCTTCTCCGATATATGGGTTTTGTTTGGCCAACTTGATCTATTTATCTTGCAATGGGAAGAGGTGCTTTGTAGTGGGTTCGATCTTACGGTGCTTGATCCCAGTGACAGAAGGGGAACCGACACGTATGTATCGTTGCTACTAAGGATAAAATGATGGGGTCTATCTCTACATAGATAGATCTTGTCTACATCATGTCATCGTTCTTATTGCATTACTCCTTTTCTCCATGAACTTAATACACTAGATGCATGCTGGATAGTGGTCGATGTGTGGAGTAATAGAAGTAGATGCAGGTAGGAGTTGGTCTACTAATCTTGGACGTGATGCCTATATAATTATCATTGCCTGGATATCGTCATGATTATTTGAAGTTCTATCAATTTCCCAACAGTAATTTGTTCACCCACCATTTGCTATTTTTCTCGAGAGAAGCCACTCGTGAAACCTACGGCCCCCAGGTCTCTTTCTCATATATTTGCCTTTGCGATCTACTTTTCTTTTGCATTTATTTTCAGATCTATTAAACAAAAATTAAAAAATACCTCGCTGCGTTTTATTATTATTTATTTTATTTAGCGTTCGATCTATCAATCTACTGCAATTTTATCTCACGTCCGTTTGCCATCTCTGGCGCCGTTACCCGAAAGGGATTGACAACCCCTTTAACACATCGGGTTGCGAGTAGTTGTTATTTGTGTGTATGGGTTGTTTAGGTTGTGTTGCTTGGTTTTCCTACTGGTTCGATAACCTTGGTCTCATCACTGAGGGAAATACCTATCGTCGCTGTGCTGCATCATCCCTTCCTCTTTGGGGAAATACCGACGTATTCCTAGCAGACATCACATGACTTCCAGAACAGGATTACCGTACCACTCTGGTGCGGACCGTACTCTGGTTGACCTACGAGGTTCAGTAGTAACTTGATCTGAAGTTTCATGATCATCATCATTAACTTCATCAGTAATTGGTGTAGGCATCACTGGAACTGATTTTTGTGATGAACCATTTTCCAATTCAAGAGAAGGTAAAACTACCTCATCAAGTTCTACTTTCCTTCCACTCACTTCTTTCGAGAAAAACTCCTTCGCTAGAAAGGATCCATTCTTAGCAACAAATGTCTTGCCTTCAGATCTGTGATAGAAGGTGTACCCAACAGTTTCTTTTGGGTATCCTATGAAGACGCACTTCTCTGAATTGGATTCGAGCTTATCAGGTTGAAGCTTTTTCACATAAGCATCGCAGCCCCAAACTTTAAGACACGACAGCTTAGGTTTCTTGCCAAACCACAGTTCATATGCTGTCGTCTCAACGGATTTAGATGGTGCCCTATTTAACGTGAATGCAGCTGTCTCTAAAGCATAACCCCAAAACGATAGTGGTAAATCGGTAAGAGACATCATATATCGCATCATATCTAATAAAGTACGGTTACGACGTTCGGACACACCATTACGCTGTGGTGTTCCAGATGGCGTGAGTTGTGAAACTATTCCACATTGTTTCGAATGAAGACCAAACTCATAACTCAAATATTCACCTCCACGATCAGATCGTAGAAACTTTATTTTCTTGTTATGATGATTTTCCACTTCACTCTGAAATTCTTTGAACTTTTCAAATGTTTTAGACTTATGTTTCATTAATTAGATATACCCATATCTGCTCAAATCATCTGTGAAGGTCAGAAAATAATGATACCCGCCGCGAGCCTCAACACTCATCGGACCGCATACATCAGTATGTATTATTTCCAATAAGTCAGTGGCTCGCTCCATTGTTCCGGAGAATGGAGTCTTAGTCATCTTGCCCATGAGGCATGGTTCGCAAGCATCAAGTGATTCCAAAAGCCCATCAGCATGGAGCTTCTTCATGCGCTTTACACCAATATGAGCAAAACGGCAGTGCCACAAATAAGTTGCACTATCATTATTAACTTTGCATCTTTTGGCTTCAATATTATGAATATGTGTATCACTACAATCGAGATTCAACAAAAATAGACCACTCATCAAGGGTGCATGACCATAAAAGATATTACTCATATAAATAGAACAACCATTATTCTAGATTTAAATGAATAACCGTTTCGCGTCAAACAAGATCCAGATATAATGTTCATGCTCAATGCTAGCACCAAATAACAATTATTCAGGTCTAAAACTAATCCCGAAGGTAGATGTAGAGGTAGCGTGCCGACAGCGATCACATCGACTTTGGAACCATTTCCCACGTGCATCGTCACCTCGTCTTTAGCCAATCTTCGTTTAATCCGTAGCCCCTGTTTCGAGTTGCAAATATGAGCAACAGAACCAGTATCAAATACCCAGGCGCTACTACGAGCATTAGTAAGGTACAAATCAATAACATGTATATCAAATATACCTTTCACTTTGCCATCCTTCTTATCCGCCAAATACTTGGGTCAGTTCCGCTTCCAGTGACTAGTCCCTTTGCAGTAGAAGCACTCCGTTTCAGGCTTAGGTCCAGACTTGGGGTTCTTCCCGAGAGTAGCAACTTGCTTTCTATTCTTCTTAAAGTTCCCTTTCTTCCCTTTGCCCTTTTTGTTGAAACTAGTGGTCTTGTTAACCATCAACACTTGATGCTCCTTCTTGATTTCTACCTCCGTAGCCTTTAGCATCGCGAAGAGCTCGGGAATTGTCTTTTCCATCCCTTGCATATTATAGTTCATCACGAAGCCTTTATAGCTTGGTGGCAGTGATTGAAGAACTTTGTCAATGACACTATCATCAGGAAGATTAACTCCCAGTTGAGTCAAGTGGTTACGGTACCCAGACATTTTGACTATGTGCTCACTGACAGAACTACTCTCCTCCATCTTGTAGCTATAGAACTTGTTGGAGACTTCATATCTCTCAACTCAGGCATTTGCTTGAAATATTAAATTCAACTCCTGGAACATCTCATATGCTCCATGACGTTCAAAACGTCTTTGAAGTCAAAATTCTAAGCCGTAAAGCATGGCACACTGAACTATTGAGTAGTCATTAGCTTTAGTCTGCCAGACATTCATAACGTCCAGAGTTGCTCCTGCAGCGGGCCTTGCACCTAGCGGTGCTTCCAGGACGTAATTCTTCTGTGCAGCAATGAGGATAATCCTCAAGTTACGGACCCAGTCCATGTAGTTGCTACCATCATCTTTCAACTTAGCTTTCTCCAGGAACGCATTAAAATTCAAGGGAACAGTAGCACGGACCATTGATCTACAACAGTATAGATATGCAAAAAACTATCAGGACTAAGTTCATGATAAATTAAAGTTCAATTAATCATATTACTTAAGAACTCCCACTTAGATAGACATCCCTCTAGTCATCTAAATGATCACGTGATCCATATCAACTAAACCATGTCTGATCATCACGTGACATGGAGTAGTTTTCAATGGTGAACATCTCTATGTTGTTCATATCTACTATATGATTCATGTTCGATCTTTCGATCTCAGTGTTCTGAGGCCATATCTGCATATGCTAGGCTCGTCAAGTTTAACCCGAGTATTCTGCACGTGCAAAACTGGCTTGCACCCGTTGTATGTGAACGTAGAGCTTATCACACCCGATCATCACGTGGTGTCTCGGCACGACGAACTGTAGCAACGGTCCATACTCAGGGAGAACACTTATACCTTGAAATTTAGTGAGGGATCATCTAATAATGCTATCGTCGTACTAAGAAAAATAAGATGCATAAAAGATAAACATCACATGCAATCAAAATACGTGACATGATATGGCCATCATCATCTTGTGCCTTTGATCTCCATCTCCAAAGCACCGTCACTACAAGAATCCTGTTAATACATGACAGTTTCAATCCGTCACAGACCTATGCAAAACTGTCATGCAAGACTATGTGTGACGAAAATAAATTCCGTCATGTACATCGCGTCATAATTTGACCACTGTACACTCCTTGACGGATCATCGAAAACCGTCACCGATCATGACGGAACTTGACCGTCATGGATGACACCTAACTACAGTGCTAATAACGGCGTTAACTTCTATGCCACATCATCATATGACATGGATCTGACGTGGCAGCCCATGTAGTAACCAGCCCATCTAAGTTTTGGCCCACTAAATTTTAGCCTGGTCCAAAAGTGGCAGCCCATATAATATCAACCAACTATAATTGAAGCCCATTAATTTCAAAGCCCACTAAAGGCCAGGAGATTCACACATCACTCATTTTTCATGAAAATTTTAAGCTAATAAGAATTTCACAAAACGTATATGCTCATGTCATTACAAAAAGAAAATTACAACATATCCAAAAATAACCTATACACAAGCGAAAAGAAAAGACCCAAAAAACATTAATTTTACAAGCATGTCTCAAAGAACACCATGCTACTCTACAGCCAACACCGCCACCATCAAGCAAGGCACCTCTTATCAGAACGCTACACACCAACCAGGGGTCATCCAGCATTTATAGCAGCAAATCTACCAGTCCACGCCAATGTTGTCAAAACACGTGTCTTTGTTGTTGAAAATGCTCCCATAACCAACATCTGCCACATGATGAAAAATATGTCGCATTATTTTCAATCAGTACGTTAAACTACAAGTAGCTTACTACACATTATAAAGTTCTATATTGTTTCACTCCCAGGATGCAAAGTAGTGCAACAAATTAACAAAAGTGTGAAAAGAAACAACTGGTGGCACAGAAAGGACTGATGAGCATACATAGATCAATAGAGTTGGTAGTAAACTCCATTGTGCTTATTTTACACTATCACTACACAAAACTCGATAAGAAATGTAGCCTGTCTGAATATTGCACATTAATGAAAATTTCTAGGCATTGTTTCTCAATAGGTAAAAAAGAAATGTACCAATTCCATGATGATTAGAGTGGTCTACATATATTTGTAAGACAATCTAACCTACGATATTTCAAGTGTCTTCTATTGAGTGAATCTGCAAGGTAACATAGAAACAGTTGTTGGTGACATTAAAAGATAACTCTAAGTGAAGACAATGTAATTACAGTAAATCATTGTTTCCCATTCCATACTACTATCTATCATTGGTAGTAATCAAGTTTAAAATGACTTGAACGGAAAAAAAGGGAAGTTAATTGAGCCACAAAGAAGATAAATTTTGGCATCCAAACGAAAAGATATATGCAATACACAATAACTGGCAATTTTTTAGTACTGGCCTATTTATCACATAGTACTTTTTCTCCCTTTTCAATAATAAAATACTATTACAGTGACCTACATATATTTGTAAGACAATCTGACCTACATATATTAATTTTTAGCATCTATCAGTTCTTTATTCACACACCAGCATAAACATCCGGTTAGCCATACTTCTACCTTTCATCAACTCTGGAGCTATTCCTGTAGCATTAAAAGGAGGTTTTTGGGCATCATGTCAGAGAAGGTTAATTCCAATTTCGTAACTGCAGACACGGTTAACTACAATTTTTAAATCGATGCAAGTTAAACATGTCAAAACTAAGTTGAAATCCAGATATATTAGTTTCCTTTTCATATGTGTATATCTATGAAATCAAACAGACTAATACATGGATACTGTGGTACGTATATACAATTACTTAGAATGATACATAATCCAGATAAACGGTTTGCACATTCTGACAATGTGTGAGGTTTCTTGATATTTACTCATTTTTTATGACGTTCAAATTTATAGTTATTCCCAGTTAATAATCAGAAAGTGTTTCAGGGTGCGTTTGGATGCAAAGTATTTTTGCAGTTTTACAAAATACTGTGTTTCTGAAACTTTGGTATCAAATACTTTGGGGTGTTTGGATGAAAGAAATACTTCACTTTAAGATACCATGGTATCTCTTATACTGTAGTATTTTTGTAGTATCTAAAAAAAGAGGCCCCGACCACTTTTTTCTTAACTGAGCCGAGAGAAATCGAAGGCCTCCCACTCCTCCTCTGTTTATTATCTATTAAACGAGGTGCAAACTCTCTCCTAATTATTAATCTGATTATTAGGCATTTAAGGTTGGGTGATTAGCTTGCATTTCGTTCGTTTGTGAGTCTATGTTCTTCCAGCCGTTGTCGTAGTAGTCTAACTGATTACTAGGCATTTCATGTTACATGACCGTATGGTATGGCATGGTTGCTTGTCAGTACAAGAGGTAGTTGTACTCTGTAGACTGCTACAGCACCTAGCATCCTGGAGAGGCCGAGAGGACTTGTATGCAAGGCATGGCTGCATGCATTGAGCAGCCGTTTTTGCAGGCAGATCAGTTCCTTGAGTGTAGCTCAGTTAGGTGCCGTCAGGTCAAAACTACAGTAAAATTACATTTACCAAATGAACTACTGGTTTTGGCCAAACCAAGAAAAACTGCAGTTTTGAGAAACCATAGTATTGATTGGCCACGCCTTGAAAAACTGAGGTTTCAAATTACCACAGTTTTAGAAAAACTGTGCTGCCAAACTAGTGCTCAGTTAATAATTAAGTTTTTTCTCAAGTACTACATACACACATCAAAACAAGTGCATTCTGGCGAGATAGAGTCACGGCTGAATTTATATCTAACAGGCTCAAGTTTCCGAATTAAGTCCCAAAAGATATGTACCAAAGCAATAAATTAGAAAAAAATAGCTATATCATACTATATGGATTAGCATTAGTTTGCCCTGATTAAATTATGTGTAAAAGTGCAACAGATCCACAAAACAATCAGCAATTAATCAAGCTCACATGTTCATCTCAGCAATTGAATCCACCTCTAAACTGAACAAAAACATGATCTGTATTCACATTACAAGTATCATTCAGATTTGGGCGTAAAGGGGGGAGATAGGAGAAGCTCACCACGCTAGGAGGGCAGAACGCAGCCGGTGAGCTCGTCCAAGCGCTGCAGGACAGGAGGCCAAGGGGGCGCTGGACTTGCTGCTCCACCTCTTCCAGCGAAGAGAGCTTGTTGGGGACGACCGCATCGAGGAGGAGCACGTCATGTACGCCGTTGGATGGGCGAAGAAGGGGAATTCAGGAGCTGGGCATGCTTGTGCTATACCGGCGCTCCTCCTTGGAGGTCGAGGAGGAGAGAGAGCACCGGCGTTCGCCGCCACCGCCGACGAGCAGGACAAGGCCGCCATGCCCGCCCTAGCCCGGGACCGGGTTCTGCAGGGTGCATCGCGTCCGTGGATCCCGCGGGAGTAGCTCCTCCGCGCCGCCCTGCTGGATGTGGACCATCAGAAAGATAGGGCGCCCGTGGGGGCGCTATAGATGACCGAGAAGAGTCGCCGGAGATGCGCCGACGATGAAGACGATGCCGGAGCCGAAACCCTAGCACGGGTGTGGGTTTTGGGAGTGATACGTCTCCAACGCATCTATAATCTACTGTTTTGGACATTATTGGGCTTTATTATTCATTTTTATATTATTTTTGGGACTAACGTATTAACCGGAGGGCCAGCCTAGAATTGCTATTTTTTTGCCTATTTCAGAGTTTCGCAGAAAAGGAATATCAAACGGAGTCCAAACGGAATGAAACCTTAGGGAACGTGATTTTTAGGAAGAATATGATCCAGGAGACTTGGACCCTACGTCAAGAAACAAAAGAGGAGGCCACGAGGTAGGGGGCGCGCCTACCCCCCAGGGCGCGCCCTCCACCCTCGTGGGCCCCCTGTTGCTCCACCGACGTACTCCTTCCTCCTATATATACCTACGTACCCCAAACGATCAGATACGGAGCCAAAAACCTAATTCCACCGCCGCAACCTTCTGTACCCACGAGATCCCATCTTGGGGCCTGTTTCGGAGCTCCGCCGGAGGGGGCATCGATCACGGAGGGCTTCTACATCATCACCATAGCCCCTCCGATGAAGTGTGAGTAGTTTACCTCAGACCTTCGGGTCCATAGTTATTAGCTAGATGGCTTCTTCTCTCTTTTTGGATCTCAATACAATGTTCTCCCCCTCTCTCGTGGAGATCTATTCGATGTAATCTTCTTTTGCGGTGTGTTTGTTGAGACCGATGAATTGTGGGTTTATGATCAAGATTATCTATGAACAATATTTGAATCTTCTCTGAATTCTTCTATGTATGATTGGTTATCTTTGCAAGTCTCTTCGAATTATCAGTTTGGTTTGGCCTACTAGATTGATCTTTCTTGCAATGGGAGAAGTGCTTAGATTTGGGTTCAATCTTGCGGTGTCCTTTCCCAGTGACAGTAGGGGCAACAAGGCACGTATTGTATTGTTGCCATCGAGGATAACAAGATGGGGTTTTTATCATATTGCATGAATTTATCCCTCTACATCATGTCATCTTGCTTAAGGCGTTACTCTGTTTTTATGAACTTAATACTCTAGATGGATGCTGGATAGCGGTCGATGAGTGGAGTAATAGTAGTAGATGCAGGTAGGAGTCGGTGTACTTGTCTCGGGCGTGATGCCTATATGCATGATCATACCTAGATACTCTCATAACTATGCTCAATTCTGTCAATTGCTCAACAGTAATTTGTTCACCCACCGTAGAATACTTATGCTCTCGAGAGAAGCCACTAGTGAACCTATGGCCCCCGGGTCTATCTTCATCATATTAATCTTCCAACACTTAGTTATTTCCTTTGCTTTTTACTTTGCTTTTATTTTACTTTGCATCTTTATCAAAAAAATACCAAAAATATTATCCTATCATATCTATCAGATCTCACTCTCGTAAGTGACCGTGAAGGGATTGACAACCCCTTATCGCGTTGGTTGGGAGGATTTATTTGTTTTGTGTAGGTGCGAGGGACTCGCGCGTAGCCTCCTACTGGATTGAAACCTTGGTTCTCAAAAACTGAGGGAAATACTTACGCTACTTTGCTGCATCACCCTTTCCTCTTCAAGGGAAAACCAACGCAGTGCTCAAGAGGTAGCAAGAAGGATTTCTGGCGCCGTTGCCGGGGAGGTGAGTGCTTGAAGGTATATCTTTAGATCTTGCAATCGAATCTTTTGTTTCTTGTTTTAGCACTAGTTTAGTTCATAAAAGAAAACTACAGAAAAATGGAATTGAGTTTACCACATACGCTTCATCTTTTTAATATCTTTCGTGAGAATGATGGAAAGGAAAATTGTGCCAAAATGTTAGAAGAAGAATGCATTAAAATGTTTGGCACTAAATATTTGAATGATGAGCATGATTGCAATGTTGTTAGTATAAATTCTATGAATATCCATCATGCTAATGATATGCAAAGCCACAAGCTTGGGGAAGCTATGTTTGATGAAGATGATATTTTTTGTCCCCCAAGCTTTGATGAGCAAATTTACTATGATGAAAGCATGCCTCCTATCTATGATGATTATTGTGACGACACGTATGCTTTAAATAATAATGATAACCATGAAACTTGTCATCTTGATCTTAATTTTTAATCACTTGATAGTTATTTTGTTGAGTTTGCTCCCACTACCATTGATGAGAATAAATTTGCTTATGTGGTAAGATCAACATTGTTCAGAGTGGAAACACTTGTAATGTGGAAAAAATGGCTCCCACCCACCTCTTCCCCGGCGACACCCACCACCTCCGGCGATCTCCTCAACTGGCCATCTTTTTCTAGTTTCTCTCCAACGGATCTCTTCGGGGTGTTGTGATCTACACGCTCATACCCATCTTTCATGGGTTCCAATGATGGATCCACCCTTGGCTTGGACTTCTCCAAGGGTTTGTTTTTTGCTGATAAGGTTTTCCAATCTACTGGTTTTTCTGTGCACCCCATGGAGGAATCGGAGATCTTCACCATGGTTGTCTCCTTTGGGCGTCATGATTTTCGTCTGAATGAAGATTTAGTGGCGGCGGCACTTGAGGCAGCCCTCGGAGGTTCGGCTATTGAGTTCATGGTTTTCTTGATCAAGGATAAGGTATTTGGATTTCAAGTCTCTTGCAGAGCAGTAGCCATGATTATTCTAAGTCTTAGATCGTTTGCATGTGATCATTTCAAATGTTACTTTCATCTTTGGGGTAACGGTGGCCCAAATTGGGGTCGTGAGTTTAAGATCTGGAAATTAGAATGTGATCCCGAGTGGGTTCTTGTCAGCCCTACCAAAAGGCGTGCTACTCTGGGTTTGTTGGCCATGCATAAGAGACCTTCTAAGTCCTCGTTCAAATCTGCTAATCCTGTCAGCAAGAAAGCTTCTTTTGCAGTTTTTCAAAACTACGCAGCTTGTCGTGGTTATCGTTTTCCTGCATCTGAAAATTGTATTCAAAACTGAAGAGGCGGGTTATTCTATCCCTCCACATGAGAGGGTTGTCGTTCATCCCACTTTGCCGGCGAATCTCCGGTGGATGTCGACGAGGCCTTCGATATCTTTTGGCACGGTGCAAGATCTACTGTCTCCAGCTGATCGGACGCCGCCATCCTCGGGCGGGAATCATGGTTCTTTGATTGTGGACATACCTGGCCATGTTGGGTCGTCTTTGGTGTGTGCCACGGGCCGGGAGGAGCACACGAGTTTTGGGCCGCTGGATAGGGCTGAGCAGGATCTCTCCCCTGGGCCTGTTAACATTCCTTCTTCGCAACAGGCAAGAGAAGATTTTGATGATTTGATTTCTGGAATGGTTGAGGAAGTGCACACGTGTCAGATTTGTTTGGAAAAGGGACATTTTTCTTCTGTTTGCACGTCAAAACTCTGGTGCCTCTCTTGCTGCCGTGTCGGGCATGTTAAAAAAGATTGCAACAAATTCGCTCGGATCTTGGGTTGGGTTTGGCAACCAAAACCCGCTAACGTTGCAACTTCCGAGACCTCCAGCGAGAATATCTCTCTGACGTCGCATTTACCAATCTTGGACCTCCCTTGCACTTCCACATTTACTTCCTCGTCCAGTCCCATCAGCCCTGGACCCAAGACTCCTTCGTCTCCGCCGTCTGCTACACCTCCTCCGCTGCTGCACTCGTCGTCGGCGTCGCTGGAGCGTGAGTGCTCCGCTCATGGCCAACTTCCATCTGGATCCTCTGCTCTATGTCCCGGCTGGCCACCACATTGTTGACGGTGGAGATGACCGGGTGCCGCGAACCTTTGTGACGCCACATACCCCAATTGTGCGCCGCCATGAAGAGTTTATGCTTGCTGAGGTAATGCCGATCCCTCCGCCTGATCAGATAGGTGCTGCTAGGGAAGAGGTTGTGCAGTGGCTGCAAGCGCATGGTGTTTTAGTCAGGTCGGCGCAGCCCTGGATTCACTCTGTAGGTCTTTTTGAGCTTCGTGATGCTGCTGTCCGGTTCCAGTTGCTTCAACTCCCTCCGCAGCCGCTGGGTAATGATTGTTTTGTTCGCTTCATGAAGCATGATGAGGGGGAGTCTTTCAGGGGCGCCCAAGGTTTCCATCAAGGTTTACTCATGTTCTTGGGCATCCCTTTAGATCTTCGCAATACTGATTGTATCAGAGCTGCTGTGAACACGTTCGGCAAATTTCATCATTGGATTAGTGATGATCCATATCTGGTACGGTCTCTGGTTTTTGCTTCTTTACCTGAAGATGTTCTCGTGCCCCGTGATGTCGTCTTCATGGATTATGCTGCTTGGGGTGGCGCGAGGGTCTCTTGGACGGCTCCTCTGTATATTTTGGGAGCGAATTTTTCTGAACAAATGCCACAAGATGAAGACTGGATGCCCATCAATGGCAATCCGCATCCGGTCCCCGGGGTGCCGTTCCCGGAATTGCCACCGTTCTTTTTGCCTCCGTATCCAGCCTTGGGATGGAATGATGTCCCTCCTCCTCCTCCAGAGCCTGCCGTCAATGATGTGGAAGACAACAACTGGGGTGCTTGGAATGAGCCAGTGGACCAGCCCGTTCCACAAGACCAGGAATCTATGGTGATCGATGATTCTGCACAGCCCAGTTCTGATGCTGTCCAGCAGAATCATGTTATTCCTATTGTTTCATCCGATGAGGAACTGCCTGAGGCTGATAATGTTCTTTTGGATGACGATATTAATGATGTTAGAAACTGGGCTATTGTGGTTTACCAGCCTCCTCTGATTGTGCCTGAAGTGGAACTGCCTGCTGCTGTTCCTTTTGGACCTCCTTTGCCGCCTGAGATGATATGGAGAAGGTCTTTTGAAAACCTTCTGCAGGCTCCTGTTGTCTACAATGTTCCAAAACTTGTTGCTCTGCAGCCTATTGAGCCAGTGGTTTTATCTAAGAGGAGTTGGGACTTGGCCTTCAGAGACATGGATTTACCTATGCTGACCTGGAGGGACCAGGAGCCAATTAGGTCGGTTGCTCGGGCTTTGTTCTCTGAAGATGTTTCAGACATTCAGCTTTCTTCTTCTCCAACTGGAGCACCCCCTAAAGCTAGAAGGCCTCGCAAGACGTTGGCGCCCACTCCCATTGTGGACACATCTATTCGAAGATGCACCAGGAGCTCGGCCCAACGTAATGGTTTCAAGCCCACTTTCCAGGAGCTTTCTATACAGCCCAAAAGGAGGAAGCCCAGAGCAAAGCCTTTCACTGCTGAGATGCCAGATGACCCAGCCCAGGAGGAGATCCCACTAGCTACACCTGTTGCTCGTCTGCAAGAAATTGGAAGGGAACTAGAGATTGATGCTCAACTCCTAACTGTGGATGCTCTTATGGTGGATCCACCTCTTGCTGATGCCACTAATGCAAATGAATAGTGTGCTCCTTTACTATTGGGTCTGGCAAGGCTTTAAATTTGCTCTTATGCTGTCCTTTTGTTGGTCACTTTGTCATGCAAACTTTATTGTAATGGTGTTGGGTCAGACTGTTATGTGCTCTTTTGTTCATATAGCATTGTGTGTTGTATGCTTGGTGGACCTTCTCAATTTATGTTTTAATGAGTAACCTTTGTAGAAACTGGAATGTTTTGTGCTGGAATGTCAGAGGTTTAAATTCTGAGGCTAGGCAAAGAGCAGTTAGGCAAAAAATCGATGAAAGTCAGTGTGTTGTTGTCTGTTTGCAGGAAACCAAATGCTCATCTTTTGACTCTAGGTCAATTAAGAGTTTCTGCCCTAAGATATTTGACAGCTTTGCTTGCTCTCCTGCAATGGGAGCCTCTGGGGGAATTCTTGTGGTCTGGAACTCTTCTGTTTTTCTTGGAACTTTACTTGAAATTCAGCAGTTTGCTGTAGTTGTTGAGTTTGTGTCCAGACAGAACAATGAAAAATGGACCTTGGTTGCTGTATATGGGCCTTGTCAGGGTGAAGCTAGAGATAATTTTGTCAATTGTCTATATAACCTAAGTATTCCTGTTGATGAGAATTGGCTGCTTTTAGGAGACTTTAATTTCATTAGGTCCATAGATAACAGAAATTTGCCTGGAGGGGACCTAAATGACATGTTCATCTTTAATGAGATAATTGGGCATCTGGGCCTTCTTGAGTTACCCATCAAGGGAAGAGCTTTCACTTGGTCCAATATGCAAGACAGCCCACTTCTTAAGCAATTGGACTGGTTTTTCACCTCAGTAGACTGGATCTCTGTCTATCCTATGACTGAAGTGCTCCCCCTTGCTAGGACTGCATCTGATCATGTACCATGTGTTGTCACAATCAAAACATCTATCCCTAAGTCAAATCTATGTAGGTTTGAGAACTATTGGTTGGAGCTGGAAGGATTTATGGATTGTGTTGCCAAGTCTTGGAAAATGCCTTCTAGGAAGGGACACATAACTGCTAGAATTGCTGATAAGTTCAAGTCTCTCAGAATGTGCCTTAAAAGATGGCAAATGAATGTTTCTAAGTTGAAACTCCTGATTGGTAAATGTAATCATGTTATTTTGCTGCTGGATGACTTGGAGGAGTGGAGGCCTCTGTTTATTCAGGAGCTTAACTTCAGGAAAATTGTCAAAGTGCACCTGGAAAAATTGCTACATTTGCAATTCCTTTATTGGAAGAAAAGGTGTACTATCAGATACATTAAGGTGGGAGGGGAAAATACAAAGTTTTTCCATGCCATGGCCACTGAAAGGCACAGGAGGAATTCTATTGCAAGTCTCAAATTGCCTGATGGTTCTGTGATCAATGATCATGCTCAAATGGAAGGAATCATCTGGAATTGTTTTAAAAATAGGATGGGCACATCAAGAGGCATTGTCATGGGCTTTGACCTCTCTGATCTCATCACCCCTGTGGAAGGCCTTGACATTCTCACCAAACCTTTTGAAAAAGATGAAATGGACAAGGTGGTTCAGCATATGCCTGTGGATAAAGCTCCAGGTCCTGATGGCTTTAATGGCCTATTTTTCAAAAAATGCTGGCATCTAATTTCTGAGGACTTTTATGAGCTAGCTCAGGAATTCTATGAGGGTGGTGCTATCTTAGATAACATTAATGATTCCTTCATTACTCTTGTACCTAAAAAGCTTGCACCTGAAGAGGTTGGAGATTATAGGCCTATTTCTCTCACTAGTATGGGCCTGAAGTTTCTTTCTAAAATGGCAGCAAATAGGTTTCAAGAGGTGATCTTGCAGTGCATTCACAAGAACCAATATGGTTTTATTAAGAGCAGAACAATCCAGGATTGTATTGGCTGGACCTTTGAGTATTTGCATCAGTGCCACCAATCTAGGAGGCCAATTGTAATCCTTAAATTAGATTTTGAAAAGGCTTTTGACTCTCTGGAACATGAGGCTCTTTTTCAGATTCTTAGGCATAAAGGTTTTAATGAGAAATGGATTCTCTGGATGAAGCAGCTGCTGGGTACTGGTACTTCCTCAGTTCTTCTTAATGGTGTCCCTGGGAGAAATTTTTTTTGTAAAAAGGGGGTCAGGCAGGGTGATCCTGTCTCTCCACTTCTCTTTGTTATTGCTGCTGATCTGTTGCAATATGTCATCAATGACATGTTCAGAAGAGGAATTCTCCATCTGCCTATCCCTTGTCATGACCTGGATTACCCTGTGATCCAATATGCAGATGATACTTTAATCATCTTACCTGCTGACAGGATTCAGCTCCTGGCCTTGAAAGATATGCTTCAAGTGTTTGCTCAGTCCACTGGCCTTGATGTCAACTACCACAAATCTTTCCTCATCCCCATAAATGTTGATCCTATTGTCATGAATGATCTTGCTACTGCTTTTGGTTGCCAGATAGGAAAGATGCCTTTCACTTATCTTGGGCTGCCAGTAGGAACCACAAGGCCCAAAATGGTGGACTTTATGCCTCTGGTGGACTGTATGGAGAGAAGAATGACTGCTAGTTCCTCTTTTCTCAACCAAGGAGAGAGGCTTCAATTTTTGAACTCTGCTCTGTCTTCAATGTCCATCTTCTTTATGTGCAGTTTGGCTGTTCCAGCTGGAATCCTCAAGCAGTTAGAGAGAATTCAGAGGCAGTGTTTGTGGAGAAAGAATAGAGATGAACCTGCCCCCTCCCTTGCTGCTTGGGAGCTTATTTGTAGGCCAAAAAACAGGGGTGGTCTTGGTATTCTCAATCTGGGGGTTCAAAATGTTGCCTTGCTCCTCAAACATGCTAGTAACTTCCTCAATAAAAATGATATTCCTTGGGTATCTCTCATTTGGGACTCTTACTACCATGGAAGGGTGCCTCAAGGAACATCTACTTGTGGCTCTTTCTGGTGGAAGGATATTTGCAAGGTTATGCTGAGTTTTAGAGAGTGTTCTTGGGTTGAGGTTAATGATGGTGACACTGCTTTTTTCTGGTCAGATAACTGGAATATTGGTGATGAGGTCTCTCTTCTTCAATCAAGATTTCCTAGGTTATTTTCTTATGTTAAGGACCCATGGATTACAGTCAAGGAGTTCTTCAGTTCTCAGGATATTGTACATCATTTTCATCTCCCACTGTCTGCTCAGGCTTTTGGAGAATTGGGCATGATTCAATCTATGATGGATTCTCATAGCAGAGTATCTGGCTCTAAGGATGTGTCATTTTGGCAGAACTCTTCTAACCAGTATAGACCCAAGATGTTTTACACCAACACATTCCAGTCTGAAACCTTTAACCCTCTGCTCTGTTGGATATGGAAATCATCCTGTACTCTCAACATTAAGGTGTTTGCTTGGATGCTCATCATGGACAGGCTGAATACAAAGGATATGGTGGAAAGAAGGCATTGGCACATGGAGGATGGTGTGCATTGTAGACTCTGCCCCCTGCAGGTTCAAGAGACCAGGGATCATCTCTTCTTCAACTGCAATTTCAGTGTTCGTGTCTGGAACTACCTGCAAATTGACTGGCCTGCAGGGAACTCTATGTCTGATGTGGCTATTCAGGCTAGGAATGATTTTGACAAGCCTTTTTTCTTTGAAGTGGTGTTCACTGCATGTTGGAACATTTGGATCATTTGAAATGCCAAGGTTTTCATAAATGAGAGGGCCAGATTTTATAAATGGCGTGCTGCTTTTAGGCATGATATCTCCTTGTTGTAATATAGGATTAAATTTTCCTAGAAGGATGACCTTCTCAAGTGGATCTCTTTCCTTCCCCCTTAAGGCTTAGTGTAGTAAGGCTTTTTTGCCCCCCTCCTCTCCTTTTAGTTTAGCTTCTTTTTCTAGATTACTCCTTGTAATCAGCTGTTGTATCTTTGTTACTTTGTTTAATAAAGTTTTTGATATGCTGTGGGGGTTTACCCCACAGTTCCCAGTCAAAAAAATTGCTTATGTGGTGAGTAGTAAAAATTCAACGCTTGTAGATCATGAAAAGAATGATTTAGGTGCTGGTTATATTGTTTAATTCATTCATGATGCTACTGAAAGTTATTATGAGGGAGGAATGTATGCTTGTAGGAATTGCAATAATATCAAGTTTCCTCTCTATGTGCTTAAAGTTTTGAAGTTATGTTTGTTTTGCCTTCCTATGCTAGTTGATTATTGTTCCCATAAGTTATTTGCTCACAAAATCCCTATGCATAGGAAGTGGGTTAGACTTAAATGTGCTAGTCATATCCTTCATGATGCTCTCTTTATGTTTCAATTCTTATCTTTTATGTGAGCATCATTGAAACCATTATGCCTAGCTAGGGGCATTAAACGATAGCGCTTGTTGGGAGGAAACCCAATTTTATTTTAGTCTCTTACTTTTTGGTTCTGTTTAGGAATAAATAATCCATCTAGCTTCTGTTTAGATGTGGTTTTATGTTTTAATTAGTGTTTGTGCCAAGTAGAACCTTTGGGAAGACTTGGGTGAAGTCTTTATGATCTTGCTGTAAAAAACAGAAACTTTAGCGCTCACGAAATTAGCATCAACTTTTCACTGGAGAGTGCTATTTAGTTTATTCTTTTTGAAGATGATTACTAGACAAATTCCTTAGGTCCACCAATTTATTTTAGAATTTTTGGAGTTCCAGAAGTTTGCGTTAGTTACTGATTACTACAGACTGTTCTGTTTTTGACAGATTCTGTTTTCTATGTGTTGTTTGCTTATTTTGATGAATCTATGAGTAGTATCGGAGGGTATGAACCATAGAGAAGTTGGAATACAGTAGGTTAACACCAATAAAAATAAATAATGAGTTCATTACAGTACCTTGAAGTGGTGTTTTGTTTCCTTTCGCTAACGGAGCTTACGAGTTTTTTATTGAGTTTTGTGTTGTGAAGCTTTCAAGTTTTGGGTAAAGATTCGATGGACTATGGAATAAGGAGTGGCAAGAGCCTAAGCTTGGGGATGCTCAAGGCGCCCCAAGGTAATATTCAAGGACAACCAAGAGCCTAAGCTTGGGGATGCCCCGGATGGCATCCCCTCTTTCGTCTTCATTCATCGGTAACTTTACTTGGAGCTATATTTTTATTCACCACATGATATGTGTTTTGCTTGGAGCGTCATTTTATTTTCTTTTGTTTTGCTTGCTGTTTGAATAAAATACCAAGATCTGAAATTCTTAAATGTTAGAGAGTCTTCACATAGTTACATAATTATACAACTACTCATTGATCTTCACTCATATCTTTTGGAGTAGTTCGTTGTCTGCTCTAGTGCTTCACTTATATCTTCTAGAGCACAATGGTGGTTTTCTTTTGAAGAAATAGATGAACTCTCATGCTTCACTTATATTATTTTGAGAGTCTTAAACAGCATGGTAATTTGCTTAATCCTAATATGCTAGGTATTCAAGACTAGTAAAAACTTTCTTATGAGTGTGTTGAATACAAAGAGAAGTTTGATGCTTGATGATTGTTTTGAGATATGAAGATGGTGATATTAGAGTCATGATAGTTGAGTAGTTTTGAATTTTAGAAATACTTGTGTTAAAGTTTGTGATTCCCGTAGCATGCACGTATGGTGAACCGTTATGTGATGAAGTCGGAGCATGATTTATTTATTGATTGTCTTCCTTATGAGTGGCGGTCGGGGACGAGCGATGGTCTTTTCCTACCAATCTATCCCCCTAGGAGCATGCGCGTAATACTTTGCTTTGATAACTTGTAGATTTTTGCAATAAGTATATGAGTTCTTTATGACTAATGTTGAGTCCATGCATTATACGCACCCTTCTTCCTTCCACCATTGCTAGCCTCTCTAATACCGCGCACTTTTCGCCGTTATCATACACCCACCATAAACCTTCCTCAAAACAGCCACCATACCTACCTATCATGGCATTTCCATAGCCATTCCAAGATATATTTGCATGCAACTTTCCATCGTTCCGTTTATTATGACACGCTCCATCATTGTCATATTGCTTAGCATGATCATGTAGTTGACATCGTATTCGTGGCAAAGCCACCGTTCATAATTCTTTCATACATGTCACTCTTGATTCATTGCATATCCCGGTACACCGCCGGAGGCATTCACATAGAGTCATATTTTGTTCTAAGTATTGAGTTGTAATTGTTGAGTTGTAAGAAATAAAAAGTGTGATGATCATCATTTTTTAGAGCAATGTCCCAAGTGAGGAAAGGATGATGGAGACTATGATTCCCCCACAAGTCGGGATGAGACTCTGAAAAAAATGAGAGAAAAAGAGAGAAGGGACAATGTTACTATCCTTTTACCACACTTGTGCTTCAAAGTAGCACCATGATCTTCATGATAGAGAGTCTCTCATTTTGTCACTTTCATATACTAGTGGGAATTTTTCATTATAGAACTTGGCTTGTATACTCCAATGATGGGCTTCCTCAAAATGCCCTAGGTCTTCGTGAGCAATCGAGTTGGATGCACACCCACTTAGTTTCTTTTGTTGAGCTTTCATATACTTATAGCTCTAGTGCATCCGTTGCATGGCAATCCCTACTCACTCACATTGATATCTATTGATGGGAATCTCCATAGCCCTTTGATACGCCTAGTTGATGTGAGACTATCTTCTCCCTTTTTGTCTTCTCCACAACCACCATTCTATTCCACATATAGTGCTATGTCCATGGCTCACGCTCATGTATTGCGTGAAGATTGAAAAAGTTTGATAACGTCAAAAGTATGAAACAATTGCTTGGCTTGTCATCGGGGTTGTGCATGATTTAAATACTTTGTGTGGTGAAGATAGAGCATAGCCAGACTATATGATTTTGTAGGGATAACTTTCTTTAGCCATGTTATTTTGAGAAGACTTAATTGCTTTGTTAGTATGCTTGAAGTATTATTATTTTTATGTCAATATTAAACTTTTGTTTTGAATCTTTCGGATCTGAATATTCATACCACAATTAAGAAGAATTACATTGAAATTATGCCAAGTAGCACTCCGCATCAAAAATTCTGTTTTTATCATTTACCTACTCGAGGACGAGCAGGAATTAAGCTTGGGGATGCTTGATACGTCTCCAACGTATCTATAATTTTTGATTGCTCCATGCTATATTATCTACTTTTTTGGACATTATTGGGCTTTATTATTCACTTTTATATTATTTTTGGGACTAACCTATTAACCGGAGGCCCACGCCAGAATTGCTGTTTTTTGCCTATTTCAGAGTTTCGCAGAAAAGGAATATCAAACGGAGTCCACACGGAATGAAACCTTCGGGAACGTGATTTTTAGGAAGAATATGATCCAGGAGACTTGGACCCTACGTCAAGAAACAAAAGAGGAGGCCACGAGGTAGGGGGGCGCGCCTACCCCCCTAGGGCGCGCCCTCAGCCCTCGTGGGCCCCCTGTTGCTCCACCAACGTACTCCTTCCTCCTATATATACCTACATACCCCCAAACGATCAGATACGGAGCCAAAAACCTAATTCCACCACCGCAACCTTCTGTACCCACGAGATCCCATCTTGGGGCCTATACCGGAGCTCCGCCGGAGGGGGCATCGATCACGGAGGGCTTCTACATCATCACCATAGCCCCTCCGATGAAGTGTGAGTAGTTTACCTCAGACCTTCGGGTCCATAGTTATTAGCTAGATGGCTTCTTCTCTCTTTTTGGATCTCAATACAATGTTCTCCCCCTCTCTCGTGGAGCTCTATTCGATGTAATCTTCTTTTGCGGTGTGTTTGTTGAGACCGATGAATTGTGGGTTTATGATCAAGATTATCTATGAACAATATTTGAATCTTCTCTGAATTCTTTTATGTATGATTGGTTATCTTTGCAAGTCTCTTCGAATTATCAGTTTGGTTTGGCCTACTAGATTGATATTTCTTGCAATCGGAGAAGTGCTTAGCTTTGGGTTCAATCTTGCGGTGTCCTTTCCCAGTGACAGTAGGGGCAGCAAGGCACATATTGTATTGTTGCCATCGAGGATAACAAGATGGTTTTTTTTATCATATTGCATGAATTTATCCCTCTACATCATGTCATCTTGCTTAAGACGTTACTCTATTTTTATGAACTTAATACTCTAGATGCATGCTGGATAGCGGTCGATGAGTGGAGTAATAGTAGTAGATGCAGGCAGGAGTCGGTCTACTTGTCTCGGACGTGATGCCTCTATACATGATCATACCTAGATACTCTCATAACTATGCTCAATTCTGTCAATTGCTCAACAGTAATTTGTTCACCCACAGTAGAATACTTATGCTCTTGAGAGAAGCCACTAGTGAAACCTATGGCCCCCGGGTCTATCTTCATCATATTAATCTTCCAACACTTAGTTATTTCCTTTGCTTTTTTTACTTTGCTTTTATTTTACTTTGCATCTTTATCACAAAAATACCAAAAATATTATCCTATCATATCTATCAGATCTCACTCTCGTAAGTGACCGTGAAGGGATTGACAACCCCTTATCGCGTTGGTTGCGAGGATTTATTTGTTTTGTGTAGGTGCGAGGGACTCGCTCGTAGCCTCCTACTAGATTGATACCTTGGTTCTCAAAAACTGAGGGAAATACTTACGCTACTTTGCTGCATCACCCTTTCCTCTTCAAGGGAAACCAACGCAGTGCTCAAGAGGTAGCAGGGAGAGCGGTAGAGCCTTCGGGAAGGGAAAATCTTGCCGGAGGGGAGGATGGAGCCGACCGAGAAGAGCTCGGCGGTGAGCAGCGCGCCGGCGATAGCCGCCGGAATCACCGGAATCAGGAGTGGGGGCAGTTGTGGCGGCTGAGGGAACGGAGGAGAGAATGGGGATTAGGGTTAGAAGGGCATAGACTGTGACTTAAATAGGCTGGCTCCAAAATTTTGCCACAAGCCGCGTCGGCCTCTTAAAATTTCGATGCCCACGCGCGCTCTCGAAATTTCTGGCCCGTCCTCCTTTTATTTTGAGCTTCTTTTATTTTTGGCTACACATTCAACTGACATATGGGCCAACCAAGCCAACCATACACCACACATCAGCGGGAGCCATCGATGACGGTCCGGATGGTGCATAAAAGAAGAAATAGACTAGGCCAGCATGCTGATGTGTGACGGTTTCCATGACCGCCCATAGACGTCCATCATAATTGGGCTACCTTGTTTTGGAGGGCAGTCACATCTTGCTGATCCATGACGCTCTCCGTGACGGATAAGATAAAGCTGTCATAGTCCGTGACGATTTCTGAGAATGTCACCAGAAATCCATCATGTATTAACAAGTTTCTTGTAGTGCGTCATGATCTCCATCGTATCCGGCTTGACACCTTGATCTCCATCGTAGCATCGTTGTCGTCTCCTGATAACCCACAAGTATAGGGGATCAATTGTAGCCTCTTTTGATAAGTAAAGAGTGTCGAACCCAATGAGGAGCTAAAGGTAGAACAAATATTCCCTCAAGTTCTATCGACCACCGATACAACTCTATGCACGCTCAACGTTTGCTTTACCTAGAAAAAGTATGAAACTAGAAGTACTTTGTAGGTGTTGTTGGATAGTTTTGCAAGATAATAAAGAGCGCGTAAATAAAAACTAGGGGCTGTTTAGATAAAGAAATAATTAAGTTAGTCTTAGTAGAGAGCTTTTTGTCACAAGAAAGTTATTTGTCCCTAGGCAATCGACAACTAGACCGGTAATCACTATTGCAATTTTATATGAGGGAGAGGCATAAGCTAACATACTTTCTCTTCTTGGATCATATGCACTTATGATTGTAACTCTAGCAAGCATCCGAAACGACTAAAGATCATTAAGGTAAAACCCAACCATAGCATTATAAGGCATCAAGTCCTCTTTACTCCCATACGCAAACAACCTACTTACTCGGGTATGTGCTTCTGTCACTCACGCCACCCAGCATAAGCAAATCATGAACATATTGCAAACCCTACAGCGGGGATCCCTCACGCTTGCGCGACACGGAGAGAACCATAGGACAGCACCAATAATAAAACATGCAACTCAAACCAATCAAGATCATCAATGAACCCATAGGACAAAACAGATCTACTCAAACATCATAGGATGGCCATACATAATTGGGAATGTATAGCATTGAGCACCATGTTTAAGTAGAGATTACAGCGGGTAAAAGAGGGGTTACACCGCTTCATAGAGGGGGAGAGAGTTGGTGATGACGGCGGTGAAGTTGTTGGTGTAGATTGTGGTGACGATGATGGCCCCGGCGGCGTTCCAGCGCCACCGGGAGAGAGGGGGAGAGAGCCCCCTTCTTCTTCTTCCTTGACCTTCCCCCTAGATGGGAGAAGGGTTTCCCCTCTGGTCCTTGGCTTCCATGGTGGCGGAGGGGCGGGAGCCCCTCCGAGATTGGATCTCTCTCTCTCTCTCTCTCTCTCTCTCTCTCTCTCTCTCTCTCTCTCTCTGTTTCCTTCTGTTTCTGCGCTCCCTGATTCTGCCCTTTCACCGTTTCTTAAATTCCCGGAGATCCGTAACTCCGATTGGGCTGAAATTTTGACACGGTTTTTATCTGGATATTGGCTTTCTTGCGGAGAAAGAAGGGCACCAACCGCCTTACGGTGTGGCCACAAGGGCCCAGGGGGCGCCCCTCACCCTCGTGGGCCCCTCGGGCATCATCTCGCGTTGATTCCACTTCCCAAAGTTCACATAAAATCCAAAAAAATCTCCGTAAGATTTTATCCCGTTTGGACTCCGTTTGATATGGATTTTCTGCGAAACAAAAAACATGCAACAAACAGGAACTAGCACTGGGCACTGGATCAATATGTTAGTCCCAAAAATAGTATAAAAAGTTTCCAAAAGTATGTAAAAGTTGTAGAATATTGACATGGAACAATCAAAAATTATAGATACGACGGAGACGTATCAGCATCCCCAAGCTTAATTCCTGCTCGTCCTCGAGTAGGTAAATGATAAAAAAAGATAATTTTTGATGTGGAATGCTACCTAGCATAATCTTGATCACATAATCTAATCATGGCATGAATATTAAGACACGAGTGATTCAAAGCAATAGTCTATCATTTGACATTAAGACAACAATACTTCAAGCATACTAATAAAGCAATCATGTCTTCTCAAAATAACATGGCCAAAGAAAGTTATCCCTACAAAATCATATAGTCTGGCTATGCTCCATCTTCACCACACAAAATATTCAAATCATGCACAACCCCGATGACAAGCCAAGCAATTGTTTCATACTTTTGACATTCTCAAACCTTTTCAACTTTCACACAATACATGAGCGTGAGCCATGGACATAACACTATAGGTGGAATAGAATATGATGGTGGAGGTTGTGTGGAGAAGACAAAAGGGAGAAAGTCTCACATCAACTAGGCAAATTAATGGGCTATGGAGATGCCCATCAATCGATATCGATGCAAGTGAGTAGGGATTGCCATGTAACGGATGCACTAGAGCTATAAGTGTATGAAAGCTCAAATTGAAACTAAGTGGGCGTGCATCCAACTTGCTTGCTCACGAAGACCTAGGGCATTTGAGGAAGCCCATCGTTGGAATATACAAGGCAAGTTCTATAATGAAAATTCCCACTAGTATATGAAAGTGATAACTCAAGAGACTCTCTATATGAAGAACATGGTGCTACTCTGAAGCACAAGTGTGGTAAAAGGATAGTAACATTGCCCCTTCTCTCTTTTTCTCTCATTTTTTTGGTGGGCTTATTTGGCCTCTCTTTTTTATTTGGGCTTCTTTGGCCTCTCTTTTTCTTGTAAAGTCCGGAGACTCATCCCAACTTGTGAGGGAATCATAGCTTCCATCATCCTTTCCTCACATGGGACAATGCTCTAATAATGATAATCATCACACTTTTATTTACTTACAACTCAATATTACAACTCGATATCTAGAACAAAGATATGACTCTATATTAATGCCTCCGGCGGTGTACCGGGATGTGCAATGATCTAGCGTAGCAATGACATAAAAAAGGACAAGCCATGAAAACATCATGCTAGCTATCTTACGATCATGCAAAGCAATATGACAATGAATGCTCAAGCCATGTATATGAAGATGATGGAAGTTGCATGGCAATATATCTCGGAATGGCTATGGAAATGCCATGATAGGTAGGTATGGTGGCTGTTTTGAGGAAGATATAAGTAGGATTATGTGTGATAGAGCGTATCGTATCATGGGGTTTGGATGCACCGGCGAAGTTTGCACCAACTCTCGAGGTGAGAAAGGGCAATGCACGGTACCGAAGAGGCTAGCAATGATGGAAGGGTGAGAGTGCGTATAATCCATGGACTCAACATTAATCATAAAGAACTCACATAATTATTGCAAATGTCTAGAAGCTATCAAAACAAAGCATTAGACGCATGCTCCTAGGGGGGTAGATTGGTAGGAAAAGACCATCGCTCGTCCCCGACCGCCACTCATAAGGAAGACAATCAACAAATAAATCATGCTCCGACTTCGTTACATAACGGTTCACCATACGTGCATGCTATGGGAATCACAAACTTCAACACAAGTATTTCTACAATCTACAATTACCCACTAGCATGACTCTAATATCACCATCTTTATATCGCAAAACTATTGCAAGGAATCAAACATATCATATTCAGTGATCTACAAGTTTTATGTAGGATTTGATGACTAACCATGTGAATGACCAATTCCCGCTAACTCTCTAAATAGATATAAGTGAAGCAAGAGAGTTTAATTCTTTGTACAAAAGATATGCCCACGCTCTAACAAATATAAGTGAAGCAAAATAGCATTCTATAAATGGCGGTTTTCTATGTGTAGGGAAACAGGCAATCCAAACTTCAAATGATATAAGTGAAGCACATGAAGCATTCTATAAAGCCATACATCAAAAGATATAAGTTAAGTGCAATGAGCATTCTATAAATCAACCATGGACTATCTCATACCAGCATGGTGCATCAAAGAAAAGTGAAAACTAAATGCAAAAGACGCTCCAAGATTTGCACATATCACATGAACGAAACCGAAAACATACCGATACTTGTTGAAGAAAGATGGGATGCCTTCTGGAGCATCCCCAAGCTTAGACGCTTGAGTCTCCTTGAATATTTACTTGGGGTGCCTTGGGCATCCCCAAGCTTGAGCTTTTGCCTCTCCTCCTTCTCCTCACATCGAGACCTCCTCGATCTTTAATCACTTCATCCACACAAACTCAACAGAAAGTTTGGTAAGATCCGTTAGTATAATAAAGCAAATCACTACTCTAAGTACTGTAGCAAACCAATTCATATTTTTTTTGCATTTTAGCTACTGTAATATAACTTTTCCATGGCTTAATCCACTGATAGAAATCGATAGTTTCATCAAAACAAGCAAAACAATGCATCAAAAACAGAATCTGTCTTAAACAGGACAGTCTGTAGTAATCTGAACATTCACCATACCTATGGTACTCCAAAAATTCTGAAAAAATTAGGAAAAATAAAAAATTTGTATAGAAAGACAGTGCAAAATGTTTCAGAACCGTTTGACGTTCCAGTAAAAAATGTAAAATCGTGCACTACAGCCAAAGTTTCTGTTTTGCACCGCACAAACCAACAAGCAATGTGAACATCCTAAAGGCAAATCTTGGCACATTATTTTTATAATACGATGGAGTTGTACAAGGGGATAATTATTTTTGTTAAAAAGTTTCTATAATTAAGATTCACAAAGTTTCCGTGAGCATGAACAAAGTTCAAGGAGCTGCCCCACTTCAACAATGCTTGTCTCTCTCACTTCTACTTTCCTTTTTGAAAAGTTTTGGGTTCCCCTCTTTATTTTTTTGTTTTTAAAATCTATAGAAGCACTCAACAGAAATAAATGACTCTCTAAAACTTCCAGGTTGTCTCCCTAGCAGCGCTTTCTTTAAAGCCATTAAGCTAGGCATAAGGTGCTCAAGTAATGAATCCACCCGGATCCCAAGGTATATCAAAGCCAATTTGAATTAGCAATGATTTGGGATTTAGTAGTGAGCACAAAGCAACATATATCAAGCAATGACGAATTCTAACTCTCTTCCTATGCATCGGCATGTCATACAAGAACAATTCATGCGCATCAAGTAAAGGCCAATGCATAGTATAAGCAGTTTCTTGCAATTTTATCGTGTTGGAAACATAAAGAGGCGGAGATGTAGTTCCTTTCTCATAATAATTGCAAGTAGGAGCAGCAAGCTCATGCATATTATATTCATCAAAATCATCACGTGCAACAGTAAAAGGCAACCCATCAATATAATCCTTAACAAGAGCAAACTTCTCCGGTATAGTGTAGTTGGGAGAATTCAAAAAGATAATAGGACTATCATGTGTGGGTGCAATAGCAACAATTTCATGTTTAACATAAGGAACAATAGCAAGTTCATCTCCATAAGCATAATTCATATTGGCATCTTGACCACAAGCATAGCAAGCATCAAGTTCATCAAAAAGGGATATTTCAAAAGAATCAACGGGATCATAGCAATTATCATAGCATTCATCCTTCCGTAAGAACGAAGGGGCATTAAATAATGTATGAGTTGGAGAGTTACTCTCATTAGAAGGTGGGCACGGGTACCTAATCCAATCTTCCTCCTTTTGTTCTTCGCTCTCCTCATCATCTTTTTCATCCAATGAGCTCACAGTTTCATCAATTTCTTCTTCCATAGACTCCTGCAAAATGTTAGTCTCTTCTTGGACAGCGGAGGAGTCCTCAATATATGGTTTAACATAGGCATTAGAAGCATAATTATCATAACAATATTTAAGTATGGCAAAATTTTCAGATTTGTAAAGAGTAGCATCATACTTTTCAATCAAACAAGCAATTTCATAAGCACCCTTAAAAGCAACAAATTCTTCAATTTGTTGAACATCATAGTAATTATAAACACCCTTAGCATATGAAGATACGATTCCATTATCACTAAACTCACATCGATAGGGAAGGTGTTTCTTAGGGTCTTCAGAACAACAAGTAGAATCATATATTTCACATAAATTCCAAGCATAGCATTGCAAACGATGAATTTGATCCAGTAAAAGTTTCCCTTTTTGAGATAAGCGGTGTCGCACATAACAAGCATGCTCATCTAAAGATTTGCCCTCAACTAAGCTAGTTGGGGTTTCGACACGAGCACATAGAGATCGAAGATGATCCAAGTAAAAAGCTTCAGCAGTATGATAGATTTTGGGTGGTTCTTCAACCATTCGTTTAGTAGGTACAACTAATTTTTTTGGTATTTTGCGTTTCCTACCCATAACTAAAGATAGAGAACAACTTAGAATAGAAAATAAAAACTACGTAGTGATAAAGCAAACAAGCACACACGAGAATATTCACCCCACGCTATGGCTCCCCGGCAACGGCGCCAGAAAAAGGTCTTGATAACCCACAAGTATAGGGGTACAATTGTAGCCTCTTTTGATAAGTAAGAGTGTCGAACCCAACGAGGAGCTAAAGGTAGAACAAATATTCCCTCAAGTTCTATCGACCACCTATAGAACTCTACGCACGCTTAACGTTCGCTTTACCTAGAACAAGTATGAAACTAGAAGTACTTTGTAGGTGTTGTTGGATAGGTTTGCAAGATAATAAAGAGTGCATAAATAAAAACTAGGGGCTGTTTAGATAAAGAAATAACTAAGTTAGTCTTAGTAGAGAGCTTTTTGTCACAAGAAAGTTATTTGTCCCTAGGCAATCGATAACTAGACCGGTAATCACTATTGCAATTTTATATGAGGGAGAGGCATAAGATAACATACTTTATCTTCTTGGATCATATGCACTTGTGATTGGAACTCTAGCAAGAATCCACAACTACTAAAGATCATTAAGATAAAACCCAACCATAGCATTATAAGGCATCAAGTCCTCTTTACTCCCATACGCAAACAACCTACTTACTCGGGTCTGTGCTTCTGTCACTCACGCCACCCACCATAAGCAAATCATGAACATATTGCAAACCCTATAGCGGGGATCCCCCATGCTTGCGCGACACAGAGAGCACCATAGGACAGCACCAATAATAAAACATGCAACTCAAACCAATCAAGATCATCAATGAACTCATAGGATAAAACAGATCTACTCAAACATCATAGGATGGCCATACATCATTAGGAAATAATATATAGCTTTGAGCACCATGTTTAAGTAGAGATTGCAATGGGTAAAAGAGGGGTTACACCGCTGCATAGAAGGGGAGAGAGTTGGTGATGACGGCGGTGAAGTTGTTGGTGTAGATTGTGGTGACGATGATGGCCCCGACGGCGTTCCGGCGCCACCGGGAGAGAGGGGGAGAGAGCCCCCCTTCTTCTTCTTCTTCCTTGACCTTCCCCCTAGATGGGAGAAGGGTTTCCCCTCTGGTCCTTGGCTTCCATGGCGGCGGAGGGGCGGGAGCCCCTCCGAGATTGGATCTCTCTCTCTGTTTCCTTCTGTTTCTGCGCTCCTTGATTCGGCCCTTTCACCATTTCTTAAATTCCCAGAGATCCGTAACTCCGATTGGGCTGAAATTTTGACACGATTCTTATCCGGATATTGGCTTTCTTGCGGTGAAAGAAGGGCACCAACCGCCTTACGGAGTGGTCACGAGGGCCCAGGGCGTGCCCTACCCCCTGGGGCGCGCCCCTCACCCTCATGGGCCCCTCGGGCATCGTCTCGCGTTGATTCCACTTCCCAAAATTCACATAAATTCCAAAAAATCTCTGTAAGTTTTTATCCCGTTTGGACTCCGTTTCATATGGATTTTATGCGAAACAAAAAACATGCAACAAACAGGAACTGGCACTGGGCACTGGATCAATATGTTAGTCCCAAAAATAGTATAAAAAGTTGCCAAAAGTATGTAAAAGTTCTAGAATATTGGCATGCAACAATCAAAAATATAGATACGACTGGGACGTATCATCTAGCCAACTATTGCTTCTACGACTATCACTACCGCTTGGTGATAAAGTAAAGCAATTACATGGCGATTGCATTTCATACAATAAAGCGACAACCATAAGGATCCTGCCGGTTTCCTATAACTTTTACAAAACATGATCATCTCATACAACAATTTATATCTCATCACGTCTTGACCATATCACATCACAACATGCCCTACAAAAACAAGTTAGATGTCCTCTCTTTGTTGTTGCAAGTTTTGCGTGGCTGCTATGAGCTTCTATCAAGAACCGTTCTTACCTATGAATTAAAACCACAACAATTTTTCGTCAAGTGTGTTGTTTTAACCTTCAACAAGGACCAGTCGTAGTCAAACTCGATTCAGGAGAAACAGACACCCGCCAGCCACCTGTGTCCAAAGCACGTCGGTAGAACCGGTCTCATGAACGTGTTCATGTAATGTTGGTCCCGGCCGCTTCATCCAACAATACCGCCGAATCAAAGTAAGACGTTGGTGGTAAGCAGTATGACTATTATCGCCCACAACTCATTGTGTTCTACTCGTGCATATCATCTACGCATAGACCTGGCTCGGATGCCACTGTTGGGGAACGTAGCATGCAATTTCAATAAAATTCCTACGATCACGCAAGATCTATCTAGGAGATGCATAGCAATGAGAGGGGAGAGTGTGTCCACGTACCCTCGTAGACCGAAAGCGGAAGCGTTAGGTTAACGTGGTTGATGTAGTCGAACATCTTTACGATCCACCGATCTTAGTACCAAGCGTACGACACCTCCGAGTTCAGCACACGTTCAGCTTGATGATGTCCCTCGAACTCTTGATCCAGCAGAGGGTCGAGGGAGAGTTCCGTTAGCACGACGGTGTGGTGACGGTGATGGTGATGTGATCCGCGCAGGCTCGCCTAAGCACTACGACACTATGACCGGAGGAGTAAATTATGGAGGGGGCACCGCACATGGCTAAGAGAACAATTGATGTGCCTTTGGGGTGCCCCCCGCCTCCGTATATAAATGAGGGGAGGAGGAGGTGGCTGGCCCTAGGGGGCGCGCCAAGTGGGGAGAGTCCCACTAGGACTCCTAGTCCTAGTCGGCTCCCCCCTTCCTTCCAACGGAGAGGGGAAAGGGAAAAGAGGGGGAGAGGGAGAAGGAAAGGGGGGCCGCGCCCCCACCCCTTGTCCAATTCAGATTGGCCATGGGGGGCGCCACCTCTTGTGGCCTGCCTCCCTCTCTTCACTATGGCCCATGAGGCCCATTAACTTTCTCGGGGGGTTCCGGTAACCTCCTGGTACTCTGAAAAATCCCCGAACCTCTTCGGAACCATTCCGATATCCATATATAACCTTCCAATATATCAATCTTTACCTCTCGACCATTTCGAGACTCCTCATCATGTCTGTGATCTCATCCGGGACTCCGAACAAACTTCGGTCACCAAAATACATAACTCATAATACAAATCGTCATCGAACGTTAAGCGTGCGGACCCTACGGGTTCGAGAACTATGTAGACATGACCGAGACACATCTCCAGTCAATAACCAATAGTGGAACCTAGATGCTCATATTGGTCCCCACATATTCTACGAAGATCTTTATCGGTCAATCCGCAATAACAACATACGTTATTCCCTTTGTCATCGGTATGTTACTTGCCCGAGATTCGATTGTCGGTATCATCATACCTAGTTCAATCTCGTTATCGGCAAGTCTCTTTACTCGTTCTGTAATGCATCATCCTGCAACTAACTCATTAGTCACATTGCTTGCAAGGCTTATAGTGATGTGCATTACCGAGAGGGCCCAGAGATACCTCTCCGATACTCGGAGTGACAAATCCTAATCTCGATCTATGCCAACCCAACAAACACCTTCGGAGACACCTGTAGAGCATCTTCATAATCGCCCAATTACGTTGTGACGTTTGATATCACAGAAGGTGTTCCTCCGGTATTCGGGAGTTGCATAATCTCATAGTTAAAGGAATATGTATAAGTCATGAAGAAAGCAATATCTATAGAACTTAACGATCATTATGCTAAGCTAATGGATGGGTCTTGTCCATCACATCATTCTCTAATGATGTGATCCCGTTCATCAAATGACAACACATGTCTATGGTCAGGAAACTTAACCATCTTTGATTAACGAGCTAGTCAAGTTGAGGCATACCAGGGACACTCTGTTTGTCTATGTATTCACACATATACTAAGTTTCCGGTTAATACAATTCTAGCATGAATAATAAACATTTATCATGATATAAGGAAATATAAATAACAACGTTATTATTGCCTCTAGGGCATATTTCCTTCACTTGGAGCTCCCAGGATGCCTCCAAGCCACACAACCTGCTCGCCCGTGACCCGTTGCGACTTCTCCGTTGAGCCAATGCATGCACCGTTGCAAACCCTACCGCCGGCTATGATTCAATCTACCACCGGCAGCCCCACAACCTCTGATGGATGTACACTATCTTCGGCTACTCAACGCGACACACCACCGTCCATTTGGTCACCGAAGGAGGTGGCCCGAGGCCCTCCGCCACGATCTGTGCTCGGCGGCGGCTTAACTGCCAGTTTGCTGACGTGGCACAGATTAGCTTAGGCTAATCTCTATTTAGTTAAGCTCCTTTTAAACTCTATTTAATTAAGACGTGAGTCTGTGACGGTAGGCCCCATCCCTTTAATTAAACCTATTTTATTTTATGTTGTATAAGAGAGAGGGAGTTTCCATGGTGGGGTCCACCTGTAAGAGAGAGATGTTTTTTTTTCTTTTTTCCCCAAGGGTAGGTCCCACATGTCAGTGGGATATGCACATGTCGAGACAACATCCATTTGACGGTCAAACCCCTTTGACCAGACGAAAACAGCATGGAGAGGCATTTCCATAAGGGCACCAAACGGAAGAGGGGTACAGTTGAGCACTGTTTTTATTTACGGGTAAAGATAAGGTCGGGCCGAAATTAGGGGGGTGTAAATGTCCCTTAATCTATTAAACCACCCCAATGTCACCATAGGCAGCCTCCAAAATTATTCTACAACAACACCATATGATCTTTATTTTCCTAATATATTATGCATAGAATTACCCCAATGTCACTACGGGACTCTGCAAATTGTACTAGATATGCATCTTGTAATCTAATTGATTCCCAAAAGATTAAATCATAAAGAAACTCATAGAAGGAGCAAAGATTCAATTCACCGCAAAGAGAATAGATTGGGATACATCACAATATTGAACTCCATTAACAAAGAACATGATAAAAATCATCATCAGAAACAAACATGGTCACAAGAGAGAGAGAGAGAGAGAGATCACATAGCTACCAGTACATACCCTCAGCCCCGAGGGAGGACTACTCACACATCACCATGAGAGGAGAGTAACAGTTGTTGGTGATGGTAATGGAGATGGCGGAGATGTCCCCAACGGTGTTATGGCGCCACCTGAGGAGAGGGAGAGGGCCCCCTTCTTCATCTTCTTCCTTGGTCGTCTCCCCTTGTTAGAGGGGTGTATGCTCCTCTGGTTTCATGGCTATGGTGGTCTTGGGGGCGAGATCCTCCCCCGAGATTGGGTCTCTCTATTTCTTGTCTCCTATTTTTCGACGTTTTCTAAATCATTTCACCATTTCTTAAATTTATCCGGAGGTCTATAACCCCGATTGGCCTGAAATTTTAAGGGCGGTTCAGACCTTTCGGGGCTTTCTTGCGCTGAAGGAGAACCCCCAACTGACCTCCATAGCCTCCAGGCAGGTGGTCCACACGACCATGGGGCGCGTGGAGGGGCCATGTGGATGTAGGATCGAAAGAAACAATAAGTAAGTGGCATATAAAAAAACTTAACAGAACAAGACCTAAAATATCATGAGTAACAATGAAATGAAATTGTAGAAGAGTCATTGCGGTTGGAGGAACGAAATCATAATGGTATTTGCAAAGGAAAAAAATATGAATCGAAGGATGAATATTTCGAAGACAACATAATGTATCATAGAAAAATAAAAAGTTCGCATAAAGACTACAACGGTTTGTGATGGGAAAAATGATGGCATGAACTTGCGGAGCGACAGAACATGACGAACTGCTCAATTGACCTCATGAAAAGCAAAATAATTCCACATAAGGAAGAGAAATAGAGAAACAACGTGATCAAAGGATTGAAAGGAAGAACACAGATGACGCGAAAGAGAAGAGTACTGAACAGTCAGGGTGGAACAAGTGGACCAAGGAAGAAGGTGATCAGTAACATGGATGGCTTGAACAGGGTTGAAGAATAAAGAAGGAATTGAACATGAAGGGACGATGCACCATACTTATAGGAATAGAAGAACAGTTGCACGAAGTATTCATACAAGATAAACATACATGTTGTCTCGTATTGAGAGGGCTTCAAATTTGCATCTATTTTCCGGCCAATTTTGGCCGAAACAACTTTTCATATCACGGCGCGGATCAACGGCTCTAGATGGATGCGCAGGTGCGTGCCCCTGGGATTGCGAGACCGGTGACATATGCAATATATGGAAAAGATATGTGTTTGACTTTGACCTTTCATACCTGTAAAATGAGATCCAATTTAATCTGGAATTTTTAGGCCGCCATAAATACTCCCTTCTCTCCGTGCTCATATAATTAGTAAATACTTAATTTGGTATTCCACCAGCAAGCAAACAGTCAAGCTTTAGGAAAATCCATCTTCTTTCTACTATACACCAGCCCTTCCCACTACCATTTGTACTCCTAATCCACCCCTTTCTCATGATCCAAAATAAATAGGGTAAACAAGGGAAAGAAACGTTGAAAAATGTGATGATGTGGATGCTATCAGCATACATGTCTCAACCTAATCTGGAGAGATCTCCCTGATCTCACCTACTCCTCCGCCCAAACTATATATAAACCCGGCACCCTCCACTTTTCTCCTCAGCTCTACCCCAAGAGCGTTACAACACATCAACCTAAAACCCACACCGTCGAATCGAACACCCAAGAAAAGCCAAAAACAAGTTAGAGATTCTAGTTCGAGTATCTATCAATGGCGGGTTTGGCCAAGACCGCCATGGAATGGCTCCAAGATCCACTGAGCTGGCTGTTCGTCGCCTCGGTGGTCTTCGTGGTGCTGCAGCGGCGCCAGCGGGGCAAGGCGCCGCCGTTTCCTCCGGGGCCGAATCAGCTGCCGATCGTCGGCAACATGTCGATGATGGACCAGCTGACCCACCGGGGCCTCGCGGCGCTGGCGAAGCAGTACGGCGGCCTTCTCCACCTCCGCCTCGGTAAGCTCCATGCCTTCGCCGTGTCGACGCCGGAGTACGCCCGGGAGGTGCTGCAGGCGCAGGACGGTGCCTTCTCCAACCGGCCGGCGACCATCGCCATCGCCTACCTCACCTACGACCGTGCCGACATGGCGTTCGCGCACTACGGGCCCTTCTGGCGCCAGATGCGCAAGCTGTGCGTGATGAAGCTCTTCAGCCGGCGCCGTCCGGAGACGTGGGTCGCCGTGCGCGACGAATCCGCGGCGCTCGTCCGCGCCGTGGCTCGGCGGAGCGGCGAGTCCGTGAACCTCGGCGAGCTCATATTCAACCTTACCAAGAACGTCATCTTCCGCGCCGCGTTCGGTGCGGGCGCCGCCGCGGACGGCGACGGCGGCAAGCAGGACGAGTTCATCGCCATCCTCCAGGAGTTCTCCAAGCTGTTCGGCGCGTTCAACATCGGCGACTTCTTCCCGTGGCTGAGCTGGGCGGACCCGCAGGGCATCAACGTGCGCCTCCGCGCCGCGCGCGCCGCCCTCGACGAGTTCATCGACAAGATCATCGACGAGCACATGACGAGGGGCAAGAGCCCTGACGACGTCGACGCGGACATGGTGGACGACATGCTGGCGTTCCTCCCTGAGGCGAAGCCGAAGAAGGCCGCTGGCGACGGCGGGGACGAGCTGCAGAACACGCTCCGCCTCACGCGTGACAACATCAAGGCCATCATCATGGTACGTGAACCAAAACTTCCGTTTTTACTCCCCTAATCAATTACTACCATATATGCGCACGAAAAACAGATCACCAACGCAATATTTCGCCAGATAAACGGACAAAAAAAGGCAAGCGATTTTCTTTACCTCGAAAGAAATCCTGATTTATGGTAGTAATTAATTTTTTTTGCGGGAAAATGGTTTGTTTATCACTACGCGTGGTCGATTAATGCCTGGCGAGTGCAAGCGATATCTGACGATTATATTAAATAAGATACTCCTACTCCAGTAAGGTATACGGCGATCGAGCTGTTTTTGAGGTCAGTTTTTATCGTCCAGAAGTACTACCATGCAAAAATATAAAAATAAAAATAATATCATACCAAAAAAAAGATCGTGCAGATATCTCCATATATACGGCGATTAATGCACACGTCAATGTCCAGCACGTGGTGTAATAGACATCCGCTAGTGGCCTATGCTTGGTACTACCATGTTGTATGAAATTTCATCGGAATTCCAGCAAGTAGTACTAATATATTTGTGGCAAATAAAATCAATCCAAAGAGAAATCAAATTTTTATCAGATTATTTGTCATGTGTTGGCCCGAGGTCAGGGCACATCATCGAGCTTGCTCCCTTGAGCTTTCGTCCACATTTTGCACCCAGAGCCGTAGCGGGGCAGACACCTCGCCTCAGAGCAGTAGAGACACGTGACGAGCACATTTTTCTCCCCTTCCGAAAGCCCGATCCAACCAACGAGGAAGTGGCGCCGTATACACTACGGGCAAGCCGCTTTCATGCATGAACCACCATGACGTAGCATACATACAGTAGGTACGTTGGACCATACTAGTTATGTTTGTCTCCTTACGTACCGGAATATTAAGACCTTATTATGCACCGAAGGCCGGATAACAATGCCAGATCCAGCGCCGAGAGCTGGCACATATATGTGAGGCGTTGCCGGAGCCTGGGGACCTATTTTGGTTCCTTCGTTCGAGGGGGAAAACCCCCGCCACGCCTCGACCATGAACGATCATCCGGATCACGCTCGGTGCAGGCGGAACTACTGTTGAAAGGTAGCGAGAAGCCGCGCCCATGCAGCTATGGCTGCTAGTAATCTGCTTGTACTTTTCAGTTCTCACTTGCTTCATTCACGCCCACACACACACACACACACCGTGCCCCTACATCATTTTCAACTTCTACCAAAGAAAAACCAGGCGCTGAGAACCAAATCACGCACGAAAACTTCCAAGATTGGGGCTCTGCATCCGACTTTTTATGGTGCGTCGTGTTTTCACCTTATGTCACACGCAGATAAGCTTTGGCCGGCCGGCCGGCCGACTTGGTGTTGTAGTGCGTGTCACCTTCCTAAGTGAAAAGCTCTCAACCAAGCTCTCAACCTCTGACCACAACGGCTTCCCTAAGCTTTGTACCAACCGCATCGTTTTCTTTACTTTCACGGGAGGAATCATGTTAAGCCTCGGCCCTTCTGCGATGGAGTGCACGCCGAAAAGGAAAAACGACCACGACCTCGTAACTTCAGGACCGGCACAGCACTAAGCGTCCAAAATTGGACACCTATGCTACGGCCTACTGTTACTGTGCGCATGCATGACACCTGTTTGCGATCTCGTTTTATATACTGTATGTGTCATCTGAGACTGTATCTTATATATATATACCGTACTGTATTGTATATTTTATATACAGTACGCATGTATGACACCTGTTTGTCATCTCATTTTATAAACTAACCTGTTGACGTGGATGTGTGGCAGGATGTGATGTTTGGTGGGACTGAGACGGTGGCGTCGGCGATCGAGTGGGCGATGGCAGAGATGATGCACAGCCCGGACGACCTCCGTCGATTGCAGAAGGAGCTCGCTGACACGGTGGGTCTCGACCGGAATGTGGATGAGTCGGACCTCGATAAACTCCCCTTCCTCAAGTGTGTCATCAAGGAGACGCTCCGGCTGCACCCGCCCATCCCGCTACTCCTCCATGAGACTGCAGAGGACTGCGTTGTCGGGGGCTACTCCGTGCCCCGAGGCTCCCGTGTCATGATCAATGTCTTCGCCATCGGTCGCGACGCAAAGGCATGGAAGGATCCGGACACGTTCCGGCCGTCCCGGTTCATGGCGGGGGAAGGGGAGGCCGCCGGGGTCGACTTCAAGGGCGGCTGCTTCGAGTTCCTCCCGTTCGGGTCTGGTCGCCGCTCATGCCCCGGGATGGCGCTCGGCCTGTACGCGCTGGAGCTCGCCGTTGCCCAGCTCACCCACGGGTTCACCTGGGCCCTGCCCGACGGCATGAAGCCATCGGAGCTCGACATGAGTGACATCTTTGGCCTCACTGCGCCGCGCGCTACCAGGCTCTACGCCGTGCCCACACCCCGGCTCACCTGCCCCTTGGTCGCTGACGTTGATGTCGACGGAACGCATCAGGCGTGATATCATACGCTTGCATGTGCGATCTATGGTATCTACCGGCTGCACAGGGTGGAGGTGTCTGGTCAGAGGTGGTGGTGGCGCCATTGCAAGAGTTTGGTGGTTTTCTCTTGCATTTTGTTGTTGTTTTTCTTCTTCTTTTTTGCCTTTTGAATTCTGATACTGCAAAACATAATAAGTGGATCTCCATGCTACCTGCGTGCATGCTTAGGTTACGATTAAGCATATGATGGTGTTCTATGACTAAGAACACAAACTGTATAAAACCGTATTGTTTGAGACTTGTTGGGCCCAGATTCTGTAAATTTTCTTCATATGACAATTTCTTTTAAGATCGCAAAGATTGGCCTGTCCTTTTTCTTATCTCATATAGTGATATATTAGTTTGATGTGAAAAATTCGCATGGATTCGAAGTCCACGCTTCTGCAATTTGCTTAGGTACTTCAAAGCCGTTTGTCTGCATTTTAAGGGCACTTTTTCGGATTTTTAGAACAATAACGGGGCATTTGCACAAAAATAATACTTCATCCGTCCCTAGTGTCGAAAACGCTCAAATATTTTGGGATGGTGGAAATATATAATAGTAGCGCACAACTACTCAACTATGTTTATCAATGCATATACTTCCATATAGCTAGTTATTCTTTACTAACGCCGAATATATATAATTGACAGTAATGCAAATAGCTAGTGTTATAGTGCAAGGACAAGATTAATTTAATCCTTAATTTAATAGTCGTCCTTCCACAGTTCGTACAGGATGATGTTTAAGTGCGATAATCTAGGCATTAATGTAACTTGTGAGTTGCGAGTACATGATTTGGTCACCAAACACAACAATAGAGTTCGTAAGAACAGCTAGCTATCTGGTTTGTCCGGTAAAACAACCTTTTCCATATTTGTGGGTGAACTGATGGTATACCAACAAATACTACAACATTACTTTGGTACTCAAATAAGAAAGTTCGGCAGAATTGGTTAAGAAATGACCGCGTAAGGAATTTGCCCAACTAATTGCCCGCACAACGCATATGCTCAAAAAGTTTTAAGTTTCAACGATGAAACTTCCGGTTTTTGCATCTAAAACCGACATGTTTCAACTTGTTTTAGAGATGTAATTTCAAGCATTTTTTGTGTTGGTTGTAGACACAAAATAATTGACATTTATCGATCGCTCATACTAAGTTTCAACAATGAAACTTATCATATATTTTTGAAAGTTGTCAAAATATATCCAAATTGATCTTATTTAACAGCACGGGTCACGAGAAACACGAATATAAAAACAAAACTTAATTTGAATTTTTATTTAAAAGATATAAAATTTTGAAAATCGGAAGTCAAAATAAAAAACTGACACCAGGAACATATGCGTGCCCCAACACTTGTGTGCCATAAATCCTCTCCCAAGGATATCTAGGTCTTCAACTAAACTAGCGAAACGTATGTTATGTATCACTTGAAATATATCACTAAATTCGTCGAATGAAGAGCATACTACACACATTTTGTCGGTCAAATTAAAAAAATTGTGCCCGCCTATCAAACCTGGATAGAGGTAGTACAAAATAATCATAATAGGCCCACTTTCCCAGAAACCTATGGCACAACTTTTTGCTTGCCTGTGATGGTAGCTACATTGGTCAGAAAGATGAACAAGAGTTGCCAATGAAGCATCGGCATGCCAAAAACTTGCAATCATCCAGACAAGGATCAATATTTTAGCCACGACCGAAAAACAGTCAGGTAAGCTTTGAAGCAAATCAAACATATACCTAAGCTGCTATAACAATAGATTTGAAAAAAAAAAATGCTGCAAAAGAATAATCCCAAGATTTTTCACCTGATAGGACCTACCACGCTGAATCCTTTGATGAATCAGTAGCTGGTGGAGTCGTAGCTATCTTTCTTAAAGATTTGACCTTCGACTGTAATACATGTTGGAGATATACCCTAGAAGCAATCATGTATGATGATGTTTTCTATGTGTTAGTCTTTGGACATTATCGATGATGTGTATCAGCAAGTACGTGACTTGTTTGTGGGACTATGCATTGTATGATGACTGTCCTAAAAGGTCCCTAGTCGAAAGGGCTGTGTGGACGCGCCGCCACCTAAACTAGCATATGACACGGTTGATGGCTTGGTCTCACTAGCCATGGGGCATTGGATGCTAACCGGATAATATGGACTTGGAAGGATCCGGTCGGATACGACGTAGTTGGATCCGAGTCGAGATAAGGTCTGAGTCGGACATACCCAACTATGAGACGCAGCGATATGTCATCTGCGAGTCTCTAGTACAACATACGTTCTATGTCCTAAGACCTGAGCTAGCACATGTACTCGGGATGGTGACAGACTTGCTTTGGGCCGACTAAACGCTACTCCGTGACTGGGTAGTTACAAAGGTAGGTTTCAGGCTTGTCCAGACCCATGCTGCGAGACATGGTCGAGCAAGATGGGATTTGCCCCTCCGATCAGGAGAGATATACTATGGGCCCCTCGTGTGATCCGACCAGGATAAGCATGGCCATGTGACAAGGATTATGAGATAATCCGGATAGTGGTCGGCATCACTGAAACAAGAAAGAGGTTGTGCTAGCACAAGGATAACAGACTCGCCTTGAGCCCGACAACATATATCGTGTGGCAAAAGGAATGGAGGTGTGATGTACAGGTTCGCCTAACCAGCTTCATAGTCTACTTGGTGTTCGGCATGCCTTGCTAGAGGCCGCTACCAACCGTGCAGTTCGGAGGTGATCCGAACTGCGACCAAGCCGACTTGAACCTAAGGGGTCGCGCGCTTAAGGGAAGGAATCTGTGAGGCCGGATCAGACTCCACAAGTCAGATGTGATCCTACTCGGACTCGGATCCCGGCCGAACAGATTTTGGGCTTTAGGGTCGGTGCGAGGCCTAAGCGTTGAGCCCACGATGGAAACCTATATAAAGTGGAGGTGCGGTACACTCATTTGGTTGATCGCTTCGGCGCTGTCACTAGGGTTGGCATGTGTTGCGAATAGACACCTCCTCTCGCCGCCGGTTGTGTGATAGGGGTCGTATGACGTTCCTCCTGTACGCACGGATACCGTTAGAGGCGGTGCACTTGCGCCGCTCCGGCGAACCTGTATGTGGGAACCGACGACCGGCTATTCGAGGGAGATCGGACGAGGAGGAGACGATCCATGCGGACGCGCTGCCCCAACTCTTCTTCCGCTGCACGGCACTGCGCGTCTAGTGGTAACTATCTGTGATCCATTCCCGTAGCATGTTCCTGATTGTTCTGCGCGTAGAAAAATTTTAATTTATAGTCGACGCACCCTATCATAAAACCCAACAATACAACCCATGAAGCATGATCTTTTCCATGTAAGCTTATATTTATATAATGGAATATGATGCGTGCAAGAATTGGGCATGATCCTTTGAGTAATCTAGTAGCTACATGAGAATGATGATCTAATCCTGACGAAACGGCGACGCCCATATTTACATACAGTAAAAAGATTAGCAGAAAGTTGGTGTTGACGCGACTGAGGCGACATGATTATTGATCGGCTTCAACTTGAGTGGTCATATTGATATAAGGGTGTTTTGTCCCATTGGTGCAAAGGCTCCGTTGAGGTGATCATTTCATCATATGTACACTAATTTACAATCAGCCAATTCCAAAAGTAGAGTGAAAATGAGTGTGCTCCTTGCGCATCGCCTTCACAATCTTCTCACTTGTCTTCTCACTTGGCTAGGTTAACTAGCTATATCTAACGTACTAGATCCCCCCAACTCCACCAACTGTCCAGCTAGTCGGTAGGCAATATAATAAAAACGCACTGACCCAAAACATAACTTTTTTTACTTTCCCCATAAGTTAGCCCTAAGTTAATTAAGAAATCACTTTTGTTATGAGCATCGAGTTATTGGTCAGCGGCTTAGGGAAAAAAAGAGTTATTGGTCAGTGTACATGTTGAGGGGGGATGTTTGACAGAATATGGAGCCTCGCGGTCTCCCGCTGCCAGATGTTTCACCGTGGTTTACGCTATTGATCATTGTGAATTGTTGAGCCGCATTGTCTAGTACTACCTCGGTCTTGATTTACTGGTCCTTCTCGTGAGTATCATCTTTTGACTATGATTTTAACTTATAAAATATAAGTTACATATAGCAAAAATAGTATTAGCAGGAATTATGTTTAAATATGAATCCGAGATATAAGTTTTGGTGGCATGCATTAATATTTCGTTAGGTAAATCTATGATAATAATTTAACACAAAATACGAAGAGGATCAGTAAACCAGGACACAGGTAGTATTAGGATCAACAGGTAGGGTGAATGAAGCAGAAAAATAAGGCCCCCGATAGCTTGCGATCATCAGCTCTGGGAGGAACTGAGCGCATGATTCGTTCGTTCATCCCAGGAGGAGCGATCAAGCGAATCACCGTGATCCCTTTTTGACGATCGCTACAACGGTTGTTAACGCGAACCCTCAGCTGGCCCATGAAGCAGCCAGGAAAAAAGGGGTAGGCCCAATTAACTCTTTTGTTTTAAAGAAAATGCCATAAAAAATAGAAAAAATCCGAGACATAAAAGGCAGAGACACAAAAATTTACAATTTCTATGCTATACTTTATAAAGCTGCCATCCTCTAATTTGAAATTTAACCATGGTATATTATAAAACAAATGTGACATGTATCTACAAAAACCAAAATTTCCATGCTCTAATTTGTAAAAACAACATAATTGGTCTGATGGCAACTTCAACATGAACAGATTAACAAATGTTTTATCCACATAAGTCCAATAAAATTGCATGGTCCAAAGATGAAAAAAAAACCTTGTAAAGGCATGGAAAATTGCCAAGAGTCTAATTAATAAAATTGAAATGGTCTAATTAATAAAATTGACATGGTCTAATTAATACAATTGTCATGGTGTAAATAATGAAATTGTCATGGTCCAATTAATAAAATTGCCAAGGTCTAACTGATAAAACTGCCAAGGTGTACATAATAAAATTGCCATGGTCTAACCGAAAAAATTGCCATGGTCTAACCGAAAAAATTGCCATGGTCTAAAAAAAATAAAATTTTCATGCTACTTACAAAACTACCATTGTCTAAATAATTAAATTGTCATGGTACCTACAATAAAACTATCATGGTGTAATTCGTAAAAATTGTCATGGACTAATTGAAAAAATGCCATTGTCTAGATAACGAAATTGCTATGCTACTATAAAAGCATGCAACTTTGGGATTTTGTAACAGGCACATGCCAAAAAATATAAAAATGCACATGACAAGTTTTGAAAAATTATTCTCCAAAAAACATGGCAACTTTTTGGATTGTGTAATGGGTGTAAGACTTAGGGTTTTGGGAAACTGCACAACACCCGTTAAGGGTGTGGCTATCTCATATATATAAGGGGTACATCAAGGTGTACGATACAATATACAAGACATATACAGAAGCTATATGTAAATACAGTCTAACACCCTCCCTCAATCTTAACTATGCCCTGAAGTACAAAGTATGTTAAGATTGCGCCTACAGCCTACAAACTGCGGTTGTGGAAGAGGCTTCGTGAAGATGTCAGCAAGTTGATCTTTAGAGGAGATGAACTTGATGTGGAGTAGCTTCTGTGCAACACGTTCCCGTACAAAGTGATAGTCAACTTCAATGTGTTTTGTCCGAGCATGAAACACTGGATTAGATGAGAGATATGTAGCTCCAATGTTGTCACACCAAAGAACAGGCGGCTGAGTTTGAGAAACTCCCAACTCTCTCAATAAGGACTGTACCCATATGATCTCAGCTGTAGCATTTGCAACTGCTTTGTATTCAGCTTCAGTGCTACTCCTGGACACTGTAGCTTGTTTGCGAGCAGCCCAGGCGATCAAGTTAGGACCAAAGAAGACAACATGTCCCCCCGTGGATCGCCTGTCATCTGGATTACCAGCCCAGTCTGCATCTGAAAAAGCAGAGAGCCTAGGAGACGGTGCTGGCTGAAGGAGTAAACCATATGAGGCAGTAAAGCAAACATAGCGAAGAATGCGCTTCACCGCTGTCCAATGAGAAGTCCGAGGAGCATGAAGAAATTGGCAGACACGATTGACTGCATATGAGATATCTGGCCGAGTGATAGTTAAGTACTGCAGGCCACCAACAATGCTACGATACTCAGTGGCGTCATCAGAGGTGAGAGGATCTCCATCAAAGGCAGACAGACGGTCAGTAGCAGACATAGGAGTCATGGCATGTTTGCATTTCAGCATACCTGCCCGTCGCAACAGGTCCAGCGAATACTTATGCTGCGCGAGTGTCAAGCCATCAGAAGAACGTGAAACTTCCAGGCCAAGGAAGTAATGCAACGTTCCTAAATCCTTCACCGCAAAGTCACCACTCAAGGAAGATATCAGACGATCAGCAGCAGCATCCGAGGAGCTAATGAGGATAATGTCATCAACATATACCGGAAGATACATCGTCACCTGAGGCCGATGCAGAAGGAAGAGCGAGGTGTCAGCAGTAGAGGGAACAAAACCAAGTGACCGAAGAACAGAGCCCAATCTGGCATGCCAAGCACGAGGAGCCTGCTTCAGCCCATAGAGCGCCTTGACCAGGCGACACAGGTGATGAGGGCGAGCAGGATCAACGAACCCCGGGGGCTGACGCATGTAAACCTCCTCATCCAAAACACCATGAAGAAAAGCATTCTGAACATCCAGCTGACGAAGAAACCAGCCCCGAGTAACAGCCAAGGACAACAGAAGCCGTATAGTCGTTGGTTTGATCACCGGACTGAACGTATCCTCGTAGTCAAGACCATACCTTTGCTTGAACCCTTTCGCCACTAACCGTGCCTTATAGCGTTCAATAGAACCATCGGCATGCTTCTTAACTTTGAAGACCCACTTGGAATCAATAATATTGACACCAGAGACCGGGGGAACAAGCTGCCAAGTACCATTTGTCAACAATGCCTGATACTCTTGCTCCATAGCTTGGCGCCAATGAGGAATCCCGAGAGCAACCTGAAAGTGACGCGGTTCAGCCAAAGGATCTTCCTTGACATGAGCAACACATGCCGCAAGCCAGGCCACAGTCCCATCTGTGCGTTGCTTGGGACACACAATACCGGATCGACTGCGAGTATGGTCGAAGAGGAACAGCCGCAGGTGGTGCAGCAAGTGGCGACGGCACCGGCAATGAAGAAGTATCCGGCGAAGCAGCCGGTGACGATGCAGTGGTGACAGGCGAGGACGAGGCCGACCCAGGCGAGACAGACCCGGGCGAGACAATCGACTGGGTGGGCGAATCAGTCGTCTCGAGGCCAACCAAGGCGCGGCAGCCAGGCCCAGGCGAGATCGCCGGCTCGGGAGAAGCAGGCCCAGGTGAGATCACCGGCTCGGGGGAGGCCGGCGCAGGGGAGACCAGCCCAGGCAAGGCCAGCCCAGGCGAGACCGGCCTAGCCTCAGAAGAGGCCGGCATGGGCAGAGCCCGCGCTGAAGAGCCTAGTCCAGGCGCTGAAGAGCCCGGTCCAGGCGTGCATGGCGCATGCACGAGGCCACTCCCCACGTCAGGTGCAGTTGATGGCTCCGGCTCCTCCAGCAACTCAAGGCGAGCTCCACGACCCGTTCCTGCAGCATGATTAGGCAACAACGCAGGAGAATATGCAATATCAACAAATTGAGCAGGCAGTGGAGGGGTGGATTGCGAGGAGGAGACTGGAGGTGTGAGAGTGGTGGACAAAGACGAGAACGGGAATACACTCTCGTCAAACACAACATCACGCGAGATGTAGACACGGTTGGATGGAATATGAAGACACTTGTACCCTTTGTGAAGAGAGCTATACCCAAGAAAAACACAAAGTTTTGACCGAAACTCGAGCTTACGCTTATTATAAGGACGAAGATGAGGCCAGCATGCACAACCAAAAACTTTGAGAAAAGTATAATCTGGAACTTCATTAAGCAACAGTTCAAGTGGTGTTTTCATCCCAAGGAGTCGTGTAGGAAGCCTATTTATGAGAAAATAAGCAGTGGAAAATGCATCACTCCAAAACCGAAAAGGTGCCGATGCATGAGCAAGTAAAGTGAGACCAGTTTCGACAATGTGACGATGCTTACGTTCAGCCGTGCCATTCTGCTGATGTGTATGAGGACAAGACACATGATGTGAAATCCCAAGCTTATTAAAAAAGGAATTGAGGTTGTGATATTCACCCCCCCCCCAATCTGACTGAACATGAATGATCTTATGCTTAAGAAGACGCTCAACGTGAGCTTGAAATTGTAGGAACACATCAAACACATCAGATTTACGCTTGATAAGATAAAGCCAAGTAAACCGACTATAAGCATCAATAAAACTGACATAATAATTATGACCACTCACAGAAGTTTGGGCATGCCCCCATACATCAGAATAAATAAGCTCAAGTGGAGTTTTGACGACACGACTCGAATCTGAAAACGAAAGCTGATGACTCTTGCCTTGCTGACAGGCATCACAGACTGTGGCAACATCTTTATTGGACACAACGGGAAGACTATGACGATGAAGAACACTATGAACTATGGGAGTGGCAGGATGGCCGAGCCGTGCATGCCAATGAGTAGGCGACACACAGACACCAGTGAGTGCTTGAGGGGCAGAAGGCAGATCAAGTGCATATAATCCATCGCGCAGGCGACCTCTAAGCAGAACGTCCCTCGTGGCCCGATCCTTGATAAAAAACAAAAAGGATGAAACTCAGTGAAAACATTGTTATCACGAGTAAGCTGAGGAACAGACAATAGGCTACGAGTAGCAGAAGGAACTCTAAGGACATTACGAAGATGGAGAGATTTTTGTTTATGAGTTAAAAGAGAGGCCTGACCAACATGTGATATGTGCATACCTGCTCCACTGGCGGTGTGAACCTGATCATGACCACGGTATGGCTCCTGAACCGAGAGTTTACCCATCTCGCCCGTCAGATGATTCGTAGCGCCCGTGTCCATATACCAAGTCGGATCAATGGGATATGATGGTGTGTGGCCTGCTTGACGAGCAGGCTCATGAGTGGCCAAGGCAGCTTGTTTCTCGTTGCCTTTGCCATTGTTGCCGACGCCAAGGAAGTCCTGCTTGAAGCGGCGATGACAACGGGAAGCAACGTGACCTGGAATGTTGCACAGTTGGCAGGGGAGCTGAACGCCACATGAAGGGCAGCAAGCACACGAACGGCCACCCCCGGTCGGGGGGAAGGGGGCAGCGGCAGGCGACCGCGGAGCCTGTGAAGTCAGTGGTACTGATTTGCCCGCTGCAGATGACTTGAAGGGCTTCCCTTTTCCACGAGTGGCAGCGTTGGCAGCAATGAAACTCGGGTTGGTACGGCGGGACTTGACGCGCTGTTCCGTGGCAAGGAGGCGGGCGTAGAGCTCACGGGGTTCAAGTGGAGTATCACGACCATTGATGTTCTCAGCAAGGTTATCATAGTCGTCGTCCAGGCCGTTCATGACAAAGGTGGTGAAATCCTCTTTGCGAAGTGGTTGACCAATGGAGGCCAAGGTGTCTGCGAGACGCGTCATCTTGCCGAAGTAGTCGGTAATGCTGAGGTCAAGAAGCTTGGTCTCCCCCAGCTCCGTACGAAGAGTGTGAGCACGGGCCTGCTGCTGAGATGCGAAGCTGGTGTGAAGGGCAGACCACGCCTCCTGGGACGTGGCAGTGAAGAGGACCAAGGAGGACACCGCCTCGGTGAGTGCCGACTGGATCGCCGAAAGGATGGCCTGATCCTGAGCCACCCACGCATGGTATGCCGGGTGATGTGGTGGAGGACACGACAAGGAACCGTCGACGTAACCCTCTAGGTAGCGACTGCGGAGAAGTGGCAGCACCTGTGCACCGGTGGCCGAAACTGGACTTCCTATATATAATTCTTCACCTCCGGACCATTCCGGAACCTCTCGTGACGTCCGGGATCTCATCCGGGACTCCTAACAACTTTCGGGTTTCCGCATACACATATCTCTACAACCCTAGCGTCACCGAACCTGAAGTGTGTAGCCCCTACGGGTTCGGGAGACATGCAGACATGACCGAGACGCCTCTCCGGTCAATAACCAACAGCGGGATCTGGATACCCATGTTGGCTCCCACATGTTCCACGATGATCTCATCGGATGAACCACGGTGTCGAGGATTCAATCAATCCCGTATGCAATTCCCTTTGTCAATCGGTATGTTACTTGCCCGAGTTTCGATCGTCGGTATCCCAATACCTTGTTCAATCTCGTTACCGGCAAGTCTCTTTACTCGTACCGCAATGCATGATCCCGTGACTAACGCCTTGGTCACATTGAGCTCATTATGATGATGCATTACCGAGTGGGCCCAGAGATACCTCTCCGTCACACGGAGTGACAAATCCCAGTCTCGATCCGTGCCAACCCAACAGACACTTTCGGAGATACCCGTAGTGCACCTTTATAGTCACCCAGTTACGTTGTGACGTTTGGCACACCCAAAGCACTCCTACGGTATCCGGGAGTTGCACGATCTCATGGTCTAAGGAAAAGATACTTGACATTGGAAAAGCTCTAGCAAACGAAACTACACGATCTTTTATGCTATGCTTAGGATTGGGTCTTGTCCATCACATCATTCTCCTAATGATGTGATCCCGTTATCAATGACATCCAATGTCCATAGTCAGGAAACCATGACTATCTGTTGATCAACGAGCTAGTCAACTAGAGGCTTACTAGGGACACGTTGTGGTCTATGTATTCACACATGTATTACGATTTCCGGACAATACAATTATAGCATGAACAATAGACGATTACCATGAACAAAGAAATATAATAATAACCATTTATTATTGCCTCTAGGGCATATTTCCAACAGTCTCCCACTTGCACTAGAGTCAATAATCTAGTTACATTGTGATGAATCGAACACCCATTGCGTCCTGGTGTTGATCATGTTTTGCCCTAGGGAGAGGTTTAGTCAACGGATCTGCTACATTCAGGTCCGTATGTACTTTACAAATATCTATGTCTCCATTTTGAACACTTTCACGAATGGAGTTGAAGCAACGCTTGATATGCCTGGTCTTCCTATGAAACCTGGGCTCCTTCGCAAGGGCAATAGCTCCAGTGTTGTCACAGAAGAGAGTCATCGGGCCCGACGCATTGGGAATCACCCCTAGGTCGGTAATGAACTCCTTCATCCAGACTGCTTCCTGTGCTGCCTCCGAGGCTGCCATGTACTCCGCTTCACATGTAGATCCCGCCACGACGCTTTGCTTGCAACTGCACCAGCTTACTGCTCCTCCATTTAAAATATACACGTATCCGGTCTGTGACTTCGAGTCATCCAGATCTGTGTCGAAGCTAGCGTCGATGTAACCCTTTACGACGAGCTCTTCGTCACCTCCATAAACGAGAAACATATCCTTAGTCCTTTTCAGGTACTTCAGGATATTCTTGACCGCTGTCCAGTGTTCCTTGCCGGGATTACTTTGGTACCTTCCTACCAAACTTACGGCAAGGTTTACATCAGGTCTGGTACACAGCATGGCATACATAATAGACCCTATGGCCGAGGCATAGGGGATGACACTCATCTCTTCTATATCTTCTGCCGTGGTCGGGCATTGAGCCATGCTCAATTGCACACCTTGCAATACAGGCAAGAACCCCTTCTTGGACTGATCCATACTGAACTTCTTCAATATCTTGTCAAGGTATGTACTCTGTGAAAGACCAATGAGGCGTCTTGATCTATCTCTATAGATCTTGATGCCTAATATATAAGCAGCTTCTCCGAGGTCCTTCATTGAAAAACACTTATTCAAATAGGCCTTTATACTTTTCAAGAATTCTATATCATTTCCCATCAATAGTATGTCATCCACATATAATATGAGAAATGCTACAGAGCTCCCACTCACTTTCTTGTAAACACAGGCTTCTCCATAAGTCTGTGTAAACCCAAACGCTTTGATCATCTCATCAAAGCGAATGTTCCAACTCCGAGATGCTTGCACCAGCCCATAGATTGAGCGCTGGAGCTTGCATACTTTGTTAGCATTCTTAGGATCGACAAAACCTTCCGGCTGCATCATATACAACTCTTCCTTAAGGAAGCCGTTAAGGAATGCCGTTTTGACGTCCATCTGCCATATCTCATAATCATAGTATGCGGCAATTGCTAACATGATTCGGACGGACTTCAGCTTCGCTACGGGTGAGAAAGTCTCATCGTAGTCAACCCCTTGAACTTGTCGATAACCCTTAGCGACAAGTCGAGCTTTGTAGATGGTCACATTACCATCCGCGTCCGTCTTCTTCTTAAAGATCCATTTGTTTTCTATGGCTCGCCGATCATCGGGCAAGTCAGTCAAAGTCCATACTTTGTTTTCATACATGGATCCTATCTCGGATTTCATGGCTTCTAGCCATTTGTCGGAATCCGGGCCCGCCATCGCTTCTTCATAGTTCGAAGGTTCACCGTTGTCTAACAACATGATTTCCAGGACAGGGTTGCCGTACCACTCTGGTGCGGAACGTGTCCTTGTGGACCTACGAAGTTCAGTAGTAACTTGATCCGAAGCTTCATGATCATCATCATTAACTTCCTCCCCAGTCGGTGTAGGCACCACAGGAACATTTTCCCGCGCTGCTACTTTCCGGTTCGGAAGGGGTGACTATCACCTCATCAAGTTCCACTTTCCTCCCACTCAATTCTTTCGAGAGAAACTCCTTCTCCAGAAAGGACCCGTTCTTGGCAACGAAGATCTTGCCTTCGGATCTGAGGTAGAAGGTATACCCAATAGTTTCCTTAGGGTATCCTATGAAGACGCATTTTTCTGATTTGGGTTCGAGCTTTTCAGGTTGAAGTTTCTTGACATAAGCATCGCATCCCCAAACTTTTAGAAACGACAGCTTAGGTTTCTTCCCAAACCATAATTCATACGGCGTCGTCTCAACGGATTTAGACGGAGCCCTATTTAAAGTGAATGCGGCAGTCTCTAAAGCATAGCCCCAAAATGAGAGCGGTAAATCGGTAAGAGACATCATAGGTCGCACCATATCCAATAGAGTGCGATTACGACGTTCGGACACACCATTTATCTGAGGTGTTCCAGGCGGCGTGAGTTGTGAAACTATTCCACATTTCCTTAAGTGTGCACCAAATTCGTGACTTAAATATTCTCCACCACGATCTGATCGTAAGAATTTTATTTTTCTGTCACGTTGATTCTCAACTTCACTCTGAAATTCCTTGAACTTTTCAAAGGTTTCAGACTTGTGTTTCATTAGGTAGACATACCCATATCTACTTAAATCATCAGTGAGAGTGAGAACATAACGATATCCTCCGCGAGCCTCAACACTCATTGGACCGCACACATCGGTATGTATGATTTCCAATAGGTTGGTTGCTCGCTCCATTGTTCCGGAGAACTGAGTCTTGGTCATCTTACCCATGAGGCATGGTTCGCACGTGTCAAATGATTCGTAATCAAGAGACTCCAAAAGTCCATCAGCATGGAGCTTCTTCATGCGCTTGACACCAATGTGACCAAGGCGGCAGTGCCACAAGTATGTGGGACTATCGTTATCAACTTTACATCTTTTGGTATTGACACTATGAACATGTGTAACATCACGTTCGAGATTCATCAAAAATAAACCATTGACCAGCGGGGCATGACCATAAAACATATCTCTCAAATAAATAGAACAACCATTATTCTCGGATTTAAATGAGTAGCCATCTCGAATTAAACGAGATCCAGATACAATGTTCATGCTCAAAGCTGGCACTAAATAACAATTATTGAGGTTTAAAACTAATCCCGTAGGGAGATGCAGATGTAGCGTGCCGACGGCGATCACATCGACCTTGGAACCATTCCCGACGCGCATCGTCACCTCGTCCTTCGCCAGTCTCCGTTTATTCCGTTGTTCCTGTTTTGAGTTACAAATATGAGTACCTTACCAGTACTCGTAGTAGCTCCTGGGTATTTGATACCGGTGTGGTTGCTCATATTTGTAACTCAAAACAGGAACAACGGAATAAACGGAGACTGGCGAAGGACGAGGTGACGATGCGCGTCGGGAATGGTTCCAAGGTCGATGTGATCGCCGTCGGCACGCTACCTCTGCATCTCCCTACGGGATTAGTTTTAAACCTCAATAATTGTTATTTAGTGCCAGCTTTGAGCATGAACATTGTATCTGGATCTCGTTTAATTCGAGATGGCTACTCATTTAAATCCGAGAATAATGGTTGTTCTATTTATTTGAGAGATATGTTTTATGGTCATGCCCCGCTGGTCAATGGTTTATTTTTGATGAATCTCGAACGTGATGTTACACATGTTCATAGTGTCAATACCAAAAGATGTAAAGTTGATAATGATAGTCCCACATACTTGTGGCACTGCCGCCTTGGTCACATTGGTGTCAAGCGCATGAAGAAGCTCCATGCAGATGGACTTTTGGAGTCTCTTGATTATGAATCATTTGACACATGCAAAACATGCCTCATGGGTAAGATGACCAAGACTCCGTTCTCCGGAACAATGGAGCGAGCAACCAACCTATTGGAAATCATACATACCGATGTGTGCGGTCCAATGAGTGTTGAGGCTCGCGGAGGATATCGTTATGTTCTCACTCTCACTGATGATTTAAGTAGATATGGGTATGTCTACCTAATGAAACACAAGTCTGAAACCTTTGAAAAGTTCAAGGAATTTCAGAGTGAAGTTGAGAATCAACGTGACAGAAAAATAAAATTCTTACGATCAGATCGTGGTGGAGAATATTTAAGTCACGAATTTGGTGCACACTTAAGGAAATGTGGAATAGTTTCACAACTCACGCCGCCTGGAACACCTCAGAGAAATGGTGTGTCCGAACATCGTAATCGCACTCTATTGGATATGGTGCGATCTATGATGTCTCTTACCGATTTACCGCTCTCATTTTGGGGCTATGCTTTAGAGACTGCCGCATTCACTTTAAATAGGGCTCCGTCTAAATCCGTTGAGACGACACCGTATGAATTATGGTTTGGGAAGAAACCTAAGCTGTCGTTTCTAAAAGTTTGGGGATGCGATGCTTATGTCAAGAAACTTCAACCTGAAAAGCTCGAACCCAACTCGGAAAAATGCGTCTTCATAGGATACCCTAAGGAAACTATTGGGTATACCTTCTACCTCAGATCCGAAGGCAAGATCTTCGTTGCCAAGAACGGGTCCTTTCTGGAGAAGGAGTTTCTCTCGAAAGAATTGAGTGGGAGGAAAGTGGAACTTGATGAGGTGATAGTCACCCCTTCCGAACCGGAAAGTAGCGCAGCGCGGGAAAATGTTCCTGTGGTGCCTACACCGACTGGGGAGGAAGTTAATGATGATGATCATGAAGCTTCGGATCAAGTTACTACTAAACTTCGTAGGTCCACAAGGACACGTTCCGCACCAGAGTGGTACGGCAACCCTGTCCTAGAAATCATGTTGTTAGACAACGGTGAACCTTCGAACTATGAAGAAGCGATGGCGGGCCCGGATTCCGACGAATGGCTAGAAGCCATGAAATCCGAGATAGGATCCATGTATGAAAACGAAGTATGGACTTTGACTGACTTGCCCGATGATCGGCGAGCCATAGAAAACAAATGGATCTTTAAGAAGAAGACGAACGCGGATGGTAATGTGACCATCTACAAAGCTCGACTTGTCGCTAAGGGTTATCGACAAGTTCAAGGGGTTGACTACGATGAGACTTTCTCACCCGTAGCGAAGCTAAAGTCCGTCCGAATCATGTTAGCAATTGCCGCATACTATGATTATGAGATATGGCAGATGGACGTCAAAACGGCATTCCTTAACGGCTTCCTTAAGGAAGAGTTGTATATGATGCAGCCGGAAGGTTTTGTCGATCCTAAGAATGCTAACAAAGTATGCAAGCTCCAGCGCTCAATCTATGGGCTGGTGCAAGCATCTCGGAGTTGGAACATTCGCTTTGATGAGATGATCAAAGCGTTTGGGTTTACACAGACTTATGGAGAAGCCTGTGTTTACAAGAAAGTGAGTGGGAGCTCTGTAGCATTTCTCATATTATATGTGGATGACATACTATTGATGGGAAATGATATAGAATTCTTGGAAAGTATAAAGGCCTATTTGAATAAGTGTTTTTCAATGAAGGACCTTGGAGAAGCTGCTTATATATTAGGCATCAAGATCTATAGAGATAGATCAAGACGCCTCATTGGTCTTTCACAGAGTACATACCTTGACAAGATATTGAAGAAGTTCAATATGGATCAGTCCAAGAAGGGGTTCTTGCCTGTATTGCAAGGTGTGTAGTTGAGCACGGCTCAATGCCCGACCATGGCAGAAGATATAGAAAAGATGAGTGTCATCCCCTATGCCTCGGCCATAGGGTCTATTATGTATGCCATGCTGTGTACCAGACCTGATGTAAACCTTGCCGTAAGTTTGGTAGGAAGGTACCAAAGTAATCCCGGCATGGAACACTGGACAGCGGTCAAGAATATCCTGAAGTACCTGAAGAGGACTAAGGATATGTTTCTCGTTTATGGAGGTGACGAAGAGCTCGTTGTAAAGGGTTACGTCGACGCTAGCTTCGACACAGATCTGGATGACTCGAAGTCACAAACCGGATACGTGTATATTTTGAATGGAGGAGCAGTAAGCTGGTGCAGTTGCAAGCAAAGCGTCGTGGCGGGATCTACATGTGAAGCAGAATACATGGCAGCCTCGGAGGCAGCACAGGAAGCAGTCTGGATGAAGGAGTTCATTACCGACCTAGGGGTGATTCCCAATGCGTCGGGCCCGATGACTCTCTTCTGTGACAACACTGGAGCTATTGCCCTTGCGAAGGAGCCCAGGTTTCACAGGAAGACCAGGCATATCAAGCGTCGCTTCAACTCCATTCGTGAAAGTGTTCAAAATGGAGACATAGATATTTGTAAAGTACATACGGACCTGAATGTAGCAGATCCGTTGACTAAACCTCTCCCTAGGGCAAAACATGATCAACACCAGGACGCAATGGGTGTTCGATTCATCACAATGTAACTAGATTATTGACTCTAGTGCAAGTGGGAGACTGTTGGAAATATGCCCTAGAGGCAATAATAAAAGGTTATTATTATATTTCTTTGTTCATGATAATCGTCTATTATTCATGCTATAATTGTATTGTCCGAAAATCGTAATACATGTGTGAATACATAGACCACAACGTGTCCCTAGTAAGCCTCTAGTTGACTAGCTCGTTGATCAACAGATAGTCATGGTTTCCTGACTATGGACATTGGATGTCATTGATAACGGGATCACATCATTAGGAGAATGATGTGATGGACAAGACCCAATCCTAAGCATAGCATAAAAGATCGTGTAGTTTCGTTTGCTAGAGCTTTTCCAATGTCAAGTATCTTTTCCTTAGACCATGAGATCGTGCAACTCCCGGATACCGTAGGAGTGCTTTGGGTGTGCCAAACGTCACAACGTAACTGGGTGACTATAAAGGTGCACTACGGGTATCTCCGAAAGTGTCTGTTGGGTTGGCACGGATCGAGACTGGGATTTGTCACTCCGTGTGACGGAGAGGTATCTCTGGGCCCACTCGGTAATGCATCATCATAATGAGCTCAATGTGACCAAGGCGTTAGTCACGGGATCATGCATTGCGGTACGAGTAAAGAGACTTGCCGGTAACGAGATTGAACAAGGTATTGGGATACCGACGATCGAAACTCGGGCAAGTAACATACCGATTGACAAAGGGAATTGCATACGGGATTGATTGAATCCTCGACACCGTGGTTCATCCGATGAGATCATCGTGGAACATGTGGGAGCCAACATGGGTGTCCAGATCCCGCTGTTGGTTATTGACCGGAGAGGCGTCTCGGTCATGTCTGCATGTCTCCCGAACCCGTAGGGGCTACACACTTAAGGTTCGGTGACGCTAGGGTTGTAGAGATATGTGTATGCGGAAACCCGAAAGTTGTTAGGAGTCCCGGATGAGATCACGGACATCACGAGAGGTTCCGGAATGGTCCGGAGGTGAATAATTATATATAGGAAGTCAAGTTTCGGCCACCGGGAAAGTTTCGGGTGTTACCGGTATTGTACCGGGACCACCGGAAGGGTCCCGGGGGTCCACCGGGTGGGGCCACCTATCCCGGAGGGCCCCGTGGGCTGAAAGTGGAAGGGAACCAGCCCTTAGTGGGCTGGGGCGCCCCCCTTGGGCCTCCCCCCATGCGCCTAGGGTTGGGAACCCTAGGGTGGGGGGCTTCCCCCTTGCCTTGGGGGGCAAGGCAACCCCTTCCCCCCTTTTGGCCGCCGCCCCCCCATGAGATCCCATCTCTAGGGCCGGCGCCCCCCTCCAGGGGGCCTATATAAAGGGGGGGAGGGAGGGCAGCAACCGACAGCCTTGGGCGCCTCCCTCCTCCCCTGCAATACCTCTCTCTCGCGCGCAGAAGCTCGGCGAAGCCCTGCCGGAGAACCACTACATCCACCACCACGCCGTCGTGCTGTTGGATCTCCATCAACCTCTCCTTCCCCCTTGCTGGATCAAGAAGGAGGAGACGTCGCTGCACCGTACGTGTGTTGAACGCGGAGGTGCCGTCCGTTCGGCACTCGGTCATCGGTGATTTGGATCACGGCGAGTACGACTCCGTCATCCACGTTCATTGGAACGCTTCCGCTCGCGATCTACAAGGGTATGTAGATGCACTCCCTTCCCCTCGTTGCTAGTACACTCCATAGATGCATCTTGGTGAGCGTAGGAAAATTTTAAAATTATGCTACGATTCCCAACACCACCAGGTGCAGCCATGGCCGGAGGGTAGTAGCCGCCGTAGGGCAATGGCGGTGGCGGGGCCCTGTCCGACCCGGCGTTCGCGGCGCTAGGTGCAGCCGCATAGGGTTGCGGGTTTGAGGACGCGTAGGGCGCCGCTGTGACGGCGGCAGGAGGTGCAGCCGCAGCGGCCGCGTAGGGCGAGGCGCCATACGCCGCGTTATATGCGGCACCAGGTGCAGGCGGCGCCCCGTAGTGGCCCATCGACGGAGGAGCCGCCCCGTAGGGGCCGTAGGGCATCGATCCGGCAGGGACAGGCGCCGCCCCGTAGGGGCCTGCTGGCGGCGGGGGAGCGGCCCCGTAGGGCCCGTAGGTCGCCGATCCCATCCAGGGACCAGCGTACGAAGGATCTCCCGGGACCAGCGGAGGCGCGACTGGTGACGGCGGCGGTGGCTGATCCGAGGAGGCGCCCACCATCAAGGACTGGCCGGTGTAGACCGAGACCAGGGGCGCGAGGAGAGGAACGGCGATGCAGGCGCCGTGACAAGGGCCGGCGCGACGGCGGCGACGGAGTTCGGTGCGATCGCGGCGGCGGCGGCAGCGGAAGACATAAGACCGGTTAGGGTTGATACCATGTAAGACTTAGGGTTTTGGGAAACTGCACAACACCCGTTAAGGGTGTGGCTATCTCATATATATAAGGGGTACATCAAGGTGTACGATACAATATACAAGACATATACAGAAGCTATATGTAAATACAGTCTAACAATGGGCACATGGCAAAAAATAGATTTTTTTTGTTCTTTCAAAGATGGGAATTTCTTGGAATTTTCAAAAAAAATGGCTAAAATTTTCAAAATGAAAAATCAAATTCAAAACATTTTAGCTTCCAAACATATAGCAAATTTGACCACATTTGTAGACAACCCTTGTAAGCTCGCCCTCCTTCATTCAATAAGTCACGAAATCGAGCCACCACCCACACATCTTTCCATGATTTTCTTGTCGGGAGAATAAAAGAGAGGACGTTTGTCAAGAGGCTGGTTACAATGAATTATTCCGAAAACTGACACGGTGGCAGCCTTGCATCGCGATTTGTGCTAGGATATCGAATGACAACCAACACGTTCGCTGGGAGAACATTCCCAACAAACGTTTGTTGGTTAGCATTTTCGGAAAATAAACAAGTAGGGAGAATGGTTGTCATTAGATCATAGATAATTAGTGGAGCACTGCTAGGGCAACTTTGGATCATGGGATTCAGTAACATGTGAAAAAGAGCACGCATGAAACTGCGAAGTGTATGAAGAAGACACGTAATTTCAAATATGGTTGTACGGATAGAGTTGAGGATATCTCAACTGAGAAAGATGTGAAGAAAAACCACAATTTCAAAAATTGTTGTACGGATAGGGTTGAGGATAACTCAACAAGAGTGTCTTCATCCTGCACGGATAAGTATAAGAAGAGGTTGGAGTGTACATCGAATCGAAATTTCTAAAAATATAAGGTGTAGCACAAACATATAAATATTTAGGTGACAACTTTCCTTTGTGTTACAGTGACAACATTCCTTTGTGTTACAATATAGAAAAAAGAGTCAATTACACCACAGGTGCTTGAACTTGGCAAGAAAAGTTAGTTTGGTGCTCAAACTTGCAGCATACATTGAACCGGTTACACAACTTGGCTTGAGCGTGCATCTAGGGTGCTAACCACGTTTGTATACGCTCAACATGCAGACGAGGCGCGCCAACGTGGCGTAGGACCCACTGTCAGTGTCCGGAAAGGCAGGGATGGGCGTCTGACTCGGGTTTTTGCAGAAACCACCCTGAATTTTTCTTCATCACAAAAGAGCCTCTTGATTTTGTTTCCTAAAACAACAATGAGGCCCATCCGTCACGAAACAGTACAAAAATGAAACTAACATGCAAAAGTAAAGGGTTCGAACAGGCGAGCTCATCCTAACAAGCCGAAGGTGCTAGCCACCCCGCCAAGTCACTTATGGGGTAACATGCAAAAGAGCTTCTTGAAATAATACTTGAATATTTAATAGGATAACATTGACATTCTTCTACGTAAGAACATTTTTTAGAATTATGTGGAGGTTATTTTAAATAATAATATTTTTGGAATTACATGAACATTATTTTAAGTAATTATATATTTCAGAATTACATCATCATTATGTTAAATAAGAACACATTTTTAAAATTACATGAAAATTGTTTTAATTTTTTTATTACTACAAGAACATTATTTTAAATAAGTTAATTTATTTGTATTTATAATCTTTTTAATTTACATGTTTTTTACAAATGTATGAAAAAAAACTAACATGTGAAAATGGCCCGCGGTGATTGCAGCCTAGTTAAGCCCTATGTGCATGCTTGTCTATAGGTCATTAGTTATCCCACTTGTACAGCAAGTGGTGCTGGCTAGCCTGTCTGGACTAGCGGTAATTGTTACCTGCAAAAAAAGCGGTAATTGTCATACTGACAAAATTTAGGCGCTTTTTGTGAGAAAAAATAAAAATACCAGGGTGTTTTCAGAAGAAAAAAAATCAGGCCACACGCCCGTCCTGGCCTCCTGGTCACTCACATTTGGTCCCACGCCACGTTGGCGCGCCTCGGCAGCATGTTGTGCGTATACAAAACATGATTACCACCGTAGATGCACGCCCAAACCAAGTTTTATCTCCGGTTCAATGTATGTCACAAGTTTTAGCACCAAACTAACTTTTCCTGCCAAGGTCAGGTACCTGTGGTGTAATTGACTCTAGAAAAAATATAGACCAGCAGGGGAGGAGCCCCGTGGTATTTTAATTAAGGAGGGTGTCAGAAACCAAATTTAAATCCGCAAAATAATATCCTATGCACGGGATTCAAACTCGTCTATGCTAAGATGCACTATTTTTTTATTAAACTAGATAGTTTTCTATATGGACTCACAACTAAAGCCGTCTCTGTATTGACATCTCTTTATTATTTTCTTTTTTGGCAAACAGGCAACTCATGTGCAATGACAACCGTTATTTGCTCCTTCCATGTGTTGTGGGGAAGAAACAGGGATGTCCGAGAGAGATGTCATGTTAGACACGGACAAACAAACCCCACATAAACTCCACTTCTCTTCCTCCTTCCCCCGAGCCAGTTACCCCCTTGCTCTCCCCTTCCCGCCTACCCGCCGTTGAACCACACCAGCCACCCCTCCCGCATGGCGATGGGCCGCAACAAAAACCAAGATGAGGTCGAGCGCTTCAGCGTGGCCTGACTATTCAGAGGAGGGGAGACCGACCCATCTTTGATCTGCAGTCTCTGCCTTCCGTTGCCCTCAGATCGCCATCATCGTCGCACGTCCTCCCGATGCCATAATCCGGACACGCTCCCTCATGCTCACCGGAATTCATAATTTGTGCTTTCAAGCTTATCTAAGGGATCTGTGGGTCCTTCAGGACCGTACCTCTTGTTCAAAACAAAGTTCGCGATTAAAAACCCAATTGACACTATAATCAAGTACGGATTGTCATCGCTTTGGCAGTTCGTTGGGCTTTTTTGTGTGAAAAAACTTCTGATTTATTCATATGCAATGACGACAGTACAAATAATAAAAAATACGTACGGATCTGTAGACCATAGTTCGTTGGGCTTTTAAGTATCTGCAATTCTACACTTCGAGTCAAATGATATCTAGAAAAGATTCCAAAGGTTGGATTTTTTTTTTTAAACTCAACAATTTTGGGTGATGCACATAGCGCCAAAACGAAGATATCCTCATTGGATATATTGGCTGGCTTCCTGCCTGCTAGTCCTTGAACATGCATTTTTAAACCAAGCGCATGCTTAGTTGCGATCGGCCACCAACTCGGTTTGGCATCATTTGTAGTGAAAAGTTGTACCCGTATTCATTTTTGTAGTATCAGAACACAAACAAACAAGTAGTACTACACTGGCCAATGATTGTAGGACGGCGTATTAGATAAAATCGCTAATCAAGAGGGCCAAAGTGCTAGTGGTTCCGTGGAGTAGTGATCACTCATCTCTCGGTGAGACCGATAACGAAGAACGGCTTGCCCACCGGTACCGACGTGACGGCGTTCGGGTGGCGCTACCACTCTATCTTCCTCACGGCCGGGGCCCTCGATATTGATAGATGGATCGCCGTCCCCATCCATCGTTGTCACGTGTGCAGCCGGTGAGGAACTGAGGATCAGTACGTGTGGCTGCCGCACCTGCGACGTCAGTTGCACAGTGGACCTGCTCGTGGACGGCGAGCTGGGTCATACGAGTGGATGACCGGCGCGCGTCCCACGATTATTTTAATATAGTGCAGATGCAGACGATTCATGCATAAGCACAGTGCAGCACACCCTTCTTCCATGAGTATCTTTATAAAAGATTAAACTGACACATCATTTTAAGATTAACGAAATCGTTATAAGCCACTTTATAATCGACGAAAACGTCTAAATCCGCTTACTGCAACCGCATACATTGTAGATTTAATTATTTTTAATTTTGCATCAGCGTGCAACTGCATGCCCACCTGCCATGCGCAGCTAAAGTAGCATGTCCGTCGACTGTGTGTAACTGCATGTTCATCGATTGACTGTAGCTGCAGTTGCATGCCCTATGACCGTGCGCAACGTCCTTTATGTATACATAAATAAATAGGATGGCGAAACAAAATTTGAAAGGAGAATATTTGTTTGAAAGAAATGCCCAAAAATCACATGCTGATGCCATCTAGATTACTCAAAAATCTCAGGGGTATCTCAGAGGCACCAGAATGGGCGTATGCCCCCAATAGAGTTTTGCATAAATCTATGTAGGGGAGCGGCGTACGTGACCCGGCGTGGGGTATCTCAGAGGCACCAAAAATAGGAGCATCATCCTCCTCCAAGAAAAGGAAACGAGATTGAGCCTGAAAGGGCAGGAGACTTGCGGCGTTCACGTCACGCTCAGTGCCTCGCACTAGCCACCGTATGTCTCAGTGAAGATCGTCTGAACGTACGACGCCCCTGGTCATGTGGCCACCAAACCTGACGTAACGCGCGCCGACGGTAGCAAACACTCGCCTTTCCTGTTTCAACGGGGAGGGAGCCGCCGAGGACCAGTAATCAGGTTTGGATTGAGAGCGAGTCCGTGCGTGGGCGTCGTCCTCGATCCATCGGCATATCCTCCGCGGGAGGTAACTTGTGGGAGGCACGCACGTACGCCGGCCGGCCGGTCGCGGCGGGAAATTATTGTCCGAAAAGGTAGGAGAAAAGCCGATGGCGGCGTCCATTGACGAACGAGCCGCGGAGCGATCCTTCTCGATCGACATCCTTGCGCCTTGCATCTTGATCGCCGAGGCTATTTGCGCCAGCAGCTCCAAACGATCAAGAATAAGTTGAAATGTTGGTTGCCACATACGTAAGTGAAAACTGACGATCGATGTGACGAGATGTTGAGCTCTGACGTTATCCCCGCTTGGACACTGTTGAATGTTGAGGGGGAAGTCGATGTAGAGGCGCCAGAGGCGAGATTCGCAACTGTGTGCAATGAAATTTGGGTTTGGTGAGACAGCGATCGATGCAATCTCGCTGCATTTTTTCCGCATACCTCTTAATTTCTTCTGCCAATTTCCTGTATGACGCTTACGTTTTTCACAAAAGTTGACATTTGGAACTTTGAATTTGAGGCCTAATACCGCCATGCACGCAACCGTGTAGACTTGAAGAAAACTCAATTTGTGGTGATATGGGATTCGACTGCCGTCGTGTATGTGACGTTGATCGGGAACTCCTATTTGCCGAATAGACGACCATTCGCACAAGGCGCGCCCGACTGGGCCGGCCCATTCGAGTTAAACTGTGCCGGTCGAAAAATGAGCAAAAAGAGTTAATTACAACACAGGTGCTAGAATTTGGCACAAATAGTCACTTTAATGCTAGAACTTGTGATGTACATATAAGTGGTTCAAGAACTTGGCTTGACGATGCAAATACGGTGTGGTATACGCCTGCTACGTTGACTAGGTGCGCCAGCTCGGCATGAGGCCCACTGTGAGCGACACGAAGGGGATGGCAGGGCAGGGCGTGCGGTCTGTCTTTCTGCAAAAAGCACCTTGATATTTTTTTTTTCTCTCGCGAAAATATTGCTCCAGAGAAATTGTACATAAAAGAAAAATGTTAGTCCTGAGATTCAAACTCACGACCTACAGATTACCTGAAGAAATTGTACATAAAAGAAAAATGTTAGTCCTGAGATTCAAACTCACGACCTACAGGTTACCCGTGCGGTTGGCTATCCAGCACACCGAGTTGGATTTGACAAAACATTAAGATATATAAGCTTTATATACTTTAGGCTGAACAGTATAAATTAAGAACTTTAATCCCATAAACAAAATACAACTTCTTTTTTGTACGTCTCTTGTTCAAAAAGTATAATTACACTATGCATAGTTCAAAATACAACAAGTTAAATACCCGGGCATACCAACCCAACACAAGACGTCTCTTGTTTAAAAAGTATAATACGCTATGCATAATTCAAAAAGCTCATGTCATATTAAAGAGAATTCATGTGTTATTTAAAACATATTCATACAATTTAAAGTATTTATGAATTATAAAAAATTATATGATTTAAATAGTATACATTCAGAATCTGCAATCCGATGGCACACTAGGCTCGTATTTATTTTTCATACATATTTTATATTTAATTTTAGTTAGAATTATGTAAAAAAATAGAAAACACATTTTTTTAAACATGAAATCTTTTTAAAACAACCTAACATTTTCTTAAACCATGATCAGTTTTTTATTAAATTCATAAGTTAATTATGTGGATCTTTGTTAAATTTAGTACGGGGATATGTTTTGATGTTATATCAACATTTTTAATGTAATTTATTTTATTTATATGTATATTATGCATAACACATCATTATAATTTACAAATATTTAAAATGCAAGAAACTAAAAAGTTGAAATTGTCTGCACTGACTACAATTCAGTTTAGCCACACGTTCGTTTTGTGTTATAGTCATAAAATTTAATTATATGGATTTCTGTTAAATTAGTACATGGGCATGTTTTGATGTTATACGAACATTTTCAATGCAGTTTATTTTATTTATATGTATATTATTTATAACACATGATTATAGTTTACATAATTTTACAAAATTTTAAAAATGTTGAAAATGGTTGCGCTGACTGCAATTCAGTTTAGTCACACGATTGCGTTGTGTTATATTCATAAAGTGTAACTTACATCAAAATAAGTTGCCTTGTCAGTTGTGGTGGAATGCCCGGCCACTTATTTACCATGAGGTTCCTGGTTCGTATGTCTGATCATGCACTAATTTTTGGGATTAAAATTGTTCAGTCGGAATATATAAAGGATATGTATCCTAAGTGACAAGAAGTCTGCCTAGGTGTTCTGGCTAGAACCTGTTCACGCAATCCGCAAGTTGCCGGTTCAAACCTCTAGCGGACCATTTTCTTTTTTGTACTTTTTCATAAGAGAAAAAAATCCATTTTCTTTTCTGTACTTTTTGGTGAAAGAAAAAAAATATCAGGGGCTTTTCACAAAATAAACACACGTCCAGCCCAACGCTTTCGGCCACTCAAAGTGGGCTCCTTGCCATGCTGGAACGCCTGGTCAGAGCTGCAGGCGTATACAACGGCGTATTTGCACCGTCAAGCCAAGTTCTTGAACCACTTATATGTACACCACAAGTTCTAGCACTAAAGTGACTATTTGTGTCAAGTTCTGGCACTAGTGGTGTAATTGACTCGAGCAAAAACTTAATGGCCCTTTCTAGAATTTGAACAACAAACCTACTGCTTGTGCACGAATTTGACTAACCAGTCCACCCACTCAATGTTGTTGACGTAAGAAGCAGAGCAAATCTAAAGAACTAAATTTAGCAGCGTAAACTAAACATTACTTAAAAAATTGCAAACGTTGTTTGAAATTTTGAACACTTTAAGTTACAAATAACTTTTAACAAACCCAAACAATTTTAGAAATTTCTCATCAACTTTCGGAATTATGAAGAAAATTTTCAAATTCCTGAAAATTTGTTTCAAAACGTGAATGGTATTCGAATTTGTAAACAAAAGTCGAAAAATGGAGCATCATTAAAAATCTGAACAATTTATTTAAAACTAGATTTTTTTAAATTTCCAGAACATGTTTTGAAAATGTGAACATTTTCTGAATTTGTGAACAAAATTTGGAAACAGGTAACAAATTTAAATTCAGAGCAAAAAAATTAAACTGAGAACAATTACAAAAATCCTTTAAAAATTTGAAAAATTGAAACTGTTTTATATAGGTGAACAAAAAATGGAAACGGACTGTATTTCTAAACCTTAGAACATTTTTCGAAAATGTGAATGTTTTTCGAATTGGTGAACAAAATTTGAAAACGGAGACAACTTTTGGAGTCCAGAACAAAATTATGAAACTGAGAAAAATTAGGTAATCCCGAATTTTGAAATAGGAACATTTTTTAAAACTCCCTTACAAAAAAATAAATGCGAACAATTAAAAAAAACGAACATTTTTTCAAACTACCCAAAAAATTAAAAATAGGAACAAATTTTGGAAGTAGGAACAATTTTTTAAACTCCAAACCAAAATTCAGAACGCAAATAATTTTTGAGAACGCGAACATTTCTTGAAAACTGGAACATTTTCTGGAACTCCCGAACAAAATTTTGAAAACACGAACATTTTTTGAAAAAGGGACATTTTTTGAATTTCGTGAGCAAGTCTTTTTGGAAAACGTGGATTTCTTCAAAACTCTGCAACTTTTGAAAAAGAGAAAAAATTGACAAATAATAAAGCAAAAAGAAACAGAAACAGTAAAAGAAAAAGAAAGGAAACAGAAAAATAAATAATGAAAATAAATTACAAAAGAAAAAACCGGTTCAGGAACCTTCTAGAAGGTTCCCAAAACCGGCAAAAACCAGCTCGGATCACCTAGAAGGTTCCCAAAACCGTTCAGGAGAAAGCTACGCGTAATGTTATTGACGGGCCGACCCAATTGGTTCGATAGGTCGACTTGCCTGTGTGAAACCCCGACTTTATGACACAGAGGGCAGCACATAGGGAATTCCACGTTGATCACCATTTCGTCCATGGTATGGGCTGCCATGCCGGGTCGCAAACTGACGAGGGCCTAAGATGCATGGGCCTTAAGGCAAAGGCCGGAGCGTCACATAGGGAATTCCACGTTGATCACCATTTCGTCCACGACATGGGCTGCCATGCCGGGTCGCAAACTGATTGTAACCCGCAACATGTTGCTTAGGACATCTCCAACGCCGACCTCGAACCGCGAGAGCTATTTATTGCCTTAAGCAAGCGCAGGTGGAACATCTCGCTGAAGGGTCTACTACTGGGGCCGGCCCAGTTGCCTGGAGTTATTGAACAAAAATGGAAGAGAAACGGGGTGCCGATGGGAATCGAACCCTGCTCTCCCGGTTCACAACGACTGCGGCTAGCCACCTGTGCTAGGCCAGTGTCTGTGACATAGGGCGACAGTTGTTAATGCGAAACAAGCCAGGTAATTCATTGTTTATTCTCCATTTTATTTAGAGTTTTTTTTGTTTTCTCCGTTTTTCTCTGTTTTCATTGTTTTTTTCTCTTTTCTTTCCATCTTTGTTGTCTTTCTTTAGTTTTCTTTTTTTCTTTTTTCTCCTCCATTTTTTTGCTTTCTTTTTTCTTCTCAATTTTTGTTTTTTCTTTTGTTTTTGTGTTCCTCTAAATTTTCATATATGTCAAAAACATTTTTTAATAAGTGATCACCATTTTTTATACACGTTCAACATTATCCAAACGCTTATTCAACATTTTCTAAATACTTCATCAACATTTTTTAATACATGTGCAACATTTTTTAATACTCGTTCAACATTTTTTAATATAATTCAATATTTTTCAGATAGTTGTTCAACATTTCAAATACTTATTCAACATTTTCAAACACTTGTTCAACAATTTTTAATACTTATTCAACAATTTTCAAATATTTGTTCAACATTTTTAATACTTATTCAAAAATTTCAAATACTCATTCAACATTTTCAGATACTCGTTCAATATTTTTAATACTTTTTCAACATTTTCAAATACTTGTTCAAGATTTTTAATAAACTTTCAACATTTTACTTATTCAACATTTTTGAAATTCTTGTTCAACATTTTTTTCAAATATTTTTGTAGAGTGTTTTTTCTAATATATATATTTAGAATATTTTGAAGTATAAACAAAAGTAAACATAAAAAGCAAAGAAAAGAAAACATAAAACACAGAACAGAAAGAAAAGAAAAAGAAAAAAAGGAGGCTGGAACGCGGCTGGGCCGCGACCCATGTATAGCTCTGCGACGCGAGAGGCTGCCTTCCTCTCGTGTAGCGCGAGAAATGGGGGAGCCCACCTCGAATCGCCCGCATCCGGACTGCACGATCCGAACGTGTTGTGCCATTCAACACGGAACTGTATCGGTCCGTAGGTGGTCCGGACGTATTTTTTCCCGCAAAACGAAGATAAACATGGGGGCTTTGTGGGCATCCGCACCACTCCCATGCCCGCGCCTGACCGTCCTAGCCCACCAAAATCACTCCCTCGCCCGCGTGCGCTTACTGTCCGATACGGTCAGCGCCGGTCCAGAGCGTCAACGCCGCATTCATGCCCGACCAAAGCTGACGTGACCTGTCACTAACGACGACATTGAAGCGGCGCGCTGGCCGAGAGAGCGCCGCCCGCGTGCGCTTCCCAGTGCAGGCGACTGCTCCGCGTTCAAACGACACCACAACCGTATTTTTGTCCGCCAGCCGCCCACATTAATAACACACGGTTGCCAAGGATCCTACTCCGGCGCCACCCGTTTGTCCCTCTGCCGCCCATCATTGCCTCCTCGCCCGCTATATGAACTGCAGCCCCGGCCATAGCTGCATTCATCCTCATCCGGTCCCTTTCCCCTATTTCGCACCACTCCTATCATTGCCTCCTCGCGCGCCAAAGCTCCCTGGGACGGACTGTCGCTGGAGCATAAGAAGGAGATGGCCGCTATTGCTGCTGGCTGGCTGGCCGACAGGCAGCCAGAGGCCGATGTTGCCACAATGAAGTATGCAGCCTGCGACGAGCCGGCACCATCCTTTTCGTTGGCGCCACCCTCAGTGGTGTATTGAACCATGACCATCGGCGAGGCCCGTGCCCATTACATGGACATGGTGCGAGAGGAGCAGGTGAAGAAGTTCCAGGAGACGCTGGCCGACGCAACCTACAACCTCCAGCTCCTTGATACGTCTCCAACGTATCTATAATTTTTGATTGTTCCATGCTATATTATATTCTGTTTTGGACATTAATGGGCTTTATTATACACTTTTATATTATTTTTGGGACTAACCTATTAACCGGAGGCCCAGCCCAGAATTGCTGTTTTTTGCCTATTTCAGAGTTTCGCAGAAAAAGAATATCAAACGGAGTCCAAACGGAATGAAACCTTCGGGAACGTGATTTTCGGAACGAACGTGATCCAGAGGACTTGGACCATACTGTTGGAAATATGCCCTAGAGGCAATAATAAATTGGTTATTATTATATTTCCTTGTTCATGATAATCGTTTATTATCCATGCTAGAATTGTATTGATAGGAAACTCAGATACATGTGTGGATACATAGACAACACCATGTCCCTAGTAAGCCTCTAGTTGACTAGCTCGTTGATCAATAGATGGTTACGGTTTTCCGACCATGGACATTGGATGTCGTTGATAACGAGATCACATCATTAGAAGAATGATGTGATGGACAAGACCCAATCCTAAGCCTAGCACAAGATCGTGTAGTTCGTTTGCTAAGAGCTTTTCTAATGTCAAGTATCATTTCCTTAGACCATGAGATTGTGCAACTCCCGGATACCGTAGGAATGCTTTGGGTGTACCAAATGTTTCAACGTAACTGGGTGGCTATAAAGGTGCACTATAGGTATCTCCGAAAGTGTCTGTTGGGTTGGCACGAATCGAGACTGGGATTTGTCACTCCGTCTAAACGGAGAGGTATCTCTGGGCCCACTCGGTAGGACATCGTCATAATGTGCACAATGTGACCAAGGAGTTGATCACGGGATGATGTGTTACGGAACGAGTAAAGAGACTTGCCGGTAACGAGATTGAACAAGGTATCGGGATACCGACGATCGAATCTCGGGCAAGTAACATACCGATTGACAAAGGGAATTGTATACGGGATTGATTGAATCCCCGACATCGTGGTTCATCCGATGAGATCATCGTGGAACATGTGGGAACCAACATGGGTATCCAGATCCCGCTGTTGGTTATTGGCCGGAGAACGTCTCGGTCATGTTTGCATGGTTCCCGAACCGGTAGGGTCTACACACTTAAGGTTCGATGACGCTAGGGTTATAGGGAATAGATATATGTGGTTACCGAATGTTGTTCGGAGTCCCAGATGAGATCCCGGACGTCACGAGGAGTTCCGGAATGGTCCGGAGGTAAAGATTTATATATGGGAAGTCCCGTTTTGGCCACCGGAAGAGTTTCGGGCGTCACCGGTAATGTACCGGGACCACTGGAGGGTTCCGGGGGTCCACCGGGAGGGGCCACCAGCCCCGGAGGGCCCTATGGGCTGTATGTGGAGAGGGACCAGCCCCTTAGTGGGCTGGGCGCCTTCCCTCCCAGGGCCCATGCGCCTGGGGGTTTGGGGAACCCTAAGGGGAGGCGCCCCCCTTGCCTTGGGGGGCAAGGCAACCCCCCTGGCCGCCGCCCCCTCCTCAGATTGGATCTGAGGGGGCCGCCCCCCCTCTCCCTTGCCCCTATATATATGTGGGGGTGGGAGGGCAGTACAAACCCAAGTTCTGGCACAACCCTCCCCTCTTCCATGTCCTCCTCCTCTCCTGCGGTGCTTGGCGAAGCCCTGCAGGATTGCCACGCTCCTCCATCACCACCACGCTGTCGTGCTGCTGCTGGACGGAGTCTTCCCCAACCTCTCCCTCTCTCCTTGCTGGATCAAGGCGTGGGAGACGTCACCGGGCTGCACGTGTGTTGAACGCGGAGGCGCCGTGATTCGGCGCTTAGATCGGAATCAACCGCGATCAGAATCGCTGCGAGTACGACTCCTTCATCCGCGTTCTTGCAACGCTTCCGCATCGCGATCTACAATGGTATGTAGATGCACTCCCCTTCCCCTCGTTGCTAGATTACTCCATAGATTGATCTTGGTGATGCGTAGAAAATTTTGAATTTCTGCTACGTTACCCAAAAGTGGCATCATGAGCCAGGTCTATGCGTAGATTCTATGCACGAGTAGAACACAAAGTAGTTGTGGGCGATGATTTGTTCAATTTGCTTACCGTTACTAGTCTTATCTTGATTCGGCGGCATTGTGGGATGAAGCGGCCCGGACCGACCTTACACGTACTCTTACGTGAGACAGGTTCCACCGACTGACATGCACTTGATGCATGAGGTGGCTAGCGGGTGTCTGTCTCTCCCACTTTAGTTGGATCAGATTCGATGAAAAGGGTCCTTATGAAGGGTAAATAGCAATTGGCATATCACCGTTGTGGCTTTTGCGTAGGTAAGAAACGTTCTTGCTAGAAACCCATAGCAGCCACGTAAAACATGCAACAACAATTAGAGGACGTCTAACTTGTTTTTGCAGGGTATGCTATGTGATGTGATATGGCCAAAAGGATGTGATGAATGATATGTGTGATGTATGAGATTGATCATGTTCTTGTAATAGGAATCACGACTTGCATGTCGATGAGTATGACAACCGGCAGGAGCCATAGGAGTTGTCTTAACTTATTATATGACCTGCGTGTCAATGAATAACGCCATGTAATTACTTTACTTTATTGCTAACCATTAGCCATAGTAGTAGAAGTAATAGTTGGCGAGACAACTTCATGAAGACACGATGATGGAGATCATGATGATGGAGATCATGGTGTCATGCCGGTGACGAAGGTGATCATGCCGTGCCTCGAAGATGGAGATCAGAGGCGCAAGATGATATTGGCCATATCACGTCACTTTATGATTTGCATGTGATGTTTATCATGTTTACATCTTATTTGCTTAGAACGACGGTAGCATAAATAAGATGATCCCTCACTAAAATTTCAAGAGACGTGTTCCCCCTAACTGTGCACCGTTGCGAAGGTTCGTTGTTTCGAAGCACCACGTGATGATCGGGTGTGATAGATTCTAACGTTCGAATACAACAGGTGTTGACGAGCCTAGCATGTACAGACATGGCCTCGGAACACATGCGAAACACTTAGGTTGACTTGACGAGCCTAGCATGTACAGACATGGCCTCGGAACACAAGAGATCGAAAGGTCGAACATGAGTCGTATAGTAGATGCGATCAACATGGAGATGTTCACCGATGATGACTAGTCCGTCTCACGTGATGATCGGACACGGCCTAGTTTGACTCGGATCATGTGTCACTTAGATGACTAGAGGGATGTCTATCTGAGTGGGAGTTCATTAAATGATCAGATGAACTTAATTATCATGAACATAGTCAAAAGGTCTTTGCAAATTATGTCATAGCTCATGCTTTAGTTCTACTGTTTAAGATATGTTCCTAGAGAAAATTTAGTTGAAAGTTGATAGTAGCAATTATGCGGACTGGGTCCGTAAACTGAGGATAGTCCTCATTGCTGCACAGAAGGCTTATGTCCTTAATGCACCGCTCGGTGTGCTGAACCTCATCGTCGTCTGTAGATGTTGCGAAACATCTGACATACACGTTTTGATGACTACGTGATAGTTCAGTGCGTAATGCTAACGGTTTAGAATTGTGGCACCAAAGACGTTTTGAAACGTCGCAGAACATATGAGATGTTCCGAAGACTGAAATTGGGATTTCAGACTAGTGCCCACGTCAAGAGGTATGAGACCCCTGACAAGTTTCTTAAGCCTGCAAACTAAGGGAGAAAAGCTCAATCATTGAGCATGTGCTCAGATTGTCTGAGTACTACAATCACTTGAATCGAGTGGGAGTTAATCTTCCAGATGAGATAGTGATGGTTCTCCATAGTCACTACCACCAAGCTATTAGAGCTTCGTGATGAACTATAACATATCAGGGATAGACATGATGATCCTTGAGCAACTCGCGATGTTTTGACACCGCGAAAGTAGAAATCAAGAAGGAGCATCAATTGTTGATGGTTAGTAAAACCACTAGTTTCTAGAAGGGCAAGGGCAAAAGGGATACTTCATGAAACAACAAATCATTTGCTGCTCTAGTGAAGAATCCCAAGGTTGAACCCAAACCCGAGACTAAGTGCTTTTGTAATGAGGGGAACGGTCACTGAAGCAGAACTACCCTAGATACTTGGTAGATGAGAAGGCAGGCAAGGTCGACAGAAGTATATTGGATATACATTATATGAATGTGTACTTTACTAGTACTCCTAGCAGCACCAGGGTATTAGATACCGGTTCGGTTCCTAAGTGTTAGTAACTCGAAATAAAAGCTGCGGAATAAACGGAGACTAGCTAAAGGTGAGATGACGATATGTGTTGGAAGTGTTTCCAAGGTTGATGTGATCAAGCATCGCATGCTCCCTCTACCATCGAGATTGGTGTTAAACCTAAATAATTGTTATTTGGTGTTTGCGTTGAGCATAAACATGATTGGATTATGTTTATCGCAATACGGTTATTCATTTAAGGAGAATAATGGTTACTCTGTTTATTTGAATAATACCTTCAATGGTCTTGCACCTAAAATGAATCTCGATCGCAGTGATACACATGTTCGTGCCAAAAGATATAAAATAGTAATGATAGTACCACATACTTGTGGCACTGCCATTTGAGTCATATTGGCATAAAACGCATGAAGAAGCTCCATGTAGATGGATCTTTGGACTCACTCGTTTTTGAAAAGATTGAGACATGCGAGCCATGTCTATTGGTATATATACATGAATAAACTCCATGCAGATGGATCGTTTGGACTCACTTGATTTTGAATCACTTGAGACATGCAAATCATACCACATGGGCAAGATGACTGAAAGGCCTCGTTTTCAGTAAGATGGAACAAGAGAGCAACTTTTTGGAAGTAATACATTTTGATGTAGGCAGTCCAATGAGTGCTGAGGCATGCAGTGGATATCGTTATGTTCTTACTTCACAGATGATTTGAGTAGTTGTTGAGTGTATTTACTTGATGAAACACAAGTCTGAATTATTAAAAGGTTCAAGTAATTTTAGAGTGAAGTTGAAGATCGTCGTGACAAGAGGATAAAATGTCTGTGATATGATCATAGAGATGAGTATCTGAGTTACGAGTTTGGCACACAATTATGAAATTGTGGAAATTGTTTCACAATTAATACCGCCTGGAACACCATAGTGTGATGGTGTGTCCGAACATCATAACTGCACCCTATTGGATATGGTGCATACCATGATGTCTCTTATCGAATTACCACTATCGTTTATGGGTTAGGCATTAGAGACAACCGCATTCACTTTAAATAGGGCACCGCGCAATTCCGTTGAGACGACACCGTTTAGAGAAACCTAAGTTGTCGTTTCTTAAAAGTTTGGGGCTGCGATGCTTATGTGAAAAAGTTTCAGGCTGATAAGCTCGAACCCAAAGCGGATAAATGCATCTTCATAGAATACCCAAAACAGTTGGGTATACCTCCTATTTCAGATCTGGAAGCAAAAGTAATTGCTTCTAGAAACGGGTCCTTTCTCGAGGAAAAGTTTCTCTCGAAAGAATTGAGTGGGAGGATGGTGGAGACTTGATGAGGTTATTGAACCATAACGTCAACTAGTGTGTAGCAGGGCACATGAAGTTGTTCCTGTGGCACCTACACCAATTGAAGTGGAAGCTTATGATAGTGATCATGAAACTTTGGATCAAGTCACTACCAAACCTCGTAGGACGACGAGGATGCGTACTACTTCAGAGTAATGCGTGATCCTGTCTCGGAAATCATGTTGCTAGACAACAATGAACCTACGAGCTATGGAGAAGCGATGGTGGGCCCGGATTCCGACGAATGGCTCGAGGCCATAAAATCCGAGAGAAAGGATCCATGTATAAAAGCAAAGTATAGACTTTGGAAGAAATACTTGATAGTCGTAAGGCTGTTGGGTGCAAATGGATTTTAAAAGGAAGACAGACAATGGTGGTAAGTGTCACCATTAAGAAAGCTCGGCTTGTCGTTAAGATGTTCTCCGACAAGTTCAAGGAGTTGACTACGATGAGACTTTCTCACTCGTAGCGATGCTAAGAGTCCGTTGGAATTGTATTAGCAGTTACTGCATTATTTATGAAATTTTGCAGATAGGATGTCAAAACATTGTTTCCTCGACGATTTTCTTGAGGAAAGGTTGTATGTGATACAACCAGAAGGTTTTGTCAATCCGGAAAGATGCTAACAAGTATGCTAGCTCCAGCGATCCTTCCATGGACTAGAGCAAGCATCTCGGAGTCAGAATATATGCTTTGATGGAGTGATCAAAGTTTTTGGGTTTATACAAAGTTTGTTAGAAACTTGTATTTACAATAAAGTGAGTGGGAGCGCTACAACATTTCAGATAAGTATATGTGAATGACATATTGTTGATCCGAAATGATGTAAAATTTCTGGAAAGCATAAAGGGTTGTTTGAAAGGAGTTTTTCAAAGGAAGACCTGGATAAAGCTGCTTACATATTGGGCATCAAGATCTATAGAGATAGATCAAGACGCCCGATGATACTTTCAAAGAACGCACACCTTGACATGATTTTGAAAGAGTTCAAAATAGATCAGCAAAGAAGGAGTTCTTGGCTATGTTACAAGGTGTGAGTATTGAGTAAGACTCAAGACCTAACCACAGCAGAAGAGAGAGAAAGGACGAAGGTCGTCCCCTATGATTTAGACGTAGGCTCTACAGTATGCTATGCTGTGTACTGCACATGAAGTGTGCCTTGCCATGAGTTGTTCAAGGGGTACAATAGTGATCCGGGAATGGATCACATGACAACGGTCGAACTTATCCTTAGTATCTAGTGGACTAAGGAATTTTCTCGATTATGGAGGTGAAAAGGAGTTCGTCGTAAAGGGTTACGTCGATGCGAACTTTGACACTAATCCGGATGACTCTGAGTAGTAAACCGGATTCGTATAGTAGAGCAATTATTTGAAATGGCTCCAAGTAGCGCGTGGTAGCATCCACAAGATGACATAGATATTCGTAAAGCACACATGGATCTGAAAGGTTCAGACCCGTTGACTAATAACCTCTCTCACAAGCATAACATGATCAAACCAGAACTCATTGAGTGGTAATCACATAGTGATGTGAACTAGATTGTTGACTCTAGTAAACTCTTTGGATGCTGGTCACATGGTGATGTGACCTGTGAGTGTTAATCACATGGTGATGTGAACTAGATTATTGACTCTAGTGCAAGTGGGAGACTGTTGGAAATATGCCCTAGAGGCAATAATAAATTGGTTATTATTATATTTCCTTGTTCATGATAATCGTTTATTATCCATGCTAGAATTGTATTGATAGGAAACTCAGATACATGTGTGGATACATAGACAACACCATGTCCCTAGTAAGCCTCTAGTTGACTAGCTCGTTGATCAATAGATGGTTACGGTTTCCTGACCATGGACATTGGATGTCGTTGATAACGGGATCACATCATTAGGAGAATGATGTGATGGACAAGACCCAATCCTAAGCTTAGCACAAGATCGTGTAGTTCGTTTGCTAAGAGCTTTTCTAACGTCAAGTATCATTTCCTTAGACCATGAGATTGTGCAACTCCCGGATACCGTAGGAATGCTTTGGGTGTACCAAACGTCACAACGTAACTGGGTGGCTATAAAGGTGCACTACAGGTATCTCCGAAAGTGTCTGTTGGGTTGGCACGAATCGAGACTGGGATTTGTCACTCCGTGTAAACGGAGAGGTATCTCTGGGCCCACTCGGTAGGACATCATCATAATGTGCACAATGTGACCAAGGAGTTGATCACGGGATGATGTGTTAAGGAACGATTAAAGAGACTTGCCGGTAACGAGATTGAACAAGGTATCGGGATACCGACGATCGAATCTCGGGCAAGTAACATACCGATTGACAAAGGGAATTGTATACGGGATTGATTGAATCCCTGACATCGTTGTTCATCCGATGAGATCATCGTGGAACATGTGGGAACCAACATGGGTATCCAGATCCCGCTGTTGGTTATTGGCCGGAGAACGTCTCGGTCATGTCTGCATGGTTCCCGAACCCGTAGGGTCTACACACTTAAGGTTCGATGATGCTAGGGTTATAGGGAATAGATATACGTGGTTACCGAATGTTGTTCGGAGTCCCGGACGAGATCCCGGACGTCACGAGGAGTTCCGGAATGGTCCGGAGGTAAAGATTTATATATGGGAAGTCCCGTTTTGGCCACCGGAAGAGTTTCGGGCGTCACCGGTAATGTACCGGGACCACCGGAGGGTTCCGGGGGTCCACCGGGAGGGGCCACCAGCCCCGGAGGGCCCTATGGGCTGTATGTGGAGTGGGACCAGCCCCTTAGTGGGCTGGGCGCCTTCCCTCCCAGGGCCCATGCTCCTGGGGGTTTGGGGAACCCTTAGGGGAGGCGCCCCGCTTGCCTTGGGGGGCAAGGCAACCCCCCTGGCCGCCGCCCCCTCCTCAGATTGGATCTGAGGGGGCCGGCCCCCCTCTCCCTTGCCCCTATATATTTGTGGGGGTGGGAGGGCAGTACAAACCCAAGTTCTGGCGCTGCCCTCCCCTCTTCCATGTCCTCCTCCTCTCCTGCGGTGCTTGGCGAAGCCCTGCAGGATTGCCACGCTCCTCCATCACCACCACGCCGTCGTGCTGCTGCTGGACGAAGTCTTCCCCAACCTCTCCCTCTCTCCTTACTGGACCAAGGCGTGGGAGACGTCACCGGGCTGCACGTGTGTTGAACGCGGAGGCGCCGTGGTTCGGCGCTTAGATCGGAATCAACCGCGATCTGAATCGCTGCGAGTACGACTCCTTCATCCGCGTTCTTGCAACGCTTCCGCATCGCGATCTACAATGGTATGTAGATGCACTCCCCTTCCCCTCGTTGCTAGATTACTCCATAGATTGATCTTGGTGATGCGTAGAAAATTTTGAATTTCTGCTACGTTACCCAACACCTACGTCAAGACATCAACTAGGAAGGCACGAGGTAGGGGGCGCGCCTACCCCCCAGGGCGCGCCCTCCACCCTCATGGGCCCCACATGGCTCCACCGACGTACTTCTTCCTCCTATATATACCTACGTACCCCCAAACTACCAGATACGGAGCCAAAAACCTAATTCCACCGCCGCAACCTTCTGTACCCGTGAGATCCCATCTTGGGGCCTTTTCCGGAGCTCCGCCGGAGGGGGCATCGATCACGGAGGGCTTCTACATCAACACCGTAGCCTCTCCGATGATGTGTGAGTAGTTTACCTCAGACCTTCGGGTCCATAGTTATTAGCTAGATGACTTCTTCTCTCTTTTTGGATCTCAATACAATGTTCTCCCCCTCTCTCGTGGAGATCTATTCGATGTAATCTTCTTTTGCGGTGTGTTTGTTGAGACCGATGAATTGTGGGTTTATGATCAAGTTTATCTATGAACAATATTTGAATCTTCTCTGAATTCTTTTATGTATGATTGGTTATCTTTGCAAGTCTCTTCGAGTTATCAGTTTGGTTTGGCCTACTAGATTGATCTTTCTTGCAATGGGAGAAGTGCTTAGCTTTGGGTTCAATCTTTTGGTGTCCTTTCCCAGTGACAGTAGGGGCAGCAAGGCACGTATTGTATTGTTGCCATCGAGGATAACAAGATGGGGTTTATATCATATTGCATGAGTTTATCCCTCTACATCATGTCATCTTGCTTAAAGCGTTACTCTGTTCTTATGAACTTAATACTCTAGATGCATGCTGGATAGCGGTTGATGTGTGGAGTAATAATAGTAGATGCAGGCATGAGTCGGTCTACTTGTCTCGGACGTGATGCCTATATACATGATCATACCTAGATATTCTCATAACTATGCTCAATTCTGTCAATTGCTCAACAGTAATTTGTTTACCCACCGTAATACTTATGCTCATGAGAGAAGCCACTAGTGAAACCTATGGCCCCCGGGTCTATTTTCCATCATATTAATCTTCCAACAACAAGCTATTTCTGGCACCGTTTTTATTTTGCTTTCTTTACTTTGCATCTTTATCATAAAAATACCAAAAATATTATCTTATCATGTCTATCAGATCTCACTCTCGTAAGTGACCGTGAAGGGATTGACAACCCCTTTATTGCGTTGGTTGCGAGGATTTATTTGTTTGTGTAGGTGCGAGGGACTCGTGCGTGGCCTCCTACTGGATTGATACCTTGGTTCTCAAAAACTGAGGGAAATACTTACGCTACTTTGCTTCATCACCCTTTCCTCTTTAAGGGAAAACCAACGCAGTGCTCAAGAGGTAGCAAGAAGAATTTCTGGCGCCATTGCCGGGGAGTCTACGCAAAAGTCAACATACCAAGTACCCATCACAAACCCTTATCTCCCGCATTACATTATTTGCCATTTGTCTCTCATTTTCCTCTCCCCCACTTCACCCTTGCCGTTTTATTCGCCCTCTCTTTTCCGTTCGTCTCTTTTCGCTTGCGTCTTGTTTGCTCTTGTGTTGGATTGCTTGCTTGTCACGATGGCTCAAGATAATACCAAATTGTGTAACTTTACCAATACCAACAACAATGATTTCCTTAGCACTCTGATTGCTCCTCTTACCGATACTGAATCTTGTGAAATCAATGCTGCTCTATTGAATCTTGTCATGAAAGATCAATTCGCCGGCCTTCCTAGTGAAGATGCCGCTACCCATCTAAATAGCTTCGTTGATTTGTGTGATATGCAAAAGAAGAAAGATGTGGACAATGATATTGTTAAACTAAAGCTATTTCCTTTTTCGCTTAGAGATCGTGCTAAAGCTTGGTTTTCATCTTTGCCTAAATATAGTATTGATTCTTGGAATAAGTGCAAAGATGCTTTTATCTCTAAGTAATTTACTCCCGCTAAGATCATCTCTCTTAGAAACGATATCATGAATTTTAAGCAACTTGATCATGAACATGTTGCACAAGCTTGGGAGAGGATGAAATTAATGATACGTAATTGCCCTACACATGGTTTGAATTTGTGGATGATTATACAAAAATTTTATGCCGGATTGAATTTTGCTTCTAGAAATCTTTTAGATTCGGCCGCGGGAGGCACTTTTATGGAAATCACTTTAGGAGAAGCTACTAAACTCCTACATAATATTATGGTTAATTATTCTCAATGACACACTGAAAGATCTACTAATAAAAAGGTGCATGCGATAGAAGAAATTAATGTTTTGAGTGGAAAGATGGATGAACTTATGAAATTATTTACTACTAAGAGTGTTTCTTCTGATCCTAATGATATGCCTTTGTCTACTTTGATTGAGAATAATAATGAATCTATGGATGTGAATTTTGTTGGTAGGAATAATTTTGGTAACAACGCGTATAGAGGAAACTTTAATCCTAGGCCTTATCCTAGTAATTCCTCTAATAATTATGGTAATTCCTACAAAAATTCTTATGGAAATTTTAATAAGATGCCTTCTGAATTTAAGACTAGTGTTAAAGAGTTTATGAATTCGCAAAAGAATTTCAATGCTTTGCTTGAAGAAAAATTGCTTAAAGTTGATGAATTGGCTAGGAACGTTGATAGAATTTCTCTTGATGTTGATTCTTTAAAATTTAGATCTATTCCACCTAAACATGATATCAATGAGTCTCTCAAATCCATGAGAATTTCCATTGATGAGTGCAAAGAAAGAACCGCTAGGATGCGTGCTAAGAAAGATTGCTTTATGAAAGCGTGTTCTTCTAATTCCTATGAAAATAAAGATGAAGATCTAAAAGTTATTGATGTGTCCCCAATTAAATATTTGTTTTGCAATATGAATCTTGATAATGATGGGACTGAATATGATCCACCTTTACCTAGAAGGCGTTCCAAAAATTCGGAGTTTTTAGATCTTGATGCAAAAATTGGTAAAAGTGGGATTGAAGAGATCAAAACTTTAGATATTAATGAACCCACTATTTTGGATTTCAAGGAATTTAATTATGATAATTGCTCTTTGATAGATTGTATTTCCTTGTTGCAATCCGTGCTAAATTCTCCACATGCTTATAGTCAAAATAAAGCCTTTACTAAACATATCGTTGATGCTTTGATGCAATCTTATGAAGAAAAACTTGAGTTGGAAGTTTCTATCCCTAGAAAACTTTATGATGAGTGGGAACCTACTATTAAAATTAAAATTAAAGATCATGAATGCTATGCTTTGTGTGATTTGGGTGCTAGTGTTTCCACGATTCCAAAGACTTTGTGCGATTTGCTAGGTTTCCGTGATTTTGATGATTGCTCTTTAAACTTGCACCTTGCGGATTCCACCATTAAGAAACCTATGGGAAGAATTAGCGATGTTCTTATTATTGCAAATAGGAATTATGTACCCATAGATTTTATTGTTCTTGATATAGATTGCAATCCTTCATATCCTATTATTCTTGGTAGACCTTTCCTTAGAACGATTGGTGCAATTATTGATATGAAGGAAGGGAATATTAGATTCCAATTTCCGTTAAGGAAAGGCATGGAAAACTTCCCTAGAAATAAAATAAAATCACCTTATGAATCTATTATGAGAGTCACTTATGGATTGCCTACCAAAGATGGCAATACCTAGATCTATCCTTGCTTTTATGCCTAGCTAGGGGCGTTAAACGATAGCGCTTGTTGGGAGGCAACCCAATTTTATTTTTAGTTTTTTGATTTTTGCTTTTGTTTAGGAATAAATATTTGATCTAGCCTCTGGTTAGATGTATTTTTATGTTTTAATTAGTGTTTGTGCCAAGTTAAACCTATAGGATCTTCTTGGATGATAGTTATTTGATCTTGCTGAAAATTGCAGAAACTTTCTGTTCACGAAAATAATTTTTAAAAATCATCCGAACGTGATAAAATATTGATTCCAATTGCTGCTGATCAATAAACAAATTTTCTAGGTCTTCCTATTTTGGCTGAATTTTTGGAGTTCCAGAAGTTTGCGTTAGTTATAGATTACTACAGACTGTTCTGTTTTTGACAGATTCTGTTTTTCGTGTGTTGTTTGCTTATTTTGATGAATCTATGGCTAGTAAAATAGCTTATAAACCATAGAGAAGTTGGAATACAGTAGGTTTAACACCAATATAAATAAATAATGAGTTCATTACAGTACCTTTAAGTGATGTTTTGTTTTCTTTCGCTAACGGAGCTCACGAGATTTTCTGTTAAGTTTTGTGTTGTGAAGTTTTCAAGTTTTGGGTGAAAGATTTGATGGATTATGGAATAAGGAGTGGCAAGAGCCTAAGCTTGGGGATGCCCATGGCACCCCAAGATAATCTATGGACACCAAAAATCCAAAGCTTGGGGATGCCCCGGAAGGCATCCCCTCTTTCGTCTACTTCCATTGGTAACTTTACTTGGAGCTATATTTTTATTCACCACATGATATGTGTTTTGCTTGGAGCGTCTTGTATTATTTCAGTCTTTGATTTTTAGTTTACCACAATCATATTTTCTGTACACACCTTTTGAGAGAGACACACTTGATTCGGAATTTATTAGAATACTCTATGTGCTTCACTTATATCGTTTGAGTTATATAGTTTTTGCTCTAGTGCTTCACTTATATCTTTTAGAGCACGGTGGTGATTTTGTTTTATTGTTCTCTCATGCTTCACTTAGATTATTTTGAGAGTCCTACAAAACAGCATGGTAGTTTGCTTTGACAATGATAGGCATTCAAGATTAGTAAAAAAAATCTTATGAGTGTGTTGAATACTATGAGAAGTTAGATGCTTGATAATTGTTTTGAGATTTGAAGATGGTGATATTAGAGTCATGCTAGTTGAGTAGTTTTGAATTTGAGAAATACTTGTGTTAAATTTTGTGATTCCCGTAGCATGCACGTATGGTGAACCGTTATGTGATGAAGTCGGAGCATGATTTATTTATTGATTGTCTTCCTTATAAGTGGCGGTCGGGGACGAGCGATGGTCTTTTCCTACCAATCTATCCCCCTAGGAGCATGCGCGTAATACTTTGCTTTGATAACTTGTAGATTTTTGCAATAAGTATATGAGTTCTTTATGACTAATGTTGAGTCCATGGATTATACACCTTTTCTCTTTCCACCATTGCTAGCCTCTCTAACACCGCGCACGTTTCGCCGGTATCATACACCCACCATATACCTTCCTCAAAACAGCCACCATACCTACCTATCATGGCATTTCCATAGTCATTCCGAGATATATTGCCATGCAACTTACCACCGTTCCGTTTATTATGACACGCTCCATCATTGTCATATTGCTTCGCATGATCATGTAGTTGACATCGTATTTGTGGCAAAGCCACCGTTCATAATTCTTTCATACATGTCACTCTTGATTTATTGCATATCCCGGTACACCGCCGGAGGCATTCACATAGAGTCATATTTTGTTCTAAGTATTGAGTTGTAATTGTTGAGTTGTAAGTAAATAAAAGTGTGATGAGCATCATCTTTTAGAGCATTGTCCCAAGTGAGGAAAGGATGTTGGAGACTATGATTCCCCCACAAGTCGGGATGAGACTCCGGATGAAAAAAGAGAGGCCATAAAAAAAGAGAAACGGCCCAAATAAAAAAATGAGAGAAAAACAGAGAAGGGACAATGTTACTATCCTTTTACCACACTTGTGCTTCAAAGTAGCACCATGATCTTCATAATAGAGAGTCTCCTATGATATCACTTTCATATACTAGTGGGAAATTTCTTTCATTATAGAACTTGGCTTGTATATTCCAATGATGGGCTTCCTCAAAATGCCCTAGGTCTTTGTGAGCAAGCGAGTTGGATGCACACCCACTTAGTTTCTTTTGTTGAGCTTTCATATACTTATAGCTCTAGTGCATCCGTTGCATGGCAATCCCTACTCACTCACATTGATATCTATTAATGGGCATCTCCATAGCCCGTTGATACGCCTAGTTGATGTGAGACTATCTTCTCCTTTTTTTTGTCTTCTCCACAACCACCATTCTATTCCACATATAGTGCTATGTCCATGGCTCACGCTCATGTATTGCGTGAAGATTGAAAAAGTTTGAAAATACTAAAATTATGAAACAATTGCTTGGCTTGTCATCGGGGTTGTGCATGATTTAAATATTTTGTGTGGTGAAGATAGAGCATAGCCAGACTATATGATTTTGTAGGGATAACTTTCTTTGGTCATGTTATTTTGAGAAGACATAATTGCTTAGTTAGTATGCTTGAAGTATTATTATTTTTATGTCAATATTAAACTTTTGTCTTGAATCTTTCGAATCTGAATATTCATACCACAATTAGGAGAATTACATTGAAATTATGCCAAGTAGCATTCCACATCAAAAATTATGTTTTTATCATTTACCTACTCAAGGACGAGCAGGAATTAAGCTTGGGGATGCTTGGTACGTCTCCAACGTATCTATAATTTTTGATTGTTCCATGCTATATTATATTCTGTTTTGGACATTAATGGGCTTTATTATACACTTTTATATTATTTTTGGGACTAACCTATTAACCGGAGGCCCAGCCCAGAATTGCTGTTTTTGCCTATTTCAGAGTTTCGCAGAAAAAGAATATCAAACGGAGTCCAAACGGAATGAAACCTTCGGGAACGTGATTTTCGGAACGAACGTGATCCAGAGGACTTGGACCCTACGTCAAGACATCAACCAGGAAGGCACGAGGTAGGGGGCGCGCCTACCCCCCCAGGGCGCGCCCTCCACCCTCGTGGGCCCCACGTTGCTCCACCGACGTACTTCTTCCTCCTATATATACCTATGTACCCCCAAACTACCAGATACGGAGCCAAAAACCTAATTCCACCGCCGCAACCTTCTGTACCCGTGAGATCCCATCTTGGGGCCTTTCCTGGAGCTCCGTCGGATGGGGCATCGATCACGGAGGGCTTCTACATCAACACCGTAGCCTCTCCGATGATGTGTGAGTAGTTTACCTCAGACCTTCGGGTCCATAGTTATTAGCTAGATGGCTTCTTCTCTCTTTTTGGATCTCAATACAATGTTCTCCCCCTCTCTTGTGGAGATCTATTCGATGTAATCTTCTTTTGCGGTGTGTTTGTTGACACCGATGAATTATGGGTTTATGATCAAGTTTATCTATGAACAATATTTGAATCTTCTCTGAATTCTTTTATGTATGATTGGTTATCTTTGCAATTCTCTTCGAATTATCAGTTTGCTTTGGCCTACTAGATTGATCTTTCTTGCAATGGGAGAAGTGCTTAGCTTTGGGTTCAATCTTGCGGTGTCCTTTCCCAGTGACAGTAGGGGCAGCAAGGCACGTATTGTATTGTTGCCATCAAGGATAACAAGATGGGGTTTATATCATATTGCATGAGTTTATCCCTCTACATCATGTCATCTTGCTTAAAGCTGTCGGATGTGAGGTTCCGGCAAACCCTTAAGGTTCGAACACTGGGGTGCGCGCGAAGTCTTTCCCTCCTACCGGTCTACGCTCTAGCTCGCTAAGATCTCGCGAACGAACTCGACGAACTCGCAACACAAAAAGACACGAGGTTTATACTGGTTCGGGCCACCGTTCTGGTGTAATACCCTACTCAAGTGTGGTGGTGGTGGATTGCCTCTTGGGCTGATGATGAACAGTACAAGGGAAGAACAGCCTCCTGAGGTTGAGGTGTCCTTGTGGCTAGGCTCTCGATCAGATTGGATCAAGCTCAGACCCCCCCACTATGGTGGCTAGCTCTACTTATATAGGCCCTGGTCCTCTTCCCAAATATCGAGCGGGAAGGGAGCCAACAACGGCGGGCAAATTTGAAGGGGGACAGCTAGTACAAGCTATCCTGACAAAAGCGGTCTTCGCCTGCGAAAAGCTCTGGTGGTGACGCTGCCTTGGGCTCCACGATGACCTCCGTCTCGCCGTCCCCCTGGTCTTGGTCTCGTTGCACCAATATAGCAACCTTTGCCTGATGTCTCGGTACTCTTCGCCTGCACTGGCCTCCTTAGCACCAAAGAGGAAATAAGGACGCTGCGCGCGCTGGCGCTCGCCTGGTGCCGTTCGTCATGGCTCACGTCACGAGAGCCTCGTGAGGGTTTGCCCCACCTTGATATCCCCGCTCCTCGCGAGCCTTCCTGGCTAGGCCACTCCAGAGGGAGTCTTGCATCGTCTGCCTCGCGAGGCTTGGACCCTCGCGAGGGTCTTGGATGCCTTGTCGATGAAGATGGGCCGTACGGCCTGCCTGCTTAGCCACGCCGTGGGCCGCAGGCAGGCAAGTCTGGGGACCCCTGTTCCCAGAACACCGACAGTAGCCCCCGGGCCCAAGGCGCGCTCGGGCTTGGCTTCCCGGTGAAGCCAAGGGTCAAGTTCGGAGCACCGCGGGCCCCAAAAGCCTGCGGCCTCAGTTGACGCGTGGCGGTTGATTGGACGTGGGCGTCTCCACTTCCCCACACTGCCTCGGCAACTGCACGACTTGACAAGTCCCTGCGACATGCAAGGAAAACCATCATTACCTGCGATCGTGGGAGATGCCGGTTGGCCTTCTCTTGCTATAAATGGGGAGGGGGGCGGAGCCCCCGTTGCCCATCTCTTCCTTGCTTGCTTGCTCCTTCCTCCTTGCTCCATCGCTTGCAGTGACACCCATGGCACCATGAAGGAAGTTCTCCGCCGCCGAGAAGGGGAAGACCCTCGCGAGGGACCCGGCTCCCCGGCGCCCAAGCGCGGCCGCGGCCGCCCGCGCAAGCATGCCGCGACCCTCGCCGTGGCCCATTGTCGAGACGGCGCCACGGCACGCGGAGTGGGTCATCCCAGCCATGGCGGTCCAGTTGATGAGGGGAGGCATGCTATGGTGGCACGGCCTCCTCGTCCGCGCTTCCACATAGTGGAGGTGTCGCCGGAGTTTGTCGTCTGGTCGGAGAACCCGGCCGGCAACTGGCTCCAACTTCTGCACTTCTTCACTGGCGAACTACCGGCCTCTGGTCCAGGCGAACTCTGGCTGCAGGCGGATGGCTGCTGCAGCAAGGCCTCTTGGGTTGCGGTCGAGACTTTCGCCGCGGGCAACATAGCCCTGGCCCGCGGCTGGCAGACATTCGCCTGCGCGCGCGGCCTGGGCAGGCGGTGCACCCTCCACTTCAGGTACGATGGTGGATCGACCCTCTATGTGAGGGTGTTTGGGGAAGATGGTCGCCGCGCCGGGTGCTGCCCCGAGGCGAACGACGGTGAGGAGGTATTCGGCCTTGGGGACGGTCGCGACGAGGACGAGGGCGAGCCCACCCTCGGTGGTGACCGCATCTCGTCCAGCTATGGCGGCTCTTCCTCCGGCAACAACTCCAGCAGTGGCGGCTATGACCAGCCGCCGCGCCCGTTTTGAAGGCGGCAGTGGGTCGTCTCGTCGCCGCACCTCCGTGAAGCGTGAGGAAGGATCCGGCTGGGCTCGGGGTAGCGCTAGGGGCCTGTCTTCGCGGATCGCTGCAACGTCAGTTTTGTTTTACTCTTTCCCTGCATCAAGAATGAAACCAGTATGGGCCCAGGAGGGCGTGTATCGAACTATGGTTCCTCGGTTATAGCAGTATGCGTGTTGTTCTTGTTGGGGAACGTAGCAGAAATTTAAAATTTTCTACGTATCACCAAGATCAATCTATGGAGTCATCTAGCAACGAGAGAGAGGGGAGTGCATCTACATACCCTTGTAGATCGTGCGCGGAAGCGTTCAAGAGAACGGGGTTGATGGAGTCGTACTCGTCGTGATCCAAATCACCGATGATCCTAGCGCCGAACGGACGGCACCTCCGCGTTCAACACACATACGGAGCGGGGACGTCTCCTCCTTCTTGATCCAGCAAGGGGGGAGGAGAAGTTGATGGAGATCCAGCAGCACGACGGCGTGGTGGTGGAAGTAGCGGGATCCCGGCAGGGCTTCGCCAAGCGCAAGCGGGGAGGAAGAGGTGTCACGGGAGGGAGGGAGGCGCCAGGGCTTGGGGTGCTGCTTCCATGCGCCTCCCCACTATATATAGGGGTGGAGGGGGCTGGTTTCTTGCCCTCCAAGTCCATTGGGGCGTTGGCAAAGGTGGGGGAAAGAAATCCCATCATGTCCCTTCCCCACCGATTGTTATCCCCCTTTTTTAGGGATCTTGATCTTATCCCTTCGGGATATGATCTTATTCCTTCTAAGGTGGGATCTTGGTGCACCTTGACCAGGGGTGTGAGGCCTTGCCCCCACTACCCACGTTCATGTGGGTCCCCCCATGCAGGTGGGCCCCACTTCGGAACCTTCTAGAATCTTCCCGGTACAATACTGAAAAATCCCGAACATTTTCCGGTGGCCAAAATAGGACTTCCCATATATAAATCTTTACCTCCGGACCATTCCGGAACTCCTCGTGACATCCGGGATCTCATCCGGAACTCCGAACAACTTTCGGTTAACCGCATACTAATATCTCTACAACTCTAGCGTCACCGAACCTTAAGTGTGTAGACCCTACGGGTTCGGGAGACATGCAGACATGACCGAGACGACTCTCCGGTCAATAACCAACAGCGGGATCTGGATACCCATGTTGGCTCCCACATGTTCCACGATGATCTCATCGGATGAACCATGATGTCGAGGATTCAATCAATCCCGTATACAATTCCCTTTGTCAATCGGTACGTTACTTGCCCGAGATTCGATCGTCGGTATCTCAATACCTTGTTCAATCTCGTTACCGGCAAGTCACTTTAATCGTACCGTAACGCATGATCCCGTGGCTAACTCCTTAGTCACATTGAGCTCATTATGATGATGCATTACCGAGTGGGCCCAGAGATACCTCTCCGTGATACGGAGTGACTAATCCCAGTCTCGATTCGTGCCAACCCAACAAACACTTTCGGAGATACCTGTAGTGCACCTTTATAGCCACCCAGTTACGTTGTGACGTTTGGTACACCCAAAGCATTCCTACGGTATCCGGGAGTTGCACAATCTCATGGTCTAAGGAAATGATACTTGACATTAGAAAAGCTCTAGCAAACGAACTACACGATCTTGTGCTATGCTTAGGATTGGGTCTTGTCCATCACATCATTCTCCTAATGATGTGATCCCGTTATCAATGACATCCAATGTCCATGGTCAGGAAACCATAACCATCTATTGATCAACGAGCTAGTCAACTAGAGGCTTACTAGGGACATGTTGTGGTCTATGTATTCACACATGTATTACGGTTTCTAGTTAATACAATTATAGCATGAACAACAGACAATTATCATGAACAAGGAAATACAATAATAACCATTTTATTATTGCCTCTAGGGCATATTTCCAACAGTATCCCACTTGCACTAGAGTCAATAATCTAGTTCACATCACCATGTGATTAACACTCAAAGTTCACATCGCCATGTGACTAATACCCAAGAGTTTACTAGAGTCAATAATCTAGTTCACATCACCATGTGATTAACACTCAATGAGTTCTAGGGTTTGATCATGTTATGCTTATGAGAGAGGTTTTAGTCAACGGGTCTGCAACATTCAGATCCGTGTGTGCTTTACAAATCTCTATGTCATCTTGTAGATGCAGCTACCACGCGCTACTTGGAGCTATTCCAAATAACTGCTCTACTATACGAATCCGGTTCACTACTCAGAGTCATCCGGATTAGTGTCAAAGTTTGCATCGACGTAACCCTTTACGACGAACCCCCTTTCCACCTCCATAATCGAGAAAATTCCTTAGTCCACTAGATACTAAGGATAAGTTCGACCGCTGTCATGTGATCCCTTCCTGGATCACTATTGTACCCCTTGACTAACTCATGGCAAGGCACACTTCAGGTGCGGTACACAGCATAGCATATTGTAGAGCCTACGTCTAAAGCATAGGGGACGACCTTCGTCCTTTCTCTTTCTTCTACCGTGGTCAGGTCTTGAGTCTTACTCAATACTCACACCTTGTAACACAGCCAAGAACTCCTTCTTTGCTGATCTATTTTGAACTCCTTCAAAATCTTGTCACGGTATGTATTCATTTGGAAGTACTATTAAGCGTTTTTGAACTATCCTTATAGATCTTGATGCTCAATGTTCAAGTAGCTTAATCCAGGTTTTCCATTAAAAACACTTTTCAAATAACCCTGGATGCTTTCCAGAAATTCTACATCATTTCTGATCAACAATATGTTAACAACATATACTCATCAAAAATTCTATAGTGCTCCCACTCACTTCTTTGGAAATACAAGTTTCTCATGAACTTTGTATAAACCAAAAATCTTTGATCATCTCATCAAAGCGTTCATTCCAACTCTGAGATGCTTACTCCAATCCTTAGAAGGATTGCTGGAGCTTTGCATACTTGTTAGCATCTTTCAGGATTGACAAAACCTTCTGGTTGTATCACATACAACCTTTCCTCAAGAAAACCGTCGAGGAAACAATGTTTTGACATCCTATCTGCAAGATTTCATAAATAATGCAGTAACTGCTAATATAATTCTAATAGACTCTTAGCATCGCTACGAGTGAGAAAGTCTCATCGCAGTCAACTCCTTGAACTTGCCGGAAAACATCTTAACGACAAGTCGAGCTTTCTTAATGGTGACACTTACCATCATTGTCTGTCTTCCCTTTAAAATCCATCTGTACCCAACAGCCTTACGACCATCAAGTAGTTCTTTCAAAGTCTATACTTTGTTTTCATACATGGATCCTCTCGGATTTTATGGCCTCGAGCCATTCGTCGGAATCCGGGCCCACCATCGCTTCTCCATAGCTCGTAGGTTCATTGTTGTCTAGCAACATGACTTCCAAGATAGGATTACGTACCACTCTGAAGTAGTACGCATCCTTGTCGTCCTATGAGGTTTGGTAGTGACTTGATCTGAAGTTTCATGATCACTATCATAAGCTTCCACTTCAATTGGTGTAGGTGCCACAGGAACAACTTCCTGTGCCCTGCTACACATTAGTTGAAGTGACGGTTCAATGACCTCATCAAGTCTCCACCATCCTCCCACTCAATTCTTTCAAGAGAAACTTTTCCTCGAGAAAGGACCCGTTTCTAGAAACAATCACTTTTGCTTCTAGATCTGAAATAGGAGGTATACCCAACTGTTTTGGGTATTCTATGAAGATGCATTTATCCGCTTTGGGTTCGAGCTTATCAGCCTGAAACTTTTTCACATAAGCGTCGCAGCCCCAAACTTTTAAGAAACGACAACTTAGGTTTCTCTAAACCATAGTTCATACGGCGTCGTCTCAACGGAATTGCGTGGTGCCCTATTTAAAGTGAATGCGATTGTCTCTGATGCCTAACCCATAAACGATAGTTGTAATTCGATAAGAGACATCATGGTATGCACCATATCCAATAGGGTGCAGTTATGATGTTCGGACACACCGTCACAATATGGTGTTCCAGGCGGTATTAGCCGTGAAACAATTTCCACAATTTCTTAATTGTGTGCCAAACTCGTAACTCAGATATTCATCTCTATGATCATATCACAGACATTTTATCCTCTTGTCACGACGATCTTCAACTTCACTCTGAAATTACTTGAACCTTTCAATAATTCAGACTTGTGTTTCATCAAGTAAATATTCTCAGCATCTACTCAAATCATCTGTGAAGTAAGAACATAACGATATCCACTGCGTGTGTCAGCACTCATTGGACTGCACACATCAAATGTATTACTTCCAACAAGTTGCTCTCTTGTTCCATCTTACTGAAAACGAGGCCTTTCTGTCATCTTGCCCATGTGGTATGATTTGCATGTCTCAAGTGATTCAAAATCAAGTGAGTCCAAATGATCCATCTGTATGGACTTTCTTCATGCATATATACTAATAGACATGGTTCGCATGTCTCAATCTTTTAAAAAATGAGCGAGTCCAAAGATCCATCAACATGGAGCTTCTTCATGCGTTTTATACCAATATGACTCAAGTGGCAGTGCCACAAGTATGTGGTACTATCATTACTATCTTATATCTTTTGGCATGAACATGTGTATCACTACGATCGAGATTCAATAAACCATTCATTTTAGGTGCAAGACCATTGAAGGTATTATTCAAATAGACAAAGTAACCATTATTCTCCTTTAATGAATAACCGTATTGCGATAAACATAATCCAATCATGTCTATGCTCAACGCAAACACCAAATAATTATTATTCAGGTTTAACCCCAATCTCGATGGTAGAGGGAGCATGCGATGCTTGATCACATCAACCTTGGAAACACTTCCAACACATATCGTCATCTCACCTTTAGCTAGTCTATGTTTATTCCGCAGCTTTTATTTCGAGTTACTAACACTTAGCAACCGATCCGGTATCTAATACCCTAGTGCTACTAGGAGTACTAGTAAAGTACACATTAATATAATGTATATCCAATATACTTCTGTCGACCTTGCCAGCCTTCTCATCTACGAAGTATCTAGGGTAGTTCTGCTTCAGTGACCGTTCCCCTCATTTCAGAAGAACTTAGTCTCAGGTTTGGGTTCAACCTTGGGTTTCTTCACTAGAGCAGCAACTGATTTGCCGTTTAATGAAGTATCCCTTCTTGCCCTTGCCCTTCTAGAAACTAGTGGTTTTACTAACCATCAACAATTGATGCTCCTTCTTGATTTCTACTTTCGCGGTGTCAAACATCGTGAGTTGCTCAAGGATCATCATGTCTATCCCTGATATGTTATAGTTCATCACGAAGCTCTAATAGCTTGGTGGCAGTGACTATGGAGAACCATCACTATCTCATCTGGAAGATTAACTCCCACTCGATTCAAGTGATTGTAGTACTCAGACAATCTGAGCACATGCTCAACGATTGAGCTTTTCTCCCTTAGTTTGCAGGCTTAAGAAACTTGTCAGAGGTCTCATAACTCTTGACGTGGGCATTAGTCTGAAATCCCAATTTCAGTCTTTGGAACATCTAATATGTTCTGCGACGTTTCAAAACCGTCTTTGGTGCCACAATTTTAAACCGTTAGCATCACACACTGAACTATCACGTAGTCATCAAAACGTGTATGTCAGATGTTTCGTAACATCTACAGACGACGCTCGAGGTTCAGCACACCGAGCGGTGCATTAAGGACATAAGCCTTCTGTGCAGCAATGAGGACAATCCTCAGTTTACGGACCTAGTCCGCATAATTGCTACTATCAACTTTCAACTAAATTTTCTCTAGGAACATATCTTAGTAGAACTAAAGCGTAAGCTACAACATTATTTGCAAAGACCTTTTGACTATGTTCATGATAATTAAGTTCATCTGATTATTTAATGAACTCCCACTTAGATAGACATCCCTCTAGTCATCTAAGTGATACATGATCCGAATCGACTAGGCCGTGTCCGATCATCACGTGAGACGGACTAGTCATCATCGGTGAACATCTCCATGTTGATCGTATCTACTATACGACTCATGTTCGACCTTTCGGTCTCTTGTGTTCCGAGGCCATGTCTGTACATGCTAGGCTCGTCAAGTCAACCTAAGTGTTTTGCTTGTGTTCCGAGGCCATGTCTGTACATGCTAGGCTCGTCAACACCCGTTGTATGCGAACGTTAGAATCTATCACACCCGATCATCACGTGGTGCTTCGAAACAACGAACCTTCGCAACGGTGCACAGTTAGGGGGAACACATCTCTTGAAATTTTAGTGAGGGATCATCTTATTTATGCTACCGTCGTTCTAAGCAAATAAGATGTAAACATGACAAACATCACATGCAAATCATAAAGTGACATGATATGGCCAATATCATCTTGCGCCTTTTGATCTCCATCTTCGAGGCGCGGCATGATCACCTTCGTCACCGACATGACACCATGATCTCCATCATCATGATCTCCATCATCGTGTCTTCATGAAGTTGTCTCGCCAACTATTACTTCTACTACTATGGCTAACGGTTAGCAATAAAGTAAAGTAATTACATGGCGTTTTTCATTGACACGCAGGTCATACAATAAATTAAGACAACTCCTATGGCTCCTGCCGGTTGTCATACTCATCGACATGCAAGTCGTGATTCCTATTACAAGAACATGATCAATCTCATACATCACATATATCATTCATCACATCCTTTTGGCCATATCACATCACATAGCATACCCTGCAAAAACAAGTTAGGCGTCCTCTAATTGTTGTTGCATGTTTTACGTGGCTGCTATGGGTTTCTAGCAAGAACGTTTCTTACCTACGCAAAAGCCACAACGGTGATATGCCAATTGCTATTTACCCTTCATAAGGACCCTTTTCATCGAATCCGATCCGACTAAAGTGGGAGAGACAGACACCCGCTAGCCACCTTATGCATCAAGTGCATGTCAGTCAGTGGAACCTGTCTCACGTAAGAGTACGTGTAAGGTCGGTCCGGGCCGCTTCATCCCACAATGCCGCTGAATCAAGATAAGACTGGTAACGGGAAGCAAATTGAACAAATCATCGCCCACAACTACTTTGTGTTCTACTCGTGCATAGAATCTACACATAGACCTGGCTCATGATGCCACTGTTGGGGAACGTATCAGAAATTTAAAATTTTCTACGTATCACCAAGATCAATCTATGGAGTCATCTAGCAACAAGAGAGAGGGGAGTGCATCTACATACCCTTGTAGATCGCGCGTGGAAGCGTTCAAGAGAACGGGGTTGATGGAGTCGTACTCGTCGTGATCCAAATCACCGATGATCCTAGCGCCGAACGGACGGCACCTCCGCGTTCAACACACATACGGAGCGGGGACGTCTCCTCCTTATTGATCCAGCAAGGGGGGAGGAGAAGTTGATGGAGATCCAGCAGCACGACGGTGTGGTGGTGGAAGTAGCGGGATCCCGGCAGGGCTTCGCCAAGCGCAAGCGGGGAGGAAGAGGTGTCACGGGAGGGAGGGAGGCGCCAGGGCTTGGGGTGCTGCTTCCATGCGCCTCCCCACTATATATAGGGGTGGAGGGGGCTGGTTTCTTGCCCTCCAAGTCCATTGGGGCGTTGGCAAAGGTGGGGGAAAGAAATCCCATCATGTCCCTTCCCCACCGATTGTTATCCCCCTTTTTTAGGGATCTTGATCTTATCCCTTCGGGATATGATCTTATTCCTTCTAAGGTGGGATCTTGGTGCACCTTGACCAGGGGTGTGAGGCCTTGCCCCCACTACCCACGTTCATGTGGGTCCCCCCATGCAGGTGGGCCCCTCTTCGGAACCTTCTAGAATCTTCCCGGTACAATACTGAAAAATCCCGAACATTTTCCGGTGGCCAAAATAGGACTTCCCATATATAAATCTTTACCTCCGGACCATTCCGGAACTCCTCGTGACATCCGGGATCTCATCCGGAACTCCGAACAACTTTCGGTTAACCGCATACTAATATCTCTACAACTCTAGCGTCACCGAACCTTAAGTGTGTAGACCCTACGGGTTCGGGAGACATGCAGACATGACCGAGACGACTCTCCGGTCAATAACCAACAGCGGGATCTGGATACCCATGTTGGCTCCCACATGTTCCACGATGATCTCATCGGATGAACCACGATGTCGAGGATTCAATCAATCCCGTATACAATTCCCTTTGTCAATCGGTACGTTATTTGCCCGAGATTCGATCGTCGGTATCCCAATACCTTGTTCAATCTCGTTACCAGCAAGTCACTTTAATCATACCGTAATGCATGATCCCGTGGCTAACTCCTTAGTCATATTGAGCTCATTATGATGATGCATTACCGAGTGGGCCCAGAGATACCTCTCCGTCATACGGAGTGACAAATCCCAGTCTCGATTCGTGCCAACCCAACAGACACTTTCGGAGATACCTGTAGTGCACCTTTATAGCCACCCAGTTACGTTGTGACGTTTGGTACACCCAAAGCATTCCTACGGTATTCGGGAGTTGCACAATCTCATGGTCTAAGGAAATGATACTTGACATTAGAAAAGCTCTAGCAAACGAACTACACGATCTTGTGCTATGCTTAGGATTGGGTCTTGTCCATCACATCATTCTCCTAATGATGTGATCCCGTTATCAATGACATCCAATGTCCATGGTCAGGAAACCATAGTCATCTATTGATCAACGAGCTAGTCAACTAGAGGCTTACTAGGGACATGTTGTGGTCTATGTATTCACACATGTATTACGGTTTCTAGTTAATACAATTATAGCATGAACAACAGACAATTATCATGAACAAGGAAATACAATAATAACCATTTTATTATTGCCTCTAGGGCATATTTCCAACAGTTCTCGTGCTGTATCATTATTTTGCGCAAAGATAACTTAACCTGGTATACTCAGGACGCCCTCTTCCTCGCGAGGCGTTTATTTCCTCGCGTCCATCTTGCCTTGGTGGCCTGCATTCGCTCAGGAACTGCGAAAAACTCGTTAGGAAGTGCATTAAAAGATTTGCCGTTCATCCTGGCCCTAACCTGGCGCTTTGTATCGCGGTACCCGAGGGGCACGGACTAGGAGAGGTGCGCCAGCTTTTGGGCTCGAACGAGGGTGGCTCGCGAGAAGGCGGAAAGGAGAAAAAATGCTCACGAGGGCACCTGCCTAGCCCCCTCGTGAGGCATGCGAGAGAGAGAACACGAGCAAATTCAAGCCGAAAAAATGCAGTGAGAGGCGAGGGAATCAAATCAGCAAGGAACGCCAAAGGCAAACTTTGATTAAGGAAAAGCGAGCCAACTACGGAAAGCAAATGAAAAGCCGCGTCCGGCACCTAATCTAGTCTTCAAGTCTTCTCACCAGCGCGGAGCTAAGTGCTGTCCACTAGGCGTGGGAGGGAGCCCCAGGGCCTGAGGCCGGCGCTCCTGAGACTCCGGGGCGTGTACAACCCCACTCATTATTACGTGAGAGTGTCACGGGCGGCGATTCTTCACAGGCACCGGGCCTTCTTCACAGGCTCTGGGCCTTTCTTCTCAGGCTCTGGGCCTTGCTTCTCAGGCTCTGGGCCTTGCTTCATGGATAGAACTTCCGGAGGTGCTGGATGTTCCAGGCGTTCTGGATGGGTATCCCGTCCTGCGTCTCCAGGCGCGCTGCACCCGGCCTGGAGACATGGACGACCCTGAACGGGCCCTCCCACATGGGCGAAAGCTTGTGCAGCCCTTCTCTAGAGAGGACCCGCCTCAGGACGAGGTCTTCCACCTCGAGCGTCCTGGAGCGGATGTTGCGGCAATGGTATCGCCGCAGCGCTTGTTGGTACCTTGCCGCCCTCAATGCAGCTTCGCGACGGTGTTCCTCCCCCAGCATGAGATCCATCCCCCGCATGGCGTCCTGCTGCGTTTCGTCGAACGCTAGGACCCGTGCGGAGCGATGCTTGACCTCGTGAGGAAGGACTGCTTCAGCTCCGTAGACGAGGAAGAATGGAGTCTCGCCCGTTGGCTTGGTGGCGGTGGTGCGGATGGACCACAGCACGGATTGGAGCTCGTCGTGCCAGCCCCTGCCGCATGCCTCTAGCTTCTTCTTGAAGGTCCTGGTCTTGAGGCCCCTCAGGACCTCCGCGTTGGCGCGTTCGGCCTGGCCATTACTCCTGGGGTGCGCCACCGAAGCATAGCAGATCTGCGTTCCAAGGTTAGCACAGTAGGTTTTGAAGAGGTTACTAGTAAACTGCGAGCCATTATCTGTGATGATACGATTGGGGACCCCGAAGCGGCTCACGAGGCCCTTGATTAACTTGACAGCAGAGCCGGCTGGGATGGTACACACGGCTTCCACTTCCGCCCACTTGGTGAACTTGTCGATGGCGATGTAGAGATAGCGGTAGCCCCCTGGCGCCCGTGGGAACGGGCCTAAGATGTCCAGCCCCCAGACTGCGAACGGCCATGTGAGAGGGATGGTTTGGAGGCCCTGGGCAGGCTGATGGATTTTCTTGGCATGGAATTGGCAAGCTTCGCAGGACTTCACCAGCTCGGCTGCGTCGTTGAGTGCTGTAGGCCAGTAGAATCCACTGCGGAACACCTTGCCGACGAGGGTCCGTGACGACGAGTGGTGCCCACAGTCCCTGCCATGTATGTCAATCAGCAACTCCCTTCCTTGATCGCTGGAGATGCAGTGCAGCGTGACATCGTTCGGTCGTTTTCTGTATAACTCGCCGTCTTGGAGACAGTATGCCGTGGCTTGCCGGGCCACGCGCTCTGCGTCCTCTTCCTTCTCCGGCAGCGTCCCATGCGTCAGGTACTCTTTGAATTCCTTGGTCCAGCATTCCTCCTGGGGCTCGAGCGCCAAGAGTAGCCGGGCTCCTGAGGTCGGGCCACAGGCCGGGGCTCCTGTGGCCGGAGGCTGTGGGAGCTCCTCCTGAGGTTGATTCGTGCTTGAAAGAGGCGGCATAGCTGATGGCTTGAAGAGCCGCTCCTCAAAGACGCCGGGCTCCTACGGTTGCCGCTTGGATGCTCTCCTGGCGATGTCGTCGGTGTTGGTGCCCCGGGGCACGTGTTGCAGCTCCAGGCCCGAGAACTGCTTTTCCATCTTGCGCACCTCCGCGAGGTAGGCCTCCATGTGCTCGTCCTTCGGCTCGTACACCTTGTTGGAGAAGTTGACGAGGAGCTGCGAGTCACCTTTGACGGTGAGGCGCTTCACCCCTAGAGCCGCCGCAGCCTTCAGGCCAGCTATGAGGCCTTCGTATTCTGCGATGTTGTTGGAGACCTTCTCGCCGTGCTGAAAACAGAGTTGCACGGCGTAGTAGAGCTTGTCCTGAGTGGGCGAGATGAGCACTGCTCCAGCCCCCGCGCCCTGGTGCGCGAAGGCACCATCGAAATACATGACCCAGCCGTCTGGTGCCTCGCTTCCTGGGGAGGTGGACCGGTCTTCTCCTTCCTCAAGAGCCGGGACATCTGTCCATTCTGCCACAAAATCGGCGAGCGCGGCTCCCTTGATGACCCTGGTAGTGCTGAACTCCAACTGGAATGCTTGCAACTCGATGTTCCACTCAGCGACCCTTCCGGCTGAGTTAGGGCTCCTGAGTACCCTCTCCAATGGGTAGGCTGAGACGACCTTGATGGGGTGGCCCTGGCAGTAATGCCGCAGCTTGCGCGAGGCCACCAAGAGTGCGAGCAGGAGCTTTTGCGGCATGGGGTAGCGCGCCCTCGCGTCCCGCAGTACGGTGCTGACGAAGTACACCGGGTGCTCGACGAGGGCTGGCACACTGTCAAGGCTCGGATCCTGCGGAGATTGTGGCATATCCTGAGGTGGTGGGTTTCCTGAGACCTGACCGTCCTCAGGAGCTTCTGCGATGTTGCCCTGCTGAGCTTGGTCTTCCGCCGCTGATGGCTTTGCTACGCCTTGCTGACCCTGCGCTGCATCAGCTCTAGCTTGGCGCGGCACACCCTTGTCTTGGTGCTCCTCCCGAACCGCCACTAGCGCCGCGCTGGCGGAGTATGGGGTGGCGGCAAGGTAGAGTACCAGAGGCTCGAGAGGCCACGGTGCTACCATCACCGGGGGGCTGGTGAGGTATTTCTTGAGGTCTTGGAAGGCCCGGTCGGCCTCCGGGGTCCACTCGAACGGGCCCTTCTTCTTCATGAGCTTAAAGAAGGGTAAGGCACGCTCGCCTAGCTTGGAGATGAAATGCCCCAGCGCGGTCACCCGCCCAACTAACTTCTGCATCTCCTTGAGGGTCTATGGTGGGCTCATGTCTTCGATGGCCTTGATCTTCTCCGAGTTCGCCTCGATCCCTCTGTAGGATACGAGGAACCCCAGTAGCTTGCCGGAGGGGACGCCAAACACGCACTTCTCCAGGTTAAGCCTCAAGTTCACTTGGCGCAAGCTCTCGAAGGTTTGCTCCAAGTCTTAAATCAATGTCCTCGCCTCGCGAGATTTGACCACTATGTCATCAACGTAGGCCTCTGTGTTTCTGCCGAGCTGCCGCCCCAAGGCGATGTGCATCAAACGCTGAAAGGTTGCACCCGCGTTGCGCAGCCCGAAGGGCATGCAGGTGTAGCAGTACACCCTGCATGGTGTCTGGAAGGCTGTCTTCTCCACATCCTCCACCGCCATCTTGATTTGGTGGTATCCTGAGAATGCATCCAGGAAACATAGCAAGTCGCACTCGGCGGTGGAGTCGACGATTTGATCGATGCGTGGAAGCGGGAACGGATCTTGGGGGCAAGCTTTGTTAAGGTTGGTGAAGTCGACGCACATCCGTTCCTTCCCTCCTTTCTTCGGTACTACGACGGGGTTTGCCAGCCATTCGGGGTATCGAACTTCTCGGATGGTACCTGCCGCCTCCAGCTTGCGTGTCTCTTGGATGATGAAGGCCTGCTTCTCCGTGGACTGCCGTCTTGCTCGCTGCTTCACGGGGCGTACGTTGGGGCATACCCTTAGGTGATGATGGATCACCTCTCTCTGGACCCCTACTAGCTGGTTGGGCTCCCACGCGAATATCTCCTTGTTCACGTGCAAAAACCTCACCAAAGCATCCTCTTGTCCCGGGTCAAGGCCGGCTCCTATGGTAAAGGTGGCTCCTGAAGACCCGTCCTCGTTGACCGACACCTGCTTGGTTTCCGCCTTGTCTTGGGTGAACAACTGTTTCTTCTTGGTGGGCACGGTCTCCTTGGCCTCGGGGGTACCGGCGCCGGCTGGCTGTGCTGCTGCCGCGGTCTTGAAGGCGAGCCTGAGCGCCGTCACGACCTCCTTAGTGTCCCCCTTGATGGTGAGGACGCCCTTGCTCCCTGGCATCTTTGTGAGGTTGTAGGCCGGGTGAGTCGCCGCCATGAACTGAGCGAGAGCCGGGTACCCGAGGATGGCGTTGTACGGGAGACCGATGCCGGCGATGTCAAAGTCCACCAGCTCGGTGCGGTAGTTGTCACGCGTGCCGAAGGTGACAGGGAGGCGGATCTGCCCCAGAGAGTGGGCAACTCCACCACCCACTCCTGAGAAGGGCTTGTTGAGGCCGAGCCGCTCGAGTGGCACGTGCAGAAGGCTGAAGGCTTCTACGGAGAGCAAGTTGAGGCCGGCGTCGCCGTCGATGAGGGTCTTGGTAACGGCCACGTTGCAGATGGTGGGCGTGCAGAGCATTGGGAGCATTCCGGAGCCAGCGGTGGAGCCGGGGTGGTCTTCTAAGTTGAAGGTGAGGTCGGCCTCTGGCGCAGCCCAACCCGGCGGAGCCCCCGGGTGCTTGGAGGCGGCCCCAATCTGACGGAGGAACGGTTTGACATGGTGATCTGAAGGCGGTGCTTGAGAGCCGCCCAACAGAGCCGCGACTGCGTGGTTCACCGGCACCGCGTAGCGAGCGGTGAAGAGGTCGCGGAGTTCCCCCCAGGACGCCACCGTGGATCCAGGGAGGTTGAGCAGCCAGGCGCGCGGCTCACCGGCGAGGGCCATGGGGAACCAGTTGGCCATGACCTTGTCGTCGCCCCCGGCCTCGAGGACGGCCTCCTCGTACGCCAGCAGGAACGACATCGGGTCTGCCGCACCGTCGTAACGCGGCGGCATCTCTGGCTTGAACTTGGTCGGCCACCGCACTCGGCGCAGGGCGGGGGCCAGGGCTCGGTACCCAGATACCCCTGTGTCGACGTAGGTCGCGGAGGTGGATGGCGGGGCACCCGCCATGGGAGCGAAGTGCGGCGACACGGGGCGCGGTTGGTGGAGAGGAGCTCCGGCGCACCCCTACATGGCGCGCCAAATGTCGGATGTGGGGTTCCGGCAAACCCTTAAGGTTCAAACACTGGGGTGCGCGCGAAGTATTTCCCTCCTACCGATCTACGCTCTAGCTCGCTAAGATCTCGCGGACGAACTCGACGAACTCGCAACACAGAAAGACACGAGGTTTATACTGGTTCGGGCCACCGTTGTGGTGTAATACCCTACTCCAGTGTGGTGGTGGTGGATTGCCTCTTGGGCTGATGATGAACAGTACAAGGGAAGAACAGCCTCCTGAGGTTGAGGTGTTCTTGTGGCTAGGCTCTCGATCAGATTGGATCAAGCTCAGACCCCCCCCCCCCCACTATGGTGGCTAGCTCTACTTATATAGGCCCTAGTCCTCTTCCCAAATATCGAGCGGGAAGGGAGCCAACAACGGCGGGCAAATTTGAAGGGAGACAGCTAGTACAAGCTATCCTGACAAAAGCGGTCTTCGCCTGCGAAAAGCTCTGGTGGTGACGCTGCCTTGGGCTCCACGATGACCTCCGTCTCGCCGTCCCCCTGGTCTTGGTCTCATTGCACCAATATAGCAACCTTTGCCTGATGCCTCGGTACTCTTCGCCTGCGCTGGCCTCCTTAGCACCAAAGAGGAAATAAGGACGCTGCGCGCGCTGGCGCCCGCCTGGTGCCGTTCGTCATGGCTCACGTCACGAGAGCCTCGTGAGGTGTGCCCCGCCTTGATATCTTCGCTCCTCGCGAGCCTGCCTGGCTAGGCCACTCCAGAGGGAGTCTTGCGTCGCCCGCCTCGCGAGGCTTGGACCTTCGTGAGGGTCTTGGATGCCTTGTTGATGAAGATGGGCCGTACGGCCTGCCTGCTTAGCCACGCCGTGGGCCGCAGGCAGGCAAGTCTAGGGACTCCCGTTCCCAGAACGCCGACAAAAGCGTTACTCTGTTCTTATGAACTTAATACTCTAGATGCATGCTGGATAGCGGTCGATGTGTGGAGTAATAGTAGTAGATGCAGGCAGGAGTCGGTCTACTTGTCTCGGGCGTGATGCCTATATACATGATCATACCTAGATATTCTCATAACTATGCTCAATTCTGTCAATTGCTCAACAGTAATTTTTTTACCCACCGTAATACTTATGCTCATGAGAGAAGCCACTAGTGAAACCTATGGCCCCCGGGTCTATTTTCCATCATATTAATCTTCCAACAACAAGCTATTTCTGGCAGCGTTTTTATTTTGCTTTCTTTACTTTGCATCTTTATCATAAAAATACCAAAAAAATTATCTTATCATGTCTATCAGATCTCACTCTTGTAAGTGACCGTGAAGGGATTGACAACCCCTTTATTGCGTTGGTTGCGAGGATTTATTTGTTTGTGTAGGGCGAGGGACTCGTGCGTGGCCTCCTACTGGATTGATACCTTGGTTCTCAAAAACCGAGGGAAATACTTACACTACTTTGCTGCATCACCCTTTCCTCTTCAAGGGAAAACCAACGCAGTGCTCAAGAGGAAGCACTCCTCCAAGAGCACCAGTAGGCGGAGAAGCGGCTCAACTCCGGCAGGGAGATCGCACCGGACGCGGACGTGGCGGAGCAGGCGGCGCTGCTCGAGTCATACCGCTCCGCCCGCCCGATCCACCTCAACCGATGGTGGTACCGCTAGCGTCAGGCGGAACTAGAGGCCACCTACAAGGATCTTGACGAGGCGGCGGGTGAGGTTTGGGGCAAGACCGACGACGAGGAGGACATCATCGGCTACACCCTGGCCACGCTACGCCGCCACGACCATGAAGCCGACACATCCGCGGGCGCCACCGACAACAAGCAAGAGTAGTGCACGGCAGGTCGCCGCCGCTCGGTCCCAATAAGCCCATCGCTCCTCCCCTTCCATTGAAGCCAAGCTTGGTGGCTGAACATCGTTGGTCGATTAGCCACTTGGCGACGACGTCGAGGCGGATAGCTTCACTTCCTGAGGCTTCGAAGGCGGAGTTGGAGAACAGCGAAGCGGAATTGGAGAAGACAAAGCTTCAGTCTCGGGGCTCATGGCCGGAGACGGGGAACGGGCATTGGCGATCATTTATTGTAGGTATTATACCTCTAGAGTCAGACGAGCACCGTTTGTAGTTGAGGTATGTCCGAAATGTAATAAATTATGTCATGTTTATATGAAATGCAACATGTTTGCGTGAATTAATGTCGTTTGGTTAATATGAAATACGGTCGTGTTTGCACGAATTTCATCTGGTTAGTTCAGATAGTAATTGAAATTTATGCGAGCAGCGTTGGATGGCCGCCTCCCGCATCCGTGTCCATAGAATGGTCCTCCTCTATCCGCGGATGAATGTGGGAGGAAATTTGTGGGTCGTCATTGGAGATGCCCTTACCCATCTTAAAATGCAACTTCCCGGGCCGTTTGGATGTTTAACTAGTGATTTCAGGAGAGCTTCTAACTAGGGGAGCAACAAACCGTGGTTACCCCTTGCGGCAAGCCCTCGAATGTCACTTTGATGGATTGAGAGCATGTTAAGTGACGCGCTCTCAGCCACCGTCACGTGTCGCATGTTAGGTGCTCCCTCGGGATATTTTAAGTTATTTTTATGAGTTTCGGGTTTTAGATGGGGTTTTCTCGGTTTTTTCTGCACTTCGGTTTTTCATTGGTTATGGACAAAAAAATGATGAGAAAATTATGTTTTTTTAATTCCACAAGAAACAAATATGTGGCTCTCGGAAAAGAAAAGAAAAGAAAACGTGGTTTTTTTTCTTTCATGGTAGGCATAGATTTGCCCCTCGTGGAGGCACGGTTACACTACCTTGTGTGTTTGGGCAACTATTTGACACAACGAGCATCCAATAATATTTGCCATAGTTGATGCCTGTAGGCGTCAAATAGATGAGGTGACGGTGAGGTGAGCGCAATAGGCCAGCTCAGTAAGCGTGCTAACCTTTGTTTCTATAGGCATGCAGCGCGGTTTTCCAGTTTATTCATTTTGCTTCATTTTTATGGTTTTCTGCTCTTCATAAATCCACCTCTTGTGAAGAAGCCTATGATTTTTATAGATTATAATCAAATACCCATGTTAATCATAAGGATCGAAGATGGCATGTCACTCCATTTGTGTATTTTAGAAATCCTGCAAATCAAAGAGGCTTGTAGTAGTGTTCAAAACTGCATGTAACAACCACTAATACGTTCTCTTCTTTTGCAAACAAGATTAGGCCTGGTAGTGGATAATGTGATACAATATAACAACCACATCGAATGCCTTGATCTGCATCTCTCAGAAATTACTTTGAACTCCTACCGAGGGACCTTACTAAAGATTATATTCGCTAGGTTCTTTGTTGTGAGAGCAAGGGTCCTAAAGGTAATGAGGTTTGCCCTAGATTTATTTCGCAAAAATGAATGGTTGCTGATCAGCGCCAACGGCTATAGCAGAATGGAAAAGGCTCTACAAAAGCTAAACTTCATTTTGGAAGTTCAGTTGACAGAGTAATCGAAAGTCATTATGTCAAGCCCATACATGACTTTTCAGCGGCTGACCCCTTTGCAGAAATGTTGAGGTTTTGAAACAAGTGTTACAAGTGGTAATATCAGTTTGAACCTCTCATATGTCCGTGTTCAGCTGATCAATGCGAGCGTCTGCAGCTGCATGAGCTGAATTTCATTTCTAATATTAGTTTGAACCTTGTAATCTTCGAATTTCATTTCTAATATCAATTTTAACCTTGTAATTTTGGAATTTGAACCTTGTAATATTTTGCGCTTTTCTGGTACAATCATAGAAATGGCATCGTATGAGACTCGTATATTGGTAGTACTATTTTGACTTTAATATGCAATGGACGATTAATATTTGGACCTCAATGGACTTGATTTTATTTACCATTCTCGAATGTGTTTCCCATGTCGATCTCATTGCAAACGATCTATATTGCGAACTCGGCAACGATCTTCGACATTATTGTACACAGTTGGTTTCTTCTGTGTGCCCTGTAGAGCGCAGAATTATTGCACTCGAGTGTCCATCATTACTCGTCTGTGTAACTTTGACCTCATCACCCACGGGTAAACTTATTGTCGAACGTGTGCCTTGCTTTAAGTCATTCCACACACTTCGTTTTTGTAAAGCTTTTGCTAGTAAATTAACGCCCATGATTCCTCTTCAAGCCGACGCCTTGCCAAACGAGCCAGGTGGGAAGCTTGCGTGGTTGCACGCGGTAACTTGCGCGGTTGTGCGGGAACAGGCTCACGAAAGATACATTTGGCGACTCTTCGAGCCCACGCGTGGTCAAACGAAATGTGTATGGGGTGCTCAAGCGTGCACTGGAATCCTCGACTAGGAACGCGATGACAAGATGTGGTGATTACAGACCGTCCGGCCCCCATTTATTATAGCTACCATTTAACCCTTGTGTCTCTTCAACATTTCGATCGCACCCTAGTATTAGAAGAAGCACCTGATGACCCACAAGTATAGGGGATCAATCGTAGTCCTTTCGATAAGTAAGAGTGTCGAACCCAACGAGGAGCAGAAGGAAATGACAAGTGCTTTTCAGCAAGGTAGTTTCTGCAGGCACTGAAATTTTCGGTAACAGGTAGTTTGATAGCAAGATAATTTGTAACAAGTAACAAGTAACAATAGTAACAATAAGTGCAGCAAGGTAGTCCAATCCTTTTTGTAGCAAAGGACAGGCCGGAACAATCTTAGATAGTAATTTGATATGTGGGTGGACCGGTGCTTGGGTGTTGTTCTTACTTGAACAAGCCTCCCACTTATGATTAACCCCCTCACAAGCATCTGCAACTAGAAAAGAAGTATTAAGATAAAATCTAACCATAGCATTAAACATATGGATCCAAATCAGCCCCTTACGGAATAGCACATAAACTAGGGTTTAAGCTTCTGTCACTCTAGCAACCCATCATCTAATAATTACTCCACAATGCATTCCCTTAGGCCCAAAGATGGTGAAGTGTCATGTAGTCGACATTCGCATAACACCACTAAGGAAATCACAACATACATATCATCAAAATATCGAACACATATCAAATTCATATGATTACTTGCAACATGACTTCTCCCGTGGCCTCAAGCAAAAGGGAAACTACTGTGTTTTTTGGTCACCAGGTGGCCCCCCTCCGGTAGTTATTTGCTCCAGTAATTTTGATATATTCGAAAATAATTCTCCATAAATTTTCAGCTCATTTGGAGAAGCGCAAAATTGGTATCTCTAACGTAGCTTTTGCCGGTCCAGAATTCCAGCTGCCAGCATTCTCCCTCTTTGTGCAAACCTTGCATATTATGAGAGAAAAGGCATTCGAATTACTCCATAGACCATTATTATGCATAAAAACATTATAAATAACAGTAGGAAAACATGATGCAAAATGGACATATCAACTCCCCCAAGATTAGACCTCGTTTGTCCTCAAGCGAAAGCCGATATCGAAAATCATGTCCATATGTTTAGAGAGAGAGAGAGAGGTGTCAATAAAACAAAATACGGACATAGTAGCATCATGCTTATTATTATAACAGCAAAAAACTTTATCATAATACTTTATCATATAGCTTCTCATGAACAAGTAACAATTCATCACAACATCAAACTAGAAAGCATAAACTTAACTAAAAACTAACAAACTATGTTCTCACTCAACTTTGCAACTACAATTCATCATATTTTCAGGAAGGGTCTCGTATCGGAGCCTTTTGGCAAGTCCACATACTCAACCATCATTTAGTCTTCTATGATTGCTAACACTCACAACATACATATGAGCAAAAAGTTTCAACCAGACACATAGAAAGATAGGGGCTTATAGTTTCGCCTCCCAACTTATTCTCCTCAAGGGTGATGTCAACAATAATAACTCATGATCACTCACATTCAACTGGATATATGTGCCTAGATCTTTCCCCACCACATAGTGCTTGCAAAAAGATAAAATAAAAAGGAATAGAGAAGAAAACTTTGACTCTTGCATAAAAAGTAAATACATAAAATTAAAAGATAGGCCCTTCGCGGAGGGAAGCAGAGGTTGTCATGCGCCTTTTGGTTTTGTGTGCACAATCTCTTAATGCAAAAGAATGTCATGTTATATTGCCCCTTATGATAGGAACCTTTATTATGCAGTCCGTCGCTTTTATTACTTTGCCGTAACAAGTTCGTACAACGCTCATTTTCCCTTGCACTAAAAGATCAAACACATTTAGGAGCAATTTTTATTGCCTTTTTGCACCGATGACAACTTACTTGAAGGATCTTACTCAATCCATAGGTAGGTATGGTGGACTCTCAAAACATGAATTTGGGTTTAAGGGTTTTGGATGCACAAGTAGTATCTCTACTTAGTGCTGAATTTTGGCTAGCAAAGATATTGAGCAAGCACCACATGTTGGAGGATCTATGAAAATATAGCTTCTATGTGAATATGAGCAAACATAAATCATTACGTTGTCTTCCTTGTCCAACGTCAACGGTTTGGCATAAAATATTTAATGGGGGCTCACAATCATAAAAGATGTCCAAGATAGTATATTTGCATGTGAATCTTCTCTTCCCTTATTAATTCTTTCATGAGTTGCATCATTGACCAATGCTATGTTTGACAACTTTCAATAAATTTTACCACTTATACTTTTCCTTATGTGATGTCATTACTTACCGTAAGATTAGCATATGCTCTTTTTCATTATTTCCCTTTATTTTGGTTAAAACATAAAAGTAAAGAAGCAAAAACTCAAACTAAACTTTATTATATAACTCTCACTCGATTACATAGATAGATAGATCACAAAACTAGCACTTGAAAATAGATCATACTAAATTTGTATTCAACTAAATCACGAAATAGCTAAAGATCGAACTAATATAGGTAAAGGTAATGAAAGTGATAGTGATACGATACCGGGGTCTCTCCCCCAAGCTTGGCACAAGCCAAGGGGAGTGCCCATACCCGTGTACTCAAGTCTCCTTCTTTGGTGATGATGGTGATGGTGTTGGAGAGGATGAGGTAGTAGTGGCTTCGCACTCCAGCTTCAGTAGGTACTCTAATCTACGGTTGACACTCCGAAGGGTGATGTTTTGCTCTTCCAACAAAATAATTTCACGAGTGAGATATTTATTCTGAACGCATACCATTTCAAAGGCCCTAAAAGCCTCGATTTCGGTAGGGTTGAGATGTTCGTAGTATGTTTGAAGGATACCTTCTTCTTTCCCAGCATCCTCCGTGAGCATGGCTTGCCCCCCTTCTTGAGCTTGATCCTCCATAACCTCTTCGACCTTGTCCTCCTTAGTGGCTTCTTTTAGTTCTTCCCTCTTTAGTTCCATCTTAAACAGCCAAGCATCTTCTTCTATGCTTTTGGAGGAGGGAGAAGATATGGTGCCTGGCTTGGTAGATCTGATAGAAAACAGCATGAAACAAGAACAGAGGATTTCTCCGTGATGCGGTGGTCAAATCATCTAGGGGAGTATATAAAGATTTTTTTTATCTTGGGAAACAAGTATACAGAAGGAAAACAGAGTCGAGAAGGTGCCCGAGGGGCCCACTACCCACTAGGGCGCGCCAGGTGGGGCAGGCGTGCCCTGCTGTCTTGTGGGCACCTGGATTGCCTTCTCGGTTGCTTCTTATTTTTCTATTTTTTTCTAATAGTCTAAAATTGACAGAAAAATATTTTTGTAAATTTTTTGGAGTCCGTTTACTTACCGTATCACGTACCTCTTCCTTTTCGGGGTTCTGGAGTGTTCTGAAAGGTTTCTTTTATGTGTTCCTCCGGTGTCATGGTTTGAATAATATTAGTTCCTCCGGCGTACCTGAAATATAGTGCTTAATTCTTTGCCTGTTGACCACCTTCGGATTAGTGCCTTCAGCATTATTGATCTTAATAGCCCCAGAACGATAAACTTCTTTGATAATATATGGCCCTTCCCATTTGGAGAGAAGTTTACCTGCAAAAAATTGGAAACGAGAATTGTACAATAGAACATGTTGACCAACTTTGAATTCCCGCTTTTGGATTCTTTTGTCATGCCACCTTTTAACTTTTTCTTTGAATAATTTGGCATTTTCGTAGGCCTGGGTTCTCCATTCATCTAGTGATCTAATAACAAATAACCTCTTCTCACCGGCAAGCTTGAAGTCATAATTAAGTTATTTAATCGCCCAATATGCTTTATGTTCTAACTCAAGAGGCAAATTACAAGCTTTTCCATAAACCATTTTGTACGGAGACATACCCATGGGATTTTTATAAGCTATCCTATAGGCCCAAAGTGCATCATCAAGTTTCTTAGACCAATTCTTTCAGGACCTATTGACAGTTTTTTGTAATATTAATTTTATTTCTCTATTGATAAGTTCAACTTGACCACTAGACTGAGGATGATAGGGTGATGCAATTCTATGGTTGACATCATATTTAGCAAGCATTTTAGGGAAAGCACCATGAATAAAGTGTGAATCACCATAAGTCATTAAATATCTAGGGACTCCAAACCTTGGGAAGATAATTTCTTTAAGCAATTTAATGGAAGTGTTATGATCAGCACTGCTAGTTGGCATAGCTTCTACCCACTTGGTGACATAATCAACAGCAACCAAAATATGTGTATACCCATTAGAGGAAGGAAAAGGTCCCATATAATCAAAACCCCAAACATCAAATGGTTCAACAACAAGTGAATAATTCATAGGCATTTCCTGACACTTACCAATGTTACCAATTCTTTGACATTCATCACAAGACAAGACAAACTTACGAGCATCTTTGAAAAGGGTAGGCCAATAAAAACCAAATTGTAATACCTTGTGTCGTAGTTTTGTCACGGCAGATGTCCTAGTGTGAGGACTACTTAGTCGTGAGTCCATCGCAACTAGGAGGTTAGCTTGTCGGGGTTGAACAGGAACGAGAGACACGGGTTACCCAGGTTCGGCCCGTCACGATCGAGGTAATAGCCTACTTCCTGCTTGTTTGCTTATTGCTCTGGAGATCAATACAAGGGAGCAGATTCACTTGACCTAGCTATTGATCGATCGTAACTCAGCCCTATCTGCCCCTGAGACTCGCATTTATATATAGGTCGAGACCCATGCTTACAAGAGTCTGAGTCGTACTACGATTCGTGACTTAGCATATTTACGACTTTTCTCCTAAGTAGGAAACTCTCTGTGACTTGGGCTGCGGGGTCACGAGCTGCCATCTTCGGATGCTAAGCCCTAAACCGGCCCACTCTGTGAACCACCCAAATGGTCTTGCTCCTGGGTGCCTCGACCCATCTGGATTCTTGCTTCTAAACCACCATCTGGATGACCCGGCCCAATCATGGCGGGTTATATCATGGGGCTACATCCCCAACATTAGGCCCCAGATTGATTTGAATTTATTCATGTCAATCTCCACCCTTCAACCTGGTGGCTCATCTTCCGATCCGGTCCACATCTTCTTCGGGTCATCAAGCGCTGGCTTACAACACTTTCAAACTTATCAATCTTCACATCTTACTGCTGACGTCACATTCGGAAACCCTAGAAATCCTTGATGACATCATAGCGAATCTTTAAGCATATCTGATTATCCCAAAAATTGAGGTGTCTTGTGCTCCGAAAGTTACTGTGCCCCCTCGCATTTCACGCCCGCCTTTACTCTTCGGTCCTTTACCTTATAAATAGACACGGGGAGTCCTCCTTTTCACTTTTACTCCGCCCCTGGTGCTTCTTATTCCTCAAGCCGAAGCTCCTCACCGCGCCGTCGCCTCCATTTGTGTGCCGCCAGCGAACTCATCCAGGACTGTGGCGCCATCGCCAAAGGCTCAGCCGCGCATCACCGTCGTCCTCCGCAACTGTCAGGTGCGCCATCCCTTCTTCTACAGATTTGTAGCAGTTCATCAGAGTTCATCGGGGTTGACACCTTCATTATCACCATTGTTAGCATATATGTAGCTTGATAGGTTTTCTCATAGAAATATAGCGACAGGAGTGGTGACACCATTTTTGCATCTGAAAATACTTAAATCCCCTTACGACTCCCTTAGCTAGGCATCCACTGTTCCGAAGCTTCATCTTAGGTTTAACATTATTTTTTCTTTTAGACTTCTCGGTAGATCCGTAATTATAACTGCTTTGGTAGAAACTTGTTTGTGTCATACTTAGCAGAATTTTAGAAAACCCTCAATTTAGTATGAGATGCCTTCAGGCTATCTGTGGCTAATCATTGTAATCACAACCTGCCAGATATCAAAAACTGCCACTGTTGCTAAGCCGACTCATCTGTTGGGCGACTCATCCGCCATTAATGATTAAGCCGTCTTATGTTTAATCACAACCAGCAGTATTGTCTCATCACACAATTGACGCGGTGATTTATCATCTCATAAGTAATCTGCCATTTATACTTATGCAGTCATCGATCCTTTTTTAGGCGATTCAATATGTTAAAAACTACCATTTGCAACTGGGTGCCGTCTCAAGTCTCCCAACTCGTGCTCCAAGATTATGTAGCACAAGGCTTTCTGCCGGCTCAAGAAGAGATTGGTTGGCGAGCTGCCCAAGGAGATAATGTCCCTCGACCCGGCGAAGGAGAGGTTGTGGTTTTTATAGACCATCTCATGAGAGGCTTTTCTCATCCTGGCTCAAAATTCTTCCGGGATTTCTTAAACTTCTTCAACCTTCATCCTCAAGATCTTGCTCCAAACTCTATATCCAACTTCTGTCAGTTTCAAGTCTTCTGCGAGGTGTATCCGCAGATGGAACCCACAGTTCCCCTTTTCAAGGAATTCTTCTATGTCAACCGCCAAACGGTATTTACTGATGGCCCCTATCTAGAGCTTGGCGGGATCTCAGTTCAATGGCGGAGAGACAGCTCATTTCCTCCAGTCACCTTACCGAGTCATCCTAAAGGATGGGTTAAGACTTGGTTCTACTATAGGAATACGGCTCCCGCTGGTGAAAACCACTTGCCTGGTTACAGAGCTGATCGGCTTCCAATGGATTTTGTCTTCCAATGCCGAGTTATTCCAGAAGAGCATGCTCAAGCCATCCCCGTGTATTCAAAACTCAGGGCCCTGCTAGCCCATGGCTTAACTGGGGTTGATCTAACCCACTATTGGGTTGCCTGGAGGATCCTACCATTCAGCCGCCATAGCAATTTGATGTGCAATTATTCCGGTGGGTCAGACGATCCACAACGATATAGCAACACTGACTTGGAGGCTGATGAAATCAATAAAATTGTGAAGAAATTACTCGGAGAGCCTCAAGACACCTACAACAAAGTGGGGCTGAATCCTTTCTGTTCTCTCAACCTAGCACCTCCCGTAAGTGTACACACAATTATTTGTCCGTCCTTCCAATCTTTATTTAACCAGTGTTTTCACTTGCTAACTTTGTTTAACTATGCAGACCAACTCTCCCTTCCGGAAGAAGAAGAAAACACAAGTAACCAAGACCAAAACCGTGCCAGCTCAAAGAAAGAACAAGCCTGCTGCTGTGATTGAGCCGGCGGCAAGAGGCGGGTCACTAGCAACTGATAATCAGTCAGAGGTAGAACTTGAGTCCCTCGTCCGTCTCTTTATTGAACCCACTGACGCTTCTTATTCTCAGGGTGATGTCGCAACAAGCCGAGCCGACAACGCCGAGGTAATTTCCATCTCTTCCATCTCAGAACCCTTGCCTCCAAACAAAACAAGGTGGGTCATCTGGAAAGTAAATTTTTCTCATATTGACACTTACCTGGACCCAAAATTTCTTTTGAACAGACACAACATGAATCAAGACGCCAGACTCGGAGTGGTGGCTCTGGGGACCTGCTAGCCGGGTGACCTAATGAACCATCCGCCCGCAAGCGACGTAATGAGGTGCCACATAGTCCAACTACTTCTCTTCGAAAAGCTGGTCTTATCAGGCAGCCTCTTAACCCTTCTTATTCAAATTATCAGGAGTCGCCACCATCTTCCGGTGATTCGTCCTCTACTCAGCTGTCGGCTTTGGTTATAAACCTCGGGTCAGTACTCTTACTAACTGTTGGTGGCTTATCATAATTATTGTCATGTGTTTTTGAATGTATCATCTTGCTCACAGGGCCAAAGCCAAGAAAAGAAAAGTGGGCGAGTCTTCCACAAACCCAGAGATTCCTGAGTTTTAAGATCAGGTCTTGGTGACCCCTGAGGACAACATTCAGAACCCCGAAGATCATCAGGTTGAACCGCCCCAGCTTAATGACCTGTCTGGAACTGAAGGTATGGATACTGAAGCCAACCCGGTGGATAATCTTAACCCGCCAAGCTCTGCCCCAACTCCGAGTCCTACCAAGGCGGCTCAAGACGTTCTTCTTGAGAAGAACAATGATGAAGTTACCATTACGGGTGGGGCTTATCAGCCCCCAGAAGTCTCCAACGTCTTGACCAAAACCAAAGCCAAAGCCAAAGCTGAGACTCCCTTATTTGAGAAGGGCAAAGACAAACTTGAACTGCCCAGTTATGAGGAATTCAGCGCTGAAGAATTACATGCGGGCTATCTGAGCTGCCTCTCCACGAGCCGGGACCTAGAAGCCAGCCTCGTCAATACGTTGAAGAGAAAATATGAGGTATGCCCCATCATATAGTCCTCAGCATATCTATCCTCATGTAGCCCCCAAGGTCCGGGTTATCATTTTGATGATAAGTCGGCTCTTAAATATATGTCTTGTAAAGAAAGAACATTAGGCAGCCCCCAAGGGCCGACTCAAATTCATGATATGAGTCGGGTGTTTTGTAAATAGAGACTTTGAAGAAAAACGACCTGTAGTCCCCAAGGACCGGCTCAACTTCCATATAGATGAGTCGGGTCTTTTTTATGTATTGGAAAGAAAATGATATGCATTAGCCCCCAAGTGCAAAGTGCATTGCTTGCAATCTCCTTGGGACTTGCATTATAAGCAGAATTGTGTTTGTCATAGCCCCCAAGCACCGGGTTAAACATAGTTGCCGGCTTAACTTGACTTCTTTATGTGACACGAAGCTTTGAATACGGCCGAGTCAAATTTGACTGGCCTGAAAAAAGAACTAGAATCGGAACAAGATCTGCGAGAAAAGGCTGAATCAAGCCTGTAATCTTCGTTAGGAGAGTTGGATAAAATCAAGGCGGTATTTGAATCTAAAAAACAGTCCTTTGAGACTGAAAAAGCCGCCCACTTAAAGCATGCGGAAGATGCCGAAGGCAAACTTAAGCCAGTGGCTGAAGAATTAGCTGGCATAAAACATCATATTTCCCAGATGACCAATGCTATCTTTGGTAAGTGAAACTTTGGATCAATAGCATAACCCGCCTGGCGACTTGCATATTTTGAAAATAACTCGCCTGGCGATTCTTGTTGTGAAAATATTGCAGGTAGCAGAAGCGCCAATCTTGGGCAAAACATTCTTATGAAGCTCAAGGCTGTATATTCCTTAGCAGAACAACTATATGCTGGGAGTCTATGTACCATTGTGACTGTCTCTGGTGGCCGAAAGCCGCCGCAGCGCATAAGAGATGTATTGGACCAATTGTGCACCATGCCAAATCAAATTGAAGAATTGAAGAAATCAGTCACCCGCACAGGTGCCATGACATCCTTGAGTCGGGCCGTCGCTTACGCCCCAGTTAGACCCAGCATAAATTGCCGGTGGGTTCCCGCAATTTAAAGACGATGGGACTGAGTTTTCTGCAGCCGACTATGCTCGATGTGCGAGATTGACTCGAGTACTGGCGATTCAACTTGTCGAAGATATGGACCTGAAGAAATATCAGACGGCTTATGATAGCAACAATGCTCAAGTACAACCGCCAACCTTTGAAGTCGCGGATCTGACCTCACAACGGCGTAAGCATATCTTCCCCCCGACATTGACCCGTCCCTTATATTGAATGAAGAAGCCGTCTTCCAGGCTTTAATAGGTATCAACTGGAATCTGGACCCTCAGATCCAAGAAGTAGAAGAGACAGCGTAGGGTAACCCGGAGGCGTCCACTGCAGGGGGTCATCAAGAAGTCAACCGAAATGACACAGAGGCTGGCTTGTAGTAGTACTGCAGTAGTTTATACTCTGCTGAAAAACTGTGAATATTCTGGGCTCAGCTATAGCCATGTAATAGTTGTAGCAAAACACTTGGTTGCCCTTGTTGTGCCTTCGTGCACGTTAACTTTTGCGCAAACACTTATCGCCCTGTGGGTTGGAAAGATTCTGTGATCAATGCACGCGAATTAACCCGTCTTGGGCGTCTTATGTTGAAACCATTGTTTTGCTTGTGCTTAATAAACCACCTGCATCAATTTGTAAGTGCAGAAACTTCTGATATCTGCAAAAATTCCACCAAGTTATAATTGGCATTAAATAATTCCGTCGAGTTCTGTACCGGGGACTTATAGTCGTAAAAACGCGATTGCTAAAAAGCAATGCTGAATTTAATAGTTTGGCGACTGATGGCCAAAAACTCCATATTCATCACAAGCAACCCGAAGTTCTTTTGACCTGGAAAAATATAGGTATTGCCATAGCGTGATTAAGAGAAAAGGATTCCTGCGGAATCAATAGTGATATATATTATGATAAGTCGACTTTTGAGGCTCGACAAAAGACTAGCTTTCGAGGCTCAAGTCTTCCTTCGATGAAGCTGGCATGATAGCCTTGGTTTATCCTTCCTTTCTGCAAGCCGGATCTCACATGACTTAAGCCGCCGTTTTAACCTTGACAAGTTCAGGGTCATAAAGATTGACTATCAAGAGTACGGCGGGGTCATTTGTTTAGAGTAGCATCAAGCATACAGGCAAGTTTAACCAATAGTGTGGCATTTTTGCCGGGTCAAGAGGGTGACAAAGCTAAACTCGTTGAGTTGGAAGCCCCCAAGTGCCCTATGATCAACAAATAAAAGACTCATGCACAATATATGAGATGAAACAACAGAGGCCCCGAGTTCTGGGATGCCGGCTTTATTGTATTTGATCATAAAAGATATATACATTATATGTATGTACAAGAACTAGAGCCAATGGCTCAAGTGTAATAAGGCCGAAGATGAGCAATATTCCAAGGCCTGTTGGTCTCCTCCTCAGAGGTACACGACTTCTTGTCCTCACGTATATCAATGAGATAATATGATCCATTTTTGAGGTTTTTGCTAACCACAAAAGGCCCTTCCCAAGGAGGTGAAAGCTTATGCATACCCTCCTGATCTTGAATCAGACGGAGCACTAAGTCGTCCTCCTGGAAAGTGCGGCTTCGAACCCTGCGGCTATGATAACGACGTAGGTCTTACTGGTAAATCGCAGATCGAGCCGCCGCGAGATCACGTTCTTCCTCCAAAGCATCCAAAGCGTTCTGTCGCATTGTCTCATTATCTGTTTCAACGTAAGCCGCCACCCGGGGCGAGTCATGACGGATGCCACTTGGAAGAACGCCTCTGTACCATAAAACCATGAAGAATAGCGTATAGCATGTTGATCTGCTGGGGGTAGTCCTTATGCTACATAGAACTGTAGGAAGCTCTTCAACCCAACAACCCGGAGTACGCTCCAGGGGAACCATGAGTCGGGGCTCGATCCCCTGCAAAATCTCCTAGTTAGCACGCTCAGCTTGGCCATTGGACTGTGGATGAGCCACAGATGAAACATCTAGCCGTATGTGTTCCCTTTGACAGAACTCTTTCATAGCACCCTTGGACAAATTTGTCCCATTAACATTGATAATAGTATGAGGATGACCAAAGCGGAAGATCAGCCTTTTCACAAACTGAACTGCAGTCGCTGCCTAACAATTACTCATTGGCTCTGCTTCAACCCACTTGGTAAACTTATCAACTGCCACCAATAGGTGAGTTTTCTTATCCTTGGACCTCTTAAAGGGTCCAACCATATCAAGCCCCCATACCGCAAACGACCAAGTTATTGGGATCATCCTCAACTCTTGAGCCGGCACATGAGCCTGTGTTGCAAACTTCTGGCAACCATCACACTTTCAGGCAATATCCTCCGCATCGGCACGAGCTATCAACCAGAAAAAAATGTGTCTAAAAGCTTTACCACTAGAGATCTTGACCCGACATGATGATCGTAGTCCCCAGCATGGATTTCTTGAAGAATCTCACGGCCTTCCTCAGGGGAAACACAACATTGGAACACGCCTGTTATGCTGCACCTGTGTAACTCACCATTAACAATTGTCATGGACTTAGATCACCGGATGATCTGCTGCGCCAAGAGCCCATCTTCTCGTACCTCGCCCCTAGCAAGGTAAGCCAGATAAGGCATCGTCCAATCCGGAGTAGCACGCAGAGACGCCACAAGCTATTCTTCCGGGTCAGGAATAGCCAGATCCTCTTCTGAAGGTAACTTGACCGAAGCATTGTGAAGCACATCAAGGAACACATTGGGCGGCACCGGCTTATGCTGAGATCCAAGCCGGGACAATGCATCAGCCGCCTCATTATGCCACCGGTCTATGTGATCCACTTGACAACCCTTAAAGTGACCAGCAATATTAGTCATTGCTTGACGATAAGCCGCCATGCGCGGGTCTTTAGAATCCCATTTCCCTGAAACTTGTTATGCCACAAGATCTGAATCGCCAAGGCACCTAACCCGGCTCAGGTTCATCTCCTTGGCCAGTCGGGGCATATGTAACAAAGCCTCATATTCAGCTGCATTGTTAGTATAGGGAAACATCAGCCTTAAAACATAACAAAACTGGTCACCTCGAGGGGAAGATATTACAACTCCAACCCTGAGCCTTCCAATTGCCTAGATCCATCAAAGTGTATCGTCCAGTATGTATGATCCAGCTTCTCCTCAGGTGTTTGCAGCTTCGTCCAATCATTTATGAAATCTACCAAAGCCCGAGACTTGATAGCAGTCCTGGGCACATACTTCAGATGATGTGGCCCAAGCTCAATTTCCCACTTAACAACCCGGCCTGTAGCTTCTCTGTTTTGTATGATATGTCCGAGAGGGGCTGAACTGACCACAGTGGTTGGATGTCCAAGGAAATAATGCTTCAACTTGCGACTCACCATGAATACTCCAAACACCAGCTTCTGCCGGTGTGGGCACCTTTGCTTAGACTCTGTTAACACCTCACTGAATAAACCGGCCACTGGACTAGATACTCTTTTCCTACCTCCTTGCGCTCAACAACAACTGCTAGCTGACAACTTTATTATTAGCCGCCACGTACAGGAGCATAGGCGCTTTGCCAACCAGCGCAGCCAAGACGGGCGGCTTAGCCAACTGCCTTTTGAGGGCCTCAAAAGCCTCATTAGCAACATCGCTCCAGACAAAATGATCAGTCTTTTTCATCATCTGATAAAGGGGAATCCCCTTCTCACCAAGGCGGCTTATGAACCGACTCAGAGCCGCAATATGACCCGCCAGGCGTTGAACGTCATTGATACATGCCGGCTTAGACAACGAAGTGATGGCTTCAATCTTCTCCGGGTTGGCCTTAATGCCCCGTTCTGAAACAAGAAATCCTAGCAATTTACCAGTTGGAACACCAAAAACACACTTGGTCGGGTTAAGCATCATCTTGTACACCCGGAGGTTCTCAAAGGTCTCCCTCAAATCATCAAGAAAAGTCTCTTTCTTTCTAGACTTAATCACAATGTCGTCCACATAAGCCTGCACATTGCGTCCAACCTGTCCATGCAAACAATTTTGAACACAATGTTGGTGAGCGCCTGGGGACCCTTGAGTCCAAAAGGCATAGAAACATAGCAGAAAGCTCCAAAAGGTGTGATAAAAGCTGTCCTCTCCTGATCCTCAACTGCCATCTTAATCTGATGATAACCAGAATAAGCATCCAGGAAACATAGCCTCTCACAACCCGTCATTACATCAATAATCTGGTCGATACAGGGAAGAGCAAAAGGATCAGTTGGATACACCTTATTGAGATATGTGTAATCAACACACATACGCCACGTGCCATTCTTCTTGAGCACAAGCAGAGGGTTAGCCAACCACCGCGGATGAAAAACTTCAATTATGAACCTAGCCGCCAAGAGCCGGGCTACCTCTTCTCCAATAGCCTTACACCTCTCCTCGTTAAAATGACAGAGGAAATTCCTGACCGGTTTCATCTTAGGATCTACATTAAGGTGGTGCTCAACGAATTCTCTCGGTACACCCGACATGTCAGAAGGTTTCCATGCAAAGATGTCCCGATTCTCATGGATGAACTCGATGAGCACGCTTTTCTATTTGGGATCCATGTTAGTCCCCACAATGAGCTGCTGAGTAGAGTCGCCTGGAACAAAATCAACTTGCTGTGTCCTTTGCCGACTTAAACTTAAGCAGAGGGTCCTTCTCAGTAGTGGGCATTTGAGAGGGGTCATATCAGCCGGGTCAACGTTATCTTTATAAAACTTGAGCTCTGCAGCCGCACAAGCCATCTCTACGTAAGCAACATCTCCTTCTTCACATTCCAAGGCTATCTTATGATCACCATGAACCGTAATTGCGTTGTTTGGCCCTGGCATCTTAAGCTGCAAATATATGTAACAGGGGCGAGCCATGAACTTAGTGCTAGCCGCCCAAACAGTGCATGATATGGACTTTTGATCTTTACTACCTCGAACCACAATGTCTCTACTCTGTAGTTGTACTCATCACCAAAAGCCACCTCAACAGGAATCTTCCCCACAGGATAAGCTGACTTGCCAGGAACCACCCTGTGAAAAACAATGGGGGACGGCCTGAGATCCTTCTCTGTTAGGTTCATTCGTCAAAAAATGTCATAGTATAAGATGTTGATGCTACAGCCACCATCCATAAGCACCTTAGTGAATTTATAACCACCCACTTGAGGGGCTACTACCAGGTCCAGGTGACCCAGATTATCAACATGGGGAGGGTGATCCGCATAGCTCCAAGTGATCGTATGCTCAGACCACTTTAAAAATTGTGGTACTGCCGGCTCAACCATACTGATCGCTCGCTTATGGACTTTCTGGTCACGCTTGCATGTACTTGTAGTGAAGACATGGTATTGGTCACTGTTAAGTTGCTTAGGATTACTCCAGTATCCTGATTGATTGTTCTGTTGCTGATTTCCTTGACCAGAATACTGATTATGACCACCATGGTTCCCTTGATCCTGATAACCAGAACTTGAGTCGCCACCGCCAAAGCCGGCTCCCTGAAAACCGCCTAAGCCTGACCCGTCGAGCGGCCCATTACAATTGCCATGGTGCTGCTGAAAAAGATTGATTCCTGAAATCCCGCATGATATAACAATCCTTCCAAGCATGAGAAGATAGCTTGTTAGGAAAACTGTGCTTTGGACATGGCGCATTAAGAGCCTCCTCATAATTCTTGGGCTTTCCCCCAGCATACAGTTGCTTTCCATTACGAGGATGATTCTTATACCCAGCGTTAGTGTTTGCCACCAAATCAGACCCGCCATCAGGGTACTTACGCTTTCCACCATTACCATGGTTATTTCCATTATGAGCCGGGCCATTCTGCTGCTGACCCTTGCCACCACCGTTCCGCTTGCCTTTGCCAGATTTATCCTCATCAGAGTTGGGATCCTTCATACCATCAGAGTCTTCATATCTGGTAAGTGCATCCATGAGATTGCCCATATCCTAACACTTGCGCTTAAGCTGCCCTAGCTTCTGCTTAAGAGGCTGGAAGTGACAGTTCTTTTCTAGGATCAAAACAGCTTGAGCCGCCGCAATGTTATCTGAAGAGTGGATCATTGCAGCAACCCGGCAGGCCCAATGATGGGCCGACTCATCCTCACGCTGCACACGTTGCTCCAAGACCACCATGGTCATTGGCTGCTTACACGTTCCTTGAAAATTCTTGATGAAGCGCTCCTTCAACTCAACCCATGTATTAATGGAGTTGGGGGCAGGTTTTTCAACCACGTCCGAGCCGGCCCCTCCAACATCATGGTAAAATACTTTGCACACACTGCATCACTAACATCCAACATATCCATGGCCAGCTCATAACTCTCAATCCAACCCGCTGGCTCAAGATCCGTCGTATAATTGGGTATTTTGCAGGGACCCTTGAAGTCTTTAGGCATGCGCTCGTTGCGCAAAGCAGGCACTAGGAACGACACTCCGAGGGTTCTGGTGCTTGATCCGACTCCTAGCGAGGTTGAAGGAACTTCCGGGGGCGGCTGATAAGCCCCCTAGTTTGCTGCCTTCATCTCACGATGGGCCCCTGCGCCGTCCACAATTGCATGAGCGTCAGTTCGTGGGTTACGGGGCAGGTTACGACGTCATTCGCTGCTAGAAACCGCCGGTGACTCAGCATGCCGGTTGTAGCTATGACTCGACAATGGGGTTGAATGCACACGGTGCTGGCTATATGAGTAATTCGCCTGCTGCGCAATCACCATTTGCAGAAGTTCGATGGAGTTCCAGGTTTCCACCGCGACTGGTGACTCGCCAATGATCGGTATTGCAGTAAGGCGGGTTGCCGCTGCCACCATATTATCCACCGGGTTAGAGAAGTGACCCGATGGTGTCAGGAACCGATGTGTTGGCGCCTGGACGCGGGATGGATCTAGAACTGGCTCCTCCCTCCGAGCCGGCTCTGGCTGGTGAGGTTGAGCCACCGCCCGGCTTCCGGGCACATATAAAGTTAATTGGGGTATAACCGGTGCTCCAGGAGTGCTTGGACCTGCCCCTGGCGTGTTAAATAAACGCAAAGGCTCATAACCTAGAGGTGAATGGGACTGGTGCCTCCATCGAAGGACAACATTAGAAGCGTTCTGATATAGATTTAGGTGCCAAGCCTCCATCTTCAGGCGCTCTTCCTCTACATGAACATGAGCTCGCAATGTGGCCATCCGGACACTTTCAGCATTGATATCTTCTTGGGCCTTAGCCATCTGCTCTCGAATCTTTGCAATCTCCGCGTTGCGTTCCACTTGATTTTCCGCAGTAACTTCAGTCGCTAGCAAGGTTATTAGAGTGCGCATCAGGTCGGATAATACTTGAGTCGGCGGCCTGATTGAGCCGGAAGCACCAGCGGTCGCGGCCGCTGGGTCAGCTGTCACTGTTGCTCCCACCGCAGAGGAATTGAGAGTCGACGCCGTCCCCGCCATGAAGATGGCGGCTCGGTTCGGCGGCTCGTAGGGGTCCGGAATAATGTTGCCATCGGAACAGCCCCCAAGCCCGCCGTCCTGAAGTTGGTAAATTGACCCTGTCTCCCCGGTCGAGGACTCATCGCCTGTGTAGGCCAGAGTCTCTCCTCCAGACACGGAGTTTTCCGTGACCTCCATTCCTTGTGTGAAACCCACGAAGACGTGCTTCTGGCCGGCTTGGATCCGGGCGGATTGCGTGCGCCGAGCCGGCTCGACGAGGTCGGTGCAGATGTCCAGCTCGGGCTCAGATCCGCCGATCTTGCCGATGAAGACGTGGATTCCGCCGAAGGGGGCTTGATACCCGTACTCTATTGAGTCGGCCTCGAGACCCCAGCCAGCGTCGTCGATTTAGAGCTTGCCTCGGCGACTCTTCGTCATCCTGTTGAGCGTATTCGTCGATCCCCGGAAAAGAGCCCTTCAAGAACTCAAAACCACCATGTGCTGGCCCCATGGTGGGCGCCAACTGTCATGGTTTTGTCACGGCAGATTTCCTAGTGTGAGGACTTAGTCGTGAGGCCAACACAACTAGGAGGCTAGCTTGTCGGGGTTGAACGGGAACGAGAGACACGAGTTACCCAGGTTCGGCCCCTCACGATCGAGGTAATAGCCTACTTCCTGCTTGTTTGCTTATTGCTCTGGAAATCAATACAAGGGAGCGGATTCGCTTGACCTAGCTATTGATCGATCCTAACTTAGCCCTATCCGCCCCCGAGACTCGCCTTTATATACATGTCGAGACCCAGGGCTTACAAGAGTCCGGGTCGTACTACGATCCGTGACTTAGCATATTTACAACTTGTCTCCTAAGTAAGGAAACTCTCGGCGACTTGGGCTTCGGGGTCACGAGCCGCCGTCTTCAGATGCTAAGACCTAACCGGCCCACTCTATGAACCGCCCAACCGTTCTTGCTCCTGGGCTCCTCGGACCATGTGGATAACCTGGCCCAATCATGGCGAGTTATATCACGGGTTTATATCCCCAACACCTTGTGTGCAGTTCTATCTCCTGCATGATGCCCTCCATAAGCTCCGGAGTGACATTTCCGTAGGATTTGTTCCTGTTCATGCTCAGGTATGCAACGTCTAATAACACCATCTACTCCTTTATAAAGATGTGGGTCATCCCAAAAATAATGTCTTAAGTCATAGAAGATTTTTTTTCTTTTGTTGGTATGTGAAACTAGGTGGTTTAAATTTAGCAACGATATAATTAGCATAGTCAGCATACCAAGGAGTATTATGAGAAGCATTTATGACAGCTAGTTGTTCATCAGGAAAGCTATCATCAATATGTAGTGGGTCATCAAGAATATTTTCTAACCTAGACAAGTTATCAGCTACGGGGTTCTCAGCTCCTTTCCTGTCAGTAATGTGTAAATCAAATTCTTGTAGCAGGAGAACCCACCTAATGAGTCTAGGTTTAGCATCTTTCTTTTCCATAAGATATTTCATAGCAGCATGATCAGTGTGAACAGTTACTTTGGAATCAGCAATGTAAGATCTGAATTTATCACAGGCAAACACAACTGCTAAAAATTCTTTTTCAGTAGTAGCATAATTTATTTGGTCACTTGGAAGCACAAGTGCTCCCTGGGTGATTTTGGTACTTAATGTCAACATATCTCTTGTTGGACTAATACCTTTACCTAGTGTATTTCAGACAACTTCAACAATGGTGTGGAAAGGACAAGAGGATGTGGAACCCCTTCAAAATGCTAAGGACACATATCGGCAAAAGCTCAAGACTCTTCATTTTACTTTTAGTGATCCAAGATCACATTGAGTCCATAGGAAAGACAATACTATTAAAAGGGGATGAGGTGTTGCTTAATGGCTTGCTTGCTCAAAGTGCTTAGTGATATTGCTCCAAAAGCCCTCAGCCACTTTCTCATTCCAAATATTTCCAAAACTCAAAGTCAAACTCGGCTCCACCGATTCATCCTATCCGGAGCCATCGAGTTCATATGACATAGCCACTGCCAGAAACCCTAACAGTTTAGTCACACCGATACGGATCTCGGTGTCACCGAGATGACCCTGCAATCTCTCTGTTTCTCTTCGTAACATTTCGGCCTCACCTAAATGAGCGATCGGTCCCACCGAGTTTGCTTGACATCTTCTCTGTTTGCTCTTTGCTAAATTCGGTCTCACCGAGTTGATGCAATCGGCGCCACCGAGTTGATGTTTGCCCTACACCCTAGCACATTGGTCCCACCGAGTTGTTTCAGTCGGTCCCACCAAGTTTCCTAACGTTCACATTTTGAACTGAATCGGTGTCACCGAGTTCTTCTATTCGGTCTGACCGAGTTGGGTCAAATGTGTGTAACAGTTGGATTTGTGTGGAGGCTATATATACCCCTCCACCACCTTCTCCATTCAGGAGAGAGCCATCAGAATGTGCCTACACTTCTAGCATACATTTTCTGAGAGAGAACCACCTACTCATGTGTTGAGATCAAGATATACCATTCCTACCACAAGAATCTTAATTTCTAGCCTTCCCCAGGTTGCTTTCCACTCATATCATCTTTCCACCATATCCAAATCTGTGTGAGAGAGAGTTGAGTGTTGGGGAGACTATCATTTGAAGCACAAGAGCAAGGAGTTCATCACCAACACACTATCTATTACCTTTTGGAGAGTGGTGTCTCCTAGATTGGTTAGGTGTCGCTTGGGAGCCTCTGAAAGTTATGGAGTTGAACTAAGAAGTTTGTAAGGGCAAGGAGATCGCCTACTTCGTGAAGACCTACCCGAGTGAGGCAAGTCCTTCATGGGCGATGGCCATGGTGGGATAGACAAGGTTGCTTCTTCGTGGACCCTTCGTGGGTGGAGCCCTCCATGGACTCGCGCAGCTGGGTTGAAGTCTCCATCAACGTGGACGTACGATAGCACCACCTATCGGAACCACGCCAAAAATCTCCGAGTCTACATTGCGTTTGCACACTCCAATCCCATCCCTTTAATTTCTTGCAATTAGCATGCTTTACTCTTTCCGCTGCATATACTCTTGCCATGCTTGCTTGAAATGTATTGTGAATGCTTAAGCTTGTGATAAAACCCCACCTTGACTTGAAGAACTTAAAAATTTCCTTTTTTACTTGTTGAGGGTCTAATCACCCCCCTCTAGACCCCTCTTCTCGATCCTTTCAATTGCTATCAGAGCATTGGTCTCCATTGCTTTGGTTTAATCACCATTGTAGGAAGATGGATGAGTCTACGATTGGGAGAATTAGACGTAGAGTGCCGATGCTTGACGGAGAGTTCTATAATTCTTGGAAGAATGAGATGCTTGAGATTTTCAATGAGTATGATTTGAACAAGTATATTACTATCCCTTGTGCGCCCCCATTGATCCTTTGCATCCTACCTCGATGAGTATCTTGACATGACACACAATCTTAGAACTATTGACCTTATCATTAGAGGAATGCCTAAAAATTTGCTCATATGCTTGCCTACATTTGAATGTACTTATACTATATGGAAATATCTTGAGGAGCGCTTTCCAAACTATTCCTTGAAAAATCTAGATGAGAATCTTCAAAAGTCCATTGCTTTTTTATAAAATGGAACCAAGTGATCCTAAATTTGATGATTGTCTATTTGAGCTCCGTGATCTTATGCGTGCCAAAGGGGATGTTGGAGTCATTAGTAGCATCAGCTCACAAGTTATTAGAATTCATAAACATGCACATTGTCATGGTCATAAATCTAATGAATCACTCTCTCTAGGTGATGATCATCCACATGATGATATTGAACATAGATATTATGATGAGGATGATGATGGTGACTTTGATCTTGATGAGTCAATGAGACACTTTGGTCTTATGGCTAATCTTTGTGGTTACATTGTCGGAGGAAAGGAATGGGTTCTCGATAGTGGATGTACTGATCATATGACCAGAGATAAGGACATGTTCCATGAGCTTGCAAAAAACGATGGTCCACACAAGTATTTCACTTTTGGAGACAACTCCAAGGGTAAGGTACTTGGCCTTGGTAAGGTGGCCATTTCCAATGATAGCTCTATCCAAAATGTAATGCTCGTTGAATCTCTTGGCTACAATTTACTTTCTGTATCTAGACTAGCCAGCTTTGGTTTCAATGTTCTAGTTACTGAAGTAGATTGCCTAAGTGTTTCGAAGAGATAATCATAATATGGTCTTTACTGGTATTCGTAGAGGTGATCTATACATTGTTGATTTCACTAAGAGAGCTCAACCTCGTACTTGCTTAATTGCTAAATCTTCTAAAGGTTGGTTATGGCATAGAAGGTTAGGTCACGTGGGCATGCGAAATCTTGATAAGCTTATTAAAGGTGATCATATCCTTGGTGTTAAATATGTCATGTTTGACAAGGATAGACTTTGTAGTGCTTGTCAAGCAGGAAAACAGGTTGGAGGAAGTCATCCCGTGAAGAACATCATGACCATGAGAAGACCGCTTGAGCTACTTCACATGGATCTTTTTGGTCCTAACGCCTACAAGAGTCTCGGTGGTAACTCGTTCCGTTTGGTCATTGTTGATGATTTTTCCAGATTTACGTGGGTGTTCTTTCTTGATGATAAATCGCAGGTCCAAAAGATTTTCAAGAACTTCGCTAGGAAGGCCCAAAACCAATTTGAAGTGAAGATCAAGAAGGTTCAAAGTGACAATGGCACGGAGTTCAAGAACGCCTATGTGGATACCTTTCTTGATGAAGAAGGCATTTCACATGAGTTCTCGGCTATGTACACACCTCAACAAAATGGAGTTGTTGAGAGGAAGAACCGGACACTCATTGAGATGGCTAGAACGATGATTGATGAATACAAGATGCGAAGACACTTTTGGGCGGAAGCGGTTGAGACAGCTTGTCATGCTACTAATCGATTATACCTTCACAAGCTTCTCGGCAAGACGGCATACGAGCTTCTCACCGGTAACAAACCCCAAGTTGGACACTTTCGAGTATTTGGATCAAAGTGTTACATTCTTGATAAGCATCGTCGTTCAAAATTTGCTCCTATATCTCATGAAGGTTTCCTACTTGGTTATGGATCGAACTCTCACACATACCGTGTCTACAACAATTTCACCCGAAAGGTTGAAGAGACGGTAGATGTGAATTTTGATGAACCTAACGGCTCGCAAATAGAGCAATTGCCAATTGATGTAGGAGAAAAAGATCCTTCGGAAGCAATCCAAGATATGTCCATTGACAAGATTCGTCCAATGGATGTGAAGGAGAGTACTTCGTCCATACAAGTGGAAGCCTCAACTTCACATCATGGTGAACCACAAGTTGACTTGGAGGCATCCACAAGTGGAACACGTCAAGACGGAGGAAATGAGGAACTACAACAAGATGATCCATGTCGACCTCCTTCTCCACCTCCACAAGAGAACGACAACGCCAACACCAACGAAGAAGGAGAAGAAGAAGACAATGAAGAGGATGTTCCACCTCAACCCAAACAAAAGCTCTCACGAGTTAGAGCAAGAGTTACAAGAGATCACCCCGTCGAACAAATCTTCGATGACATTCAAACCGGGAGAATTACTCGCTCTAAAACTCATTTAGCTAACTTGTGTGAACATTACTCATTCATTTCTAGCATTGAAACTAAGAAGGTTGGAGCAGCCCTTGAGGATCCGGATTGGGTGAACGCTATGCACGAAGAGCTACACAACTTCGAGAGGAGTCAAGTGTGGACATTGGTTGTAGCGACCCAACCTCAAACGGTCAAGTCTCTGTGCTTCCGTGTCATCCCTGGATCGGTAATGCTGACACACACAGTACTTGAAGGATTTATAACAGAGTAGCAATCACACACTTATTACATCGAATGTCTCAAAAGAGAACTTATTACAATAAATATGGCATAAGGCCATCTAATATGATAACAGCGGAAGGCTTGGAAGATAAAGTGAGTCCATCAACTCCAACGGCATAGCAGAGCTGCACGGAAATGACCTAACGAACCTTACTCCTCGTCTGAAAAGTCTGCAACATAATACGTTGCAGCCCGAAAACGGGTCAGCACATGGAATATGCTGGCAATATAACACAGTAGAGCAAGAACAGAATAATGCTACCACTACATGCATATTTGGTTGTTGGAAAGGCTCTATGGTTATAGTTTTGCGAAAAGCCAATTTTTTCCTACAACAAAGGAATATATTTTATTTAACTATCATGGTAGTTGAAACATCATTGAGAAGGTTCCTCCAACTCAATCCCAATTAAAAAGTACTTATCAAGCCAACAATATTAAATTAGAGTGATGAGATACATATGATAATCCAAGTACTAGATACTCAAGATGTCCATAACCGGGGACACGGCTAACCATGATTAGATTGTACACTCTGCAGAGGTTTGCACACTTTTCCCCACAAGACTCGATCGCCTTCGTTGGATTTCTCGCACAACATGGTGTTTGAGAAACGGATGACCGAGACAAGGTCTTTCAGAAGCATTAACTCTAACCCCGGGTAGACAGTACCAACCTACATCCCTCTACATCTGCTAGCCTACCACTGGAAGAGGTCATGCAACTTACTCAACTATGCTAGAGCCCATAATAGCTTGTGGCTGCACACGGAAGTTTCTAGCATGAAATATCTCAGTTCCCTTTGAGCCTGGGTGGCGGGCCTTAGGATTATCACATGGGTACTCCGGGATATCCTAGGACAACACTGGATTCTCCAGGTGCCCGACAAGCAATCCACCCAGATGTGTATTAAAGTTGCCACCTTAAGTTGAACCATTAATTAACAATCTCACATCTGTCATGGATTCACTCACCCAAACCACTACGAGCATAGCATAGCAATATAAGCAATACGTAGAAGTAACTCCCAAGGGTTTGATAATAACAGGGCTATAGGTTCTACCTCATCAACTACTTCCCAATACCCACAAGTTAATCACATCCTAATCATGCAGTGTTTGAGGATTGGAGCTAATGCATAAAACTGGGTAATAATGGGATATGATCAAAGTGTTACTTGCCTTGCTGATGCTCCGCAAAACCTAGAGACTCGTAGTAGCACGCTTCGCACTCCGGGAATTCTATCGCAAACAAACAATAGCATACATAAGTAGTCAAGCAAAGATGCACGGGTAAAACTCAAATAAGAAGATCTAACCAGAAAGTTCAACTTAGGAACTCCGGTTTGCAAAAAGAATCAAATCAAATGGAGCAACGAAACTCAAACTGCGAAAGAAACAAGATTCGTTTACTAATCTGGACTAAAGTCAAATTTTACAATACCAAAATCTTGTTCAAGTTGGTTAAACAGAAAGAGGGCTTCGAGACGAAGATCTAGGCGCTTGAATCGCCTGATTCTGACAAACGAGCGAAAAGTTAAACTAAAACAAAAATCGGATCAGAAATCGCGATCGAGAATAATCGCAAAAAATTCGAGAAAAAGACAAACTAACGAACAGGCTAACGAACGAACGTTCGCTGTCTGCGGGTAACGGGTGAAAACCGTTCGTTAAAACGAACGAACGAACAGGCGTTCGCTAAATAAATAAACCGACGGGAAAAACCGAACTAGAAGAATAAATCGGAATTTAAAAAAACCGGATCTAGATCTAGGGTTTACCGAAATAAACCGACGAGAGAGAAAAAAAACGGCGGCGGCTCCGGCGAAGTCGGCGGCGGCGGCGTCGGCTGGCACAGCGGCGGTCTGCAGCGGCAGCGGTGGAGCTGCAGCGGCGGGGCGGCGCTGCGGCTCGGGGCGGCGGGGCTGGCGGCGGTGGTGGTGTGGGGGTCGAGGCGGGGCCGGCTCGGCCTTTAAAGGGCCGGGCGAGGCCGCGGCTTGGGCAAGGGGCCGGGGGAGGAGGAGTCCTCCCCGGACACGGCGGCGGTGGCGTGCGCCGGCCGGACTCCGGTCGGAGTCGGTCGGGGCGAGGGGTGGGCTGGCGCAGCTGGCCAACTCGGCCTCGGCCCAGTTCGGTCCGGCGGGAAAACTTTTTTTAAAATAAATTCCACGCAGAAAAACACCGAAAATAAATACTAAACGGACGCCAAAAATCCCAAAATAAATTTTCCCCGTCCTCTAAAAATCTACCGGACAGGGTGAACATTTATTTGGGCCTAAAATGCAAATTTTGAAAAACACGAATTTTTCATATGCAAATAAAATCCCAAATAAAATATTTATTTGTTTTTAATATTTTTCCTCCAATATTTCATTGTTTTGGAGAAGTCATATTATCCCCTCTCATATTTTTTATATGAAATATTTTGGGAGAGAAAAATAATAAAACAAATAATCCTCGTTTCAATATTTGATAAAATTCAAATATGAAAACAGTGAAATCCCCAACTCTCTTCGAGGGTCCTTGAGTTGCTTAGAATTTTGAGGATCGCGAAACGAATATGCAATAAAAATATGATATGCATGAATGATCTATGTATAACATTCCAAATTGAAAATTTGGGATGTTACATTGGTTTAGAAGCCCGATGACAATCACAATGTCATTGGAACCAAATGGGTGTTTCGGAATAAGCAAGATGAGGATGGACAAGTTGTATGCAACAAGGCCCTTCTCGTCGCTCAAGGCTACACTCAAGTCGAAGGTATGGACTATGGTGAGACATATGCCCCCGTTGCTAGACTTGAGTCCATACGCATCTTAATTGCTTATGCCAATCACCATGATATCACTTTATACCAAATGGACATTAAAATTGCTTTTTCTCAATGGAGAAATTGATGAGGAGGTGTATGTTAACCAACCTCCTGACTTTGTCAATCCTAAGAAACCTAATCATGGCTACAAAGTTCACAAAGCTCTTTATGGTCTTAAACAAGCTGCTAGAGCATGGTATAAATGCTTGACTAAATTCCTAAGTGAAAAAGGCTTTGAAATTGGGATATTGATTCTACATTTTTTACTAAAAGGTTTAACGGTGAATTGTTTGTGTGCCAAATATATGTGGATGATATCATATTTGGATCTACTAACCCCCATTTTAGTGAAAAGTTTGGAAGGCTAATATCGGAGAAGTTTGAGATGTCTATGATGAGTGAACTCAAATTTTTCCTTGGTTTGGAAATCAAGCAAACTAAGGAAGGTACCTTTGTTTCTCAAACAAAGTATACCAAGGATCTTTTCAAGAAGTTCAACATGCAAGAAAGCAAAGGTATGAAAACACCCATGCCTACTAGTGGACATCTTGACTTAACTAAGGATGGCAAACCGGTTGACCAAAAGGTTTACCGCTCTATGATTGGTTCATTGTTATATCTATGTGCCTCCCATCCCGATATTATGCTTAGTGTGTGCATGTGTGCACGATATCAAGCAGCCCCTAAAGAGTGTCATCTTAAGGCCGTGAAAAGGATAATGAGATACTTAATTCATACACCAAACTTTGGCATTTGGTATCCTAAGAGGTCATCTTTTGATCTTGTTGGCTACTCCGATTCGGACTATGCCGGTGACAAGGTTCATAGAAAGTCCACTTTGGGTACTTGTCAGTTTCTTGGTAGATCCCTTGTGTCTTGGTCCTCGAAGAAACAAAATTCGGTATCCTTATCCACTACCGAAGCGAAATACATTGCCACCGGATCATGTTGTGCTCAATTACTTTGGATGACCCAAACTCTTAAAGGTTACGGGATACACGTGAAACATATTCCATTGCTTTGTGACAATGAAAGTGCTATCAAGATTGCTCACAATCCCGTGCATCATTCTTGAACCAAACACATTGAAGTTTGTCATCATTTCATTCAAGATCATGTTGCTAAAGGAGACATCAATCTTAGGCATGTTCGTACCGATAAGCAATTGGCGGATATATTCACCAAACCGCTTAATGAGAAAGTATTTTGCTGTTTGAGAGGTGAATTGAATATCATTGATGCCTCAAACTTGGAGTAGAAACTCCATGTGGATACATGCAAGGCATGAGTCTTTTTATGACTAATCCTTGATATTTCTCTTATGATGATGATCATATGTCTTGGATATATATTTGTACCCTTGCATGTTCGCTAACCCTTGTAGGTACTTGGACGAGCCCAAATCTATGAGATTGAAAGCCACTCACATTTTGAGCAATCTCTACATCACCAAGTTCCTATGATATGGTTGTTGAACACAAGGAAGCATGAACTCACTCAACATATCCTTGGACTATTTCAATATATCAAATTTCAATTTGTATCAAGCTTCATGATTGCCATTTTGGATACACAAGTGCTCTTCCTTGCAAGACTAACCCATGTAGGAAGAGGAACTCAAACTACTACCGTGCTCCAATTCTTGATGGACAACATCAACCTTGAGCATCCAACACAAGTTCAACTACATGATCAAGATCAACACCACAACCCAAGGTATGTCATTCCACCTTAGAGATGATTTGCTCCAAGTCATGAGTTAAAGCAACTCAACAAAGTGTGAATACATCAAAATGCTTAAATTGAAAATGGTAACCCCATTTTGAGCTTAAACGATGAGTTTGACCTATGATCAAGTGATCTCACTTGACTCCTAAGTCAATATACTCTAACATAATGACTATGTTGCCGACCACATCTAGATGAAGTTCTCTAGTGTTCTTTTGCTCAATTGATCCTTGTTTTATGATCTTCTTGTTTTTATGTCTCCCTCTTAATCTACCAAAAAAACTTCGTCTAGATCTATTAACTTTTTTCACTTTTAATTGTGTTTAATTCATTGCAAATCTTTCTGTTAATTCCTTGCAAATCTTTGTGAGATATCTTTTGCCAAGTGAGCTGAGTTGACAATTTTTTTACTCTGTGTTGAACTCGGTCCCCCCGATCCAAACCCATCGGCTTGACCAAAATACAAGGTTTCCTTATGAATAGTTCATCGGTACAACCAACATGGCCTATTTCGGTCTCACGGATCGGGACCTTCCGTGACTCTGTCATCTCGGCGTCACCGACGGAAAACAAATCGACGTCACCGGTTTCAACTCTGAATTTGTTTTTTCATTTCTTACTGCCTATTTTCTCCAGCTCCACTCAATGATTCTTATCCTCTACCAGCATCTTAAGCTACATGCTGCTTTGTAGTATTTCTCAAGGATCACACCTACTTGAGTCATGCTCTAGAAGTGCCCTTCTTGGAAATTGATGTCAAAGGGGGAGAGAGAGAACATCAAAGCTTATCAAATGAGAACATGTAAGCTCTTCTGCAGATCTAAAGATGCCTGTTAACAAAAAGAGGAGAGAAGTCACATGTATCTAAGAGGGGAAAGACATGTCAATTTGTTTGATCTCAGCTTTTGGCTGATATTTCTTGTTGCTCTGATTTTAGTTGATATTACCTTTTCTTGCTCTGATTTTCTCTCACCCTACCTTCTCCCATTATCCAATATCAGATTCAGGGGGGGAAGAGTCCATGTCTAGGGGATAAAATCTTTGGAATTCATTGCACATCTTTAAAATCTTTGGGGACATGTCTATATCTAAATGAAGTACTCAGTACTCACCCATTACATGTCATCCCATTCTTGGTATTCTTGTGGTTCTCTAAAACTGTTTTACTTAGAGTGATCTTGTGTTATCTAACCCTGTTTTCTCAAGTCTACTCTTTCCAGAGCCAGCTCAAGACCACAAGGTAAGTATATGCATCACACTCATGTGCATGATGATCTCTTGCTGGTGTACATATTGTTTGCAAGAGGGATTCATAAACATGGAGGTACATTTTCAAATCACACCATTTGCTCTGATGCATATAGCTAAGATACATGTAACTCTATGCTTGCTCTGTCATGATAACGCATTCACATGTTATTATATTCTATCCTCACACGCTTGCATACATGCATGTAGGGGGAGCTTATGCATGTTACATGTCCTTCCAAAGCGTTACCTATTACTGTTCATATCTTTTACCTAAAGCTTTGATGTATGTTGTCATAAATTACCAAAAAGGGGGAGATTGAAAGCACAACTGCTCCCTTTGTGATTTTGGCAATTAATGTCAACATATCTCTTGTTGGACTAATACCTTTACCTAGTGTATTTCAGACAAGTTCAACAATGGCATGGAAAGGACAAGAGGATGTGGAACCCCATCAAAATGCTAAGGACACATATTGGCAAAAGCTCAAGACTCTTCATTTTACTTTTAGTGATCCAAGATCACATTGAGTCCATAGGAAAGCCAATACTATTAAAAGGGGATGAGGTGTTGCTTAATGGCTTGCTTGCTCAAAGTTCTTAGTGACATTGCTCCAAAATCCCTCAACCACTTTATCATTCCAAATATGTCCAAAACTCAAAGTCAAACTCGGCCCCACCGATTCATCCTATCCGGAGCTAGCAAGTTCATATGACATAGCCACTGCCAGAAACCCTAACAGTTCGGTCACACTGATGCGGATCTCGGTCTCACCGAGATGGCCCTGCAATCTCTCTTTTTTCCTTAGTAACATTTCGGTCTCACCGAGATGGCCCTGCAATCTCTCTTTTTTCCTTAGTAACATTTCGGTCTCACCGAAATGAGCGATCGGTCCCACCGAGTTTGCTTGACATCTTCTTTGTTTGCTCTTTGCTAAATCCGGTCTCACCGAGTTGATGCAATCGACGCCACCGAGTTGATGTTTTCCCTATGCCCTAGCATATCGGTCCCACCGAGTAGTTCCAGTCGGTCCCACCGAGATTCCTAACATTCACATTTTGAACTGAATCGGTCTCACCGAGTTCTTCTATTCGGTCTGACCAAGTTGGGTCAAATGTGTGTAACTGTTGGATTTTGTGTGGATGCTATATATACCCCTCTACCCCCTTCTCCATTCAGGAGAGAGCCATCAGAACATGCCTACACTTCCAGCATACATTTTTTGAGAGAGAACCACCTACTCATGTGTTGAGATCAAGATATACCATTCCTACCACAAGAATCTTAATTTCTAGCCTTCCCCAAGTTGCTTTCCACTCATATCATCTTTCCACCATATCCAAATCTATGTGGGAGAGTTGAGTGTTGGGGAGACTATCATTTGAAGCACAAGAGCAAGGAGTTCCTCACCAACACACCATCTATTACCTTTTGGAGAGTGGTGTCTCCTAGATTGGTTAGGTGTCGCTTGGGAGCCTCCGACAAGTTGTGGAGTTGAACCAACAAGTTTGTAAGGGCAAGGAGATCGCCTACCTCGTGAAGATCTACCCGAGTGATGCAAGTCCTTCTTGGGCGATGGCCATCGTGGAATAGACAATGTTGCTTCTTCGTGGACCCATCGTGGGTGGAGCCCTCCATGGACTCACGCAGCTGTTACCCTTTGTGGGTTTGAGTCCCCATCAACGTGGACGTATGATAGCACCACCTATCGGAACCACGCCAAAAATCTCCGAGTCTACATTGCGTTTGCACACTCCAATCCCATCCCTTTACTTTCTTGCAATTTTCATGTTTTACTCTTTCCGCTGCATATACTCTTGCCATGCTTGCTTGAAATGTATTGTGAATGCTTAAACTTGTGATTGAACTCCACCTTGACTTGAAGAACTTAAAATTTGCATTTTTTACTTGTTGAGGGTCTAATCACCCCCCTCTAGACCCCTCTTCACGATCCTTTCATCACTGTCTAGATTTTTAGAGCCTGTTTGGGACTGCTCTGCTCCGTAAAAATCAGCTCCGTTCCCAAAATCATAAGCCAAACAGGGTAGCTCCACAATTTGCAGCTCCGTGAAAAAACTCGAATCTGGGAGTCAGCTTCGCACTTTCTGGGGAGCTACTCGAGGGGTACTCCAAAAATTCGAGTTTTGAAAGTACTCGTGGAGTTGGTGGGTAATTACCCACCACTACCACCCATAAGTCATACCCCTTCGTTTTTTTCAACTCTTTTGTTTTTTATAGCCATCACGAACGAGAGATCTCAATAGCTTATCCTTTCGCTTTCAGGAGGCACGGACGAGAGACCTACCGCCGCCGCCGCCGCCGCCACCTGCATCGGCCGGCCGGAGCACGACGCCGGCGAGGAGACCACCAGAATGGGTCGATCCGGTGGTCCTCCTCCTCCTCCCTCCAATTTCTCTGCCCATCTCCACCATCCAAATCCCATACCTTCGAGGACGGCCATGGCCCCGGTGAAGAGGGTCGGCCTTTCCCGTCCCGACCAGTCCTTGACGGCAGCAGCCCCGTCCGTTGTGGCATCCGCCTCTTCTAGGCCGACGCCAGCAAGCCATGGGGGGACCCCTACAGCACCCTTTCCTGCGAGCCAGGAGTCAGCGTCCGCCATGGATGCTCAAGCTTCGGTCAGGCACACCACCGGCATGAGCGGCAACGTCGGCCAGACCGGTGCCGCGACCAAGAGACGTGCAGCATGCTCAGCCACTAAGGAAGAGCAGGTATACCATTTTTTCCACTTGTGTTCTATTGAAGATGATTTGTTTCCACAATACACGACCATGGTCTTGAATTTGGACAAATAATTAGATACAGTATGTAGATTGAAGTAGTATGTCTGTAGCAACGATTTGTTGAGAAATATATACTGAACTATCATGGTCAGGGTGATTCAATGGAGTGGACTGATGAGTACGTCCAAATTGTTTGTTCCTTGATGGCTGAACAAGTGGGACAGGGGAATCGTCCCAACACTCATTTGAACCCTTTAGGCTATAACACTGTGTCAGAAAGGTTCTACCAGATGACCGGAATTAGTTTATCAAAGACACAACTGAAGAACAAGTGGGATAAGTTAAAGGGCGACTGGTCTTGTTGGAATAAATTAATGAGGAAGCAAACTGGGACAGGTTGGGACAGTTCGAAGGGAGTTATTGTCATGGACAGTGAGTGGTGGAAGAAGGCGAGAAAGGTTAGTGTTGTCATATATTAAATTATAATGGTAATTGTAGTTCATAAACATGTTATGTTGATGATTTTTCTTTTCTTTAGGACATTCCTGGATGTGGCAAGTTTAGAAAAAAGCCTCTTCAAAATCTGGAGCATCTTTCCAAAATGTTTGGTGATATTTTGAATGATGAACAAGATCATTGGAATCCCATGAGTGACAACCCCATCATACCCCCAAGTCAAGAGAATTTTGTTGATGCTGATAATGTTGTTGGAATTGGAGAGGAAGAGGTTCATGACATCCCTGATGATATTGGTAATGTGGTTGGAGGTGAGGAGGATGAGGTTCATGAGGTTTCGCCTGGCATTGCTAATGCAAAGAAAAACCTCGTGTTCTTTTTGAAAAAAAATAAGAAGCCAAAGTCAAGCACAGCACTTGTTATCCAAGATAAAATCACAAAGATAGCTGAATCCGCCGCTTCTTTTACTTCAATGAAGCAAGGAGAGGTGACAATCAAGGAAGTCATGGATATGGTCTTGGAATTTGGGGCCGTGCACAGTTCCGATGAGCATGATATTGCCACGCAGTTATTTGTGAAGAAGGACCAACGGGAAATGTTCAAGACCCTTCCTAAAGAGTTTAGGTTCAATTGGCTTAAGAGGAGATACAACGACAAGTATGGAAATTGAAGAAGTAGTGTGTTGGCGCATGAATTTTTCTTACGTCATGTCATTTGAACTATTTGCTTTATGTATGTTGGAGTGAACTATTTTGTCATTGTATGCCACTTGAACTATTTTCTTTATCTATATTGGAGTGAACTATTTTATCATCATATGTCACTTCAACTATTTGTTTTATGTATGTTGGAGTGAACTATTGTATCGTTGTATGTGACTTGAATTATTTCTCTATGTAATGTCACTTAAAATATTTTCTCTATGTATGCAGATGTTTGATAGTGACAACGATGATTCTGATGATGAGAGTATGAAGTTTTGCAATCTTGTTCTGGTTGCTGCTACACTTGCACAAGTGTATTGTGATACATATCTTGATAAGAATCCACCGAGGACATCAATTCTAAGTGGTATGGGATGGTTGCAAGAGACTTTGAGGACTCCAGGTGAATGCCTTTCACAACTTCGCATGAGCATAGAAGTATTCATGGACCTTCACGACTTGTTGGTGCGAAGGTACGGGTTAGAATCATCCATGCATGTGAGCACCTATGAAAGTCTTGCAATGTTCCTCTTCATTTGTGGTGGAAATGAGTCCAACAGAAGAGTTCAAAATCATTTCAAGCACTCTGGCGAAACCATTAGTAGGAAATTTGATGAGGTTCTGAATTGTTTGATGAAAATGGCAAAAGATTTCATTAGACCTAAAAACCCCAACTTCCCAACTGTTCATAAGAGGATAAGAGATGATAGACGGGCGTATCCACACTTCAAAGATTGCATTGGTGCACTTGATGGCACGCATATTTCAGTGTCTCTGTCTCTTGAGGATAGTGTCAGATATATTGGGAAATCAGGGATACCGACTCAAAATGTTCTTGCAATTTGTGACTTTGACATGCTATTCACTTATGTGTCCGTGGGGCAACCAGGAGCTATGCATGACACTAGTGTGTTATACAATGCAATAAGTGTTGATGAAAGTTTCTTCCCACACCCTCCAAAAGGTAAACATGTTTGCATAAACTCATACAATTTACTATTTGTTCAAACATGAAATGTCCATTAAAAAATAGCTCATATCATCTCCTCCCTTTATAGGCAAATACTATGTTGTTGATGCGGGATATCCCAATCGTCCGGGATACCTGGCTCCTTACAAGGGTGAGAGGTATCATATGCCAGAATGGCATAGAGGTATGGAGCCCAAGACTCCAACAGAAAAATTCAATCGTGTTCACTCATCTATCCGCAATGTTATTGAGCGATCATTTGGAGTGCTAAAAATGAAGTGGCAGATTCTCTATAAGATGCGACCGTACCCGATGTTCAAACAAAAAATGATCGTTGTTGCCACTATGGTCCTTCACAACTTTATCCGCGAGCATAACAGCATAGACTTGGACTTTGAGCGGTTCGACCGTGATCCTGATTATGTGCCTACAATTCCAGATAGGTATAACAAATTTGTTGCTGCCTCAGATAGATCTACTGCGGAACCGGATGCTCCGACCATGGATAAATTCCGTGACGAGTTAGCCACCGCTATTTCCTCTGGTTGGAAGTAGCTATGTTCTAATCAAAGATGGTCTGGTTCTTATTTGAATCATTTCTTTTCGTTTCTTTTCAAGGAAGTCAAACAATGTATCGTCGCACATTCATGTGAAACTTTTTAATTATCTATCGATGGATATTTATGTCGAACTTTAATTTATATATCAGTCGATATATATTGGTTGTATTAATTCACATCATTTTACATCTTTGTAATCCGGCGACATGTTCATGCATACAACACTCAAACCGTGAGCACATGAGTTCACTTGTAATATTGTATTTTTTAAGTACAAAACTTGAAGAAAAAAACAATCCCTCAAGGGGCACAAATGTTAGCCCGCTCAAAACATCATCCATAATAAAATAGGGGCACAATAGACTTTTCCCACCAAATATTCCTATTCTTGAAGCTGGAGCTAACTGGAAGCCAAACAGTATAAAGTGGAGCTCGAACTTCTGGGTGAAACTGCTCTAAAGTGAAGTTGGTGGAGTGAAGCTGGTTTTCCTGGAGTGGAGTAGTCCCAAACAGGCTCTTACTAGCATAATGGATAACATTTAAGTTTTTATCAACTATTTTGTCCTAAAACAACACCAACGACATAATCGCTAGCGTCACACATAATTTCAAAAGGCAAGTTCCAATCCAGTGGTTGAACAATGGGTGCAGAAGTTAAGGCTTTCTTAAGTCTTTCGAAGGCTCCTACACAATAGTCGTCAAAGACAAATGGAACATCCTTTTTTAAAAGATTAGGAAGAGGCCCAGAAATTTTAGAGAAATCTTTAATAAACATGCTATAGAAACCAACATGACCAAGGAAACTATGATTACCTTTAATGTCTTTAGGACATGGCATTTCCTCAATTGCACCAACTTTAGCTCTATCCATCTCAATACCTTACTCAAAAATTTTATGCCCCAAGACAATACCTTCATTTACTATAAAGTGGCACTTCTCCCAATTCAAGACAAGATTAGTTTGTTCACATCTCTGCAAAACTCGATCAAGGTTGCTTAAGCAATCATCAAAAGAGGTTCTGTAAACAGAAAAATCATCCATGGAAAACTCAACAATCTTTTCACAAAAATAAGAGAATATAGAAGTCATACATCTTTGAAACGTAGCAGGTGCATTACATAAACCAAAAGGCATACGTCTATAAGCATAAGTTCCAAAAGGGCAAGTAAAAGTGGTTTTCTCTTGATCAGGTTGCGATACAGGTATTTGAGAAAACCCAAAATATCCATCAAGAAAACAAAAGTGTGTGTGCTTAGACAATCTTTCTAACATTTGATCAATGAAAGGCAAAGGGTAATGATCTTTTCTAGTAGCTTCATTTAATTTCTGAAATCAATTACCATTCTATAGCCAGTCACTATTCTTTGTGGAATAAGTTCGTTTTTATCATTAGGAACAATAGTGATACCTCCTTTCTAAGGGACACAATGAACGAGACTTACCCATCTACTATCCGCTATGAGATAGATTATACCTTCTTCCTGAAGTTTTAGTATTTCAGTTCTTACCACTTCCTTCATCTTAGGATTCAATCATCGTTGATGATCAACAACGGGTTTAGCATCAGGTTCCATATTAATCTTGTGCTGACAGAGAGTGGGACTAATGCGCTTAAGATCATCAAGAGTATATCCAATAGCAGCATGGTGCTTCTTCGGAATTTTTAATAATCTTTATTCTACATGTTCTGAAAGGTTAGCACTAATAATAACAGGATATATCTTTTTCTCTTCAAGATAAGCGTACTTCATAGTATCAGGTAATTGCTTTAATTCAAACACAGGATCACCTTTAGGAGGAGGAGGACCTCCTAGAATTTCAGCAGACAAATTGTGTTTAAGGATAGGTTGTTGTTCAAAGAATATTTTATCTATTTCATTTCTTTCATGCAAGTGCATATCATTTTCATGGTCTAGCAAATATTGTTCTAGTGGATCAGTTGGAGGTATGGCAATAGAAGCAAGACCAATAATTTCATCCTTACTAGGTAATTCTTTATTATGAGGTTGTCTACGAAACTTACAGAAGTTAAACTCATGAGACACATCACCAAAGTTGACACTGACCATTTCTTATGGCAATCTATCTTAGCATTAACAGTGTTCAAGAAAGGTCTACCAAAGATAATGGGACAAAAGTCATATTGTGGGGAACCAAGAACTAGAAAATCAGTAGGGTATTTTATTTTTCCACACAAGACTTCAACATCTCTAACAATCTCAAGTGATGTAATAGTATCTCTATTAGCAAGTTTAATAGTAACATCTATGTCTCCTATTTCAGCGGGTGCTATATCATTCATATTTTCTTGGTATAAGGTAAAAAGATAAGCACTCACACTAGCACCCAAATCACATAAGCCATGATAGCAATGATTTGCTATTTTAACTGAGACAACAGGTATGCCAACAACAGGCTTATTCTTATCTTTAGTGTCGGGTTTGGCAATTCTAGCTGGTTCAGCACATAAACATGCCCTTTAATATTTTCGACTAAGAGATCTTTAACCATAGCAACACTAGGTTCTACTTTAATTTATTCCGAGGGTTTAGGTGCTTTAATATTACTTTTGCGAACCACTGTTGACACTTTAGCATGTTTCTTTATCCTAATAGGGAAATGTGGTTTTTCAATATCAGCAGTAGGAACAACTGGGCCAACATTATAAATGATAGTTTCATATTTAACTAAAACTGGTTCTTTAATTTCTTCTTTAATAGGGGAATGGTATTTAAACCACTTCTCCTTAGGGAGATCAACATGAGTAGCAAAAGATTCACAAAAAGAGGCTACTATCTTATAGTCAAGTCCATACTTAGTGCTAAACTTGTGAAAAGCATCGGTATTCATAAAAGATTTAACAAAATCAAACTTAAGTCCATTCTAATTCTTTCCAAAAGACCCCACCTGAATTCAATAGCTTTCTTCATAAAAGAACCAATACAAGAAGTATCGAGCATGGATTGATCATCACGAGAAAGCCAAGCTATCACGCCCAATATGCGATCCTATCCGAGAGGAACTCGAAGGTCCCACCAAGGATAGAGCCGCATATTGAAGACGCTTTTGCAAGGTGGATATCATTACACCGTACCATTACATAATAGATGGGGATACATAAAAATGCCACCTAAATACATCAATAAATAGCAACCATCATATAGAAGAGCGGCATCCGACTATGGATGAAAACAAATGAAAAACAAGAACGACATCCACCCTGCTAGCCCAGACTGCCGACTAGGAACCAATCCCTCAATCGAAGAAGAACTCCAAAACAAGTAAACATCGCTCTCACGTCATGATCATCACATTACCTATACCTACAACTGTTGTTGTAGTAATCTGTGAGCCACAAGGACTCAACAATCCCATTACCATGGGTATCAAGACTAGCAAAGCTTAATGGGAATGGAATGGATAAGTGGTGAAGTTGCAGCAGCACTAAGCATTGTATGGTGGCTAACTTACGAGTACAAGAATAAGATGAGAAACTACGCAACGGTCGCAAACTAGTAATGATGAAGAAGTGATCCTGAAATACTTACATCCAAACATAACCCAACCGTGTTCTCTTCCCGAACTTCATCAAAAAGAGACAATCACGGTTACACACGCGGTTGGTGTATTTTATTTTGGATCTGGTGTCAAGTTCTCTACAACCGGATATTAAAAACTCCCATCTGCCACATAACTGTGGGCACGGCTTTCAAAAGATTAAACCCTGCAGGGGTGTCCCAACTTAGCTCATGACAAGCTCTCACGATCAACGGAGGAAAATCCTCCTCTTGGGACAACCCGATCAAGCTCGGAATCCCGGTTCACAAGACATTTCGACAATGGTAAAACAAAACCAGCAAGACCTCCCGACGTGCCAACACCTTGATAGTAGCCGCGCGTATCTCGTCTCAGGCCACAATCAGATGGGTCAAGCTACGAGTAAAACCAGACCTCGAGTTTCCCCATGGTGGCCCCGCAGGTTGCCCGGTTTGGACCAACACTCATGAGGAGCACTGACCTGGGTTGTTAATTAAGAGTACTCAGGTGCTAGCCGGTCCCTATGCAAGTTCTAGTTGTTATTAGGCAAATAGTAAAACCAATGTTGGGCCTTGTTGGAAGAGTTTTATTCAAAGCGAACTGTCAAGGGGGGCCCATAAACCGCGAACGCGTTAGGAATGCAAAATTCAAGGAACATAACACCGGTATGACGGAAACTAGGGCGGCAAGAGTGGAACAAAACACCAAGCAAAAGGCCGAGCCTTCCACCCTTTACCACGTATATAGATGCATTGATTAAATAAGAGATATTGTGATATCCCATGATATCCATGTCCCAACATGGAACAACCTGCAACTACACCTGCAACTAGCAATGCTATAAGAGGGGGTAACATTGCCAAACAACTGTTTGCTGGGATGGTGAAAAGGTTAGAGGTTGTTTCATGGCATATTGGGAGGCTTGATAAACAAGTGATGGGTAGCGCGACATAGCGATAGCATCGAGACAACTAGCATAGCAAAGATAGTAGTGAGATCCAAGGGAATGGTCATCTTGCCTGAAATCCCGCTAGGAAGAAGATCGAGTCCAAGAAGTAGACGAACGGGCGTAGACGAACCAAGCATAGTCGAACGTATCCTCACGATCGCAACGAAACAGGAACTATCGAGAAGAAGCAAAAAACATGGTAAACACACAAGCACATACACATGGCATGATGCGCAACCAAGTATGATGCATGAAAAGGCTACATGATGCTACTCATGGCAAGAGACGATGCATACAAGAAGCCCACATCAAGCAAGTTTAAATGAGGCCGGAATCAACATACAACAATTCCGGAAACTCCCCATAAGAAAATTTCGAAATTGGTCCATATATGAATAACACATTATGTTGAAGTTGTTAAACAACAAGTTAATATGCACCATGATGATCTACACGTCTTTCTAGTCAAGTTACATATAAGGTTCATTTAATCCGGAGCTACGGCCTAGAAGATATGAGCAAAACAAGTTAAACATGGCATTGATGCAAAATGCATACAAACATCAAGCTCACATACTCAAATCAATGATGCAACATGACATGATGAAACTACACGCAAAACCAAGCAAGTTTCATATAGAGCATGTTCAAAACGGAGCAACGGTTCAACACATACACTCAAAGCAAGTTTTATTAACAATCTTCCCTAAACAACAAGTAGGCACTTTGCAATCATCAAAACAACATGCTACAGGAACCATATGAGCACAAACTTGATAAGCACTTGAAGTACAGATTTCGTACTTCAAATAACTTTAAGGTTCGGGTACATAGGTATCAAGATTAAACCAATTTGATCAATGCAAAGTTCTGTTATAGATTCATGACTTGTTGGACTAATACCTTTACCTAGTGTATTTCAGACAAGTCTCTTGGGTGATTTTGGCAAAGTTCTGTTACATATTCATGACTTGGTGAAAAACTGGGCACATACATGAGCAGAGTTAATATGATGGCATGTTGGAGGCATTAAACAAAGATGCTACAATACAAGAACAAGGCATCAAAAGGCATAGAATTCTAGTACATATCATGGAGCTCAAATCACACAACATGGAATATATATATAAGTAACATGTTCATCGGAATCATCAAGACAAGATGCCAACATGAAATAGCAGATTCTCAGACTTAGTGAAAATTTGGGAATGCAAAACAATAACATTATGATGCTGACTTTGGAGGCACATAACAGCAAGCATAGCAATTTTAACAAATATGCAAAGGAAATGAGCATGTAGTAGGCATGTAATACTTCCATTTAAACCAAAGGAACAATTTATAAGATGCATAGATTAATTACAAAGAGCTTTGCAAAATGGAACATGTTGTTAACAGACTGGCAGATATATTTTCAAGCAATTTAAGAGCATGAAAAGAACAAAGTACAGTAGGCTATAATTGCAAAAAAGGGCATGGATGGATATAGCATAACATGGTATTCAAAACATGGTTACTCAATATCTCTAGATTATGCATAGACTTGATGATAGCATCAAGTAAACATGGCATCAAAATATAACAGATTCAGACTTGGCAGAATTTACCAAGTCTCTGAAAACAGCAAACAGTGAGGAGGCCACTTTGCAAGCTCATGGAACTCACATCAGGACATATCATGGCATTAAATAAATACTAAAAGCAACAAGACATGAAAATGAACCAAACACATGTTGACAAGATGCTCATATGATGCATGCATTAAATCACACAAAAATAACAAAAGGGCAACTTTTATCAGTTTTCAGCAGTAACATTACTTAGCACTTATGCAACAGAGATTAAGACATGGATATGCACTCTAACATGAATGAAACCACCACCATCATGTAGAGCACAGATCTTAGAACATTTTTCATATATAGATCATTTCAATCGGACAAACATGCACATGCTTATGACATGTCAAACATGCTTATATGATAAACAGAATTCAGGGACTTGGTAGAAAAACCACCTCGGGGAAACGGGACGAGATGGATCCGTGGATCGGGGAATCCTGTTTGGTTGGCTGTATGGAGTGGTCTAGGGACGGACGTGGACGATGCGGTGCCGGGACGACAGAGTTCCGGGACGGCGCGGTGCGGTGGGGCCATTTGGTTTGGCGGTCCCGCGGATCCAAGGCACGACAGTCCCGGAGGGGCAGCGGAGGCCGGAGGCCGAGGCAGGGAAGCGGCGGCTCCGGGGCGCAGGTTGCCAGATCCAGGTGGCAGGGCTTCACCCATGGCCGGATATTGTCGGATCCGGCGCGGGGACGCGCGGAGGCGGTGGCGGGGAGTGTGGGCAGCGGCAGAAGGGAGCTCGGGCGCCGGCGGCAGTTGCAGGCGCGGCACGAGGTCGGGGCAGCGGCGAGCAGAGTGGTGGAGGCCGGCAGGTCTCATCTTCGGCGGCGGTGTTCGACGGGCGGCGTGGGGTCGCCGACGGGAGAGCTTGGCGGCGCGGAGGCGCACGGAAGGAGCACAGGGCAGCGCTCATGCGGGCGCTAGGGCAAGCGTGCGCGGTGCGCGAACCAGACCAGGCCCGGGGCGGGCCTGTGGAGGGCCGGGAGGACCGCGGTGGCTGCGGGTCGATAGGGGGGACGTGGCAGTGCCTGGTTGGTGGAGGGCGATGGCTGCGGCGGCACGCTGGAGATTTGGCGGCAACAAGTGGCTAGGGGAGGCTGGTCGGGCGTGGATTCCGAGGAGGTGGGCGGCGGCGCTGAAGGTTAGGGGAGGCTAGGAGGGGTAGGTTTTGCAGATTAGGACGAGGGGTGTCTATTTATAGCAGGGGATGCTAGGATTAGGGGTTTTGCTCCGTTTCGGAGCCGTTCGATCGCCATCCGATGGTCCGAAGCGGAGGGGGTAGGTAGGTGGGCTAGTGGGCTGTGTAGGAGGACTTGGGCTGAGGGGAGAGAAGAGAAGTGTGGCCCGGCAGTAGTTTCCGGATACCGAAAATGTCCGACGTATAGACCGGCTATAGTACCACTATAGTTATCCGTTAGGGCATCAAACAGACTCCAAATGCGATGAAATTTGGCAGGCGGTCTACCTACAATAAAAGAAGACCGCGCGCTAGCTTTCACCCCATTCTGAGAACATTTTTACCCCGCTTATAAAATAATATTTCGGAGGTGCCGCGGGCGTGTGCGAGTGTGAATGGGCTCGCAACGGATAACGGAGAGAATTGGGATACCCATACGGATGCAAGTTTTGAAAAACATGTAGATGAAATGCATATGATGACATGGCAAAGTGCAACATGCAAGCGAATGACATGTCAACGATGGCGAATAACTGGAAAACATTTGGCGCACCGGTCTCGGGGTGTCACACGAGCATAAAAATTCTGAATAATAATTTATCTTGAGAGCTCATGATTGGGGCATGAATATAACATTGAATTAAGCCTCCCCCAAGATAGAGCGATACTTTCTCCTTCATGAGGCCAAAAATTAGATATATAATTCCCATCACGATGAACTAGATGCATAGGATTTTTTTTGTGAAATTCCAATTTCAATTGATTCCAATTCCAAGCTCCCATATCACCGCATAGCCTATACCATGTCAATGACTTTCCCTTCAAATATAAAGGTAAAACCTTCTTCTTAACTTCATCTCTGGTAAATCTGCAAGCTTAAACAATCCACAAATATCATCCACATCAATCAAATGCATATATGGATGTTTTGTTCCATCTCCTGCATAAGGATTAGCTAGCAGTTGTTCTATAATACCCGAAAGAATTTCATAACCAATATTTTCAGTAGGTGTAGTAGGTTGAGGGGCAACTCTTTGTGTTTCTAGTCGAGGTGAAGATACCCCGAACAAACCCCTCAAAGGATTGTTTTCCATGGTAACAAGTGACAGTAAATTTTGGCATGTAGTATAAGTTTTTCCTTACCAATTTCATGCCCCAATCAGAATGAGTCTTGATGACCCACAAGTATAGGGGATCAATCGTAGTCCTTTCTATAAGTAAGAGTGTCGAACCAAACAAGGAGCAGAAGGAAATGGCAAGTGGTTTTCAGCAAGGTAATTTCTGCAGGCACTGAAATTATCGGTAACAAGTAGTTTGATAGCAAGATAATTTGTAAAAAGTAACAAGTAACAAGTAACATAGTAACAACAAATGCATTAGCCCAATCCTTTTTGTAGCAAAGGGCAGGCCGGAACAATCTCAGATAGTAAGTAAAACGTTCTTGAGGCCACACGGGAATTTCATCTAGTCACTTTCATCATGTTGGCTTGATTTGCATTTGCTACTTTGAAAATTTGATATGTGGGTGGACCGGTGCTTGGGTGCTATTCTTACTTGAACAATCCTCCCACTTATGATTAACCCCTCGCAAGCATCCGCAACTACGAAAGAAGTATTAAGATAAAATCTAACCATAGCATTAAACATATGGATCCAAATCAGCCCCTTACGGAATAGCGCATAAACTGGGATTTAAGCTTCTGTCACTCTAGCAGCCCATCATCTAATAACTACTCTGCAATGCATTCCCTTAGGCCCAAATATGGTGAAGTGTCATGTAGTCGATGTTCACATAACACCACTAAGGTAATCACACCGTACATATCATCAAAATATTGAACACATATCAAATTTACATGGTTACTTGCCACATGGTTTCTCCCATGGCCTCAAGAACAAGGGAAACTACTCACAAATAGTATTCATGGTAAAGATCAAAGGGATATTAAATAGCATAATGGATCTGAACATATGATCTTCCACCAAATAAACTGGCTAGCATCAACTACAAGATGTAAACAACACTACTAGTTACCCAGATGTACCAATCTGAGGTTTTGATACAAAGATTGAACATAGGGTTGGAGATGAGATGGTGTTGTTGAAGATGTTGATGAAGATTGGCCTCCCAAAGATGAGAGGGTTGTTGGTGATGACGGTGGCTTCGATTTCCCCTTCTGGGAGGGAAGTTCCCCTGGCGGAATCGCTCCGCCGGAGGAAAAAAGTGCTCCTTCCCAAGTTCTGCCTCGAGACGGCAACGCTCCATCCGAAAAGTCATATCCTTATTTTTTCTAGGTCAAAAGACCTTATGTACTAGAAAATGGGCACCGGAGGTGGGCCGGGGCCCCCACTACCCACCATGGCGCGCCAGGAGGAGGTGACGCGCCCTGGTGCCTTGCAGGCGCCTGGGTGCCCCCCTCTGGTGTTTTTTCTCCAATATTAATTATATATTCCAAAATAATTCTCCGTAAAATTTCAGCCCATTTGGAGATGTGCAGAATATGTATCTCTGACATAGCTTTTTCAGGTCTAGAATTTCAGCTGCCGGCATTCTCCCTCTTTGTGTAAACCTTGCATATTATGAGATAAAAGGCATTAGAATACTCCACAGAGTGTTATAATGCATAAAAACACTATAAATAACAGTAGGAAAACATGATGCAAAATGGACGTATCAGCACACCCACGACGACAAATACAGAGAGGGTATCCTGCGCGGCTCCAATGGCGCTCCCAGCGGCTGTCAATGACGAGCGGTAGTTCACCATCCATGCCGTAGTGGACACCCACAGAAGGTTCATGTAGTTGCCGGTAGTGTACACCAACAACCCGATCTGGGTGGAGAACTCCATCCACACTATGGAGTTGTTGCTTGCTGAGGAGAAGTACAAGGTGATCAGATTCGACTTCGAGTACACCCGCACTTGTGTCAGGTCTCGTCACAAGGTCGCCATCACCCTGATGTGCGTGGCAATCATGTTCTCGTCTACCACTACTACCTGGCCACAAGGCCCTGCGAGCGTTTCGTCAGGTTTGTCAACAACCCCCACTACATGTTCGCTACTGTGGACATCACCAACGATGTAAAGGTGCTAAAAAATTTGGGCATCGCCTGCCAGAATCTTGTCGACATCCAAGGCCAATACAAGATCTGGGGCAGCAAGAAGCATGAGTAGGACTCATTGGTTCACCTCGCCGAGGCCATCATCAACCCCTACTACAGAGACATGAAGAAATCCTGCAACAAGGACAAGCGTGCCTGGCACTCGGCCTGGATGTATAAACTCGATGAAGCTCACGTAGTGTACGCGTCCAAGGAGGCGTACACGAGCTATAAGATGTACGGGCGGGTCGTTGACATGAGGAAGTGCCTCCTTCCCCAAGACGGCCAGGGATCCAGACGAAAGCAGAGCAATTGCAAGCGTCGTCACAACAAGAAGTAGATGATTAGATGATCTTTTCAGCTACTTTAGTTGGCATGTAATTGTTTGCTTTGGTGTGTGCAAATGTTAAGTGTGTAGTCACTTATGTAATTGGATGTTTAATTTGGTTATGCAATCATGTTCTTATAAACATATATGTTGTTGTTCTGTAGACAGAGCATAGATGTTGTGCGGACAGAGCAAATCACATTGCCCACGGGCTAAACTAGGGAACCCATCGGTGACGATTTCAACAATCGCTGACAATTGTATACCAGCAAGTGTTTGCCGACAACACTCATGGCTTATTAGCAGAAATCGTTTGTGTTGTTATCGGTCTTCCCACACATTTTTTATTACTGGCATGTTTGCCGCGTATCACACACATCTTATTAAGTTGAACCGTTTATGTTGTGTTGGCTCATCACAAACAGTTTGTCCCAGTGAACTATATGCCATATATCGCGCACACCTTGGTCTGGCTGATCGTTTCTATTGTGTTGGGTAATCACAAACAGTTCATCCGAGTGAATTGTATGATATATCACACACACCTTGATCCGGCTAACCGTTTCTGTTGTTATGCTCATTGCAAACAGTTCGTATGGATCAATTGTATGCCACATATCATACACGCATCTCTAATACGAATCGTGTTAGATGTCTCCGCCATCGCACACAGTTCGTCTTATGTTGGTGACGGTTTTATTAGAGCACCGTTTGCGATTAATGCATCGCACACACACTACAAAAAAATACACTTCCGTGATGATACGTGTTTGTCACATTAGGTCACGTTTTCTGTCATGCATGTACATCCATGAAGATTTTATGACAGAATCAAGATAGTCATACCTGTGCTGTCGTAGAAGTGTTCGATGACATTACCAAAATTATCATCATGGAAGTGTCCACTTCCATGACGATAAATCGCTCGTCATAGAAGTGGTTTCATCAAGGGTGACCGACACATGGCATCCACCGTAACGGCTCACCGTTAAGCTATCGGGTCCGGTTTTGGATCCGATAACCCGTTAACAGCCCCGACCAATGGGGTTTTCCACATGTAAAATCATCATTGGCTGGAGGAAACACGTATCGGCTCACCGTTGGGACAGATGTCATCCACTCATTGGACCGAAGGCGCCTATGATATGTCAACACGTGGCACGACCCAATAGAGGCCCATTCCTGTGAAAAGGCTGGCCCGTTTGACTTGGTCAAAAGGTGGCGGGCCGGCCCACGGAAAGCCTGTTAATGGCCTGTTCGTATATAGCCCATTTACAGCCCGCTAACCTAGGGCCCGTTACGACCTATCCGAATTAGGCCTAGTAGTGTCATCTGGGCCGTCCAATATGATTCCAGCCCATTTTAACTTCCAGCCCATGTATGGCCCATGATGTCTTTCGGCCCATATGAGGCCCTTTGTAAGTCTTGGCCCATTAATGGCCCGTGGTGAAATTGGCCCGTAATGAACATTGTATCACTTTATACCCATTAACGGCCCATTATTCCATTCGGCCGTATCCAGCCCATGTTATCTTTCGGCCTTCTCAGGACCCATTTATTCTTGGGCTCATTTCCAGCATTCGTTTACTTATGGCCCGTTACTGTCATTTTCTGCTTGTGGGCCAAATTCAGCCCGTGGTTACAGTCGGCCCGTTTGTGGCCCGTTAATACGTTGGCCATTTTCATAGCGTCATCAAATACGGCCGATTAACGATGACCCGTTATGGTCGGCCCATGAATGGACGATTCCAACTCTAGCCCATTTACGGCCATAATGTGGTCTGTTATTGGCCCATGTTTGGCCAATCGGTCATGCGGCCTGTAGAAGGCCCATTGATGATACGGCTCGTAGCCCATTGATGATTCGGCCCGTAGAAGGCCCATTGTGTCTACGGCCCATAGAAGGCCCATTGTTTCTACGGCCCGTAGGAGGCCCATGGTAACTACAGTAAATATGTATCCCATGGTTATTGTGTCCTAGTTTTAAAAAATAGGTTATTATGGCCACTAGCAAACCGCGGAAAAAGAACTGCACTGACTACAAGCAAAGAAATAAACAAGACAATAAGGAAATAAATAAGCAAGCAACTTACGCTAGGCTATCACAACCATTACACATATTACATCGACTAGGCATCAAAGTTCGCCACCAGTGCGAATATAGGGAACAAAGTAGCATATCATATACACTGGTTGTCAAAGTTGGCGACCAGTACAAATAAACGCCGCAATAAAACAAGTCCAGAACTGAAACCACTTCAGAAGAGCTCAAGAAACAATATCCTGGGTATCCATAATGCTGGCAAGATGCTTAGCAACCTTATTAACTTTCTCTTGTTTGGCGCTTAAATCCTCCAGCACTTGCTGTTGCACCAGAAAGTATGCATCTGAATTCTGCAGGGACTTCCTCAGTCCTTCGGCTTCTTGTCGCATAACATCTGATCGATGTCTTTCAACTTGAAGTTGAGACTCAAGAAGTCGAACTGATTTAGGCAGTGAGTTCGAAGAGCTGGTGCTAGCAGTAGTAGCCAGTAACTCGAACACTACATCAAGAGAGGACTTTGGGGTTGTCTCAGTGTCTTCAATATAGTTTTTATCAGCTTTCTTGGAGACCAACAGGGATGTCTCACTATCTTGAACCTTATTTGCATTACTTCCTTTACCATTTCATAACGGGGTACTCGTCTGCAATATTTTATCCGTGTTCTAAAAGAGAAACAAACAAACACATCACATGTTTACAATGTAGTATATGAAACTCATTTTGATAAACCAGTTCAGTAGTAAGGTGGACAGGATAACAACATGAAACAAACATATATCTATGTAGTATGGTCACTGTATGGTCTATATCATTCTAGTTTCTGTTGCCAAATCAAGATAGATACAGTTCGAATCATATCTATTTAAAACAAAGCAGCATAGACAGAATATAAGTGTGGGAAACTACACAGCAATAACAACACTTGTAATGTGCATGGCATGAGAACATAACTGTTTATTCAATTGAAACTGAAATCAACATAGATCAAGTTACAATAGCAAACACGTTAAAGAAACAAGTTTAAAACATACCTGTTGTGCCATTGGGGTTTCAATTGCATCCTTCAAATTTGAAATTAGTTGGTATGAGTAAATACAGTGATGCAAGAGCAAAGTAGTATGAACCATAGCTACGGAACCTGACCTGAGAACAATTCTTCTGCTTTAAGCGTTGACTTGGGGTTCGGAGTGGTGGTCCTCGTGCTTTGGGCATTGCAGTTGCCTTACTAACTGCTCGTGTTTTGGTGCTCTGTGGTGGAGACGGTGCTGTGTCAACTGGAACTGGGTTACTATCTGCTGGGGTTGGGGTTAGAAGGGGTGTAGCTAGTTCTCTGTCCAACTGGGTAGGGGTACAATCTGCGTGAGTCTGGGTTATGTGTGGTGGGGCTGGTTCTTGGGAAAATACAACCGTCGTTCTATCTGCATCGACAGGTAGCATGATCTTTTCCAAAGACCGTGTTTTACTCCCGCAGATACTGCCATCACCCCTCCAATTGAAATGGCTAATAAACAAGAAAAGTAATTGAATGTAAGTACATTGTAAGATAGACAGTTGCAATGGCTAGTAGGGAAGAAAACATGGCATGAAACAATTCACATTTATGTTGTCTAACCAAACAGAATAGCATGCCATAATTTCACATATATGATGGCTAATTAAACAGGATAGCATGACACAATTTCACATGTATGATGGCTAACTAAACAGGATAGAATGACATACTTCAAAATATGATGACTATGTAAACAGGAGGACATGATATAACTATACGATGTGTCTATTAAAGTGGTTGGCATGCCATAAATCACCAACATGCCGTCGATGGAAACATGATGGCATGATATAATTCACGGATAGAATGACATAATTCAAAATATGATGACTATGTAAACAGGAGGACATGATATAACTATACGATGTGTCTATTAAAGTGGTTGGCATGCCATAAATCACCAACATGCCGTCGATGGAAACATGATGGCATGATATAATTCACGGATAGAATGACATAATTCAAAATATGATGACTATGTAAACATGATGAGATGATATAACTATATTATGTCTTTAGAAAATGGGTTGGCATGCCATAATTCAGATACATGGTGTCTATGTAAACATCATGGCATGATATAATTCAAATATATGATTTATATACTAAGCAAGTGAGCAGAGGGCAATTGCATATATGATGTGTCAACTAAGGAGATGGCATTCAATATTGTGTATATGATGTAAAAACTAAGCATTGCAATACAACATATGCATGATATGAGTAATATAACCCTGCCAAGTTTGAGCATACACCTTAGGGGGATAATAGTACTGGTCATCTGCCTCTGAATCCTCCTCTGAAGAGCTATCTGTAACCAGCAAGATATCTGCTTCAGCAGGTAGCATTGTCTGCTCTGAAGACCTTCTTTTCACTCCAGATTTCTCCATCACCAATTCAAATGGCTGATGCACAGGAAGAGCAGTTGAATATACAAACATTGTCGACAAATGCAATGAGAAATACAAAAAGAAGGACGACATGATATAATTCACATATATGACGCTTGGCTAAACAGCATGGCATTGCATAATTCACATATATAATGCCTTGCAACAAGAGAGCATTTCATAATTCACATATATAATGTCTTGCAACAAGATGGCATTGCATAATTCACATATATGGTAATTAGACACTAAAGAGGTGGCATTCTCACAAAGCATGTCTAAACTAAGCAAATGACATAGCAATGCAAGGTACCATACACACGATATGAGCAACATAATCCTGCCAAGTTAGAGCATGCACCTCGGGGTGGAAATAGGACTGGTCATCTGTCTCTGAATCCTCCTATGAGGAGCAATCCGTAACCAGCAAGACATGCACTTCGTCAGATAGCATTGTCTGATCTAAAGACCTTGTTTCCACTCCAGATTTTTCCATGACCATGCCGAATGGCTGATGCACAGGAAGAGTAATTGAATGTACTAAAATTGTTGACAAATTTAACACGTAATAAAAAATGATGGCATGATATAGTTCACATATAAGATGACTGGCTAACCAGGGTGGCATTGCAAAATTCACATATATGATGCCTGGCTAAACAAGATGGCATTGCATGATTCACATATACGATAAAGAAACTAAACAGATGGCATTGACACAAAGCATGTCTAAACTAAGCAGATGACATATTTGATGTATACAGTAAGCAATGCAAGGCACCATATGCATGATATTACCAACATCAGCATGCCAAGTTAGAGCGAAGACCTCAGGGGGTAAATAGGAGTGGTCTTCTCCTTCTGAATCCCCCTCAGAACAGTTATCTTCCTCTTGATTACGATCCGAAATGGGTGGAGGGGGGCTGCCTTTGCGCCCACCATGGAGCGACGTCTGCATGAAATTTTATTGCCATGCAAGGCTCGTCTCTTTTGCTCTCCATGTCCAGTTCCATTGTCTACAATAACTGACATGCATAGGAATAAAACATAGTGAGATTATGTAAGGAGTGCATGCACAAATCCAGAGTGATGGTAGCAAACTGTGGATAGACCCAAAACCAATGATAGCAGGCAGATAATAGCTTTAGTTAAAAAATACAGATAATGGCTCCTTTAATGTTTGTTTTCACCCAACATGAAACTCATAGTAGACACCCGGGATTAACCAGATAGTAGACAAATACTACTGATTGCTGCCCCAATATGTACCCCACAACCATTTAAAAACTCAAGTTTCAGCATTAGTTTGGACCTGACTCAGAGTCTAATAGGTGAACACGACGATAAAGTAGCATGTCATCATATTAAGCGATGCATAACGTAAGCAAACACGGAAGAGTGCGATCTCTCTTGCGGACCCGTGTAGTCCTCAAGGTCATCTACTCAATTGATGATGGTAATGCAGTTATCGTGGCTGCCGGCAGCAGGGAAGAAGATCTGAGGCGGCGAAAGACAGTCTGGAGAGTGGTCCCTGCTGTGGTGAACCCTTCCATCGTTGGAGCAGCTGAGCTGGGGTGGAACACAACGCAGCAGGAGCAGGACAAACCACACAAGGTTTTCTTTGACACATATCTGTAACAGAAGTAATTGTGTAAGGGCTTGTTTGAATTTGAGGATTCTAACAATGCAAGGATAGGAAATAGACAGGAATAGGATAGGAATGCACGTGCAAAACAGAGAATTTAAGAACACAGGATTCTGCCAATCTGGGTGTTTGATTCACAAGAATTGGAAGATCACAGGATGCAAAGAAGCATGGTGAGATTAAGTCAAACCACAAGAAAATGTACGGTTATAATGCTATTATGCTACTATCTCTTAGTCTTGTGCTTCATGAATAGGAATTGAAAAGGAGGACAAGTGGAAATTAAAATTCCTACGGTTTTTCTTTCAAGGAGACACTAAAGGAACAAATCCTACAGTTTTCCTTTGCTCCATTCCTTCGAACCAAATTCATGAATAGTAGTACCATAGGAAACTTTCCAATTCCTATGTTTTTCCTTCACTTTTCCTTTCAAGCACTAGCGATTCTAGTAGGCAGGCTTGAGCAAGGAAAAGCCTACACTCAAAAAATGTTTTTGTGCTACTTCTATTACTTTGGACCCAGGCCACTGCCCTACTAGCTGAACTCCCAGGCCCATCAACAAATGCACAACTCAAACACGCAGAGATAAATAATGATGGCGTTCAAGAGAGTCCATCACGGATAGCTAAGTTGCATGGTACCACACTGCTTGTCATATAGTAGGATAAAATAATTGTATTTCACATTACTACATGTGCTCAGTGGACAATATATATAACATGTAGAGTAAAAAAGAGATGCAACTAGTGTACAACCTCTTTGGCGAAGCCATGTCGATCTCAGCGTGATTGGGTTGGTCGGTGAGGATGCTCCGGCTGACTTGGCTGTCGGAGGAGGGGAAGAAGATCTTAGGCGTCTGGAGATGGAGCCCGGGGTACTGCTCCGCTGTGATGGAGGGTTTCGTCATTGGAGCAGCTCCGGTGAGTTGTACGACGCCGAGGCTGAAACAGGACAAGAGAGACAATGTTAACCTGAGTAGAATTCTAATAGCATCTCCAATAGATGACGTAAAATACATAACCACAAAGTGCTAGATGTAAAATACATCAGCCGCTCATCTTTTAACTTAACTGTCGAAACTGAATTTAACTGTCGAAACTGAACTTAACTGTCGAAACTGAATTTTGCTGTCGAAACTGAATTGTACTGTCAAAACCGATAGCACTAGTAGCAGAAAAGCAGTAGCAGTAGCAGCAGCGCGTGCGAGAGCTGGGGCAGCTGGTCGTGTAGCAGCATTAGGTGAGGCTACACATTAGTCGACTGACTTTTTCATCTCTGGTCAGTCGATTTTCTAGCCGTTGGATACGAAATCAAGGGCCTGCAGTTCATCTTCAACCTCCACCCCCCCTGAGCCACGAGCCACCACCGGCCAAACAGCCACCCCCGCAGCCCGCGGTCGGCGGTGCGCCGCCCCGCCCGCCCCGAAACCACTCCCCACTGCCGGTCCGCCGCCGCCCCGGCCATCCCTCTAGGCCTCCCCCGTGCCGAGCATTTTCTCCGGCGATCCCCACGCCACCGCCCCACCACCGCCGGCGACCATCGCCCCCACCCTGAACCCTAATATAGATAGTGGGGTACCTCTCCGGCGAGCCCCCCTCCCCACTGCGGCTGGTTCTTCCTTAACTCCGGCGAGCCCCCCACCCCCCTGAAAATCGACTGACCCAAAAGTCAATTCAGTCGATTGAAGTGTAGCTAAATCGGAGCAACATCACAAGCAAGAGCAAGAGCGAGAGCAGCAGCGCGAGCAAGAGCAAGAGCAATAGCAAGAGCATACTAGGCAGGGGACCGAGAGCAAGAGCAGAGTAGCAGCGCGAGCTAGAGCTAAAGCAGCATCAGCTCCTACTGATGTGGACGTCGCCGCCGAGGGAGTGACGCCGTGGAGGAAGTGGCCGGCGACGCCGCCGTGGATGGAGCCGCGCCGTGTCGGCTCGGGACTGAGCGCCGGCAGCATCGTGACATCGAATCAAGAAGAAAATGCGGCGATTCTTGTACAACCTCTTTGGTGGCGCCGATTAGGCCGCAGCTTCATCCGAGGAAACGGTGATGATGCTGCTCTTCTGGTGGTGCAGGTGAAGACGGCGGTGTGGGAATGGAGGTGGCGCAAAAGACGAGGGGAACGTCTGTGCAACTCCTTGGAGGTGGAGGACGGGGTGGCTGAACCGGCGAGACGACGAGATCGACGACAGATCCTCACCCAGTACGGTGGATGAGGGACATCGAGGTGTTGCTGTGAACGACGTCGTCGGGGAAGAGGCTCCGGCTGGGTGGCGGACGGAGGAGGGTGTGGGGCTCCGCAGGTTTTTGCGGCCTTGGTGTACGAATGGGTGGGCGGATGGGATGGGAGTGGGGAACCATGGCTTAGGGACGCGCTTGTCCGATATGTGGGGTAAGTTACAAAAGTACCCCCACCGATTTGAGCTAGGCGGTTCTTTCGGTTCAGGGGTATCACGGGCATTTCGCGCGTCGGGATTTCACAGGAGGTGGGAGTTTTCGCGCGCATTGTAATTTTGGAATAGCAAGGCACGGGTTGAGATGGAGGGAGTTGTTGGAGCACAACGAGACAAAGATATATCTTAAATATTTGGGGTAACAAGGCGCGGGTTGAAGAGGCGGGAGTTTCGCAGCACGATAGACAGAGACGCTAGCTTGAAATTTCGGCATAACAAGGCGTGGCTTGAAATTTCGGGAGAACAAGCTTAACGTGTACCAAAAAAAGACAATTCACACCTCATCACTAGAGAGAGCCATGTCCCGTTTTACTATATTACTAGAAATGCATTCAAATACAACAAAAAATACTAAAAAATCGAGACAACAAAACATAATGTGTACAGTACCAAAACAATTTGCACTTCCCTCAACAATAAAAAAATAATGTGTGTTGTCTAGCATATGGACTAAATATGAGTACATTTTCCCTGTTTGAATGGGATTGTACTCGGGTTAGTTATACAACCATCTAAATATTATCTTCACAACACATGACATGAATATAGGAGAAGTAAATTCCTATATAAATACGAACTACATGTACATACGATCTCAAATTCAAATATATGTATCCATTTTATGTTGAATTCAAATCATAGTACATGTATGCTCTAGCTAGATGTTCGGAATATAAACCATGTATGATATACTACATACAATGTGTTTAACACGCACAACGCACACACAAACACCATTTAGACAAGTAAGGTACACGTGCATTGCACGCATGAGATTTGGCAACCAAATTATGAATAAATACCACATTATAGCATGTAAGCTTTGAGTCATATATGCATGATGTAGATGTTCGTTTAATTCTTATAGTTCATTTCATTCAAAATCATCTAGTTTTTGTAAGAAAGCTAATCTATTTTAAGATTCATGGAATTTTGCGTTCTAAGGCATAAAGTAAAAAACAAATAATGGCAAATCATGTAGAAAAACATTTGGGCAATTCTGATACGAAAGATTCTAGAACAAAGAAGAAGTGCTTGTGTTTTGAGGTTTGTGCATTATGCTTAAGTTCAACCATGGAGTCTTCTAGATTGTACATGTGGCAAAATCAGGTGGAATCTAGATGATATCCAACGGCCAGTAGTGCTCAAATTTGCCATCTCTGCACCATCGGATTGGCCTCATCCAACGACCATCTTTCAAAGTTAAAGTTATCTGCACACTATATAAATAAAATATAATATATATAGGGGTATAGATATAGATATGTGATGCGAAAGCCACCCATCATCTCCAATTAGAATAGTGTGTCCATGCACGGATGCAATGTGGCCAAACGATGTCTGCAATCGGCCAGTCTGACCTTGTTCAATGTGTATATAGTACAACATGCTCGTTTCCAAACCACATCGTGCATATCTCAGTTATATTCATGCATGCATGGGTTTCAAACATCATGATCTCTTATTCAAATATTTGAATTCAACTTTACATTGATTATGACCTCACCTAGTCTTTTACAGCCAGACAGTCATCTTCTCTTTATAATTGTACCACTAACTTTCTCTCATGCATGCATGCACACACACTACCAGTCGACATTATCCATTGCACACATGCAATCTTTTTCTTCAGGTCGGTATCCCATGCATGCACACACACACACCTCCCCCTCTCCATCATATCGGGCATTCTTTATCTCTCACGTGCATGCGCAACGATCGATGTTCCTCTATGTGTGTGTATATATAGCTAGGTCTTTCACAGTTTTCCACACAAACCGATCAATCTATATATCTAGTGAGGTCTCACCCTCTTTCCCACGTCCACATCGATCAATCTATACCTCTCTATATAGGATTACATAGCTAATACACCCATATTAAGTACATATCCAACGTCCCCCTCTCATCATCCATGCCTCCCGCTTCATCTCTCAGACACGCGCACAGTGGTGAAGACAGGGGCAGCAAGGGGCCTCCCCCCTAACATCACTATATATCGAGGCTAATATGAATGCGATCATTAGACATGTCACATCCCTAGCTTCTGGCAATGCACTAGGCTAGCCTCATGAGTGTCATCATGTTTAAGTTTCAAATGAACTTGAAATGGGGATTGTTTAAACCCTAGCCTCAAAGGAATTCACTAGGTTCAACTAATATATTTTCAGTGAATCCAAATGGCTTTCAAAAATGTTCATCATTTCTGGAAAATGCTAGAAGCAATAACCAGAGGTGTTACACATTTTTCCATGACATATTTGGGCTCTGAATTAAATCATATAGTATTTGCATTTGGGCATATAAATGCTATTAAATATTTTAAATGCTCAAATAATCATAACTAAAATGTTTGCTGTTGGTTATATTCCAAACAGTGGCATTGAGCAGTTTCATGATTTTTGGATCTGTTTAAGTATTTTTAATAAAGCTCTAAAGACTACAGAATAATAGAAAATAGAAACAAAAATAGGAAAAGCAGAGAGAGAGAGAAGTTACCTGGCCACCTACCTGGCACAGCCCACCTGGCAGCCCACTGGCCGGCCCAGCACTGTGCTGGCCCGTGCCAGTCACCAGCTTCCTCTCGCCAGGCAGGCAGAGAGCAGCGCGCCTGCGCACGCCGAGCTCGCCACGCAGCTCCCTGCCCCTCTGCTTTGCATGATAGCACGGTGATGCCTTGAAGCCCCTCCTCGGCGCCGCCCCGACCCCGCTGACACCCCATTTTCCCCCTGGCTCTCTCCTCGCCCTCTCCCCACCATGGGCGACGCAGCCGCAGCCGCACCGCCGTCGTAGCCAAGGCCACCGTCGACTCCACGCCGTCTCGCCGTGTCCAGAAGCTCCGCCGTCCTCCTCTCCATCAAGTAGACCGAGCCCCGAGTGCTCGTTCGCCCTGGAGCCACTGCACCGACCTTGCCCGACTCCGCCGTCGCCGGAGATCCTGTCAGGACCCCGATTCTAAGTCACACCAATCTAGCCTGTAACACCTCATATCACTTTGCGGCCTCACGCACGGTACTCCCACGGGTGTCGCCTTACCATGGCCCGGGACCGTTTGCACCTTTTGGCTCACGTATATGACAATGTCGCTAGCATCCATATGACAGAGAACCCGGGCCGACATGGATAGTCGTGAACCCAAAGCGGCACTAACGTATGGGGACAGGCATACATGAATCAACATCGAATGGTCAGCAGCGTGTGAGTCCGGGCTGTAGCACTGGGCAAACAGGACTCCGGGAACCCGGGCTGTAGCAGGCTAGGGAGGACTCCGGATGTCACCGCGTGACATTTCCCTGAAGGGACAGACACAGGAACGATATGAAACACATGCCGGCCAGTCAAGTGTCCAGAGCAGTAGTGCTGGGCTAGCAGGACTCCGGTGAACCGGGCTGTAGCGGACTACTATGGCTCAAGGAGGCACTAGCATACATTTCCCCATAAGAGAGGCTACCAAGGATAAACAACTAGATTGTCGGATCCCACACATACCAAGCATTTCAATCATACACACAATATGCTCGATATGTGTAAATACAACATGGCATCACAACAAAACTCTACAACTCAAAGTACTTTATTTAAAGTGCTCCGGAGAGCCATACATAACATGTTCATACAGATAGGGGTCACATGAACCGACACTCAAGTCATACAATCATACAAGCACATGCGGAAGCAACTTGTCTGGGTATAGACACTAGAAAGAAAGAAGGCTTGACGAAGCCTGTCTATCTACGTAGGCCCTTCACAAGCTTAGATCACCACCTGGGTGGCAAGTCACTCGTCATCGTCGAGATCTACATAGAACCCATCGGAAGGGGCGGTGTTGTCGTCTGAAAACAGTAAATGAAGCAACATGAGTACAAAGGTACTCAGCAAGTCTTACAACAGATCCTACTATACATGTACATTCTCAAGAAGGTAGTGGGGTTATTGCAGCAAGCCAGCTTTGACTCTTGGCTAAGCTATCCTACGAGACACCACTTGTGAAATAGTTTTCGCACACGAGTCCACTAATCACCATCTCAATACTCCACCGTGGATCCTCACTCATCATCCCACGAGAGAGCCATCCGCGGTACTCACACTTATCTTGAGGCTTTTAGTAGTATCCATTTACTTGTCTATGAACTGTATAAGCGACCAAGTAGTCCTTTACCGCGGACGCGACTATTCGAATAGTTTTATACCCTGCAGGGGTGTACTTCGTCACACACGCTCTCACCACTTACCGTCGTTACACGACATGTACTCGGCAACCTTCAAGCGGAAGCCCAACGTGGGTGTCGGCCACAGCCTACCTAAACACTCGAGTCTCTAGTCTAGGATTATCGCCTATTCAGGTTCCATCCGCAGGGAGTCCGGCCGAGGTTTCCACATACGGCCCCGAACGATGTGTGCAGGGTTCCCGAGACACCAAACGGGCGACTCGGTACACCGGGCCACGAGCCTACCGCATCACAGCCCACCCCTCGGGTCAGCGCTGTCCACGGCCTCCAGCTTACTACAAACACCAAAAACTACGTGCAACTCCTGGACAGAGGACAAGGGTGATTAAGAAGCCGAGGGGGTCCATTGGTTTCGGGCCCAATGCGTGGTAGTAGCTGAATCTTAAATCACGCATACAGATCTCAGTTCTTAGGGACGGTCTCAATGAAACAACCCACCATGTACTCCTACATGGCCTCTCATCGATACCTTTACCAAAACGTATTCAACACCTCACTCTCATTACCGACACATGCTTTCACTCTAGTTCATCACCCTGATGAGCCAGACCTGACACGACTCTAAGCGTAGCAAGCATAGCATTGTAGGAACACCACATGGCTCAATCAACTCCTACACATGCTAGTGGGTTTCATCTAGTTACTGTGGCAATGACAGGTCATGCAAAGGAAAGTGGGTTCAACTACCGCAACACATAGCAGTTGGAATCGCGTTGTCTTAATGTAGTAAATGAGAGCAGAAGCGAGAGGATGGGTTTGTATCGAAATGATCAATGGGTTGCTTGCCTGACGGAGTGGTGGTGGAATACTGCCCTTCAGTTGGATACTCGTGAATATCCTCGGAGGCAGAACCTACCACGAAGAACACATCGAAGCACAATCAACACCAAGCAAAGTGCAACAATATGATGCATGCATGAGACATGGCAAAATGGATGTATTGGGCTAATGCAACTAAGACCAGATGGGTTTGGACTATTTTGAATCAAAGATTCAAATTCCAAGTTCATAAATGGCCCTTATTAGTGCTTTATCTTGTTCTGCATTAAACCGCAGGTTAATTTTCTTAAACATGCATGAAACTAGTACAGATGGATAGAATGGATTTTTCTGATCATTTTTCATATATAAATCATTTCATTCTGAGCTATAGATTATTTTCTATGATTTTTTGAAGTTTGTGATATTTTCTGGAATTTCCTGTATAGAAATTATTCCAGTAATTAAATTGTTTATTACGTCAGCAGTGTGTCATGATGACGTCAGCGGTCAACGGGGCGGTCCAGGTCAAACCTGACGTGTGGGTCCCCTGTGTCAGTGTCACTGTTAGTTAGCTAAACTAATTAGAATTAATTTAACTCTAACTCAGGTTAATTAGCAGGCGGGCCCCACTGTCAGTGACTTTGGGGAGTCAAACCCGTGGTCAAACCACGCTGACTCGCCGGCGTTTAGCCGCCGGCAACGTCCAGACGCGGCGGAGGCTGCGGGATTCCTCCTCCGGCGACCAAAGGGGCGGCGGAGGGCACCTACGCGTAGCTGGGAGCAACCCGCATTGATTGGTGGTGGAGGTGAAGCTCAGGGTCGCCGGAAATGACGCCGGTGACGAGCTGTGCGGCTGCCGGGGTACGGGTGAGGTCGGACCCGTCGTTGTGGTGCTCTTGGAGGCTCAAGGCCAAGTCCTACGTGGCCTACGTGACGAGGTGAACTCGTTGGGCATGGTGGCGTGCCCGTTGGGTGGCCGGAGCATCGTCGGCGACGAGCTCGGCGGCGGCGCGTGCGGTGCTGCTTGTTGCGGTCAAGGCAGAGGACGGTAGCAAGAATGAGAGGAAGGGGAAGGGGCAGAAGCTCACGGCAAAGGCGATGAGCTAGGCGGCGCTGTCGGGGACGAACTGCTGCGGCGGTGACGGCGAAGGGGATCTCCGGCGGTGGGCGGTGAAGGCGAGGTCGGAGCAGTGGCTTCGGGGCAAGCGAGCGCTCGGGGCCCGACCGGCTCGAAGGAGAAGGCGACGGCGGAGCTGCTGGACACGGTCAAGTGACGCGGAGACGGCGGTGGCTACGGCTACGTCGGCGAGGTGGCAGCGGCTGCGTCGGCCATGGTGGAGGAAGGCGAGGGAGAGGTGCAGGGGGCGAATGGAGGTGTCCGGGGGCTCGGGGGCGTGACGTGGAGGTCGTCCAGCTCGTCCACGGGCGAAGCGGCAAGCAGGTGGCGCCGTGGCGAGCTCGCGCACGCCGGCGTCACCTCTCTGCCTGCTCTGGCGAGAGGAAGCAGCTGACTGGCGCGGGCCAGCACAGTGCTGGGCCGGCCAGTGGGCTGCCAGGTAAGATTCTCTCTCTGCTTTCTGTTTTTCTTTTTATTTGTTTCTGTTCTGTGTTTTGAAATAGTAGAAATACTATTCCATTTAGGAAAAACCTGAAAATATTCAGAGGCACATTTGAAAATATTCTCAACAGCCTAAAAATACCTTCAAGATTATTTGGGCATTTTAAAATATTTATAGGATTTAAATTGCCCAAATGCAAATACTTATGGCTTGGTGCAAAAATCCAGAATAGCCTCCAAAAATATGAAACCATTTTTGGCAGAGGGTTTAGCCAGGACCAAAGATGGTGAACATTTATGAAGGGCATTTCAGGTTCATTGAAAAGGATTTTAGTAAACCCTAGTTGTGTTCAAGGGGTGCTGGGGGTTTCTGTCATCCCCATTTCAACTTTCTGTGAAAAGTAGACATGATGCAACACTCTAATGCATGAGCTAGCTAGGATGTGACAACTCACCCCCACTCAAAAGAATCTCATCCCGAGATTTAGGATCCGTTGGGAAGAAGGTGGGGTACTCAAGTCGAAGACGGTCCTCCCTTTCCCAAGTAGCTTCTTTCTCGCAATGGTGTGACCATTGAACCTTGAGAAACTTGATGTTTTGGCGTCGGGTGGTACGCTCGGCTTGATCAAGGATTCGAACGGGATATTCCCGATATGTGAGATTATCTTGGAGATCAAGCGTTTCGTGGTCCACTCCACGGATAGGATCCGAGAAGCAACGCCTGAGTTGAGAAACGTGGAAGACGTCATGAACCTTGGAAAGATGCGGAGGTAGTTCCAATTGGTAGGCAACTTCTCCTCGCTTGGCAAGAATGCGAAAGGGTCCAATGTAACGAGGAGCCAATTTGCCTTTGATACCGAATCGATGGGTTCCCTTTAAAGGAGTAACCCGAAGGTAAGCCTTCTCGTCAACCTCAAAAGTCATAGCCTTATGTTTGCAGTCATAATGGCTCTTTTGGCGAGATTGGGCTGATTTCAATTTCTCACGAATAATGCGAACCTGCTCTTCTACTTCCTGAATCATATCCGGGCCAAAGAGTTGTCTTTCCCCGGTTTCTGACCAGTTAAGAGGCGTTCGACATTTTTGTCCATAGAGAACCTCGAAAGGAGCTTTGCCCAAGCTAGCTTGATAACTATTGTTATAAGCGAACTCGGCAAATGGAAGGCATTTCTCCCAATCCATGCCGAAAGAGATGACAGAAGCTCGGAGCATATCCTCCAGAATTTGATTAACTCGTTCTACCTGACCACTTGATTGAGGGTGGAAGGCGGTGCTAAAGGAGAGACGAGTTCCCATAGCATTTTGGAAACTTTCCCAAAATCGAGAGGTGAAGAGACTTCCACGGTCTGAGTTAATTTCCAATGGAACACCATGAAGAGACACTATTCGGGAGATGTACAAGTCAGCTAGCTGGCTCGCGGTTATACTCTCACGAACAGGTAGGAAGTGACCTACTTTGGAAAGACGATCGACAACAACGAAGATAGCATTATTCCCTCTCTTGGTCCTGGGAAACCCGGTAATGAAATCCATACCGACTTTATCCCATTTCCATTCAGGAATAGCCAAAGGTTGAAGGGTGCTAGCAGGCCGTTGATGCTCTGCTTTAACACGACGACAGACGTCGCAATTAGCAATGTATTGAGCAATTTCTCTCTTCATCCTAGTCCACCAAAACCTCTGGCGTAGGTCTTGATACATTTTAGTACTACCAGGATGAATGGTGAGAGGAGATTCGTGAGCTTCCTTAAGGATCAAACGCCTCAGGTTACGTACCTTGGGAATCACTAGACGGTCTCCAAAGAACACAACACCTTGGTCATCAACGGAGAAACAATCCGCAACGCCTTTCTTGATGTTTCTCTTAATACGGGAGATTCCCGGATCTACCTTATGAGCTTTGATGATCTGATCTGTAAGGGTAGGTTTCGCCACCAGGGTGGATAGGAACCCTCGAGGAATAATGTGAAGGTTAAGATTACGAAATTCCTCGTGGAGAAGTGGTTGACTTTGTTGTAACATCAAGTTGTTACAATAAGATTTACGACTTAGCGCATCAGCCATGATGTTGGCTTTGCCCGGGGTGTAAGTTATTCCTAAGTCGTAATCTGTGATCAACTCGACCCAACGTCTTTGCCTGAGATTCAAATCCGGTTGGGTGAAGATGTATTTTAGACTTTGGTGATCGGTGAAATCTCGCAACGGTTACCGAGAAGGTAATGTCGCTATGTTTTGAGTGCATGGACTATGGCTGCAAGCTCTAGATCATGTGTGGGATAATTATCCTCATGTGGACGCAACTGTCGGGAAGCGTAGGCAATCACATGACGATCTTGCATGAGTATGCAACCTAGTCCTTGTCGCGAGGCGTCGCAATAGATAACAAAGTCCTTAGAAAAATCTGGTGGTATGAGTACGGGAGAAGATGTCAGGCGTCTTTTCAGTTCCTGGAAGCTGAACTCGCACTGTGGTGTCCACTTGAACTTTTTATCTTTCTTGAGGAGTTCAGTTAGAGGTTTAGCAACCTTGGAGAAATTCTCGACGAAGCGGCGACAGTAGCTCGCTAAGCCAAGGAAACTCTGAACTTGCTTGACCGATTCAGGTGGAGTCCAGTCAAGGACGGCTTGAACTCGCTCGGGATTGACATCAATACCCTTACCTTACCAGAGATTACATGGCCTAGATAGGTCACTTCTGGCAACCAGAATTCACACTTAGAGAATTTAGCATAAAGGCGATGCTCTCGAAGTTTCGTCAATACTAGTCTTAGATGCTCGACATGTTCTTCCTCATTCTTGGAGTAGATGAGTATATCATCGAGGTATACCACGACGAATTTATCCAAATACTCCATGAAGATCGAGTTCATTAACCGGGAGAAGGTGGCTGGAGCATTGGTTAAACCGAAAGACATGACGGTGTACTCGTATTGGCCATAACGAGTGAAAAAGGCCATTTTAGGAATGTCCCCGTTCTTGATTTTGATTTGATGGTAGCCCAACCTCAAATCCATTTTAGAGAAGACTGAGGATCCAGCGAGCTGGTCATACAGATCGTTGATCCTGGGGAGCGGATACTTGTTCTTGATAGTGACTAGGTTGACAGGTCGGTAATCTACAACCATCCGATCCGTACCATCCTTCTTCTTGACGAAGAGGACGGGGAAAGCCCACGGAGAAGAACTAGGACGGATGAAACCCTTTTTCAAGGACTCATTGAGTTGTTTCTTAAGCTCGGCTAGCTCTAGGGGTGCCATCTTATAAGGTCTTCTAGAGATTGGGACGGTTCCTGGAACAAGGTCTATCACGAACTCGACATCCCTGTCAGGTGGAATACCTGGCAGTTCTTCTGGAAAGACATCCAGAAAGTCACGGACTACCGGAACATCTTCAAGGTCTGGAAGAGGGTTGGCATTTAATGAGTAAAGCTGACGCTTAGACACTCGGGTCAAAACATTGACTGTCTTGCCCGACGGATGGGTGAGTTGAACAGTTCTAAAAGAGCAATCAATCTTAGCATAATGAGCCGACATCCAGTCCATACCCAAGATGATGTTTATGTCCGAGGACTTGAGAGCTATTAGTGATGCAAGGAAGACCAATCTGTCGACAAGAATTTCATTTCCATGGCTTATCCTAGAGGTTTGCCATCTAGAACCAGGAGGTTGAATTTCCATGGAGGTGGGCATGTCACTAAATGTGGTGTTGTGCAATCGAGCATAGCTCTCAGAGATAAATGAATGAGATGCTCCAGTATCGAAAAGAACAGTTGCCGGGTGGCAGTTAACAAGGAGCGTACCAAGGACGACGTTGGGATCCTCATGAGTTTCTTCAGCTGAAACATAGTTGACATGGCCACGTGCAGTGGTGGCTGGCTTGGCGTAGTAAGTCTTTCCTGCTGGCTTACCACGGCCAACTGGCTATCCGGGTTGATTGGGGTTGTTCCGGGGGCACTCACGCAAATAGTGACCCGTTTCTCCACACTTGAAGCATGTCACAACATTGGGGCGTGGAGCAGCATTAGCAGCGGGGCCACCATAGACCTTGGGCGGTGCATACTGCTGGTTGGGGCGAGGCGCCTCAAAGGATGGCCTCGGAGTGAACCTAGGTGGCAGAGCAGTGTTTGGAATCCAGACCCGGCACTTCTGAGATCCGGAGCCGGATGAGGAACCAAAATCGCGAGAGTGCCTGCGTGAAGCGTCATAGTCAGTCTGACCTGTCTCAGCACTGATGGCCTTATTGACCAATTTCTGGAAAGAGGTGCACTCGTGCAGACGAAGATCACGGCGAAGCTCGGGGCTAAGTCCCTTGAGGAACCTTGCCTGCTTCTTGGCGTCGGTGGATACCTCTTCAGGAGCATAGCGTGCTAAATTTCCAAACTCACGGCTGTATGCATCCACAGTCAGTCTGCCTTGGGTGAAGTTGCAGAATTCTTCCCGCTTATGATCTATGAGACCCTCCGGAATGTGATGCTCATAGAAAGCCTCACTGAATTCAGCCCAAGTAGTGATTTGGCCGGCTGGGCGCATAGCCTCAAAGTTTTCCCACCAAAGGCTAGCAGGGCCTTCGAGGTGATAGGCAGCGTAGGTAACCTTATCAGCTTCGGCTACGTTGGCAGAACGTAGCTTATGGGTGATGCTGCGAAGCCAATCATCCGCATCGAGGGGCTCGACGGAATGGTTAAACTTCGGTGGGTACAACTTGATAAAGTCATTGATGGACACCAAGTCGTTCCTCTGATGGCGTGCAGTATTCTGCTCAATTCGCTCTAGCAAGCAGTTAGTCTCACACTTGTTTCTTTCTGCCTCCAGCATAACTTCGGCCAGTGAAGGCGGTTGAGGCAGATTCTCCCCCCTAACTGCATTGGCTTCACCCTGCGCCTGGACAGCAGGGTTGTTGCGGGTGTTGACCATCCTAGGAGAAACAAGACAACGGTTTAGACAAGGATGGCTAAATCTTGGCCGGGAAATGCGGAATGTAATGGATAACACGGAATGCAGAGAGGATCATCAGTATGATATGGTAATATAGCAACATACATATACCAACGGTCATACACACCATACATAGTTTAGTACAAGTCCAGGCTAGAGTACAGCTACAATGAAAGACGATACATCTCATCAGAGGCATTCCAAGCTCCTATACATTATTTTTCTACACCTCCGGAACGTGATACACACCAAGTCGTATTCCACAAGACACGCAGGACTGTGGAGAATACAACTATTACAATACTAGTGAAACTACTACCAACTCAGACGTCTCCGTAGTAATCTTCATAGAAATCACCACCATGTCCTGGGAGCTGAACATGATCATCTGGAAACAGTCGGTCCTGTGGAGCTTGCGGTCCATAAGGACTCGGGTGTGGCCTTGGTCCAACAAACGGTGGCAGACGGGGTCCACGAGAAGGGGTGATGCCTCCTACATGACGCCATTCCATACAATCTAGCAGACCAGACCGCACGGGGTACAAGTCCCTCATGTCCATATACCCAGCCTGCACGGTAGGTGCAAACCATGTCAGAGTGGCCCAGTGATCAGAACGAGCATTAAAGAGCTCCATCGCAAGGCACGATTCTCACGTTCCTTGTCCTCAAGCATCTCGGTGGTGGTGCGGAGTAGTGAATCCTCATGGGTAGGATCACAGTAAATAGCCTGATAGTACCCTTGTGCCCCAGGGAGTGATGCTGGCATATAGCGGAAGTCAGTGTTCTGAAGCAAGGCAGTTCTGGCTTGTATGATAGTCATCATCGAGTAAGCTGCTTCCTGCACGGACATCTCGATGGTAACCCCAAGTCCATAAGAGCAATGGAGGGGTTCAGTGGCTCCAGGGTAGGAAGGATAAATCCTGACTGTGCAAAGATATTGACTTTAAGTCTCGAAACTGCTCCTCGACGGTATACTCGGGATACCATCGATAGCCTATCTCAACCATCACTCAGACCAGCATGGCCGTGTGACCAGGTACATCGAGGCACCGAGTCAGACGAACCACTTGATTCTGGGAACAGGTGGCCATCTGAAAGCACGAAATAATGCAAAGGCATTAGAATTTCTAGGAGAATTCGGACAGCATAACGGCTGTAAATGCTCGAAAAAAGATTTGACACATTCGCAACAGTTTGCAAAACCACTCAACAACATCATATCAAGGTTCTGGTTCAACCGACAACATACTAAAGGTAGTAGAAACTGAACTGAAGCATGGAACCAACAATCCTATAAGTTACTACGGATTAGTAACACGTGAACCTGATAGAGAGAAGAGAGCCTAGTCCTTAACCCACGTAGAATGAGAAGATAATGACTCAGATCGGAGGGCATAAGGTAAAGGAGTAAAAGCGCCTTACGTTCCCTCCCACAATCAATCCCCCTACATATAACTAAAGCATTTCTAGACTCGACATCGACCAGTTGGCTTAACGCACCTACAGGTAGTCCGGCTCTGATGCCAACGCTGTCAGGACCCAGATTCTAAGTCACACCGATCTAGCCTGTAACACCTCATATCACTTTGCGGCCTCACTCACGGTACTCCCACGGGTGTCGCCTTACCATGGCCCGGGACCGTTCGCGCCTTTTGGCTCACGTATATGACAATGTCGCTAGCATTCATATGACAGAGAACCCGGGCCGACATGGCTAGTCGTGAACCCAAAGCGGCACTAACGTATGGGGACAGGCATACATGAATCAACATCGAACGTGTCGGTCAGCAGCGTGTGAATCCGGGCTGTAGCACTGGGCTAACAGGACTCCGAGAACCCGGGCTGTAGCAGGCTAGGCAGGACTCCGGATGTCACCGCGTGACATTTCCCCGAAGGGACAGGCACAGGAACGATATGAAACACATGCCGGCCAGTCAAGTGTCCAGAGCACTAGTGCTGGGCTAGCAGGACTCCGGTGAACCGGGCTGTAGCGGACTACTATGGCTCAAGGAGGCACTAGACTACATTTCCCCATAAGAGAGGCTGCCAAGGATAAACAACTAGATTGTCGGATCCCACACATACCAAGCATTTCAATCATACACACAATATGCTCGATATGTGTAAATACAACATGGCATCACAACAAAACTCTACAACTCAAAGTACTTTATTTAAAGGGCTCCGGAGAGCCATACATAACATGTTCATATAGATAGGGGTCACATGACCCGACACTCAAGTCATACAATCATACAAGCACATGCGGAAGCAACTTGTCTGGGTACAGACACTAGAAAGAAAGAAGGCTTGACGAAGCCTGTCTATCTACGTAGGCCCTTCACAAGCTTAGATCACCACCTGGGTGGCAAGTCACTCGTCATCGTCGAGATCTACATAGAACCCATCGGAAGGGGCGGTGTTGTCGTCTGAAAACAGTAAATGAAGCAACATGAGTACAAACGTACTCAGCAAGTCTTACAACAGATCCTACTATACATGTACATTCTCAAGAAGGTAGTGGGGTTATTGCAGCAAGCCAGCTTTGACTCTTGGCTAAGCTATCCTACGAGACACCACTTGTGAAATAGTTTTCGCACACGAGTCCACTAATCACCATCTCAATACTCCACCGTGGATCCTCCCTCGTCATCCCACGAGAGAGCCATCCGCGGTACTCACACTTATCTTGAGGCTTTTAGTAGTATCCATTTACTTGTCTATGAACTGCATAAGCGACCAAGTAGTCCTTTACCGCGGACGCGGCTATTCGAATAGTTTTATACCCTGCAGGGGTGTACTTCGTCACACACGCTCTCACCACTTACCGTCATTACACGACATGTACTCGGCAACCTTCAAGCGGAAGCCCAACGTGGGTGTCGGCCACAACCTACCTAAACACTCGAGTCTCTAGACCAGGTTTATCGCCTATTCAGGTTCCATCCGCAGGGAGTCCGGCCGAGGTTTCCACATACGGCCCCGAACGATGTGTGCAGGGTTCCCGAGACACCAAACGGGCGACTCGGTACACCGGGCCACGAGCCTACCGCATCACAGCCCACCCCTCGGGACAGCGTTGTCCACGGCCTCCAGCTTACTACAAACACCAGAAACTACGTGCAACTCCTAGACAGAGGACAAGGGTAATTAAGAAGCCGAGGGGGTCCATTGGTTTCGGGCCCAATGCGTGGTAGTAGCTGAATCTTAAATCACGCATACAGATCTCAGTTCTTAGGGACGGTCTCAATGAAACAACCCACCATGTACTCCTACATGGCCTCTCATCGATACCTTTACCAAAACATATTCAACACCTCACTCTCATTACCGACACATGCTTTCACTCTAGTTCATCACCCTGATGAGCCAGACCTGACACGACTCTAAGCGTAGCAAGCATAGCATTGTAGGAACACCACATGGCTCAATCAACTCCTACACATGCTAGTGGGTTTCATCTAGTTACTGTGGCAATGACAGGTCATGCAAAGGAAAGTGGGTTCAACTACCGCAACACACAACAGTTTGAATCGCGTTGTCTTAATGTAGTAAATGAGAGCAGAAGCGAGAAGATGGGTTTGCATTGAAATGATCAATGGGTTGCTTGCCTGACGGAGTGGTGGTGGAATACTGCCCTTCAGTTGGATACTCGTGAATATCCTCGGAGGCAGAACCTACCACGAAGAACACATAGAAGCACAATCAACACCAAGCAAAGTGCAAAAATATGATGCATGCATGAGACATGGAAAAATGGATGTATTGGGCTAATGCAACTAAGACCAGATGGGTTTGGACTATTTTGAATCAAAGATTCAAATTCCAAGTTCATAAATGGCCCTTATTAGTGCTTTATCTTGTTCTGCATTAAACAGCAGGTTAATTTGCTTAAACATGCATGAAACCAGTACAGATGGATAGAATAGATTTTTCTGATCATTTTTCATATATAAATCTTTTCATTCTGAGCTATAGATTATTTTCAATGATTTTTTGAAGTTTGTGATATTTTCTGGAATTTCCTGTATAGAAATAATTCCAGTAATTAAATTGTTTATTACGTTAGCAGTGTGTCATGATGACGTCAGCGGTCAACGGGGCGGTCCAGGTCAAACCTGACGTGTGGGTCCCCTGTGTCAGTGTCACTGTTAGTTAGCTAAACTAATTAGAATTAATTTAACTCTAACTCAGGTTAATTAGCAGGCGGGCCCCACTGTCAGTGACTCTGGGGAGTCAAACCCGTGGTCAAACAACGCTGACTCGCCGGCGTTTAGCCGCCGGTGACGTCCAGACGCGGCGGAGGCTGCGGGATTCCTCCTCCGGCGACCAAAGGGGCGGCGGAGGGCACCTACGCGTAGCTGGGAGCAACCCGCGTTGATTGGTGGTGGAGGTGAAGCTCGGGGTCGCCGAAAATGACGCCAGCGACGAGCTGTGCGGCTGCCGGGGTACGGGTGAGGTCGGACCCGTCGTTGTGGTGCTCTTGGAGGCTCAAGGCCAGGTCCTACGTGGCCTACGTGACGAGGGGAACTCGTTGGGCATGGTGGCGTGCCCGTTGGGTGGCCGGAGCATCGTCGGCGACGAGCTCGGCGGCGGCGCGTGCAGTGCTGCTTGTTGCGGTCGAGGCAGAGGGCGGCAGCAAGAATGAGAGGAAGGGGAAGGGGCAGAAGCTCATGGCAAAGGCGATGAGCTAGGCGGCGCTGTCGGGGATGAACTGCTGCGGCGGTGACGGCGAAGGGGATCTCCGGCGGTGGGCGGTGAAGGCGAGGTCGGAGCAGTGGCTTCGGGGCAAGCGAGCGCTCGGGGCCCGACCGGCTCGAAGGAGAAGGCGACAGCGGAGCTGCTGGACATGGTCAAGTGACGCGGAGACGGCGGTGGCTACGGCTACGTCGGCGAGGTGGCAGCGGCTGCGTCGGCCATGGTGGAGGAAGGCGAGGGAGAGCTGCAGGGGGCGAATGGAGGTGTCCGGCGGCTCGGGGGCGCGACGTGGAGGTCGTCCAGCTTGTCCACGGGCGAAGCGGCAAGCAGGTGGCGCCGTGGCGAGCTTGCGCACGCCGGCGTCACCTCTCTGCCTGCTCTGGCGGGAGGAAGCAGCTGACTGGCGCGGGCCAGCGCAGTGCTGGGCCGGCTAGTGGGCTGCCAGGTAAGATTCTCACTCTGCTTTCTGTTTTTCTTTTTATTTGTTTCAGTTCTGTGTTGTGAAATAGTAGAAATACTATTCCATTTAGGAAAAACCTGAAAATATTCAGAGGCACATTTGAAAATATTCCCAACAGCCTAAAAATACCTTCAAGATTATTTGGGCATTTTAAAATATTTATAGGATTTAAATTGCCCAAATGCAAATACTTATGGCTTGGTGCAAAAATCCAGAATAGCCTCCAAAAATATGAAACCATTTTTGGCAGAGGGTTTAGCCAGGACCAAAGATGGTGAACATTTATGAAGGGCATTTCAGGTTCATTGAAAAGGATTTTAGTAAACCCTAGTTGTGTTCAGGGGGGTGCTGGGGGTTTCTGTCATCCACATTTCAACTTTCTATGAAAAGTAGACATGATGCAACACTCTAATGCATGAACTAGCTAGGATGTGACAGATCCCCTTCGCCGTCAGCACTGCTCCAGCTCGTCCCCGACCTCGCCGTCTAGCTCGCTGCAACCGTCGTGAGCCCCTGTCCCTCCCCATCCTCTCCGTTCTCGCTCTCGAGCCCCGTAGCAACCGCACCAAGCTTCACCGCACGCGCTGCCGCCTGAGCTCGTCGCCGACGTAGCTCCGGCCACCCAACGGCCACACCACCATGCCCACTAACCTCACCGCACCATGTAGGCCATGTAGGTGCTGGCCCCGAGCCTCCACGAGCACTGCACCGACGAGTTCGTCCTCGTCCGAGCTCCGGCGTCCGCCAAGGTCATCGCTGGCGTCGTTTCCGGCGACCCCGAGCTCCACTTCCACCACCAAACGACGCGGGTTGCTCCCAGCTGCCCGTAGATGGCCTCCGCCATCCTTTTGGTCGCCGGAATGCAAATCCTGAGCCCTCCGCCGTGTCTGCTGCCGCCGGCGGCTAAACGCCGGCGCGTCAGCCCCAGTTGACCAAGGGGTTTGAGCTCCCCTGGCTCATTGACAGGTGGGGCCGCCCTGCTAACTAACATAGATTAGGATTAACTAAACCTAGCTAATTTAGTTTAGCTACTGACAGGCGGGACCCACTGGTCAGTTTGACCTGGACCGTCCCCATTGACTGCTGACATCACCCTGACGCAATGCTGACGTCACCCTGACGCAATGCTGACGCAATAAATCATTTACTGGATTTATTCTTATACAGGAAATTCCAGAAAATAGCTAAAACTTCTAAAATTCATAGAAATTAATCTGTAACTCCAAATGAGATAAGTTATATATGAAAAATGATCAGAAAAATCCAATCTATCCATCTGTACTGGTTTCATGCATGTTTAAACAAGTTAACTTGCTGTTTAGTGCAAAACATGATAAAACACTATTTAAGATCACACATGAGTTTGAACTTTGAATCTTTGGTTCAAAATGGCTCAAACCCATCTGGTTGTAGTTGCACTAGCTCAAATCACAGCATATTGCCATGTCATGATCATGCATCATATTGTGCATTGCATTGATTGTGTCCCTTCTCTGTTTGCCGGTGGTTGTTCCCTCTCGATAGACGTATTCCGACGATGAGTTTGATGACACCGATGAAGAGCTATACTATCGTCAGAAGTGCCAGGCAAGCAAAACCCCCTTGTTCATTCCGATACAATCCCACTCTCTCGCTCCTGCTCTCCTTTATTGCATTAGGACAACAACGATTCATGTGTTACATGTTGCGGTAGTTGAACCCCTTTTCCTCTGCATGACCTGTCATTGCCACAGTAAATAGATGAAACCCGCTAGCATGAGTAGGAGTTGTTTGAGCCCTGATGTGCCTACTCATTCATGCTTGTTGTCATGCTTGCTACTGCTTAGAGTTGAGTCAGGTCTGATTCATCGGAGATGAATCGGAGGTGTGTGAACATGTCCTACTGTTGAGAGCTAAGTGTGTGAACACGATTTGGTAAAGGTAGCGGTGAGAGGCCATGTAGGAGTACATGGTGGGTTGTCTCATTGAAACCGTCCTCAGGAACTGATTTCTGTGTTTGTGATCCATGAACAGGTACTACCACACATTGGGATCCTTAATTGACTCTCTCGGCTTCCTAACCACCCTGTCCTTTGTCCAGGAGTTGCAAGTAGTTTCTGGTGTTTGTAGTATGCTGGAGGCCGTGCGCAGCGCTGACCCGCGGGGTGGGCTGTGATGCGGTAGGCATGTCGCACGGTGTACCGGGCGCCCGTTTGGTGTCTCGGGAACCCTGCTCACATCGTTCGGGGCCGTATGTGGAAACTTCGGCCGGACTCCCTGCGGATGGAACCTGAATAGGCCGACACCCTCGCCAGGCTTCCGCTTGAAGGTTGCCGAGATACATGACGTGTACATGGCGGTAAGTGGCGAGAGCGTGTGTGAAGAAGTACACCCCTCCAGGGTTAACATCATCTATTCGAATAGCCGTGTCCGCGGTAAAGGACTTCTGGGTTGCCTGTACAGTTCATAGACAAGTGAAAGTGGATACTCTAAAACTCGCAAGATAAGCGTGAGTGCTATGGATGGCCTTCTCGTAGGGAGACGGGAGCGGATCCATAGTGCTGTATTGATATGGTGAATATGTGGACTCGTGTGCGCCACCTCAAAAGAGTTACTTGTAGTCATAGTTTAGGATAGCCACTGAGTCAAAGCTGGCTTGCTGCAGTCAAACTCCACCACCCCCTTTGTTGATACTGATGCATATGTAGCTAGTTCTGATGTAAGTCCTGCTGGGTACATTTGTACTCACGTTTGCCTATTTTATGTTTTGCAGAGAGACGTCAGTCTCGCTAGTAGTTCCGTGTGAACTTCGACGTTTAGCTTGATACCTCAGCTACGATCTTGTGCCATCGGCAGGATCTGGTAGATAGTCAGGCTTCTCAGCCTTTTTCATTTGTAGGTGTCTGTACCCAGACATGTTAAGCTTCCGCATGTGCTTTGACTTGTATGCTCTGAATGTGGGGTCATGAGACCCATGTTTGTAATATCTTGCTCCTCGGAGCCTAATGAATAAATACTTTGAGTCATAGAGTCTTGTTGTGATGCCATGTTGTATTTACACATATTGAGCATATTGTGTGTATGATTGAAATGCTTGGTATGTGTGGGATCTGACAACCTAGTTGTTTATCCTTGGTAGCCTGTCTTATGGGGAAATGTAGTCTTGTGCTTCCATGAGCCATAGTAGTCCGCTACAGCCCGGTTCACCGGAGTCCTGCTAGCCCAACACTACTGCTCCGGAACACTTGACTAGGCGGCATGTGATTCACTTCGTTCCTGTGTCTGTCCCTTCGGGGAAATGTCATGCGGTGACATCCGGAGTCCTGCCTAGCCTGCTACAGCCCGGTTCACCGGAGTCCTGTTAGCCCAGTGCTACATCCCGGATTCGCACGCTGCTGACCGACATGCTCGATGTTGATTCATGTATGCCTCTCCCCGTAAGTTAGTGCCACTTTGGGTTCACGACTAGTCATGTCGGCCCGGGCACTCTGTCATATGGATGCTAGCGACACTATCATATACGTGAGCCAAAAGGCGCAAACGGTCTCGGGCCATGGTAAGGCGACACCCGTGGGAATACCGTGCGTGAGGCCGCAAAGTGATATGAGGTGTTACCGGCTAGATCGATGTGACTTGGAATCGGGGTCCTGACAGCGTTGGTATCAGAGCCTGACTACCTGTAGGATTACCAAGCCAAACTGGTCGAAGTTGAGTCTAGAAATGCTTTAGTTATATAAGGGAATTGATTGTGGAAGGGAACGTAAGGCTCTTTTTACTCCTTTACCTTATGTCCCTCTGATCTGAGTCATCCTCTTCTTTTCTACGGGGATTAAGAACTAGGCCTTCTCATCTCTCTATCAGGTTCACGTGTTACTAATCCGTAGAATTTTAGGTTTGTCGGTTCCAGGCCTCAGTTCAGTTTCTACTACTTTTAGTATGTTGTCAGTTGAATCAGACCCTTGATATGATGATGTTAAGTGGATATGCCACTATTTTGCAGGATATCCCAAATCTTTTGAGCATTTACAGCCGTTATGTTGTCCGAGTCATCCCAGGTTTCTAAATAGTCTGATGCAATTGCAAGTCCCTTCTTTCCGTTCCCGATGTCTCTTTGGGCCAGATTAAGCACACTAATCGGTCTGTTGAGGTACTCCGTTGCCTTGACATGTATGTTGGAGTTAGTATTATGACCCTAGGTGTCTTCGAGAACCACTCAGTAATCTAGCAATGTTTTGTATTCCCAGTGTGATGATTCTGGCCATCGTTCTCGAAAGCATCCCGTGATGTTATTAGTTAGTAGGTATTCTATTCCTGGGTTCTTGACCCGAGATTCACCCTATTTACCTCATGTTGATAGTGTTGCTAGTTCCTTTAGGATATTAGTAACCTTTGCGATAGTCCTCGAGGTTCGTGGTACATCCTTCTTCCTATTACCATGAACCATTCTTGGCAGGAGTTCTTTTGAACCAAAAGGTCACGACCAGAGTGCTCTTGATGAGTTCTCCATTCTATACTGTGAATCTGCCAGTTCTACCCTTTCCGCATGGGTTATCCGAAAGGAATATGTTGAGCTTTGTTCGACATACTAATCTATGCATCCACAACTCAGAAAGTTATATGTTCCATGAGTTGTCCCTCTTTAGTTGTATCCTGACCTCCGTCTATCATTTAATAGTCAAGAGTATGTGAGCATTCGTGTTCATCGATGACTTTTACTCTTGTGTTCCGTCAAGCCATTCTATCTCGGAATGACTAGGAGAAACAAACTCCAGTACCTCATCCATATCCAGGATTGGGTCAAAGTAGTTGTATTCCGTGGATCAAAATGCCAAACCAGCTTTTGCTCTGTTCTACCTTGGAGTGTTACCATCTTTATGTCAAGAATGTCATGAGAATTGCACCACCTCTTGTGAATTCTTGACGTAGTGATACTTCTCGCTATCATCATTCATTTCTCGGTCTCCGTATTATTGTAACCGGAATGCCGACAAGCGAGCTATATGATGTGTGAAATCAATACTCCTAGCAATCCCGTTGCTGGGTAGTTAAATGGGCAATACTCTCATTCCTAGCGTGCTGGGCACTGAGTCATCTTCCAAAGATTGATCGTGCTACCTAGTCCTTTTTCCTGGTGCACTCTTCGATCAATGAGTTGGGATTATTCAATCCCTTGCGTATTTGATCATATCGTCTTGCTCTGAAAGGCAAGATTGTTCTCGAGCTTAGTAACATATCGGTGGTTCGTGATGTTCCGAATATCTTCTCGGAAGTATTACCAGGTTGTCACCTGACCGCTATGTTGAGTTCGTGATCATGTTGGTTTTCCTCCAAACCACCCATTCTCCAAGAATCTGTGTGGGATACCCTTGAGCTAGTTGGTTAAGCCAAACAACAACTTGGAGAGTTGGAAGATAAAAGCTTAATCCACTTAGTTCACTCCAAAGGGGATATCTTGCGCGTGTGTGTGTTGACGAGAGATGATATCTTCATCGATTGTTCCTCGCGATCGGTTGTTGAGTCTATCGTCTTGTCCAAACCTTGATTTGAGTATGGGCTATCGTCAAGTCAAATCAGAACCAGCGATGTTCGTAATGTTGTCTTACTCGTGGTTGATCCCTCGAGCATACACCATTACATCTTTTGGTCTGACCAATACTATCACATTGTTCACATAATGGTGGAAGTCCAGTGATATGGAAATTCCGATGAGTTGCTGTTGAGCCCATCAGCAGCATCTTGTTTCCCCCCTGATTTGTGTTAAACATTAAGCTAGTGTTGGAAACTTTATAAACAATGCCTTCATGTTCCGTTCAGGAAGCATATGTTTGGATGAAAGTAGTGTCTTCCTCTAAGTTCACGTGCAATCGATGCAAGTTGCCGCCGTGAATTCAAGAAAGCTTGTTTTTGCTTCCTTTGGAATCATCCCAAGTCAGCCATGCACGTGCAAAGTATTCTCTGGTATGTTAGACTGATCATCTTCGTTCCATATGAATTCCTAGCACCCAAGCCACTGATTGACTTGTTCAAGGAAAAGAAGTCTAGCGCGCGTAAAGACTTCGAAATCCTTGATGATGGATCCTAACCAGAACTTGATAGTGTTTTATTATAAGACTACTATGTGGTCATTCTTGTCTTGGACAACATGTTCACAGGTTTGTAGCAGAACCATCTCATGTTTTGGAGCTTGCTATCGTAGTTTATTTTCCCGAGAATCTCGCAACGTCATCTCGTCGATTTGTGTTGCAAGCTTTCATTTCTCTTTCTAGACTTGATGAGTCTGGAATGTCCTGACACCAACCAGATCTGAATCTCAGGCAGATATGATGGTTGGAACATTCTCGACATTTGCATTTCGTTCCCAGCTTGCACCGCCTTGTGCCAATCTCCCTTGGACTGCCCTTCTCAGCAATGGTTGTTCAGGATCATCTTCAAAAGTGGTCCTACCATGGGTCCCATCCACTTCCGATGATAAGAAAAAATCATCCATTGCGTTGTCTTCAACAAGGTAGTCCACATCATCCACTCTAGTTTGAGTATGCCACTCTTTCGAACTCCATCAAATGATCGATTGTGATTGCCTTTGGCTGGTATAAAGAGTCTCAATGATTTCTAAATCAAAAGTAATTCTTTTTGCCACTTAAGGGAATAATTCTACCAGCCATCTTCCCAGAGGTGCCCCGTTTGTTCCGAAGGGCAACCAACTCCTTACTACGTTGACACCGCTCACCACCCTCCTAAGTGTGGAAATTCCGCTACTCATTTAAACCTTGTCATATGCTCATTTCCATCATTCTTGATGCGTGTATCGTGTCTCAGCTCAAGAGATGTTATGTTTCATTTCATGAGCTGATCGTCAGTTGCTCGATCTTTGAGGAGATCAGTTCCGTAGAATTTCTTTCTGTCATTGTCGTGTTGGATGAAGTTCTCAGAGCATGACGTCGAGACAAAGATCATGATCGAATCAACGTTCTTATGAGGCGCAACCTGGATCGTGAAGATTGTGTTAGTTTGCGTTCCCCCTTCCATCTTACCCTACGCTTGAATCTCGGGACGAGATTCTTGTTTAGTGGGGGTGAGTTGTCACATCCCTAGCTTCTGGCAATGCACTAGGCTAGCCTCATGAGTGTCATCATGTTTAAGTTTCAAATGAACTTGAAATGGGGATTGTTTAAACCCTAGCATCAAAGGAATTCACTAGGTTAAACTAAAATATTTTCAGTGAATCCAAATGGCTTTCAAAAATGTTCCTCATTTCTGGAAAATGCTAGAAGCAATAACCAGAGGTGTTGCACATTTTTCCATGACATATTTGGGCTCTGAATTAAATCATATAGTATTTGCATTTGGGCATATAAATGCTATTAAATATTTCAAATGCTCAAATAATCATAAACTAAAATGTTTGCTGTTGGTTATATTCCAAATAGTGGCATTGAGCAGTTTCATGATTTTTGGATCTGTTTAAGTATTTTTAATAAAGCCCTAAAGACTACAGAATAATAGAAAACAGAAACTAAAATAGGAAAAGCAGAGAGAGAGAGAAGTTACCTGGCCACCTACCTAGCACAGCCCACCTGGCAGCCCACTGGCCGGCCCAGCACTGTGCTGGCCCGTGCCAGTCACCTGCTTCCTCTCGCCAGGCAGGCAGAGAGGAGCGCGCCCGCGCATGCCGAGCTCGCCACGCAGCTCCCTGCCCCTCTACTTCGCATGGACAGCGTGGCGACGCCTCAAAGCCCCTCCTCGGCGCCGCCCCGACCCCGCTGACACCCCATTTTTCCCCCTGGCTCTCTCCTCGCCCTCTCCCCACCATGGGCGACGCAGCCGTCGCCGCACCGCCGTCGTAGCCACGGCCACTGTGGACTCCACGCCGTCTCACCGTGTCCAGAAGCTCCGCCGTCCTCCTCTCCATCGAGTTGACCGAGCCCCGAGTGCTCGTTTGCCCCGGAGCCACTGCACTGACCTCGCCCGACTCCGCCGTCGCCGGAGATCCCCTTCGCCATCACCACTGCTCCAGCTCGTCCCCGACCTCGCCGTCTAGCTCGCTGCAACCGCCGTGAGCCCCTGCCCCTCCCCATCCTCTCCGTTCTCGCTCTCGAGCCCCGTAGCAACCGCACCAAGCTCCACCGCACGCGCCGCCGCCTGAGCTCGTCGCTGACGTAGCTCCGGCCACCCAACGGCCACACCACCATGCCCACTAACCTCACCGCACCATGTAGGCCACGTAGGAGCTGGCCCGGAGCCTCCACGATCACTGCACCGACGAGTTCATCCTCGTCCGAGCTCCGGCGTCCGCCAAGGTCGTCGCCGGCGTCGTTTCCGGCGACCCCGAGCTCCACTTCCACCACCAAACGACGCGGGTTGCTCCCAGCTGCCCGTAGATGGCCTCCGCCATCCTTTTGGTCGCCGGAATGCAAATCCCGCGCCCTCCGCCGCGTCTGCTGCCGCCGGCGGCTAAACGCCGGCGCGTCAGCCCCAGTTGACCAAGAGGTTTGACCTCCCATGGCTCAATGGCAGGTGGGGCCGCCCTGCTAACTAACCTAGATTAGGATTAACTAAACCTAGCTAATTTAGTTTAGCTACTTACACGCGGGACCCACTGGTCAGTTTGACCTGGACCGTCCCCGTTGACTGCTAACGTCACCCTGACGCATTGCTGACGTCACCCTGACGCAATGCTGACGCAATAAATCATTTACTGGATTTATTCTTATACAGGAAATTCTAGAAAATAGCTAAAACTTCTAAAATTCATAGAAATTAATCTGTAACTCCAAATGAGATAAGTTATATATGAAAAATGATCAGAAAAATCCAATCTATCCATCTGTACTGGTTTCATGCATGTTTAAACAAGTTAACTTGCTGTTAGTGCAAAACATGATAAAACACTATTTAAGATCAAAAATGAGTTTGAACTTTGAATCTTTGGTTCAAAATGGCTCAAACCCATCTGGTTGTAGTTGCACTAGCTCAAATCACAGCATATTGCCATGTCATGGTCATGCATCATATTGTGCATTGCATTGATTGTGTCCTTTCTCTGTTTGTCGGTGGTTGTTCCCTCTCGATAGACGTATTCCGACGATGAGTTCGATGACACCGATGAAGAGCTATACTATCTTCAGAAGTGCCAGGCAAGCAAAACCCCCTTGTTCATTCCGATACAATCCCACTCTCTCGCTCCTGCTCTCTTTTATTGCATTAGGGCAACAACGATTCATATGTTACATGTTGCGGTAGTTGAACCCCTTTTCCTCTACATGACCTGTCATTGCCATAGTAAATAGATGAAACCCACTAGCATGAGTAGGAGTTGTTTGAGCCCTGATGTGCCTACTCATTCATGCTTGTTGTCATGCTTGCTACTGCTTAGAGTTGAGCCAGGTCTGATTCATCGGAGAGGAATCGGAGGTGTGTGAACATGTCCTACTGTTGAGAGCTAAGTGTGTGAACACGATTTGGTAAAGGTAGCGGTGAGAGGCCATGTAGGATTACATGGTGGGTTGTCTCATTGAAACCGTCCTCAGGAACTGAGTTCTGTGTTTGTGATCCATGAACAGCTACTACCACACATTGGGATCCTTAATTGACTCTCTCGGCTTCTTAACCACCCTTGTCCTCTGTCCAGGAGTTGCAAGTAGTTTCTGGTGTTTGTAGTATGCTGGGGGCCGTGCGCAGCGCTGACCCGCGGGGTGGGCTGTGATGTGGCAGGCACGTGGCTCGGTGTACCGGGCGCCCGTTTGGTGTCTCGGGAACCCTGCTCACATCGTTCGGGGCCGTATGTGGAAACTTCGGCCGGACTCCCTGCGGATGGAACCTGAATAGGCGATAAACCTGGACTAGAGACTTGAGTGTTTAGTAGGCCGTGGCCGACACCCTCGCCAGGCTTCCGCTTGAAGGTTGCCGAGATACATGACGTGTACATGGCGGTAAGTGGCGAGAGCGTGTGTGAAGAAGTACACCCCTGCAGGGTTAACATCATCTATTCGAATAGCCGTGCCCGCGGTAAAGGACTTCTGGGTTGCCTGTACAGTTCATAGACAAGTGAAAGTGGATACTCTAAAAATCGCAAGATAAGGGTGAGTGCTATGGATGGCCTTCTCGTAGGGAGACGGGAGCGGATCCATAGTGCTGTATTGATATGGTGAATATGTGGACTCGTGTGCGCCACCTCAAAAGAGTTACTTGTAGTCATAGTTTAGGATAGCCACTGAGTCAAAGCTGGCTTGCTGCAGTCAAACTCCACCACCCCCTTTGTTGATACTGATGCATATGTAGCTAGTTCTGATGTAAGTCTTGCTGGGTACATTTGTACTCACGTTTGCCTATTTTATGTTTTGCAGAGAGACGTCAGTCTCGCTAGTAGTTCCGTGTGGACTTCGACGTTTAGCTTGATACCTCAGCTACGATCTTGTGCCATCGGCAGGATCTGGTAGATAGTCAGGCTTCTCAGCCTTTTTCATTTGTAGGTGTCTGTACCCAGACATGTTAAGCTTCCGCATGTGCTTTGACTTGTATGCTCTGAATGTGGGGTCATGAGACCCATGTTTGTAATATCTTGCTCCTCGGAGCCTAATGAATAAATACTTTGAGTCATAGAGTCTTGTTGTGATGCCATGTTGTATTTACATATATCGAGCATATTGTATGTATGATTGAAATGCTTGGTATTTGTGGGATCCGACAACCTAGTTGTTTTTCCTTGGTAGCCTCTCTTATGGGGAAATGTAGTCTTGTGCTTCCATGAGCCATAGTAGTCCGCTACAGCCCGGTTCACCGGAGTCCTGCTAGCCCAGCACTACTGCTCCGGAACACTTGACTGGGCGGCATGTGATTCACTTCGTTCCTGTGTCTGTCCCTTCGGGGAAATGTCACACAGTGACATCCGGAGTCCTGCCTAGCCTGCTACAGCCCGGTTCACCGGAGTCCTGTTAGCCCAGTGCTACAGCCCGGATTCGCACGCTGCTGACCAACATGCTCGATGTTGATTCATGTATGCCTGTCCCCGTAAGTTAGTGCCACTTTGGGTTCACGACTAGTCATGTCGGCCCGGGTTCTCTGTCATATGGATGCTAGCGACACTATTATATACGTGAACCAAAAGGCGCAAACGGTCCCGGGCCATGGTAAGGCGACACCCGTGGGAATACCATGCATGAGGCCGCAAAGTGATATGAGGTGTTACCGGCTAGATCGATGTGACTTGGAATCGGGGTCCTGACAAGACAATTGCTGGTAAAATGGTTTAAGTTGATGAATTGGCCCTCCTCGTAAAGGATTAGCAATGCTTGGCCCCCTAGCTCATTTATTTTTCATGGCTCCGCCACTGCGCGCAACAGCGCACGTTCTCGCCCCCTCTCTTTAAATATCGATCTCGCACTTGTGCACTCCTTCATAGTCTCCCTCCACTTGGCCCCTTGCACCATCTTCTAGCCCCCCACCGGATTTTGCCACATGTACAATCTAGCAGACTCCATGGTTGAACTTAAGCATAATGCACAAACCTCAAAACACAAGTGCTTCTCCTTTGTTCTAGAATCTTCCGAATCACCACTGCCCAAACTTTTTTTCTAGTTGAATTGCCATTATTTCTTTTTACTTTATGCTTTACAATGCACATTTCCATGAATCATAAAATAGATTAAGGGCTTCTTTGATTCAAAGGGTTCTCAAAGGAATTTTGGAGGATTCTAATCCTTACGATTTTTTCCTATCTTGGTTGTTTGATTCGTAGGATTGTTAACCATAGGAACTTTTCCATAGGATTCATTTGCACTACATTTCATAGGAAACATCCCATCCACTCAAACCTCTTTGAAAGAATCCTGGGCTTTTTCTATGCACAATCAAACACTCGTACAATCCTGTAGGATTCAAGACGACATTCCACTCTAATCCCATTTTTTTTCCTATTCCCGCGTTTTGGAAATCCTACGAATCAAAGAGGACCTATATTTTTTATAAAAACTAATTGATTTTGAATGAGATGAACTATAAGAATTAAACAAAGGTATACATCAGGCATATATGACTCATAGCTTACATGCTATAGTGTGGCATTTATTCATAATTTGGTTGCCAAATCTGATGCGTGCAATGCACGTGTACCTTACAAGTACTTCGAGTATGTGCAAAACACGTAAATTAGAATTCCAATGGCACGCTACACAGTGTCTCTCTTACAGTTCATGAAGCCATGTGGCACATGTGGAGGCGTTGTCGCGACCTCCTTGTGTGGATTGATCACAGTGATGTGCTGCTGGTTCCAGAAGAATGTACTCGTCCTCTCGGAGCCACACTGGCGGTACATGCACGAAGTGAAGATGTGCATGCACGCCACGCACGCACTCATTCCCTCGCACGCACACGCGGGTACACGGGCGGATGCATTTTTGTACGAAGATCCACCCCATGTGATAATTTGACGCGTGTAAAGTCCTTCACTTCATGGATGGTCAATTAATACAGCGCATGCAAATTGAGTGGACGTGAGGGCGGAAGAAAGACATTACTACTCCACTGCGCGCATGCGAGTAGTTAAATCATGGGTTGCTAGTACTTCCATTGGTCTCCTTCGTATTTTGTGCCAATTTTTGACCATATTTGTAAGTAACATAATATTTATGCATGTCATAAAAAGTGGCACAAAAAAGGGGCCAATGAACCAGGACGCATGCAGCATGATCAATTTTTGCCAGGGCTACTGTTGGTGGCCATTGTATTTAAATATGGACGGAGTGGAGTAGTACTAACTTTATCTTAGCATCGTAGGGCTCTCCCAATGCCTAGGCTCGCCTCCCCGCTTCACCCACCGGATCCCGCCATGGATAATCCCTTAGATCCCAGGATCCCGCGAGCTGCCCTCTCGCTGCGGCCCGCAGCACTACCGCCTTTGAGCGAAACCCACATGTGTTTTAGAGGGGATCCATTGCTTTGGAATCACAAATCGGTGGTGACAGAGGACATGCCAGGGCTGCGTTTCAGGTGGTGGGCAGCAAGGGAAAATCAGATGGAGGAAGTGTCGCATCGATTGGAGAGAAGTTCCAAGGAGATGCGCCTGGCACAGCACAAGGCGGAGGTGCAAGTCGATCTCAGGGGAGAGATGCTGAGGGATGTCAGCATCTGGAAGCGTCGCGTTGATTTCAAGCTAGGCTAATGGCAGAGATCATATTCACGGAGTCGACTGCGAAGGAAAGAATGCGCATGCCTGCGCAATGGCATGAGCAGCCGGTGCAACTGTTCAAATGGGTAGTAGGAGAGGCCAAATCCCGGGACCAGTTGCGGCGGCGCCCCTGGGCATGCATCGTAGGCGAGGTGAGCTGCCCTCCTTCCCCGCCGACGATGTAGTGACCTAGTCGGTTGCTGCTGCAGTGAACATGCAACGCCATGTCGGTTTGCAACCTTGACAATCACTCCATCTATATGTATTGTATTCCTGTGAAAATACTTGGTCATTTGGAAAAAGATGGTTATCACTAGTTTTAGAATGCTTGGTCGTGACAATCAACGGAAGCCACAACCAGAAGTCTCCATCGCGTAATACTTTACGGTTGGTCGCACCAACAGACGGTCGGTCAGGCCCGCGTCTCACCGAAGGGACACGCATCGGCTTGGTCTGACATGTATGACCAGTTACATCACTAACTAGTTCGACCGCATTTGAGCAGTGTAGTACTCCCTTTATCTCAGTTTACAAGTCTTGCACGTGTACCTAGGTCGTTAATTTGACCAACTTAATAAGAGGCATAGATTACGAAAAATATATCATTACAAACTTCAAATATTCTATTTTTAATGATATATTTTTTATGTTAAACAATTTATTTTATATAAGTTACATTGATGACCTAGATACACGTGCAAGCCTTGTAAACTGAGATGGAGGGAGTACTTGAAATTTATGTTCCACTAAACTCATCGGGAGCCGTTTCGGGCCTCGAAACCAAAACCATCAATTAATCATTACCTTGTTCCCATCACATTTGAAAGTACTAGTGCTACAATTAAGTGCAAGCCTGCTCACACCTACTAGTACTTACCAAACCTGAATATGTTCCCACTATGCAGGTTTTAGTACTAGTGCTAGTACTTAGGTTATAAAAAGGGGAACTACCTAACCGAAAATTACTCTACGTTCCTCCTCATAAGTCCTTCTTCTTCGTCCGTCCTTGCCATGGCTGGAGCTCTAGGTCGAGAACTACTTGTAACAAGGGAGCAACAACCAAGGCTACGGAAAAAAAGAGGGCTCGCCGCCACGCAGAGACCTCGAAAGATCTCTCACGGGCAGGCGATGGCTCCCAGGAGCACCCTAGCCGCGGAGGCGAACATGCTGAGCTGGCGGCGATGGAGTCGTTATCCCTCGACGGTATGCCCGGTCAGCTCAATAAGCACCTCAATAAGCAGAAGGAGTTCATCCACGGCTTGGTGGAGCTGCTAAAGGAGAGCCTCGATGACATGCCCGCTGAGCTCAATGAGGAGGGGGAGTTGACCGCCGGCTTGGTGATGCTGCTAAAGAAGAGCATTACCTCGGAGAAGAAGGCGACCGGCGAAATCCTGCAACTTCAGGAGGACAAGGCGAAGCTCTGCCACAAGCTCAACCTACTGAAGGAGGAGAACGCCGGCTGGAAGAAGCTACATGAGAATAGTAGTTCCTCGATGAATATGCTGCAGGCCCTCGTCATGGAACAGAAGGAGGAGTTGGTGAAGCTCCGCATCGAGCACCCGGCTGCTGTCAAGGTACGTAATGCGGCTGTGGAACAGATGATGAAGGCTCGCATCGAGAAATCCCGCGTCATGGACAGAATGAAGAAGATGGCGGAGGAGACGTGCAAGGAGATGGAGGTCGTGGAGGCGATGAAGAAGCTGTTATGACTCCGCGGCCATCAACCCTTCATGTAGTGAGAGCAGCGCCCCAGACCTTGTGTGTGCGTCTTCCTTCTTTTTTTGGGTCATAATCTTCCTTGTTCTTTTGCTCCTGTGTTTCTTCTTTTGCTTCGGATGTTTCGCCGCACATGTCACGTTCTCTGCGAGGCATGAATAGAACAATGCTAACAATGAGATGACTAGCAAATTATATCATTTTTATCGCCATATGGCACTGGGTTGTCGTGTTTCGTGCTCCTCCATCGTACTCCAGTGGAAAACTTGAGTATACCACATGATTCTTTGCTCCTCCTCAGGTCGTCGTCACATTTATACGACAGTCAAATCACAAGGCCCGCCTTCCAGTAGTAATGAGCCGTCAAATCACAAAGGCCCTCGCCTCTCGTGAAACCGACCAAGCTAGACTGCCCCGCCATCTAGCCTTTTAAAAAATGTATACTTTTGTACAGTAGTATCGATGGATTGCGCCATGGAGCAAAACTAACAAGATGAAATTAAAGAAAAAAGGTGGTACATATAGAGAGCGCTCGTCGCCAAATTATGCATATAGTACTATTAAAAAATCTAGTACGTGCTTAAATGCGGTGCTAAATTCTATTAAAGAAATTAGCATACCTATTTAATTCTTGGGTTCTTATTATTTATGCCACTAGTTGTGTATCACTACTCAGTTTTGCCATTAGAAGTTACAACTACTCAAAAATGCCATCGATCCGTGAGATGCCTGCTCAAAAATGCAATTAGATATCTCAAAAATGCCATCGTTAAGTTAGATGTTTGCTCAAAAATGCCATTAGACATTGTTATTTTCACGTCAAACCCGTTGACCATGTTACATGACAAAAATAAACCGATTCTCACAATGATAAGTGTGGCCCCGCTTGTCAGGAGTAACCAAGCGAATAATTTTACAGGAAAATAAGAACGCTGTTGGGATCAAGTAGGCCCCATACTTTATTTTACTGTAGTGAGATAGAGGGAGAGCTGGCATGTTGGTCCATCGGTATTTGTGTCATTATAACATGGCAAAAGAGATTTGAGTCACAATAATGGTGTCCAGCACAACACACCCCTCAAATAAAACTAAGCACCCTGAAATTCTTTGACAAAACTAAGCACCCTAAAATTCTTTGACAACTAAATTGCTGGCTATATGATGTTGGTCATATATATTGTACGTATATAATGTGAAGAAACGAGTTGTAGTACTATACCAACTAAAAGATGAATTGTAAGAAATACTAGTATGTACGTACTGAAGTGTTAAAGTAACGAGAAGAAACATAACATAGTTCTGTTGGGGGCTCAGCACAACACACCCCTCAAATAAAACTATGCAACTAATCCGGTAGACACTGCATTAGAACCACCATGAGCAACTACACTGCCACCTTACTCGGAGTCCTCATCCACGTCCTCGACTTTGTCCTTGTCCCTCTTCCTCTTGGCCGATACTTCTTTGCTTGAATTGCACACTTGGCTCTTGCTCTTCATCCAACCCTTGTAGATATTGAAACAAAGGTAGCCATCCATTGCAGCATAGTGGATGTGGTATATATCTAGTACATTCCACTGCCATGCATGATGAAACGTGTGCGGAGGTTTCGTCAGTTTACCGTACGAAGGATGAACCATGGCTCCTGCCAGGGTCAGCATTGAAGGTTGATCACGGGAGGGCATCATCCCATTCTTCTGGAGGTCGAAGGGGTTGCCTACAACGAGGCCTATCCGATCCAGGACTCTTCTATCATTCGTAAAGTCTACAGTAACGAATTTGACTCGGCCGCCCTTGAGGAAGTTCTTAAATTCCTCGCACTCAACATCGGCATGGCATATGTGGTAGACCAAGCATAAGTCATGCACGCAAACCTGGATCACGGCGGGCTTCATCTTCTCGTCCTCCTTTAGATTCTTCTCTTCGTCCAGGGTTGTGGTGTACTCAAAATCTAGCCTAGCGACCCACTCATCATTTGAGTTTTCGAACATGCGTCTGAAGCGAGCAATGCATCCTTTCACCGTCACGGAAGAACGGGTGTAGATGACGTCGAACTCATTGCCGGTGATGGTTCTGACCTTGTACTCACCGCTGATCATGGAGATTTGGGACGCCATGGATTTGGGAGGAGGGTTAGGATTAGTGGAACTGCTGTAATGTGAAAGGATGGGATGACTAGGAGCGAACTGCTGTAATGTTGAAGGACGCCCGGGGACGAGTAGGAGCGAACTGCCAGCGGTTTTTCGATTGTAAAAATGCTGAGTGGGGCATGCGAATAGACAGGGTAGTGGCTTTCCTAGTGGATAAATGGATTCATGCATAGTACTATGGGGGCCCAATTAGATGTCATGTCTACTTGACGCCCAATTAAATGGCTTTCGATGTCATGTCAAGCGTCGGGAAAATTACAGGTGATACAAAGCTTTCCATTCTCCCACGATACGAGCTTCCAAGAGCCCTTGGATCTGAGATCGAACGGTTGCATGGCGTGATTCTAGACCTATGGGTGAATCCTATCCTGGAGGGTTATTCTGCAAATTTTCAGCAACTTAGCATGCGGCCGTTTGATCTCAGATCCAAGGGCTGCCAGCAGCCCGTATCACGGTCGCGCCTACCACGACCGTCGCCTCGCTCGTGCGGTTGCGCCCTTGGAGATTTAACATGGTGCGTTAGGCTATCTGATGTTGGCATGTCATACATAGTCATCACTTAGTCACTCATACTACAACAAGGTTAGCTATAAGGTTGGCTATAAGAGTATTTTTTTACTTCTCTCTATCTCGTTCTTCGTAGTATTTATTGCATTTGCCAAGGAGTGACCTCTTCCAATGAAATGGTGCTTAGATGAGGTGTTAAGGGCATTAAATGGCTTAGCAACTCAAGTCCCCAATGCATAGGTGCTTAGTTATTTGTTGCTAAGTTTGCTTCATTTAATTAGCTAAGCTATAGACTCAAAATTTTCTTTCCACCTAGGTACACGCGCTTAGCACCGTTTCTTCCTAGGGTCACCAAACTAGTCTCTCTCTTCTAATTAACTTGCCACATCAGACCTTATGCCTATGTGGCAGGCTTAGCACCTGTAGGAGCAAGTACAATAGAGGGCTATAAGCCCGCTTTACATGGCATTTTTGCATATGTGTAGGAAAGAGGCAAGGAAAAAGTGGAGGAGTGGGATCTCATGCAAGAGCGAGCCTCTACATGGTGGAGCATTGGGAGAGGCACCTGTATAGAGGTGGTCAGGAATCGGGAGACTCATGCCGGTCGTAGCGCCGCAGTTAAAATGATAATGGCAAGTCTAATCACGGGGCCCCACCTGTCCAGCAGTAACTCGCTGTCAAATCACACAACCCTACATTTGCAGTAGCCTACTCCCTCATCTTCTAGCGTCTCTATCGAATTGACTAGGCGGAACTACCCCGCCTACCGCGTGGGAAAAGTCCCTCCCTCGACTTTTAAATAGTACAATATACTAATTTTGTATCCATGGATTGCGCCATGGAGCAAAGCCTCAAGAAAACGGCGGTACACATGTACGGAGTATACAGCACGCCCGTCGCGTTCGCGTCGCACCCCAGATGGTCTGTCGGTCTGGCACGCCGCTCTCTGAATGGAACGCACGTCATATTGCGTTTGCACACACATGTGGGACCGCAATTGAGAACCTACCATAGGCACACTCCTGGGCCCCGCATGTCCGGTGAGTTAATAGAAAAGAGAGACGAGTGATAGTACTAGAGAAGTGTTGTACAGATGTTGGTGCCTGGATGATCCCTGCAAGACACGGAAGATCAGTTCATCCATGCATGTGACCAGACTCCAGCAGACACGCCTAGATTGGCTATCGTTTACATATCGTGCAGGCTGTGTTGTACAGGGCTGTAGTTATGGTGAGAAATCTAAAAAAAGGTTTCTTGTCATCTCGCAAAATTAGGTGTCATGTGCTTCGGATCACTGCGAGGGTTAAACAGCGACAACCGAGTTCCTGCAAGGGGCTAGTCATTGGGGGTACATGCACGAAGACTACTCGGCTACCATCTAGGTCAAGCCGGCTATGTTAATTAGGACATCTATCGATGGACCCCTTTTCTACGAGTTTATCTTTAATTTGAGCTTTGATCCTCGTCTAGTTTGTCCGTCGGGATTCATGTTGTCTCCTTTGGGCGGTGAGGTTATGGTTTCTTGTCATGTGGCATTTTTTTGTGTTATATGTGATAATCCGGTGCTTCAGATCAAAATGACGACGACTACGCCTCCGGGGCACGTGCATGAAGACTTCTCAACAGTCATTGACGAGGTCAAGCCGGCTCCGGTAGACAAAAGAAAACTAGTACTCCACTATATAGGCAGGAGCCTCCGCGTTTGCTTGCTAGTGTTGCTCTCTTCACACTGTCATGTCCTCTCTAGATCTAAACACGACAGCGGTGGCCACAGTCTCTCTCTCTGCTCACCGCTGGTCACAGATCCAGCCGGATCCTCTCCGCCGGGGAAGGTGAGAACGTGCAACGTTCACGCAGTCGTCCTCGGCGACGGCTCTTACCCACTGTTGGCGCGTCCCGGTCAGCATGCCTTGCCGCTCTCTCCCAAGCACCGCTGGCTAGGGAGGGCCTCCGACCCCTTCTTCCTTGCTGCCGTAGTGTGGGCAGATCCGGCCTCCGGCCGCCCACCTAGCGACATCCCGGCGACCCTCAGGTATAACTTCCTTCGAAACCGGCCTTGCTCTACTTCCCGAGCTCCTGACGTTGCTGCATTTGTATCTTTTACTATTTCTCAGGGCCCTTCGTAGATAGGATCGATCGGCTGTTCGAAAGCCACCTAAATTTTTACTGTTAAGAGGTAAAACTAGTTCATGCACTCGAATCTAGTACTACTTGGTTCAAACAAGGAAGAAAGGGGGTGGGGTGGGGGAAGATTTGTTACCTAAATCTAGGACTTGGTCGAAAGAGGAAATAATGGGGGCGAAAAGTAGATGGCTATCCAACTGGTCTCTTAATAGGGGAATTAAGGGAAACACAGTACAAGCTCAATATAAACCCGATCTATTGGTAGAAAAAGGAAAGAAAGTGGGGACTGGGGGACAAGTCAACAGAGTAAGTCCAACACTAGATTTGCTAGCCTCACACAGTATAAGGTGGCTATACCAAACAAAAATTGGACCAACCCAGATATCCTGTTCTGATGTTTGTTGCCCCGAGCCACTCTTATGTAATGCCACTGGTAAAATGTAGCAGTCGCACTGTTAAAAGTAAGGACATGTTAAACCAATGTTGTTTTCAATGTAATGCCTCCAGTAATATGAATCAATGGCACTTTTTTTCATGTCCTGCTAAATTTCCCATTAAGATAAGTTGCTTCTTTTCGTTAGAAATGCAACTGTCCTGGTCCGCCTACTCTCCCGTGCCCAAATACCAACTCTGTAGCAGCTGTTAATGTAATGTTGCTGGTAAAATGAAGCAATGGCACCATTAAAGTAATGTCATATTTAACAGTTGTCATAGTTAATCCTAATTCCCACACTAATATCTAGCAATGCTGTTGCTTTAGAAATTGCTACTGTCCTTGTAGGATTGCCATTCAGATAAGGAACATGCTTCTTTTCATTTGATGTATGTTTCATCACTTGTTAGTCACCCTCCTTTCCATCTTTTTTGTGCAAACAGAGATATACATTTCACACTTGATCTTAGTTGAACTTCACAAATGATATCCGAATTATAGTTGAACATTCTTGGAGATTCACAACCAACCTTGACGTCGCTCAATTTTATTGCAACTAATGAAGAAGAAGCTCTGTGGGTTTCGTTTTCTGATGGAAATGGAACCAGGGCTGGAGCCCTTTTCTTAAAAAAGAAGAAGAAGCCGCTAGCTCATGGGACATTGCTTCATTTTAGGTGAACTGCACTAAAAGGACCCATGAATTGAATCATCCATGTTGGTGACTGGTGTCATCCCTTCTACGATGGCGTTGACTGCAGATATGGTTCCCATCACGAGGTATGTTCCTTTTTGGTCTGACCATTTGCCAAAGATCATGCATGTTGAGTCTGCTCTTGTGCTACTATTTTGGCACTGCCATGATAAAGTAGTAATGTTATTATTTTGCACCTTAATCTAGTGGCACTATTAATTTGAGGCAATGTTTTGGCACCGCTAGTGCCACTGACTTTTTTATATATCGAAAGAGGGGGTTTCCTCCGATTTCATTAAAGAAACCCAACCATAGAGAACCATTATCCGACAACATCTCAGTGTAAACGGGTAGTTATGCAACTACTACTAGAATGGACTAAGTACTAGCAGGAGACAAGTTCGCCACATAAGCTAGGCAGGCAGGGGGACGCAGCACCAGCTCGACCAACTTTGGATTACAACCCAAATGCTACCACAGAAACATCAGGGGGGAAGATAGGGACTGAAAGAGCCAGCTTCAGCATCCCAGTCTAAGCACCCCCAGCCTCCATCCTTGCGATGCACGGTACACCTCGTTTGCCACCTGCTCGACCCTAGTGTCACTGATAAAATGAAGTAATAATACAGTTAAAATAGAGCGAGTGTCCTCTCTATCATTTCATTTCCAATGTAGATAAAGAAAGTGCTTCTCTTTGTTAGTATATGTTTCATCAACTAGTCCCATTGTTAATGTTTAAGCGCTTCTGCAAACTAGGGTGCTTAATTTTAGTTGATCTGCACAAAAATAGAGATTGGAATGTCTCAAGGCCCCTCCTTGTACTACCGCTGTACACTGATGTTCATCACTGGCAGAAGGTGTATCGGGGAGACTTGGGTCGATTTCCAGTATGAGGCGTACCGTATGGGGCGTCGCAGGGCCCATCTCGCCCTTGCAGCATGGCATACTATGATACTATCGCAATATTTTCTTCTATTTATTAGTGTATATTTCATCAACTACTGCCACTATAATGTAATCACGCTTTTTCATTATCTGTGCAAACAGGGTTATTCAGCTGCATTTTGGTGGAACTGCACAAATGTAATGATGGAGCCGGCATATATGCAGAGTGGGAGGTGTGCCAAGTAAAAATTACTGACACCAACCATGCTCCATGCACGCATTGGCACCCACCACCACCAGTGGGATGTGTGGCGCTCTTTGTGGACGGATCTTTCTCGGCAGCAAATCCTCTAACCAAATACTAGTAGCTTATATTGGCAGTTTTCTAGGGAGTACTCTTTTCTGAAAGAAGCACCAATCTATTTTTCTTTATTTGTACACATTGTCACAACTTTGACCCAAAGGTCCAGAGCTATTTTAGGGTGATTGGCGTAGTACTCGGAGACTGATTGTAAGCATGATTTTCATTAGCTGTCACACTGATTGTAAGCATGAGCAGATGGACGATTAGGTTAGTGTGAAGCTTACCTTAAACCCTACCGCCGCCGTTGAAACGAGGCGTGCGTCGAGGGAACCGTGGAGAATGGCCGGGAAGCGACGTCACGCCATCCGGCCTCCTCTTGCGGTGGGAGAACAAATACTCATGTGGCTCCGGCTGGCTCTACACCCTCACGAATGGCACACCGTACTCGATCGATTCGTTATCCTTTGGGTGCTCGACCTTCGACCTATACGCCCACCACCTCCGCCTGACTTTCGCCTCGGGCGAATCTGTCTGCTCCATCGCCCAGAGGAGATACTCGATGAACTCGAAGCACTGCGGCATGACTGCCGCCGAGGAGTACATCGCCGCCGTCTCGCTCTTTTGCATACATTGCCACATGGCCCTCACCGTCCTCAAAATCTCCCACTTATTGTCAAACCAAGTAAGGATCTCCTTCAACCTGGCTAACTTTGCCTGGTCGCCGACGGTGATCTGCCTGATTCACTACTGCATCCTCTCCATAGATGTCCTTCTGAGTGGTCCGGTGCTTGCTTTGGAAGATGGGAGGAGAGACGGTGGTCTTGCAATAGAGAAGAGGGAGAGGCGAGACGGTGGTTTTGGAATGGAGATGATGGAGAGGAGAGGGGGTGGTTTTGCAATGGAGAAGAGGGAGAGGCGAGACGGTGGCTTTGGAATGGGGATGATGGAGAGGAGAGGAGGTGGTTTTGCGATGGGGAAGAGGGAGAGGAGCGTGCGGCAGCGATTTAGGATTGGACGAGAGGGCCAGCGCGCTGTGACTGGATCAAAATCAAAATCAATTTACCCTTCAATTAAGAAAGCGACCCCACATTAACTAGTCTTCCTTTTATTCTGGGTCATAATTGACCATGATTTTCACAAATAAAATATATGTTATACGTTGCAAAAATAATATAATTTGAAAGTACATTCAGATACGAACCAAACAATACAATTTTTGTTGACATGAATTCACATTTTGCTTGTCAAATACAGTACGTGGTCAAACTTTGACCCAAAATACGCAAAACAAAAAAAATACTTCCAAGACCAGCACCGCTCCTCTCCTCTTAAACCACCGCTGCTCCTCTCCTGTTCCAATCTAAATCCAGCGCCGCTCCTCTCCTCTTCCATTTCAAAACCACCGCCCCTCCTCTCTTGTTACAATCCAAAACCAGCGTCGCTCCTCTCATGTTCTAATCCAAAACCAGCGCTGCTCCTCTCCTCTTCCATTCAAAAACCATCGCCGGGGAGTGAGGGTGTTGTGGAGAAGTAGATCGATGGAGGAGTACAACCGATACATGAGGATCGTAGACGGTGACCCTGTGAAGCTAGCTAGGATGTTGGAGATACAGTCTTGGTTTGACAACAAGGACCAACTAGCGGCGGCGGCGACATCCATGGCCAAATATCTGCAACAGAGCGAAAAGGTGGCGATACTCCCGAAGGGAGTCGCGCGGGAGTACATAGAGCTGCTCCTCTAGGCCAAGGAGCAAACAGATTCACCGAATCCGGTCGTGAGGGAGCGGTGGTGGGAGTATCGATCCCAGATGGAGCATCCACCAGAGATTGAAGGATAGAGCATCTACAGGGTGCCGTTTGTGAGGGTGTCGTGCCAGAGCAAGCCGATGGAGTCTTTGTCGACCGAACCCAACTGCAACAGGAGAAAAGCAGTTGGCCCAACGATGCTTCCCCGCCATCCTCTCCCTCACCGTTCACATCGTCTCAACGGGCGGATGTCTGTTGCCGAGGAATAGGAGGGGACTGCCCCCCAGCCCAATAGTCGGGCAGGTTGTGAATTGTCAGGAGGAGCTTAGGGTTGTCAGTATTTGCAGGTTGTGAATTGTGTTCTGTGTTGTGTATTTTGAGAGTACTTTTAGATATGAATGTCTTTTGAATTTCAGATTTGCAGTATTGAGCATATGAAGTATTTTATGAATTCTAGAGATCTATTTTTAGCACTTAAAAAATTAGTTTCATAGGAGTATAAAAGTGCAGACAATGTGATTCTCACAGAATAAACTGCAAGTTTCAGTTTCAGATAAGAAACTGCAAGTTCAGTTTCAGATAAGAAACTACAACTTTCAGAGGCAGAGCATTTATATTAACACGGCCTTTTCAAACAGGGTTAACATCATGTTGGAAGTTTTATTCATGGTCAAAAATGGAACTACCAGCCAGTTAACATCATGCTGATCAACATTCATGCATATCACATCTTCATATGATGCACAGTCAAAAAGATATGCTATTTTCAAAATGCCCACACAATGTCGAGTATGCGAAAAACAGAGAAAACAAGGGACAAAGTTTTGGCAAGTGTTGGACGTGGTGTGCGTAGATGACAATGGGGACCCACATGTCAATAATGGCAGAGGCAAAAAAATTGGAGATATTTTCCCTGCATCAGGTGGAATCGAACCAGGGCGGAACAGCTGTCGGGTAGTGTCACTTGGCCATTGGGCTAGTTCAGTACTTTCGTTACAAATAAGGCACTGCCTCAGGAGGTCCGGTCTCCTCCTGCGCCTTTGTGCGCTCGCCGCGGCGTTGCTATCTGCCATTGTGAACATGCTGAACAAACAAGAGGAATCTGGAGAGGACTGTACGTGGAGAGGCGGACAGTCGGGACCCACCAGGTCAATGGCCGTACACAAGCAAGTGCCTCATCAAAAAACTACTGCCTCCTAATGCTATACTGATGTTGGGGCCCACGGGTTTGTCAACATAGTTACATTTTTTAGGTGCTTCAACGTAGTTACTATAGGAGATAAATTCACAACGAAGCTGAGGAGTTGGCCTATCATTTATTATCACTGGGGCAGCAAGTATCAGCTGGGTTTTGGGCTGCCCCGTCCAGGCTTTCTTTTTTAACATGCGCAGCCCACGACATGCCGGTTTGTATTTTCTTGAGGGCCGTCATGTATCGACCGGCCTATGAACCTCCCATCCGAGGTTTTATTTTTCCTGAAACATCGCAGCCCAATTTATGGTTTTTTTGAAGAAAACGCAGAGGTCTGTTCTATTTTTCTATATAAGAATAGGAATGCCTGGTCCAACTTATGTTTCCCTTCTAACTACATTATATATATTTAAATTATTTTATATGTTATTATATATTATTGTTATTGTCATCATATATTTAACAGATACTTACATATATAAGAAAACAATACCCCACATCTTATTAACTTGTAAAAATAATTTATTAACAATAAAATCCTGGATTTTTTGGCAACGAAAATCCTGGTGATTGTGTACAAAAGCTTGGTAAGATTTAAGGACCAATGTAATAATAAATCACTTACTCCCTCCATTCCACAATGTAATTCTTCCTCTATCTCCGTGCTTCAACTTTGACCGTAAATTTAACTACCAAGACCGATTGCGGCGGGAGCAAAAATTATATCAGTGAATTCGTATTCGAAAGAAGTTTTAATTATGTAATTTTTTCACCCGCCGTAGTCGGTCTCGTTCGTTAAATTTATGGTCAAAGTTCGACCTCGGGAAGCGCGGGCGCACTATATTTTGGAATGAAGGGAGTATTATTTAAATATATTTATAACAAGATGCTCAGCCCCTGTTTATTTTTTGATAACATTGCTGCGCCCAACCCAACATTATAATTAGAATCAGCCCAGCAAAATTGTGTATTTCGAGAAAGTGCAAATGGCCTGTAATTTTTTAGGAAAGATATAAATGGGCCGCATGGACGCTACATTATTTGTTCACCCAACCCAGCTAATGGACTGTAATTCTAAAGAAAAAAGATCAAATTGACTGTAAATTCTGAAAAAATGGGTTGAATACGTGCCACGTTTTGGAGGCTGAAATGTGGGCCAATAGGTCGAAGCCAACGCAAGTCGTTGCCAACTTAGTCAACAAATGATTCTGACATCGTTAGCCATTGGATTTACATCCAACGACCAGCATCCATCTTCAATCTATTGTCTTCTTCCTCCGGCGCCGCCGGGACCACCTGCTCCCGCCTCCTGCTGCTAGCAGCTCTGCTTAGCACGCTTCGCTGTGAAGCGCTACCCCACCGTTGGCCAGGCCATCCCTCCACCCCTCCACACCTCCTGTTCTTCTCCACTGACTGTCGAACCACACCGCACCAGAACTAGTTAACCCTCGCACACCTCTTCGTCTGCGACTCTACTCCCGCATCTTCCTTCCGGCTCGTAGCTGTCCGGGGCCTTGCCGTCCTCCACCACCTTCGATGTGCTCAGCGCGGAGTGGTCGACGTGGTCAACGAACGATATCCATCGGAAGTGGACTGTGCATGGAGAGGCTGACAGCTAGGTCCACGGCCGCACGCAAGGAAATGCCTCCTTATTACGCGCAAAATAATGATTCCTCCACCTGACATCTGGGACCCACCGGAAGGGCCTTTGTATTTCGCGAAAAAAAACATTCCCCCCGCTGACAGCTCGGACCCACCAGCTATATCTTCGCATGCAAGGAAGTGCTCCTTATTACGCACAAAAAATGAATACCCCCTGCTAGCTGGGACCCACCATAGTGGGAGGCTGACTTGTGGGCCTACTAAGTTGACGGGGACGGAGGGCTTTGTCAACTTAGTCGATATGAACGATTCTAGCTCCAGTGACCATACGATGTCCATCCAACGGCCGTAGTGCTTCTTCAACCTCTGGTCTTGTTGCTCCAGCCACCCAAACCAGCGTCGGTTGTGCCGCGTGTTCCTGCCTCCCGTGGCCGGCTATGATGCTGCGGAGGCCTCACCGCCCCCTACTACTCCCACTGCTGGCCAAGCCATCCCTCTACTCACCCACACCCCCTGTTATGTTGCGGCGACGGCAGCCTCACACCGCAGGTGAACCAGTGAACCCTCGTACTCCTCTCCGCATGGGCATCCACTGCCGTGTCTTCCCCGGCTCCGCGTCGTCCCCTTCCTATGCATCACCGTCGTCCACTGCCCTGGTGCTCTCAGCGCGACGTGGTCAACGTAGTCAAGGAACGACTTCCATCGGAAGAGTACTGTACATGGAGAGGCTGACAGCTCGGTCCATGGTCGTAGCAAGGAAGCACCTCCTTATTACGCGGCAAATAATGATTCATCCACCTGACAGCAGGGACCCACCGGACGGGCCATCGTATTTCACGAAAAAATGTTTCACCCCTGACTGCTGGGACCCACCAGCTACATCTTCGCACGCAAGGAAGTGCGTCCATATTACAGGCAAAAAAATGATTCGCCCCCTTGACTGCTGGGACCCACCAGCTACATCCTCGCATGCAAGGAAGTGCCTGACAGTCGGGACCCACCTGGTCAAAGCGTACGTAGCGTTGTCATTCTGGTCGCAAACGTGTACGTACATACGATCGGTCTGTCTGGAGGCTGCAGCGATGAACTGTGGCCGTGTAAGGAAGGGCACGTGTCGTAGTAGAGGCGCGTACGTGTTGTAGTAGAGGTGCGCACGGACAGCGGCCAGGGTGCAAGAAAGTAAATACGGGCACGTACATACATACGGGCGGGGTCTCGAACGCCTACTCGCGCATACGTACGACCAGGGCTCGTGTACATGGCTAGGTCGGAATGAAGAAACTGCGTCGTCGTCGTGTTCATGGGGAGGCAACGGAATGCGTCGTGTTCATCGGGAGGCAACGGAACGCGTGCTGTTCATCGGGAGCCAAGCGGCTTGGACGGAACAACCGATGGAAACGAGGCCTGGCGCACCGTAGAACGGAGGAAACAGCCTTGTGTTCGACCGGCCACGGTCGAAACGGGATCCTGTTCATCAGGAGGGGTCTAGCGTACCGCAAAACGGAGGAAACGGACTTCTCTTGGACGTCCTACAGTCAGAACGGGGTCCTATTGATCGGGAGGGGTGTGGCGTACCCTAAAACGGAGGAAAGGGACTTGTGTTGGAGCGCTACGGTCGAAACGGGGGTCCTGTTCATCGGGAGGGGTGTGGCGTACCGCAAAACGGGACTCCACGGGATACTGTTCATCTCCACCGTCGACCTCCTCCAGCCTCCATGGGCTACTGTTCATCCACCGTCGACCTCCTCCAGCCTCCACCTACGACTGTTCATCCACGGGCTCCTGTTCATCCAGCCTCCACCGCGCGCTCCTCCACCAGCTACTGTTCAACCAGCCCTCCACGGGCTACTGTTCATCCACCCCTCCACCGGCTACTGTTCAACGAGCCCTCCACGGGGTCCTGTTCATCCACCCCCAACCGGCTTGATCGGGGTCCTGTTCATCCAGCGGCAACGGCCTCTACTACCACGGGGTCCTATTCATCCAACCCCCCACCGGGAACTGTTCATCCAAACCCCCCAACAACGCTCACTGTTCATCAAGGGGCAGCAGGTTCGATCGGCTTCAGTTAGCAGCAGTAGCGAAGGAATCGCTCGATTGGGTTCAGTTAACAGCCATCGATCGATCGCTTAGGTTCAGTAACGCGCAGCCTGCAGTGCAATCGCTCGGGTTCAGTAGGTGAACGCCTCACACCCACGCACGTACGTGTACGAAAGAAACACGCATCGCTCGGCCACCGACCACCCACCGTAACCGGGAACTCCCCAATATTTTCCTCGCCCTCGCTTCTACCACGGTTTTTTCCGTCATGGACGGCCCAAAGAATGTCATGCAGCTGCGTCTCTGGACCGCCCAGGACCAAAAGCCCATTTTCTGTCATGATTTTTTGTCATAGAAGTAGGAGACCACCACATCTATGATGATACCGGGTTTTGTCACAATTATCGTCATAGAAGTGTCATAAGCATGACAAAAAAATCATTTGGCCCAAAATGTCACAGATGTGTCTTTTTTTGTAGTGACAGTTTGGTCGAAGGGTCTCTAATTCACGTGTCACGTTAGCAGCATCCTGTAGTAGTGCTACTTGACTGGGTAGAATTGCTCAAAATTGTCTATAACTAAAATTGGGAAAAAGATAATTTTTATTTGGTCAAGTAGTCTAATCACCCCCCTCTAAACATAGTTTTGATCCTACAAGTGGTATCAGAGCTTTGATATCCATTGCATTGGTTTCACAACCTGGGAGAGTATATTGCCTAGTGAGGGTAACTATCACCGTAGAGGCTTGTATTTTGATGGTACAAACATTGATAGTTGGAAACTGAAGGAAATATGCCCTAGAGGCAATAATAAAGTTGTTATTTTATATTTCCTTATTCATGTTAAAGGTTTATTATTCATGCTAGAATTGTATTGATCGGAAACATAAATACATGTGTGAATACATAAACAAATACCGTGTCCCTAGTAAGCCTCTCCTAGACTAGCTCGTTGATCAAAGATGGTTAAGGCTTCCTAACCATGGACATGTGTTGTCATTTGATAACTGGATCACATCATTAGGAGAATGATGTGATGGACAAGACCCACCCGTTAGCTTAGCATAATGATCGTCCAGTTTTATTGCTATTGCTTTGTTCATGTCAAATACATATTCCTTCGACTATGAGATTATGCAACTCCCGGATACCGGAGGAATACCTTGTGTGCTATCAAATGTCACAACGTAACTGGGTGATCATAAAGATGCTCTACAGGTATCTCCGAAGGTGTTTGTTGAGTTGGCATAGATCGAGATTAGGATTTGTCACTCCAAGTATCGGAGAGTTATCTATGGGACCTCTCGGTAATACACATCATAAGCTTGCAAGAAAATCACTAAGGAGTTAGTTACAAGGTGATGTATTAGAGAACGAGTAAAGAGACTTACCGGTAACGAGATTGAACTAGGTATAGCGATATCGACGATCGAATCTCGAGCAAGTAACATACCGATGGACAAAGGGAATTATGTATGTTGTCATAATGTTTCGACCGATGAAGATCTTCGTAGAATATGTAGGAGCCAATATTGGCATCCAGGTTCCGCTATTGGTCATTGACCAGATAGGTGTCTCGGTCATGTCTACATAGTTCTCGAACCCGCGCTTAACGTTTGATGATGATATAGTATTATGTGAGTTATGTGATTTGGTGACCGGATGTTGTTCGGAGTCCCAAAAGAGATCACGGAGATGACGAGGAGTCTTGAAATGGTCGAGAGGTAAAGATTGATATATAGTACGATGTTATTCGGACACCGGAAGTGTTTCAGATGGTACCGGGTACTTATCGGGTCACCGAAAAGGAGTTTTGGGCACCCTGGCAAAGATATGGGCCTAATGGGCCAAAGGGGGAACATAGCAGCCCCTGGTGCGCCCCTTCTTTGGACAATAGGCCCTAAGGGAAGGAAAGGGGGAAGGGCTAGCCCCTCCTGCCTATCCCTTGAAGGAAATATGCCCTAGAGGCAATAATAAAGTTGTTATTTTATATTTCCTTATTCATGATAAAGGTTATTTTTCAAGCTAGAATTGTATTGATCAGAAACTTGAATACATGTGTGAAACATAAACAAATACCGTGTCCCTAGTAAGCCTCTACTAGACTAGCTCGTTGATCAAAGATGGTTAAGGTTTCCTAACCATGGACATGTGTTGTCATTTCATAAACGGGATCACATCATTAGGAGAATGATGTGATGGACAAGACCCACCCGTTAGCTTAGCATAATGATCGTTTAGTTTTATTGCTATTGCTTTCTTCATGTCAAATACATATTCCTTCGACTATGAGATTATGCAACTCCCGGATACCGGAGGAATGCGCTTGTGTGCTGATACGTCCATTTTGCATCATGTTTACCTACTGTCATTTATAATATTTTTATGCATAATAATGCTGTTTGGAGTAATTCTAATTCCTTTTCTCTCATAATATGCAAGGTACACACAGAGAGGGAGAATTCCGGCAGCTGGAAATCTGGACCCGAAAAAGCTACGTCAGGCTAACTATTCTGCACAACTCCAAAGGAGCTGAAACTTCACGAGGATTTTTTATGGAATAAACAAGAAATACTGGAGCAAATAACCACCGGAGGGAGGCCACCTGGTGAGCACAAGACACCAGGGCGCGCCTGGCCCCCAGGCGTGCCCTGGTGGGTTGTGCTCAGCCCAGCCCACCTCCGGTGCCCATATTCTGGTATATAAGTCATTTTGACCTAGAAAAAATAAGGAGAGGACTTTCGGGACGGAGCGTCGCCGTCTCGAGGCGGAACTTGAGCAGGAGCACTTTTGCCCTCCGGCGGAGCGATTCCGCCGGGGGAACTTCCCTCCCGGAGGGGGAAATCATCGTCATCATCATGACCAACAACTCTCACATCTTGGGGAGGGAAATCTCCATCAACATCTTCAACAACACCATCTCCTCTCAAACCCTAGTTCATCTCTTGTGTTCAATCTGTGTATCGGAACTAGTAGTGTTGATTACATCTTGTAGTTGATTACTATATTGTTTATTTGGTGGAAGATTATATGTTCATATCCAATATGCTATTTAATACCCCTCTGATCTTGAGCATGATTATCATTTGTGAGTAGTTACTTTTGTTCTTGAGGTCATGGGAGAAATCTTGTTGCAAGTAATCATGTGAACTTGATATGTGTTCGATATTTCGATAGTGTGTATGTTGTGATTTCCTTAGTAGTTTCATGTGAACGTCGACTATGTCGGCGTCCTGGGAACAGGGGTGCCCAGACTTTCCTGCCTGTGGCCCGTGGCGTGGCTCCATCAACGACCTGGTACGACCCAGCTTCAACAGCAACAACTCAAGACCCTCGCGAGGGGCCAAGCCTCGCGAGGCGTACTACACCAAGACCTCCCTGGGGGCGGCCTCACTAGGCTGGCTCCCGAGGAGCGGAGATATCTATGCAAGGATCACCTCGCGAGGTTCACATGACGTGAGCCATGATGACCAAGGCCAGGCGGGCGCCAGCAGGCGTAGTGTACCAGTTTCTTCTTTGGTGCCAAGGAGGCAAGCGCAGGCAAGGAGTTCCGAGGAATCAAGCAAAGGTTTCCTTATCGGTGCAACAAGACCAAGACCGGCGGGACGGAGGTCATCGCGGAGCCCACAACAGCGTCACCAACAGAGCCTTTGGTAGGCGAAGACTACTTTTGTTGGGATAGCTTGTACTAGTTGTCTCCCTTCAAATTTGGCCGTTGTGGGATCCCTTCCTACCTACATTTGGGAAGAGGACCAGGGCCTCTACAAATAGGACTTAGCCACCAGCATAGGGGAAGAGAACCGATCTGGCTGGGAGCGGAGGAGGAAGGATCATTCAGATCATCCTCACACTCACCAGCGCATCGAGCTCAAGAACACCTCACCTCCTGAGGCTGTTTGCGCACTGTACTAGTTCGTCCTCAGCCCCTCAAGGCAATCCACCACCACACTGGAGTAGGGTATTACACCGCAAGGTGGCCCGAACCAGTATAAACCCCTGTGTCTCTTGTTCTTTGGGTTCGTCGAGCTAGGCCGTGGAATCGTTGGGTAGGCAGGCTGGGGAGAGAGAGTTCTTCGTGCGCACCCCAGAGTTCGAACCTCTCAAGGGTCTGCGGAACCCTGAATCCGACATTTGGCGCGCCAGGTAGGGGTGCACCGAAGCTTTTCCTCTGTCAATCCACGCGCCACCGCTCCATCGCTTTCATGGCTGATGCTCGTCGAGCCGTGCTGAGCGTCGAGCCGCTCTCAACGCCCGCATCGCCCAGACGGCACCCTTTGGCTGACCTCCCCGTCGCTCTCCATCACCCGCTGCCAACGCCGCCACTAGCCCAGCAGGGAACGAGCAGCAGGCTTCGTCGTTGCACCCCTCTATGCGGCACGACGGGCGCACAGCCACCCCGTCGCTGACTCCGACCGGCTCGTCGTCCCACGCTCGCCACGGGCCCGCGGACGCGCAGGTTGCGCTGCTCATGGCGCGCGAACTCCTGCGCTACCGCCCCGTCGACGACCTTTACGAGGACTGGCTGGACCGTATCACCGAGCTCGTCATCACCGCTGGGGGCTCTCCTGCACCATCCCTCTCACTGCCTCGTCCGCCTCCAGCTACGGGCGACATGGCGCATGGAGCGCCTCCACCACCTCTGCGTCAATACATCGCCCTCACACCAAGACGCGCTGCCCCGCGGCGCGACACGCCGCGCAGGGCGCCCGCGCGTGAAGAAGGAAGCTGCCAGGAGATCCCTCGGCCGCAAGAAGATGCTCCTGCACTCCCAGCACCACCGCATGCGGAGGCGGTGTGGGGGTACCAAGACCAGGCTCTGCCTCCACGACGGGCTCCAGCAACCACAGCGGGCTGCCGTGCCTTCACTCCCGAGCTGCGCAACATCGTCTGGCCCAGAAAGTTCAAGCCCGACTTGCCTCCACGCTACGACGGCACCCCTGACCCTACTGAGTTCCTGCAGCTCTATGAGTTGAGCATCGAGGCGGCCAACGGCGACGAAAAAGTCATGGCAAACTGGTTTCCCATGGCTCTCAAGGACGGCGCACGCTCGTGGCTCCTGAACCTGCCTGCAGGGTCGATCTCTTCCTGGGGCAAGATGCGCAAGAGTTTCATCGCCAACTTCCAGGGCACTCGCGACCGCCCACCTGCCGCGGGTGACCTGCAGCGCATCAAGCAGTAGCCAGGGGAAACCCTGCAGAAGTACATCCAGCGCTTCAACAGCGTTCGCCTCAAGATCCCCAAGGTGACGGACGAGGCCATCATCTCAGCGTTCTCTGATGGCGTCCGTGATGTCAAGATGAAGGAGGAGCTCACCATACATGAGGACCTATGCATGGCTCTCGAGATGTTCAACATGGCGACCAAGTGCGCGAGAGCTGAGGAGGGGTGCCTCTCCCTCCTCGAGCTTCCAGCTGCCGGCCCAGAAGACAAAAAGGCCAAGACCAGGGATGTGAAGTGCAAGGGAGCGGCCGTGCTCGCGGCTGAACCAGAGATGAAGCGCGACTACGACCACCCGGAGTCGTCCAAGGGCAGCCGTCCGTTCTGCACCTTCCACAACGTGCACAGCCACAACACCAATGACTGTCAAGAGCTCAGGGCCATCCGCAATGGACGTTTCAATCAACACCCCGAGCGCAATGACCGAGGCTACAGCCGAGGAGGAGGCCAAAGCAGAGGACGCTGGGACGACCGTGGCCCCCGTCAGGAGTGGCGCGACCAGCCTCGTGAGGACCGATGGCAGGACCAGCCTCGCGAGGGTGCCTAGAGGGACCAGCCTCGTGAGGACCGTCCTCAGGGCAAGGCCGGCCTCCCTCCGCTGCCACCACCACCACCAAGGAGGAATGACGATCATCACCAGGATGAGGGGGCTGGGGGCTTCCAGGAGCCGCGTGCCATCGCCTGCATCTTGGGTGGTGCTCAAGCCCCAACCTCTCAGCGCATCTTCAAGCAGTTTGCTCGTGAGGTGAACGCGGCCCTCCCCAGGCTCGAGGCCACGCGCCCGCTCAGGTGGTCCAAGTGCACCATTACCTTCAGCTCGTCCGACCGGCTCAAGTGCGCGGCAACTACCGGTGCCCTCCCGATGCTCTGCTCGCCCATCATCAGCAATGTCCTTGTCACCAAGACCCTCATCGATGGGGGTGCAGGGCTCAATGTTCTTTCCATTGATACGTTCGACCGCCTCCAAGTGCTATACGATCAGCTGCAGCCAACCAAGCCCTTCTCAAGAGTGACCGACGGCTCCACCACCCCGATAGGGCAGATCCGCCTCCCTGTCACCTTCGGCGAGCGCGACAACTACCACACTGAGCTCATTGACTTCGACGTCGCCCACATTCGCCTCCCATACAATGCCATCCTTGGGTATCCAGCCCTGGCCAAGTTCATGGCAGTGACCCGCCATGGTTACAATGTCCTCAAGATGCCAGGGAGCTGCAGCGTCATCACGGTCGCCTGCGAGGAGAAGGGCGTGGTGTGCTCTCTCGAGCGCGCCTACCAGGCTGCGGCGGTCGAGGACCCGGACAATGAAGGCGCCATCTACCCCCCAGAGGCCGTCCCCAAGATGAAGAAGCTGCTGCTCCACTAAGGGCTTCAGGAGACCGGTGTCTCCAGCGGCACCACCTCAGGACCCGCGCTCACGGAAGGGGCGCCTCCCTCCCTCGCATAGGAAGGCGTGCCTGGTGTCCCCCTTAGGTTCGGCTCAGGGGCTCTCCTTTGGAGGGCCTCTGACCTGGTCAACGTCACGAGGGAGGCGCTCGGGCACCATGTGGAGGCGTGCTTCAGTGCACGTTTCCCTCACAAGGGCACGAGGCACAAGGTGCCTGGTGCTCAGGAGTTCATCACCAAGGCAACCGGGGAGCTTCAAGAGGCAAGAGCCATGCGTGGCGACCGCCGCCCACCACCCGGCGCAGCTCCTTGTCCCGGTGAGGACGACGAGCTGCGCGTCTGCGTCGACATTCCAGGGCTCAACAGGGCCGCATCTCAGGAGTGCTCCTGGCCATCATGCATTGGTCGGTGTGAGGGCCCCCCTCACAGCTACGTTCGCATGCCTTTCGGCTTGCCGAACGCGGCTGTCACCTTCTAGCACCGCCTACGGGGCGTTCTGGCGGCTCAGGAGGTAAGGCACCAGGCGATCCTGGCGGAGATGGCGACGGTCCTTCATGAGCCTCCTGAGCCCCCAGAGCCTCCCCAGGTTCAGGACCCAGGGTGGCTCGTGAGGAGCAACTTCTTCAGCACATGCCTTCGGCTACTTCAACATCTCTTCAGCAACGATGCCAAGTGACTCTTTCCGGTTCATTCAGTTGGGGGGGGGGCCTAGGGCTGCATTATCCCCAGGTCGCACGGGCCTGTCCCTGCGACATGTATCCTTTTGCATCTTTAATTTACTCTGTTGGGGGCGCCCCTCGGGCTGCATCATCCCCAGGCCGCATGGGTCTGTCCCTGCGGCATGTATCTTTCTTACATTTACCTGAGCTAGCTTGCCCCCTTCGATGAGTTGCTTCACGATTATTATATGCCTGTCCGGTACTTCGATACCATGAACGTCGTGCGCCCATGCAAGCCCACCCACGACCGCCCCATGATTAAGGACTGGCACGGCGTCTGTGCTCGGGTCCATCCCTGCAGCGTCGCCAAACCCAAGAGGCTGAGCTCTGGCTCACGGGCCAGCTCCCGTGTACGTCACCTCCCATGGCACTTGGTGCCTTGTTCTCGCATGAGCTAATCGCGGACGAACGAGCCAGAGCGCGTGACCCGGTGCCTCGCCACCACGGGAGCCGCGCGCTGATTGTTTTTCTTTAGGATTTTTTGCATGAGAAGACTGGGCCCGGCATCTGTGCTCGGGTTCGTCCCTGCAGCGTCGATAAACCCAATGGCTGAGCTTTGTCTGGCGGGCTGGTCCCATTCACGTCACCTCCTGGGGTCGTTGGTGTTTGGCCTTCTCATGTGATCGCCTCAGGAAATTCATTCGGCGCAGGTTGCCTAACCATCTCGCAGGACCACCACAGATGTCAAGAATCAATTTTCAGGTGCAACCCGCCTTGAGGTAGGGCCCCGTGAGTCCCGCGCTGGCTCACAGGTGCCCAGACACACCTCGTCTAGCCCTATCGTGCAAGCCATGTGTTAGGGCGGGGCTGTACACGCCCCGGGGGCTCCACTAAGAGGGAGCCCCCACCCACACACCAGTGGAAGCACCATGCTCCGCGCTGGCAGTCGACACAGTCGAGGAGCGGCTATGCCCGTGCAAGTGCGGAAGCGCTATGCTCCGCGCTGGTGATAAACAACTGAGGGCGGCCCCATGGCTGTATTAACCTCGGGGATCCACCAGGCTTGGTGTCCAGCCTCGTCGCCACGCTTTCCCCTCGGGAGGGTCGCACGAGGGGGCTGGGCACAGGGGCTACGCTCAGGTCATGCCTAGCGTACGCCGCCCTGCCAGGTCCCTCGGACCTGGTCATCACGTGCCCCTCCCGAGCAGGACCTCGGCGAGGACAGGTACGGAGGCCTGTTCGTATGTCAAGGGGCACTCCTGAGCATCGCATCTCAGGAGCCTAACTGGTCACGTAGCCCCTCACCCCTTGGTCTCGTCCTGGCGATCCGGACAATCCAACGCGGCTGAGGCACGCGCGGGGTTGGGCCCTTCCGATGCAGAACGCTAAGGCCTACTTTTGCATTTCCTTCACGAAGGCTATTTGCATGCCAAGGGGGACTCTTGAGCATCGCGCCTTGGGAGCCTAACTAGTCACGTAGCCCCTCAGCCCCTGTTCTCATCCTGGTGATCCAGACGACCCAAGCGGCAGCTGAGGCACGCGCGGGGCCGGGCCCTGCCGATGTAGAACACTAAGGCAGCGGGAAGGAAATCACGGAATCCTAATGAATTATTACAAGACGAAATGATCTTCAAATACCAAACAAGTTTTAACGCCTCCACGAGGCACGATGCATGTTGCAGGAAATAAAAGTGGAAGGGAGCGCCGCCAGCAAGTCTTCTCTTCAGCCTTGGACGCCGCCGCCCACGAGGAGTGCCCCTTCCACGGCAACGTCGTTGTCGCCCGCGCCGCTTGCTATGGCCGTAGGACTTGCGGCACCATCAGCCGAGGGCGCGGGGTCGATGGCAAGGAATTTCTTCAACAGGGCCTCCACCCGGTCCTTCACGGCTTCGGCAGCAGCTGTGCAGTGCTCCTCGTCCATAGGCTCAAGTAGAGCACCAAGGTCAATGCCAGGGTCGCGAAGATGAAGGTGGTTGAAGACGCGCGTCAGAGCTGAAGAGGAGAGCGTGCGGGCTTCCCCTCCACCATGGGGCCGATCCCAATAACAACGCCCTTGAGTGTCGTGACGAGCTGAGGGAGTAGCTCGGCGGGGCCTTCCTCATCGGTCACCAACGGCTTCTTCAGGCCCTTCCTGTAGAGCTCCTGTAGTGCCTTGCGGGACTTCAGCTCAAGAGATTTGAAGGCCACACAATCTTCAATAAGAACCTTCGCCTTGGCTTCCAGCTGGGCCTTCTCTGCTTCCACCTTCTTCTCCAGCTCCTCCAGGCGGCTGCGCTCCGTGGCCTAAGCCCGCGCCGACTGCTCCAGCTCAGTGTCGCGCCGGCGACCGCGTCTCCTTGAGACTTCATCTCCTCCTCCCATGCCTCGCGCTGACGAGCCTCGACGGTACTCTCATTGCGCATGGTCTCCAGCTCGGCCTCTGCCAATCGGCAGGGCTCCTTTGCAGCCTCAGCATCCTTCAGGGCCACATCACGGGCAGCTGCGGCCAGGCTAGCAGCCCGCTCACCTTCCTTGGAGGGTGCTACGTCCTGGCTCCATGCCGCTCTGACAGACGTGTCGGATTGCAGCCACCCCGAAATCAACTCCAGGCGCCCTGACGCCAAGCGACGGTCGGTACCTTGAAGGTCGTCCCGAAGCCGGGTCAGCGCAGAAAGAGCCTCCTCTAGAGCGTCAGGCGAAGCAGAAGGATCACGGCCCAACGGCGTGATGGGAAGAGGAGGAGGTAGCGTCGACGCCAAGGCCTGCAGGTTGGCAGCACCAGAAGAGGCCGGGGGCTCCTGAGCCTTCGGAGACTCAGCAGGCAAGCTGGGGGCGGGCGCCTCCGGAGCCGGCTTGGCCATGGGGGTCGCCTTCTCCTGAGGTCGGGCCTCTGAATCTAGCGAGGATGACCCGGCCGCTGAGCGCGGGAGCCGTCACCGCCCTTCTGCGCCAGGGGTGGCGCGACAACGGCAGGCTGCTGGGTCCCAGGGGTCGCGACCATCTCCTTCCTCTTCTTCGCCGCCGGCATTGGCCTGATAGTACAAGGGAGAAGAGTCAAGAAACAACATCAAGGACAGGAACAAAGATTGGGGTGGAGCACTTACTGGTCAACGGCAGCGTACTCCCTCGCCCTCTTCTGAAGCACCAAGCCCGAAGGCTTCGTTGCCCTGGGGCACCGATGCGCGAGCCCCGGGAGCAAATAAGGGTACGGCGGCCGGATCCGCGGCGGTGCCGACCGGCAACGAAGCGGGGGCGCCGCCTTGGGGAAGCAGCGCCGACCTGCTCTTCTTTGGGACACGGTCTGCGGCTTTTTCAGGGGGGTGCCCTTCGACCTCGTGGTGACCCCGGCGGGGTGCGGTGACTCCCTCACCGGATGCTCGTCGGCGTCGTCGTCATTGGGGAAGGTGCGGAGGAGATCGGCCACACGCAGAGGAGAAGTCTCCCATGCCCCCTCCCGGGTGGCCTCCGAGTCCGACCCCTCCTGCTCGCCGGAGGACAGAACCACCGGGGCCTCGCTGGACGCCGGCGGAACAAGACTGTGCTCGTTTAAGGCGAGCATGGCTGCGGTGACCTCCGCCCCATCTGGGCGGCGGTACAACAGAAGATAGGTATCTGGTGGGTACCCCTAGTCCTCCCCGACCAGGAGATGGAGGGCCTTGTCCAGCTCCTCGTCGGACAAGGCGTCTGGGCGCAGGCGGAGGTCGCCTCCCTCTTTCATGAGCCTCCACAATGGCTGCGAGCGCGCCTAGAGTAGAGCCAAGTGCTACAATAGAAACTCCTTGATGATCATGGCCCCTGTCAGCTTCTCCGCCTTCGGGTTGTCTGGCTTCAGGTTGGCCGCCATCTTCTCCAGCACCTGCTTTGCCCGGGGGTCAGCGAGCATCGCGCTGAGCCATCCCTCATGAGGCGAAGTCATCCCCATTTGCAGCGCCAGCCGACGGTAGGAGCTCTGGGCATCCATGAGGACCCACTTGTTCCTGAAGCCCTCAACCTTCTTCCCGGCTCTCGAGATTGCACTGGTCCCGTTGGCCGCAACAAAATTGGCGCACCCCGAGCACTGGCCCTCCTTGTTCCGGAGGTAGAAGAAGTGGCGAAGCAGCGCCACAGATGGCATCACCCCCATGAATGCCTCGCAATAAAAGGCGAAGATCGACAGGAGGAGGATGGAGTTGGGATGAAGATGGAGGGAGTGAAGATTGTAATGGCTGAGGACAGCATAGAAGAAATCAGAGAAGGAAGGAACCAGCCCCGCGAAGACGCTGTGCATGAAGAAGGGGTAGAAGGTCCTGCCCGACGCCTCCGGCTTGGCGGAGCCGGCCCGAAGCGCGGTCTTCTTCCCCTCATTGTTGTCGCCCGCCATCATCAAGAGCGCGGTGGCGAGGATCTTCCCCGAGACCGAGGGTGCGCTCAAGGCAGGCTCGAACCAGGAGGGCGAGCGCGCGGCCTTCGCCTTGTCGGATGTCATCGGCTGCAAGCTCAGGGAGGAGTTCTGGCGGATCTGGAGTCTCTTGGGGCAAGAGGGAGTAGGGGATCTGGAGCAAGACGAAGGAAGGCAATGAAAGCTCTGCAGCGCGTTCTAGCCTTTTTTGTCAGTCGAGAATGGTTGCCGAGGCAGCATGGGGAAGCGGAGGCGCCCACCTCCCAGCAATCGCAACGCGTCAGCCGAGGCCGCAGGCGGTTGGGGCCTGCGGCGCTCCGCACCTGCCCTTTGGCTTCGCCTCGAAGCCAAGTTCGAGCGCGCCTTGGGCCCGAGGGCTACTATCGGCGTCCTGGGAACGGGGGTGCCTAGACTTGCCTGCCTGCGGCCCGTGGCGTGGCTCCATCAACGGCCCGGTACAGCCCAGCTTCAGCAGCAACAACTCAAGACCCTCGTGAGGGGCCAAGCCTCATGAGGCGGACTACACCAAGACCTCCCTGGGGGCGGCCTCACTAGGCTGGCTCCTGAGGAGAGGAGATATCTATGCAAGGAGCACCTACATGACGTGAGCCATGACGACCAAGGCCAGGTGGGCGCCAGTGGGCGCAGTGTACCAGGTTCCTCTTTGGTGCCAAGGAGGCAAGCGTAGGCGGGGAGTTCCGAGGAATCAAGCAAAGGTTTCCTTATCAGTGCAACAAGACCAAGACCAGCAGGACGGCAGGACGGAGGTCATCGTGGAGCCCATAGCAGCATCACCACCAGAGCCTTTGGCGGGCGAAGACTACTTTTGTCAGGATAGCTTGTACTAGTTGTCTCCCTTCAAATTTGGCCGTTGTGGGATCCCTTCCCACCTACATTTGGGAAGAGGACCAGGGCCTCTATAAATAGGACTTAGCCACCACCATAGGGGAAGAGAACCGATCTGGCTGGGGAGCGGAGCAGGACGGATCATTCATATCATCCTCACACCCACCAGGTCATCGAGCTCAAGAACACCTCACCTCCTGAGGCTATTCGCGCACTGTACTAGTTCGTCCTCAGCCCCTCGAGGCAATCCACCACCACACTGGAGTAGGTTATTACAATGCAAGGTGGCCCGAACCAGTATAAAACCCTGTGTCTCTTGTTCTTTGGGTTCGTCGAGCTAGGTCGTGGAATCGTTGGGTAGGCAGGCTGGGGAGAGAGAGTTCTTCGTGCGCACCCCAGAGTTCGAACCTCTCAAGGGTCTGCGGAACCCTAAATCCGACAGACTACATGACACTTCACCGTATTTGGGCCTTAGGGAATGCATTGTGGAGTAGTTATTAGATGATGGGTTGCGAGAGTGACAGAAGCTTGAACCCATGTTTATGCGCTATTCCGCAAGGGACCGATTGGATCCAATAGTTCTATGGTTAGAATTTATTCTTAATACTTGTCTCATAGTTGCGGATACTTGCGAGGGGGTTAATCATAAGTAGGAGGTTTGTTCAAGTAAGAACAACACCTAAGCATCGGTCCACCCACATATCAAATTATCAAAGTAGCGAACATGAATCGAATAAACATGATGAAAGTGACTAGATGAAATTCCCGTGTACCCTCAAGAACGCTTTGCTTATTATAAGAGACCATTTTGGCTTGTCCTCTCCCTCAAAAGAATTGGGCTACCTTGCTGCACTTTTGTTACTACTATCGTTACTTCCTCGTTACAAATTATCTTGCTATCAAACTACTCTGTTACTTACACTTTCAGCACTTGCAGACATTACCTTGCTGAAAACCACTTGTCATTTCCTTCTGCTCCTCGTTGGGTTCGACACTCTTACTTATCAAAAAGGCTACAATTTATCCCATATACTTGTGGGTCATCAAGGCTCTTTTCTGGCACCATTGCCGAGGAGTGAAGTGCTCTTGGTAAGTGGAAATTGGTAAGGAAAAATTATTACTACGTGCTCAAATTTATTGTCACTTGTTACTATGGAAAACAATCCTTTGATGGGTTTGTTCGGGGTATCTTCACCTCGATCGGAACCAAAATTAGTTACCCCTCAACCTACTGCACCTACTGAAAATATTGAATATGAAATTCCTTTGGGTATGATGGAACAATTGCTAGCTAATCCTTATGCAGGAGATGGAACCGAACATCCTGATATGCACTTGATATATGTGGAAGAAATTTGTGGATTGTTTAAGCTTGCAGGTTTACCCAGAAATGAAGTTAAGAAGAAGGTTTTCCCTTTATCCTTGAAGGGAAAAGAATTGGCATGGTATAGGCTATGTGATGATATTGGATGTTGGAATTGGAATCGATTGAAATTGGGGTTTCACCAAAAAATTATCCTATGTATCTAGTTCATCGTGATCAGAATTACATATATAATTTTTGGCCTCGTGAAGGAAAAACGTATCGCTCTAGATTGGGGGAGGCTTAAGTCAATGTTATATTGATGCCCCAATCATGAACTCTCAAGACAAATTATTATCCAGAATTTTTATGCTTGGCTTTCTCATAATGATCAATCCATGCTTGATACTTCTTGTGCTAGTTCTTTTAAGAAGAAGACTATTGAATTCCAGTGGGATCTTTTGGAAAGAATTAAATGCAACTCTGAAGATTGGGAACTCGATGAAGGTAAAGATTCATGTATTAAGCTCAAGTTTGATTGTGTTAAATCTTTTATGAATACCGATGCTTTTCAAAAGTTTAGCACTAAATATGGACTTGACTCTGAGATAGTAGCCTCCTTTTGTGAATCATTTGCTACTCATGTTCATCTCCCTAAGGAGAAGTGGTTTAAATATCACCCACCTATTAATGAAGAAATTAAAGAACCGGTACTAGCTAAAGAGGAAACTATTATTTATAATGTTGATCCAGTTGTTCCTACTGCTTATATTGAGAAACCACCTTTCCCTGTTAGGATGAAGGAACATGCTAAAGTTTCAACTGTGGCCAACAAAAGTTATATTAGAACACCTAAACCTGATGAACAAATCAAAGTAGAACCTAGGGTTGCTATGGTTAAGGATCTCCTAGAAGAAAATATAGGTGGACATGTTATTTACTTCTGTGATGAAGCTGCTAAAATTGCCAAACCCGATAAAAAGGATAAACATATACCGGTTGTTGGCATGCCCGTTGTCTCAGTTAAAATAGGAGATCACTGTTATCATGGTTTATCCGACCTAGGTGCTAGCGTGAGTGCTATTCCCTTTACCTTATATTAAGAAATTATGAATGACATAGCACCCACAGAGATAGAAGACATAGATGTTACTATTAAACTTTCCTAATAGAGATACTATTTCACCAATTGGGATTGTTAGAGATGTTGAAGTCTTGTGTGGGAAAATAAAATATCCTACTGATTTTCTTGTTCTTGGTTCTCCACAAGATGATTTTTGTCCCATTATCCTTGGTAGACCTTTCTTGAACACCACTGGCGGTGTTAGCTTTGGTGATGAGTCTCATGAGTTTAATTTTTCCAAGATTAGTAGAAAACCACATAAAAAAGAATTGTCCAGTTAGGATGAAATAATTGGTCTTGCTTCTATTGTTGTGCCTCCCACTGATCCTCTAGAACAATATCTGCTAGACCATGAAAATGATTTACATATGCATAAAAGAAATGAAATAGGTAAGATTTTATTTGAACAACGTCCTCTGCTTAAACACAATTTGCCTATTGAAACTCTAGGAGGTCCTCCTCCACCTAAAGGTGATCCTGTGTTTGATTTAAAACAATTGCCACACACTTTGAAATATGCTTATCTTGATGAGAAGAAGACATATCCTGTTATTATTAGTGCTAACCTTTCAAAACATGAAGAAGAAAGATTATTGAAAGTTCTAAGGAAGCATCGAGCTGCTATTGGATATACTCTTGATGATTTAAAGGGCATTAGTCCCACTCTATGTCAGCACAAGATTAATATGGAACCTGATGCTAAACCCGTTGTTGATCACCAATGTCGGTTAAATCCGAAGATGAAGGAAGTGGTAAGAAAAGAAATATTAAAACTTCTGGAAGCAGGTATAATCTATCCCATAGATGATAGTGGATGGGTAAGTCATGTTCATTGTGTCCCTAAGAAAGGACGTATTACTATTGTTCCTAATGATAAGAATGAACTTATTCCACAAAGAATTGTTACAGGCTATAGAATGGTAATTGATTTTAGAAAATTAAACAAAGCAACTAGAAAAGATCATTACCCTCTGCCTTTTATTGATCAAATGCTAGAAAGATTATCTAAGCACACACATTTTTGCTTCCTTGATGGATATTTTGGTTTTTCACAAATTCCTGTTTCTCAACCTGATCAAGAAAAGACCACTTTGACTTGTCCCTTTGGAACTTATGCTTATAGACTTATGCCTTTTGCTTTATGCAGTGCACCTGCTACCTTTCAAAGATGTATGACTGCTATATTCTCTGACTTTTGTGAAAAGGTTGCTGAAGTTTTCATGGATGACTTTTCTGTTTATGGGAAGTCTTTTGATGATTGTTTAAGTAATCTTGATCGAGTTTTACAGATATGCAAGCAAACAAATCTTGTCTTGAATTGGGAGAAGTGCCACTTTATGGTTAATGAAGGTATTGTTTTGGGCCATAAAATTTCTGAAAGAGGTATTGAGGTGGACAAAGCTAAGCTTGATGCAATTGAGAAAATGACATGTCCTAAAGATACCAAAGGTATTCATAGTTTCTTAGGTCATGCTGGTTTCTATAGGAGATTTATCAAAGACTTTTCTAAAATTTCTAGGCCCCTTACAAATCTTTTGCAAAAGGATGTTCCTTTTTTTTATGATGATCGTTTAGAAGCCTTCGAAACACTCAAGAAAGCCTTAATTTCTGCACCTATTGTTCAACCACCTGACTGGAACTTGCCTTTTGAAATTATGTGTGATGCTAGTTATTATGTTGTTGGTGCTGTTCTAGGACAAAGAGTTGAAAACTAAATTTTATTCATTATGCTAGTAAAACTCTAGATAGTGATCAAAGAAATTACGCTACTACTGAAAAAGAATTTCTAGCAGTGGTGTTTGCCTGTGATAAATTTAGATCTTACATTGTTGATTCAAAAGTAATTGTTCACACTGACCATGCTGCTATTAAATATCTTACGAAAAAGGAAGATGCTAAACCTAGGCTTATTCGATGGGTTCTCCTGCTACAAGAATTTGATTTACATATCACTGATAGAAAAGGAGCAGAGAACCCCATAGCTGATAACTTGTCTAGGTTGGAGAATGTCCTTGATGACCCACTACCTATTGATGATAGTTTTCGTGATGAGTAGTTAGCTACAGTAAATGTTTCTCATAACACTCCTTGGTATGCTGACTATGCTAATTACATTGTTGCTAAGTATTTACCACCTAGCTTTAGATACCAACAAAAGAAAAAATTCTTCTATGATTTAAGACATTACTTTTGGGATGACCCGCATCTTTATAAACAAGGAGTAGATGGTATTATTAGACGTTGTGTACCTGAGCAAGATAGGAACAAATCCTATGGAAATGTCACTCCGAAGCTTACGGAGGGCATCATGTGGGGGACAGAACTGCTCACAAGGTATTGTAGTCTGGGTTTTATTGGCCTACTCTTTTCAAGGATGCTCGTAAGTTCGTCTTATCTTCTGATGCATGTCAAAGAATAGGTAATATCGGTAAGCGTCAAGAAATGCCTATGAATTATTCACTTGTTGTTGAACTATTTGATGTTTGGGGTTTTGATTACATGGGACCTTTTCCTTCCTCTAATGGGTATACACATATTTTGGTTGCTGTTGATTATGTTACTAAGTGGGTAGAAGCTATTCCAACTAGTAGTGCTGATCACAACACCTCTATTAAAATGCTTAAGGAAGTTATTTTCCCAAGGTTTGGAGTCCCTAGATATTTAATGGCTGATGGTGGTTCACACTTTATTCAAGGTGCTTTCCGTAAAATTCTTGCCAAGTATGACGTTAACCATAGAATTGCATCACACTAGCTATCATCCTCAGTCTAGTGGTCAACTTGAACTTAGCAAAAGAGAAATAAAATTAATCTTGCAAAAGACTGTCAATAGGTCCTGGAAGAATTGGTCAAAGAAATTAGAGGATGCACTTTGGGCCTATAGAACAGCATATAAAAATCCTATGGGTATGTCTCCTTATAAAATGGTTTATGGAAAAGCTTGTCATTTGCCTCTTGAGTTAGAACATAAAGCTTATTGGGCAATCAAAGAACTCAACTATGATTTGAAACTTGCCGGTGAAAAGAGGTTATTTGATATTAGCTCATTAGATGAATGGAGAACCCAAGCTTATGAAAATGCCAAGTTACTTAAAGAAACAGTTAAAAGATGGCATGATAAAAGAATCCAAAAGTGTGAGTTCAAAGTTGGAGAATGTGTTCTTTTGTACAACTCTTGTTTCAGATTCTTTGCAGGAAAACTCCTCTCCAAATGGGAAGGTGATACGTCTCCAACGTATCTATAATTTTTGATTATTCCATGCTATTATATTATCCATCTAGGATGTTTTATATGCATTTATATGCTATTTTATATGATTTTTGGGACTAACCTATTAACCTAGAGCCCAGTGCCAGTTTCTGTTTTTCCTTGTTTTTGAGTTTTACAGAAACGGAATAACAAATGGAGTCCAATTGACGTGCCAATTTTTGATGATTTTTGATGGACCAAAAGAAGCCCCCAGAGTAAACGATTTGGGCCAGAAGAGTCCCGGGCCGTCCACGAGGGTGGAGGGTGCGCCCTACCCCCTGGGCGCGCCCCCTGCCTCGTGGACGACTCGGAGACCCCCCTGACGTGAGACCAACGCCAAAAATTCCTACAAATACAGAAACCCCCAAAAAGAAACCTAGATCGGGAGCGCCGCAAGCCTCTGTAGCCACCAAAAACCAATCGGGACCCTGTTCCAGCACCCTGCCGGAGGGGGAATCCCTCACCGGTGGCCATCTTCATTATCCCGGCGCTCTCCATGACGAGGAGGGAGTAGTTCACCCTCGAGGCTGAGGGTATGTACCAGTAGCTATGTGTTTGATCTCTCTCTCTCTCTCTCGTGTTCTTGATTTGGCACATTCTTGATGTATTGCGACCTTTGCTATTATAGTTGGATCTTATGATGTTTCTCCCCCTCTACTCTCTTGTAATGGATTGAGTTTTCCCTTTGAAGTTATCTTATTGGATTGAGTCTTTAAGGATTTGAGAACACTTGATGTATGTCTTGCATGTGCTTATCTGTGGTGACAATGGGATATTCACGTGATCTACTTGATGTATGTTTTCGTCATCAACTTGCGGGTTCAGTGACCTTGTGAACTTATGCATAGTGGTTGGCACACGTTTTCGTCTTGACTCTCCGGTAGAAACTTTGGAGCACTCTTTGAAGTTCTTTGTGTTGGTTGAATAGATGAATCTGAGATTGTGTGATGCATATCGTATAATCATACCCATGGATACTTGAGGTGACATTGGAGTATCTAGGTGACATTAGGGTTTTGGTTGATTTGTATCTTAAGGTGTTATTAGAGTATGAACTCTTGGATAGATTGATCAGAAAGAATAACTTTGAGGTGGTTTCGTACCCTACAATAATCTCTTCGTTTGTTCTCCTCTATTAGTGACTTTGGAGTGACTCTTTGTTGCATGTTGAGGGATAGTTATATGATCCAGTTATGTTATTATTGTTGAGTGAACTTGCACTAGTGAAAGTATGAACCCTAGGCCTTGTTTCAATGCATTGCAATACCGTTTGTGCTCACTTTTATCATTAGTTACCTTGCTGTTTTTATATTTTCATATTACAAAAACCTTTATCTACCATCCATATTGCACTTATATCACCATCTCTTCGCCGAACTAGTGCACCTATACAATTCACCATTGTATTCGGTGTGTTGGGGACACAAGAGACTCTTTGTTATTTGGTTGCAGGGTTGTTTGAGAGAGACCATCTTCATCCTACGCCTTCCACGGATTGATAAACCTTAGGTCATCCACTTGAGGGAAATTTGCTACTGTCCTACAAACCTCTGCACTTGGAGGCCCAACAACGTCTACAAGAAGAAGGTTGTGTAGTAGACATCAAGCAATTTCTGGCACCGTTGCCGGGGAGGTGAGTGCTTGAAGGTATATCTTTAGATCTTGTAATCGAATCTTTTTGTTTCTTGTTTTATCAATAGTTTAGTCTATAAAAGAAAACTACAAAAAAATGGAATTAAGGTTGCCTCATATGCTTCATCTTTTTAATGTCTTTCGTGAAAATGATGGGAAGGAAAATTTTGCTCAAGTACTAGAAGAATAATTACATAGAATGCCGGGCATAAAATATGTGAATGATGAGCATGATTGCAATGTAGTTAGTATGAATTCTTTGAATACACATGATGCTAATGATATGCAAAGCCACAAGCTTGGGGATGCTATGTTTGATGAAGATGATATGTTTAGTCCCCCAAGTTTTGATGAGCAAATTTATTATGATGAAAGCATGCCTCCTATTTATGAAGATTATTGTGATGACATGTATGCTATAAAGAATAAAGATAACCATGAAACTTGTCATCATGATTTTAATTTTCAATTGGATTATGCTTCACATGACAGTTATTTTGTTGAGTTTGCTCCCACTACTACTCATGAGAATAAATTTGCTTATGTGGAGAGTAGTAAAATTTCTATGCTTGTGCATCATGAAAATAATGCTTTATGTGATGGTTATATTGTTGAATTTATTCATCATGCTACTGAAAATTATTGTGAGGGAGGAATATATGCTTGTAGGAATTGCAACAATATCAAGTTTCCTCTCTATGTGTTAAAAGTTTTGAAGTTATGCTTGTTTTGCCTTCCTATGCTAGTTGATTATTGTTCCCAGAATTTGTTTGCTCAAAAAATCCCTATGCATAGGAAGTGGGTTAGACTTAAATGTGTTAGTCATATTCTTCATGATGCTCTCTTTATGTTTTAATTCTTATCTTTTATGTGAGCATCATTAAAATCATCATGCCTAGCTAAAAAGGCAATAAAGAAAAGCGCTTGTTGGGAGACAACCCAATATTTACCTTTACTGTTTTTGTGTGTACACATGATTATGCTACTGTAGTAATCATGTTTTATAGCTTTTGTTTCAATAAAGTGCCAAGTAGAACCTTTGGGAAGACTTGGGTGAAGTCTTTGCAATCTTGCTGTAAAAAACAGAAACTTTTGCGCTCACAAGATTAGCTGCCATTTTTTACGGGAGAGTGATTGTAGGTTGATTCTTTTTGAATATGATTAATAGACAAATTCCTCACGTCCAACAATTTATTTCAGAATTGTTGGAGTTACAGAAGTATTCGAATGATACAGATTACTACAGACTGTTCTGTTTTTTACAGATTCTGTTTTCTATGTGTTCTTTGCTTATTTTGATGAATCTATGAGTAGTATCGGAGGGTATGAACCATAGAGAAGTTGTAATACAGTAGATATTGCACCAATATGAATTTATAATGAGTTCACAACAGTACCTAAGTGGTGATTTATTTTCTTATACTAACGGAGCTTACGAGTTTTCTGTTAAGTTTTGTGTTGTGAAGTTTTCAAGTTTTGGGTAAAGATTCGATGGACTATGGAATAAGGAGTGGCAAGAGCCTAAGCTTGGGGATGCCCAGGGCACCCCAAGGTAATATTCAAGGACAACCAAGAGCCTAAGCTTGGGGATGCCCCGGATGGCATCCCCTCTTTCGTCTTTTTTCATCGGTAACTTTACTTGGAGCTATATTTTTATTCACCACATGATATGTGTTTTGCTTGGAGCGTCATTTTATTTTATTTTGTTTTGCTTGCTGTTTGAATAAAATACCAAGATCTGAAATTCTGAAATGTTAGAGAGTCTTCACATAGTTACATAATTATTCGGCTACTCATTGATCTTCACTTATATCCTTTGGAGTAGTTTGTCATTTGCTCTAGTGCTTCACTTATATCTTTTTAGAGAACGGCGGTGGTTTTATTTTGATGAAATAGATGAACTCTCATGCTTAACTCATATTATTTTGAGAGTCTTTATAACAGCATGGTAATTTGCTTGGGTTATGAATTTAGTCCTAATATGATGGGTATCCAAGATGGGTATAATAAAAACTTCCATATAGAGTGCATTGAATACTATGAGAAGTTTGATACTTGATGATTGTTTTGAGATATGAAGATGGTAATATTATAGTCGTGCTAGTTGAGTAATTGTGAATTTGAGAAATACTTGTGTTGAAGTTTGCAAGTCCCGTAGCATGCACGTATGGTAACCGTTGTGTAACAAATTTGAAGCATGAGGTGTTTCTTTGATTGTCCTCCTTATGAGTGGCGGTCGGGGACGAGCGATGGTCTTTTCCTACCAATCTATCCCCCTAGGAGCATGCGCATAATGCTTGGTTTTTGATGACTTGTAGATTTTTGCAATAAGTATGTGAGTTCTTTATGACTAATGTCGAGTCCATGGATTATACGCACTCTCACCTTTCCATCATTGCTAGCCTCTTCGGTACCGTGCATTACCCTTTCTCACCTTGAGAGTTGGTGCAAACTTCGCCGGTGCATCCAAACCCCGTGATATGATACGCTCTATCACACATAAACCTCCTTATATCTTCCTCAAAATAGCCACCATACCTACCTATTATGGCATTTCCATAGCCATTCCGAGATATATTGACATGCAACTTTCCACCGTTCCGTTTATTATGACACGCTTCATCATTGTCATATAGCCTTGCATGATCATGTAGATGACATCGTATTTGTGGTAAGGCCACCATGCATAATTTTTCATACATGTCACTCTTGATTCATTGCCCATCCTGGTACACCGCCGGAGGCATTCATATAGAGTCATATTTTGTACTAGTATCGAGTTGTAATCATTGAGTTGTAAATAAATAGAAGTGTGATGATCATCATTAATAGAGCATTGTCCCATGAAAAAAATGAAAAAAAGTAAGGCCAAATAAAAAAAGGAGAAAGGCCAAATAAAAAAAGGAAGGCCCAAAAAAAAGAAGGGACAATGCTACTATCTTTTTTCCACACTTGTGCTTCAAAGTAGCACCATGATCTTTATGATATAGAGTCTCTTATTTTGTCACTTTCATATACTAGTGGGAATTTTTCATTATAGAACTTGGCTTGTATATTCCAACAATGGGCTTCCTCAAATTCCCTAGGTCTTCATGAGCAAGCAAGTTGGATGCACACCCACTTAGTTTGTTTTGTTGAGCTTTCATACATTTATAGCTCTAGTGCATCCGTTGCATGGCAATCCCCACTCCTTGCATTGACATCAATTGATGGGCATCTCCCTAGCCCTTTGATTAGCCGCGTCAATGTGAGACTTTCTCCTTTTTTTCTCCACACAACCCCTATCATTATATTCTATTCCACCCATAGTGCTATGTCCATGGCTCACGCTCATGTATTGCGTGAAAGTTGAAAAAAGTTTGAGAATACTAAAGTAAGAAACAATTGCTTGGCTTGTCATCGGGGTTGTGCATGATGAGAGCATTTTTGTGTGACGAAAATGAAGCATCACCAAACTATATGATTTTGTAGGGATGAGCTTTCTTTGGCCATGTTATTTTGAGAAGACATAATTGCTTAGTTAGTATGCTTGAAGTATTATTATTTTTATGTCAATATTAAACTTTTATCTTGAATCTTTCGAATATGAACATTCATGCCACAATAAATAAAATTACATTGAAAATTATGTTGGGTAGCATTCCACATCAAAAATTCTGTTTTTATCATTTACCTACTCGAGGATGAGCAGGAATTAAGCTTGGGGATGCTTGATACGTCTCCAACGTATCTATATTTTTTGATTCTTCCATGCTATTATATTATCCATCTAGGATGTTTTATAAGCATTTATATGATATTTTATATGATTTTTGGGACTAACCTATTAACCTAGAGCCCAGTGCTAGTTTCTGGTTTTTCCTTGTTTTTGAGTTTACAGAAAAGGAATAACAAACGGAGTCCAATTGACGTGCCAATTTTTGATGATTTTTTATGGACCAGAAGAAGCCCCCGGAGTAAAAGAGTTGGGCCAGAAGAGTCCCGGGCCGTCCACGAGGGTGGAGGGCGCGCCCCCTGCCTCGTGGACGACTCGGAGTCCCCCCCGACGTGAGACCAACGCCAAAAATTCCTATAAATACAGAAACCGCCAGAAAGAAACCTAGATCGGGAGTTCCGCTGCAGCAAGCCTTTGTAGCCACCAAAAACCAATCAGGGCCCTGTTCGGGCACCCTACCGGAGGGGGATCCCTCACCGGTGGCCATCTTCATCATCCCGGCGCTCTCCATGACGAGGAGGGAGTAGTTCACCCTCGGGGCTGAGGGTATGTACTAGTAGCTATGTGTTTGATCTCTCTCTCTCTCGTGTTCTTGATTTGGCACGATCTTGATGTATCGCGAGCTTTGCTATTATAGTTGGATCTTATGATGTTTCTCCCCCTCTACTCTCTTGTAATGGATTGAGTTTTCCCTTTGAAGTTATCTTATCGGATTGAGTCTTTAAGGATTTGAGAACACTTGATGTATGTCTTGCATGTGCTTATCTGTGGTGACAATGGGATATTCACGTGATCTACTTGATGTATGTTTTCTTCATCAACTTGCGGGTTCAGTGACCTTGTGAACTTATGCATAGTGGTTGGCACACGTTTTCGTCTTGACTCTCCGGTAGAAACTTTGGAGCACTCTTTGAAGTTCTTTGTGTTGGTTGAATAGATGAATCTGAGATTGTGTGATGCATATCGTATAATCATACCCATACCCGTGGATACTTGAGGTGACATTGGAGTATCTAGGTGACATTAGGGTTTTGGTTGATTTGTATCTTAAGGTGTTATTCTAGTATGAACTCTTGAATAGATTGATCTGAAAGAATAACTTTGAGGTGGTTTCGTACCCTACAATAATCTCTTCGTTTGTTCTCCTCTATTAGTGACTTTGGAGTGACTCCTTGTTGCATGTTGAGGAATAGTCATATGATCCAGTTGTGTTATTATTGTTGAGAGAACTTGCAATAGTGAAAGTATGAACCCTAGGCCTTGTTTCAACGCATTGCAATACCGTTTGTGCTCACTTTTATCATTAGTTACCTTGCTGTTTTTATATTTTCAGATTACAAAAACCTTTATCTACCATCCATATTGCACTTGTATCACCATCTCTTCGCCGAACTAGTGCACCTATACAATTTAACATTGTATTGGGTGTGTTGGGGACACAAGAGACTCTTTGTTATTTGGTTGCAGGGTTGTTTGAGAGAGACCATCTTCATCCTACGCCTCCCACGGATTGATAAACCTTAGGTCATAGTGTCCTACAAACCTCTGAACTTGGCGGCCCAACAACGTCTACAAGAAGAAAGTTGACGTGTCCGGCGGCGGAGTGGGACGAGGGCTAGGGTTGGACTGAGATTTCGTTTTTCGGGATGCCCACATATTTATAGGTAGAGGGAGATAGGAGGCTCCAAATGAGGTGCGGTTTTCGCCCACACGATCGTGATCGAACGACCTAGAGCATGGAAGAGAGTTTGGTGGGTTTTGGGCTGGTTTTAGAGGGGTTTTTTGCTGGACACTCGAATGGACATTGCGGATGCCCGGTTAACCGTTGGAGTACCAAACGACCTCCGAATGGAACGAAACTTGACCGGTAGTCTCCGGGTGGTATATTAAGACCACTTGACAAGCCTCGGTCCATTCCGAGAAAGTTTGACACACACACACACGAAAGAAAACAAGAGGGGTGCACCGGAGGAGATAGGAGCGCCGGATTGGAAAACGGACAACGGGGAAAATGCTCGGATGCATGAGACGAACACGTATGCAAAAGCAATGCACATGATGACGTGATATGAAAATGCATGACATGACAAAATACAAAACGAAAGACAAAATCCGACAATGGAGGGAAAATCATAACACATAGCCAAAAATGGCAAGAGTCGGAGTTACAAATATGGCAAGTTACATCCGGGGTGTTACAACACTCCACCACTATGAGAGGATCTCGTCCCGAGATCTAGGACTGAAAGAACTCCGGATATTCGGAACGGAGGTGGTCCTCGCGTTCCCAGGTGGCTTCCCGGTCGGAATGGTGCGACCACTTCACTTTCAGGAATTTGATAGACTTGTTGCGAGTCTTGCGCTCAGTTTCTTCAAGAATAGCAACGGGGTGCTCATGATAAGACAAATCTTCTTAGAGGTCAATCTCTTCGAAGTTGATAGTGCGCTCAAGCGTCTTGAAGCACTTGCGGAGCTGTGACACGTGGAACACATCGTGCACGTTCGCAAAGTTGGAAGGAAGCTCAAGTTGATAGGTGCGGTCCCCTCTTTTGCCAATGATCTTGAAAGGACCCACGTATCTAGGGGCAAGCTTCCCTTTGATATCGAAGCGACGAGTGCCTTTCATTGGAGAGACGCGGAGGTAGACATGGTCTCCGATCTCGAAAGCCAAATCACGATGCTTACTATCATAGTAGCTCTTCTGGCGCGATTGCGCGGCTTTGAGATTATCACGGATGACTTTACACATTTCTTCAGCTTCAGTGATTAAGTCATTGCCAAGAAGTTGGCGTTCACTAGTCTCTGACCAATTGAGAGGAGTATGGCACTTTCTGCCATAGAGGATCTCGAATGGGGCCTTGCCCGAACTTGCTTGGAAGCTGTTGTTGTAGGAGAATTCAGCATATGGAAGACAATCTTCCCATTTCATGCCAAAGGAAATGACACAAGCCCTGAGCATATCTTCAAGAATTTGATTGACTCGCTCGACTTGGCCACTAGTTTGAGGATGGAAAGCTGTGCTGAAGCGAATGTTTGTGCCCATGGCCTTCTGGAAGGAGTCCCAGAACTTAGAGGTGAAGATACTTCCACGATCTGAAGAAATCAATTGTGGAATGCCGTGCAAGGAGACAATTCTGGAGGTGTATAGCTCTGCCAGCTGAGCTGCTGTGATGGATTCTTTGATTGGAAGGAAATGAGCCACTTTAGAGAGCTTGTCGATGACAACGAAGATAACGTCATTTCCGCGCTTGGACTTGGGAAATCCAGTCACGAAGTCCATCTCGATATGATCAAACTTCCACTCCGGGATAGCAAGAGGTTGGAGGAGACCAGCTGGTCGTTGGTGTTCTGCTTTCACTCTTCGACAGACATCACATTCATTCACGAATTGAGCAATTTCTCGCTTCATTCGAGTCCACCAATATGACTGCTTGAGGTCATGATACATCTTCGTACTTCCAGGATGAATGGAAAGGAGAGAATTGTGCGCCTCGTTCATTATGACTTTCCTTAGATCACCTTTCGGAACCACAATCCGGTCCTCAAAGAATAAAGTGTCTCTGTCATCAATGTGATAGCACTTGTATTTGGAAAGACCCTTGTCGATACCACGTTTCACCTTCTTCACCATGGCATCAAGGAGTTGTGCCTCACGAATTTGATCCTCCAAGGTAGGAGATACTATGAGGTTGGCAAGAAAGCCTTGAGGAACAACTTGGAGATTCAGCTTGCGGAAAGCTTCACAAAGATCCGGTTGGAAAGGCTTGAGGATTAAGCTGTTGCAATAAGCCTTCCTGCTTAAAGCATCTGCAATGACATTGGCCTTGCCTGGAGTATATTCGATACTCGGATTGTACTCTTGAATCATTTCGACCCATCGAGTCTGCCTGAGGTTGAGGTTGGGCTGAGTGAAGATGTACTTGAGACTCTTGTGATCGGTGAAAATGTCCACTTGTCTTCCCAACAAGAGATGTCTCCACGTTATTAATGCATGGACAACTGCCGCCAACTCAAGATCGTGAGTGGGGTAGTTCTTCTCATTGGGCTTCAACTGACGAGAGGTATAGGCCACAACTTTCTTCTCTTGCATTAACACAGCACCGAGACCTTGTAGAGAAGCATCACAGAAAACTTCATACGGCTTGGATTCATCAGGAGGAGTCAAGACAGGAGCTGTGACTAGTTTCTCTTTGAGAGTGTTGAAAGCAACGTCACACTCAGGAGACCAGACATATTTCACATACTTCTGTAGGAGGTTGGAAAGAGGCTTTGCAATCTTGGAGAAATTCTCAACGAATCTTCGGCAATAGCTTGCAAGACCCAGAAAACTGCGGAGCTGCTTGACATTTTGAGGAGGTTCCCAATCCACAACTGCGGACACCTTCTCGGGGTTAACAGCGATGCCCTTGGCAGAGATGATGTGACCAAGGAAAAGAACTTCATCGAGCCAAAACTCACATTTGGAGAACTTCGCATAGAATTGATACTCTTTGAGCTTGTCGAGCACCAATCGCAAATGTTTGGCATGATCCTGCTTATTCTTGGAGAAAACCAAGATATCATCGAGATACACCAGAACGAATTCATTGGTATAGGGGTTGAAGATGAAATTCATCATCTGAGAGAACACTGGAGGAGCATTGACAAGGCCGAAAGACACGACAGTATATTCATAAGAACCAAAGCTTGTTCTGAATGCTGTCTTGGGAATATCTTCTTCACGAATGCGAATCTGATGATAACCCATACGAAGGTCGAGCTTCGAGAATACTTTAGCACCCTTGAGTTGCTCAAATAGCTCATTGATGTTGGGAAGTGGATACTTGTTCTTGATTGTCTTCTTGTTCAATGGACGGTAGTCGACACAAAGTCGGTCCATGCCATCCTTCTTCTTGACAAAAAGAACACCACAACCCCATGGAGAAGAACTCGGTCTGATCAAACCCAGACGCTCTTGTTCATCGAGCTGCTTCTTCAATTCCTTCAGCTCGTTAGGTCCAAGCTGGTATGGACGCTTGCAAACGGGTTCAGTGCCAGGCTCCAGTTCGATAACGAACTCAACTGGCCGATGAGGAGGCATACCCGGAAGCTCTTCTGGAAAGACATCTTGATACTCGCAACCGACTGGAATTTGAGAGATGGCATTCAATTCGCCCTTCTCATTGAGAGAGAAAAACCGAATGGTTTCATCACGAGCGGCAAAAATAATCACATCCTCAGATGAGTGTGTCAATTGAATTTCCCTGGCAGCACAATCAAGTTGAGCCTTGTGCTCAGAAAGCCAGTCCATCCCGAGAATTAGATCAATATCCGAGTCACCAAGAACAATTGGAGAAGATTGAAAATCATAGTCGCCCATCTTGATGGAAACATCCGGAACCATCATACTAGAACTCAAACGTTTACCCGGAGAAACGACATCCATGGGTTTACTCAGATGAGAACAAGTGAATTCATGCTTGGCAAAAAACGGTCTTGACATGAAACAAAGCGATGCACCAGTATCAAAAAGAACTTCTGCGGGAATATCATTAACAGGAAGATTACCCATTATCACATCAGTAGATTCCTCCGCTTGAGCTGCATTCATCATGTTCACCTTTGCAGACTTTGGATTATGCTTGACCACTGCATTGCTGGAAGATCTGACAGGAGGAGGAGGAGGAAGACACCTCTGGTTGAAGCACTTGTTAGCATAGTGACCTTTCTGCTGACATTTGTTGCAAGTCACCTCTGAGAGTGGACGGTGATAAGGAGCATTGGACTTGGGAGCTTGATTCTGAGACTTGTTCTGATAGCCAGAGTTGGAAGAGTTGGAAGAACCATGGCCACCTTTGTTCTTCTGCTGGTAAGGCTGACGAAACGGAGGAGGAGGAGGCAACCAGAACTTCTGTTGCTTAGCTGTCACAAGTGAGGAAGAAGAAGACTGAACTGCGTCTCTGACTCTCTTCTTAGAAGCCTCACACTTGAGCTGAGCAGCCTCTTGCTTCAGTGCCATATTGTAGAATTGATCAAACTGAGTAGGCTCAACAAGAATGAGAGCTAACTGCGGATCCTCTTTAAGGCCACCTCTGAAGTGATAGATCATGCTCTTCTCATCAGGAACGTCTTGTTTAGCGAAGCGAGCAAGTTTCTGAAACTGAATGTTGTATTGATACACAGACATGTTGCCTTGCTTGAGATTGCGGAACTCCTCACGCTTGCTCTCAACAACACTTTGTGGAATGTGGTGCGCTTTGAAGTCCCGACAGAAGTCAGTCCAAGTGATCACACGACCTCCTATGGAATCTTTGTATTGCTGAAACCAATCAGCAGCTTGGTCCTTGAGCTGGAAAGAAGCGAACTTGACATAGTCCTCAGGCCTGACATTGCTACATTCAAAATGCTTGTTGATGTCCACGAGCCAATCATCGGCATCCGTGGCCTCGGCACAGTAGCTGAAAGACTTGGGCTGATTTGCGAGAAACTGGTTGAGAGTGGCGAAGTGAAACTGATTGTTGCCTTGACCTTGATTGCCTTGATTGCCTTGCCCTTGAGTACGTTCTTGCAAGAGTTGCAGAATCATCTGAGCATTGGCGTTGGTGGCTGCCATGATAGCTTGCCATGCCTCCGGAGGTGGAGGTGGTGGCGGAGGGTTCGCTTGACTCCCTTCATTGCGATCCGGATTCTGACGCGTTGGCGGAGCCATCCTGAAGAGGGTGACATCCGTTAGCATCTTGATAGACAAATAGATAAGTAGAATCAACGGATAGAAATTGCAACATATAGTCTTCACAATAAACATTCGAACGAAGATGAACGAATGAATTCCGTAGTAAATCATCACACTTCCATAAGTTGAGAAGCCACTTGAAAAAGATATGGAGTGAACATATGAATTCGAAGCAACTCGAATACCACAATACAAAATAAAACAAAGTATTGGCTTGCAGAATAAGCCGGAACAAACATATGATAGATATTTCGTCCGAAGTTTTTGTGGTGGGGCCCACACGGGCTCAATCGTACATCACCATCATGTACAAGGCTATGCACATGACATACGAAGCGTCCCCGAGTCGGCAAAGCCATGGACTCTTTAAGACACAACGAGACCACTGTAAAATCAACCGTATACAGGCGGACCACTAGACGTCGAACCCCAATCTCATATCATGCGTCTGTCGGAAAGATATCCTAAGGCTACTTGAATTCCCACTTATAAACTCCCGAAACTTTCTGGTTATGCAATCTGGTGTAGGGGATACAGGGGACACAAAATATATCACCCAAACTAACAATCCCTAGATCCAGCTGTATCCATCCGTCAACACATAACCAAGAAACCTTCGGAAATCGTTTACCTCAACCTTCGAAAAACATCCGTTATACAAGTTATGGCAATACTCCCGAACTCCCGCCCCAGTACTGGGTGGCGTCGAGGTGATCTCACCAACAACTGCATAAAAGAGATTTCGATGTCGGCGAAACTCAGGTATTCCAGAACTGCAACGATAAAATTGTGACGACAACACCTCGGAGCTCAACTCCCCGGGACACTGCCACAACCCCTAAATGACAGGAGGCACCAAGAACAATGTTCTCGTCACAAATCCATCGGAACGATTCCAAGATACCCGCGTGATCCTAAATTTTTTTTTTTAGTGAAATTTGAGGAGAGAATAGTCAAAACTTCTACGTCAGGAGACCTCACCAGAGCGACGAAGGGACTGAGGAGTAAAAAGAATCCTACTCTCCGATATATATATAATCCTAAGACTCAAAACATTTTTGTTCTAGACTCAACAACGCCAGCGATTCGATCAAGCAGGGGGCTCCTAAGTCGGGGATGGCTCTGATTGCACTTGTTGAGCCTACTCAGTTTGATCAATTCTACAATATGGCACTAAAGCAAGAGGCTGCTCAGCTCAAGTGTGAGGCTTCTAAGAAGAGAGTCAGAGACGCAGTTCAGTCTTCTTCTTCCTCACTTGTGACAGCTAAGCAACAGAAGTTCTGGTTGCCTCCTCCTCCTCCGTTTTGTCAGCCTTACCAGCAGAAGAACAAAGGTGGCCATGGTTCTTCCAACTCTGGCTATCAGAACAAGTCTCAGAATCAAGCTCCCAAGTCCAATGCTCCTTATCACCGTCCACTCTCGGAGGTGACTTGCAACAAATGTCAGCAGAAAGGTCACTATGCTAACAAGTGCTTCAACCAGAGGCGTCTTCCTCCTCCTCCTCTTGTCAGATCTTCCAGCAATGCAGTGGTCAAGCATAATCCAAAGTCTGCAAAGGTGAACATGATGAATGCAGCTCAAGCGGAGGAATCTACTGATGTGATAATGGGTAATCTTCCTGTTAATGATATTCCCGCAAAAGTTCTTTTTGATACTGGTGCATCGCTTTGTTTCATGTCAAGACCGTTTTTTTCCAAGCATGAATTCACTTGTTCTCATCTGAGTAAACCCATGGATGTCGTTTCTCCGGGTAAACGTTTGAGTTCTAGTATGATGGTTCCGGATGTTTCCATCAAGATGGGCGACTACGATTTTCAATCTTCTCCAATTGTTCTTGGTGACTCGGATATTGATCTAATTCTCGGGATGGACTGGCTTTCTAAGCACAAGGCTCAACTTGATTGTGCTGCCAGGGAAATTCAATTGACACACTCATCTGAGGATGTGATTATTTTTGCCGCTCGTGATGAAACCATTCGGTTTTTGTCTCTCAATGAGAAGGGCGAATTGAATGCCATCTCTCAAATTCCAGTCGTTTGCGAGTATCAAGATGTCTTTCCAGAAGAGCTTCCGGGTATGCCTCCTCATCGGCCAGTTGAGTTCGTTATCGAACTGGAGCCTGGCACTGAACCCGTTTGCAAGCGTCCATACAAGCTTGGACCTAACGAGCTGAAGGAATTGAAGAAGCAGCTCGATGAACAAGAGCGTCTGGGTTTGATCAGACCGAGTTCTTCTCCATGGGGTTGTGGTGTTCTTTTTGTCAAGAAGAAGGATGGCACGGACCGACTTTGTGTCGACTACCGTCCATTGAACAAGAAGACAATCAAGAACAAGTATCCACTTCCCAACATCAATGAGCTATTTGAGCAACTCAAGGGTGCTAAAGTATTCTCGAAGCTCGACCTTCGTATGGGTTATCATCAGATTCGCATTCGTGAAGAAGATATTCCCAAGACAGCATTCAGAACAAGCTTTGGTTCTTATGAATATACTGTCATGTCTTTCGGCCTTGTCAATGCTCCTCCAGTGTTCTCTCGGATGATGAATTTCATCTTCAACCCCTATACCAATGAATTCGTTCTGGTGTATCTCGATGATATCTTGGTTTTCTCCAAGAATAAGCAGGATCATGCCAAACATTTGCGATTGGTGCTCGACAAGCTCAGAGAGTATCAATTCTATGCGAAGTTCTCCAAATGTGAGTTTTGGCTCGATGAAGTTCTTTTCCTTGGTCACATCATCTCTGCCAAGGGCATCGCTGTTAACCCCGAGAAGGTGTCCGCAGTTGTGGATTGGGAAACTCCTCAAAATGTCAAGCAGCTCCGCAGTTTTCTGGGTCTTGCAAGCTATTGCCGAAGATTCGTTGAGAATTTCTCCAAGATTGCAAAGCCTCTTTCCAACCTCCTACAGAAGCATGTGAAATATGTCTGGTCTCCTGAGTGTGACGTTGCTTTCAACACTCTCAAAGAGAAACTAGTCACAGCTCCTGTCTTGACTCCTCCTGATGAATCCAAGCCGTATGAAGTTTTCTGTGATGCTTCTCTACAAGGTCTCGGTGCTGTGTTAATGCAAGAGAAGAAAGTTGTGGCCTATACCTCTCGTCAGTTGAAGCCCAACGAGAAGAACTACCCCACTCACGATCTTGAGTTGGCGGCAGTTGTCCATGCATTAATAACGTGGAGACATCTCTTGTTGGGAAGACAAGTGGACATTTTCACCGATCACAAGAGTCTCAAGTACATCTTCACTCAGCCCAACCTCAACCTCAGGCAGACTCGATGGGTCGAAATGATTCAAGAGTACAATCCGAGTATCGAATATACTCCAGGCAAGGCCAATGTCATTGTAGATGCTTTAAGCAGGAAGGCTTATTGCAACAGCTTAATCCTCAAGCCTTTCCAACCGGATCTTTGTGAAGCTTTCCGCAAGCTGAATCTCCAAGTTGTTCCTCAAGGCTTTCTTGCCAACCTCATAGTATCTCCTACCTTGGAGGATCAAATTCGTGAGGCACAACTCCTTGATGCCATGGTGAAGAAGGTGAAACGTGGTATCGACAAGGGTCTTTCCATATACAAGTGCTATCGCATTGATGACAGAGACACTTTATTCTTTGAGGACCGGATTGTGGTTCCGAAAGGTGATCTAAGGAAAGTCATAATGAACGAGGCGCACAATTCTCTCCTTTCCATTCATCCTGGAAGTACGAAGATGTATCATGACCTCAAGCAGTCGTATTGGTGGACTCGAATGAAGCGAGAAATTGCTCAATTCGTGAATGAATGTGATGTCTGTCGAAGAGTGAAAGCAGAACACCAACGACCAGCTGGTCTCCTCCAACCTCTTGCTATCCCGGAGTGGAAGTTTGATCATATCGAGATGGACTTCGTGACTGGATTTCCCAAGTCCAAGCGCGGAAATGACGCTATCTTCGTTGTCATCGACAAGCTCTCTAAAGTGGCTCATTTCCTTCCAATCAAAGAATCCATCACAGCAGCTCAGCTGGCAGAGCTATACACCTCCAGAATTGTCTCCTTGCACGGCATTCCACAATTGATTTCTTCAGATCGTGGAAGTATCTTCACCTCTAAGTTCTGGGACTCCTTCCAGAAGGCCATGGGCACAAACATTCGCTTCAGCACAGCTTTCCATCCTCAAACTAGTGGCCAAGTCGAGCGAGTCAATCAAATTCTTGAAGATATGCTCAGGGCTTGTGTCATTTCCTTTGGCATGAAATGGGAAGATTGTCTTCCATATGCTGAATTCTCCTACAACAACAGCTTCCAAGCAAGTTCGGGCAAGGCCCCATTCGAGATCCTCTATGGCAGAAAGTGCCGTACTCCTCTCAATTGGTCAGAGACTGGTGAACGCCAACTTCCTGGCAATGACTTAATCACTGAAGCTGAAGAAATGTGTAAAGTCATCCGTGATAATCTCAAAGCCGCGCAATCACGCCAGAAGAGCTACTATGATAGTAAGCATCGTGATTTGGCTTTCGAGATCGGAGACCATGTCTACCTCCGCGTCTCTCCAATGAAAGGCACTCGTCGCTTTGGTATCAAAGGGAAGCTTGCCCCTAGATACGTGGGTCCTTTCAAGATCATTGGCAAAAGAGGGGACCTCGCCTATCAACTTGAGATTCCTTCCAACTTCGCGAACGTGCACGATGTGTTCCACGTGTCACAGCTCCGCAAGTGCTTCAAGACGCCTGAGCGCACTATCAACTTCGAAGAGATTGACCTCCAAGAAGATTTGTCTTATCATGAGCACCCCGTTGCTATTCTTGAAGAAACTGAGCGCAAGACTCGCAACAAGTCTATCAAATTCCTGAAAGTGAAGTGGTCGCACCATTCCGACCGGGAAGCCACCTAGGAACACGAGGACCACCTCCGTTCCGAATATCCGGAGTTCTTTCAGTCCTAGATCTCGGGACGAGATCCTCTCATAGTGGTGGAGTGTTGTAACACCCCGGATATAACTTGCCATATTTGTAACTCCGACTCTTGCCATTTTCGGCTATGTGTTATGTTTTTCCCTCCGTTGTCGGGTTTTGTCTTTCATTTTGTATTTTGTCATGTCATGCATTTTCATATCACGTCATCATGTGCATTGCTTTTGCATACGTGTTCGTCTCATGCATCCGAGCATTTTCCCCGTTGTCCGTTTTCCAATCCGGCGCTCCTATCTCCTCCGGTGCACCCCTCTTGTTTTCTTTCGTGTGCGTGTGTCAAACTTTCTCGGAATGGACCGAGGCTTGTCAAGTGGTCTTAATATACCACCCGGAGACTACCGGTCAAGTTTCGTTCCATTCGGAGGTCGTTTGGTACTCCAACGGTTAACCGGGCATCCGCAATGTCCATTCGAGTGTCCAGCAAAAACCCCTCTAAAACCAGCCCAAAACCCTCCAAACTCTCTTCCATGCTCTAGGTCGTTCGATCACGATCGTGTGAGCGAAAACCGCACCTCATTTGGAGTCTCCTAGCTCCCTCTACCTATAAAAGAGCATCTCCTCTCGTATACGAATCGTAGACGAAACCCTAGTTTCTCCACCGCGCGCCGACGGACATGTCCGCCGCCCTCAGCCGCCGCCCCTGTGCCAACCGTTGACCGCCGCGTGTCACCGCCGCCGCGGGCCCGCGAGGCCCGAGGCCGGCCCGCCCGTCCCCGCGCCGGGCCCGAGCGCCCCGCCTCTCCCCGCGCGCCCAGCGCCGCCGCCTGCCCTCGCCGGCGCCGGCCGGCCCCGACATCTCCGCCGCCGCGGGCTTCTCCGCTGCCGCCCGTCTCCGCCCCGCCGCCGGCGACCTCGCCGCCCCCGCCGCCGGCGACCGCCGCCCTCCGGTCTCCCTCTCCTCCGCCGGCGCCGCCATCCCTCTCCCTCCTTCCTCTCCGGCCGGCGAGCACCCGAGCGCCGTCGAGCTCGAGCCAGCCCTCGATCCAATCTGGAGGTTACTGTTCCCGTTGACTTCCCGAGCCCTGTGTTTTTTCTAAGTTTTTTGCATTTTGTTATTATATGCCTCTGTTCGTGATACCATAACTCCTTGCATGTAGCTTCGATTCGCGCATGTAATATGTCAAATTGTTCGCCTTGTGATGCTCTCCATTTTTTTCAATTGCACCATGTTCATTAGAGGTCATATTGATGCCCAAATCTCTGTTGGAAGAGGGCTAGTTGCTGTTATTCTCTGGTTCTTAACAGAACTTGGAGATTTGTCATTTTTGTATCTTTAATCTGTGCATCTTTTGAGCATGAGCTCTACATGTGTTTTGAAGTATGTCATACCATATTTCCAGTGGTGTAGTCCATGTATTTTTGTGATCTCTGTGGTGACTAGCACAAGCATGCAAAGTAGGCCCCGTAATATTTCTGATTTCAGGGACTTGGTGATTTCTCTAAGTCCTTGTCTGCTGTAATTTTGTTGCCATGTAAACTTGATGCTACGGAGAGATCCATGCATATTTTGGAGATGTTCAATAAGGATGTTTTGGAGCTATAGTTGTAAGTAATTTATTCCTGCAATTGTTTGCAATTATGGAGTGCCATAGTCTGACTCAATATTTCTCTACTTTTGCTATAAAATATTTCTGGCAGATTCTTAACATGATATGCAATTTTGCCAAGCTTATTGTAGTTGATCCATGCATGCTATGCTATTGTTCTTACCATGAATGGCTTCATAAACATTCCGTCTTGCTGTAGGAATGCTTGGTTTGTCATGCATTGCTCTGTAGTGAGTGCATCAAGCTCACAAAGAGGCCTACATATTAATATTTCTGCCATGCTCTGTTTTCTGCTAAGTCTGAAACCTGATAACGAAACTTGCTATGTTTACATGCTTGCCATCATATCTTCTGGTCCTTTTGTCTTATGGTAAGTAAGGGACTTTTGTCATGTGCATTTAGTAGAACATTGCCATGCCTTGTTTTGCTATGTTAAGTTCCTGTAGCATATTGTTTTCGTGCTCTGAACATTGCTACCTGATGCTGTTTTCTGCCATGTCCAGTTTTTCACCAAGTCTGTGAACCTGTAATATTTTGCACTTTTGCCATGCTTGTTTGAGCTTGATATGTTGTGAACTAGCCATATCTCACTGTTCATCTTTTGTCAAGCATCTCTTGTAGATTAGTGCCATGTACTTTGTTGCTATGTTAGGGTGCTATAGCATTGTTGCTTGTTGCATTTTAAGTGCTATCATGCTGTTAATCGCAGATTCGTGTCATTCTTGTTTTGCTTGCCATTTGCAAACCGTGCATCCGATTCCGGTGATCTTTATATCGATTCCGACCAAAATCATCTCATCTTTTCAGTGGCATGCTTGGTTTGCCAAGTTACTGCCATGTTCATCATTTTCCTTCCGGAGCACGCATATGCATCGCATATCATATCTTGCATATCATACATGTTTTGCATCATGTTGCTTGCGCATTTCTCGTTGTTGATTGTGGTTCCGTTTGTTTGTGTTCTTGTCTTGGGTAGAGCCGGGAGACGAGTTCGTGAACGAGGAATCTGTCGAGTACGCTTACGAGGATCAAGCTTTCGACAACTCTGAGAACCTTGCAGGCAAGATGACCACCCCTCGAAATCACTTCTATCTTTGCTATGCTAGTTGTTCGCTCTATTGCCATGCTCCGCTACCTATAACTTACTATATCATGTCTCCCATTTTAGCCATGTCAGCCCCTAACCATCCTTTCCTAGCAAACCGTTGTTTGGCTAAGTTACCGCTTTTGCTCAGCCCCTCTTATAGCGTTGCTAGTTGCAGGTGAAGTTGAAGTTTGTTCCATGTCGGAACATGGATATGTTGGGATATCACAATATCTCTTATTTAATTAATGCATCTATATATATTTGGTAAAGGGTGGAAGGCTCGGCCTTATGCCTGGTGTTTTGTTCCACTCTTGCCGCCCTAGTTACTGTTATACCGGGATTATGTTCCTTGAGTTGCGTTCCTTACACGGTCGGGTGATTTATGGGACCCCCTTGACAGTTCGCCTTGAAAAACTCCTCCAGCAAGGCCCAACCTTGGTTTTACCATTTGCTACCTAAGCCTTTTCCCCCGGGTTTTCGCGAGCCCGAGGGTCATCTTATTTTAACCCCCCCGGGCCAGTGCTCCTTCGAGTGTTGGTCCGAACCGAGCAGCCTGCGGGGCCACCTCGGGGAAACTCAAGGTCTGGTTTTACTCGTAGCTTGACTTATCCGGTGTGCCCTGAGAACGAGATATGTGCAGCTCCTATCGGGATTTGTCGGCACATTCGGGCGGCTTTGCTGGTCTTGTTTTACCATTGTCGAGATGTCTTGTAAACCGGGATTCCGAGACTGATCGGGTCTTTCCGGGAGAAGGTTTATCCTTCGTTGACCGTGAGAGCTTATGATGGGCTAAGTTGGGACACCCCTGCAGGGTATTATCTTTCGAAAGCCGTGCTCGCGGTTATGAGGCAGATGGGAATTTGTTAATGTCCGGTTGTAGATAACTTGTCACTTGACCCAACTAAAATACATCAACTGCGTGTGTAGCCGTGATGGTCTCTTCTCGGCGGAGTCCGGGAAGTGAACACGGTCTGTGTTATGAATGACGTAAGTAGGTGTTCAGGATCACTTCTTGGTCATTGCTAGATGACGTCCGTTCCGTTGCTTCTCTTCTCGCTCTCATTTGCGCAAGTTAGCCACCATATATGCTTTTGCCGCTGCAGCTCCACCTCATTACACCATCCTTTCCTACCAGCTTAAATAGTCTTGATCTCGCGGGTGTGAGATTGCTGAGTCCCCGTGACTCACAGATTCTACCAAAACAGTTGCAGGTGCCGACGATGCCAGTGCAGATGATGGCGTCGATCTCAAGTGGGGGTTCGACGAGGAACGTGGTCGTTACTATGTGTCTTTTCCTGATGATCAGTAGTGGAGCCCAGTTGGGACGATCGGGGATCTAGCATTTGGGGTTGTCTTATTTTCATCTGGATTTTGACCGTAGTCGGTCTATATGCTTGTATTTTGGATGATGTATGATAATATTTATGTATTGTGTGAAGTGGCGATTGTAAGCCAACTCTTATCCCATTCTTGTTCATTACATGGGATTGTGTGAAGATGACCCTTCTTGCGACAAAACCACTATGCGGTTATGCCTCTAAGTCGTGCCTCGACACGTGGGAGATATAGCCGCATCGTGGGCGTTACAAGACATCAGAAGGACCCTATGTTATCGAGGAGGTTTATCGGTCTGGAGCTATCAAAATAAATAATGTTGAAGGTACTAACCCGAAGGTTGTTAATGGGCAACGAATAAAACATTATATCTCAGGTACGCCCATTAATGTTGAAAGTAATATTATCCAAACTATGACACCGGAAGGACACATAAAAGAGACCTTCCAGAACACTCCAGAATCGTGAAAAAGAGGAGGTACCTGACATAGTAAGTAAACGGACTCCGAAAAATCTGCAAAAAAAATTTTGTCTGTTTTGGAAAATAACAAATATTAGGAAAATAATAAACAAGCAGGAAGGTCACCCTGGTGGGCACAAGACACCAGGGAGCGCCTTGCAAGCCAGGCGTGCCCATGTGGGTTGTTCCCACCTCGGGTACCTTCCGGACTCCGTTTTTCTCCCGTTTTCTTGTTTCCCAAGATAAAAAATCTTTATATACCCCTTGAACCTATTGACCACCGTATCGCGGAGAAATCTTTCATTTTCTTTTCTTGCTGTTTTTGGTTAGATCTGTTGAGCCAGGCATTATGTCTTCTCCTTCCTCAAACAATGTGGAAGGGGATGCTTGGTTGATGAAGATTGAGCTTATGAGAGAAGAACCCGTAGAAGCTCTCAAAGGGGAACAGAGCAAGGAGGCTACCGGAGATCAAGCGCTGGTGGTTGAGCAGGCCTGGCCTGCTGAGGAAGAAGAAGAAGATATCCTTAAACCTTACTATGATCATCTCACCCCCACCAAGTTCGAAGCCTTTCGGGTTATCGAAACGGTTCATGTGCAAAATAAATATCTCACTCGTGAAAACATTTTGGTACAAGAGCACATCATCGCCCTCCGGAGTGTCATCCGTAGATTGGAGAATCTCTTGATCATGAAGGACAAGATCGCCTCTACTTCATCACCACACCTTCTTCATCACCAAAAGAAAATTGAGTATCGGGTATGGGCACTCCCCTTGGCTTCCGCCAAGCTTGGGGGAGGTGCCCCGGTATCGTATCACCCCCACTATTTTTACCTTTACTTATTTTAGTTCGATCCTTAGTTATCTTTTGCTTTAGATGAATAAAAGTTTAGTTCGATCCTTTCTTTTTGAGAGTTTGCTTGGTGATCTATCCTTGTAATTGTGTGCGAGATATATAATAAAGTTTAGTTTGAGTTTTTGCTTTCCTTACTTTCATGTTCCAATAAAAAGAAAGGAAATAAATGAAAAAGATCATATGCTAATCTTATGGTAGGTAATGACACCACATAAGGAAAAGTATAAGTAGAAAATTTTATTAGAGATTGACAAACATAGAATTGGTCAATGATGCAACTCATGAAAGAATTAATAAGGGAAGAGAAGATTCACATACAAATACACTATCCTCGCAATCTTTTGTGATTGTGAGCCCCCATCAAAATATTATATGCCAAAATTGTTGACGTTGGACAAGGAAGACAACGTAATGATTTATATTTCTTCATATTCACATACAAGTTATATTGTTATAGATCCTTCAGCATGTGGTGCTTCCCCCATCTTTGCTAGCCAAAAATTCCGCACCAAGTAGAGATACTACTTGTGCATCCAGAAACCCTTAAACCCAAATCATATTTTCAAGAGTCCTCCATACCTACCTAGGGATTGACCAAGATCCCTCAAGTAAGTTGTTATCGGTGCAATAAGGCAATAGAAATTGCCTCTAAAAGTGTTAGATCATTTGGTGTAAGAGAAAATTGAGCGTTGTATGAACTTGAGATAGCAAAGAATAAAAGCGACATACTGCATAATAAAGGTTGCTATCATAAGGGGCAATATAACATGGCGTTCTTTTGCACTAAGGGGTTGAGCATACAAACAAATAAGCGCATGGCAACCTCTGCTTCCCTCTGCGAAGGGCCTATCTTTTACTTTTATGTATTTACTTTTATGCAAGAGTCGAAGTTTTTCTCTCTATTCCTTTTTATTTTTCTCCTTTGGCAAGCATCATGTGGTAGGGTGTTTGACATTCATTCACATTTTTGCATGGGACCTAAGCATGCAACCAAGGACACAAATACGAATTTTCAACCAATTTATATGCATTAGAGCATGTGCCTGTAGTTCAAATTTGAATTATGCACATAAAATGCCTAGAAAACCCAGTTAATGTATAAAAATGCCCAAACGAACCTCAAAAAATCCCAAAATTTAACACAACACTCCTGTTGTTCTATGTTGACACTAGATAAAAAATTGAAATCAAGAAGAGGCAACGGATATCATTTCGTCCAGAAAGGTGAAATGTTCCCTACCGAAACCATCAGGCTTGTTGCGAGAAGCTCTGTTTTGTGAGAAGCTTATACCCAAACCTGCCCCAAATGGGACAAAAACTTTACCACGGCATGTTGATGCCGCTCCATGATAGCGCCAAGTTTCATGAATTTCAAACGAGTTTTGGATTAGTAGAATTTAAAAACTAGGTATCTCAATGTTTGTGGCTGAGTGACGGTGGCAGGGTGTTTGACATTCATTCCCATTTCTTGCATGGGACCTAAGCATGCAACCAAGGGCACATATTTGAATTTTCAACCAATTTATATGCATTAGAGCATGTGCATGTAGTTCAAATTTGAATTATGCACATAAATGCATTGAAATCTCAATAATGTATAAAAATGTCCAAACGAACCCCGAAAAATCCCAAAATTTAAGACAACACTCCTGTTGTTCTATGTTGACACTAGAAAAAAAATTGAAATCAAGAAGAGGCAATGGATATCATTTCGTCCAGAAAGGTGAAACGTTCCCTACCGAAACCATGAGGCTTGTTGCGAGAAGCTCTGGTTTGTGAGAAGCTTATATCCAAACCTGCCCCAAATGGGACATAAGCATCGATCCATGGACACATATATTATTTTACATCCCATTTTGGTGCACCGGAGCATGTGCATGTAGTTTAATTTTGAATTGTGCACCTGAAATGCCTAGAAAACCAAATTAATGTATAAAAATGTCCAAATGAACCGTGAATAATTCCCATTTTTTTGACAACACACCTATAGTTGCATGTTCACTACAGATAAAAGTTCTAGCAATTCAAACACCATCCTTTGCAGTTGTGACCCCATTATGTAATTCAAATCAAGATGAAAAATCAAGTAGATCGCACACAGTTTATTATCACCAACCGTGTGAGATGCGGTACAAAATATCCTGGAGCACCGTCGGTGTATAGTATGCATATGGCTTACGCGAGAAGGTGCATCGGCAATAGTCCACAACCGGCGTGTCAAGCACACTAGCTCGCTCCCCAAATATCATTTCACTGTTTAATCATCGTCGGTGAAAGATGGGGACGTGGACCCGCTTCGTGAGGGTAACTTCGGCGGCCCACTCTGGCGAGAGCGCGCACGCAGCCGCCAGGCGTGTGCTAACAAGCTTCGTGAGCGCGGCCGCAATCTACGACCGGGCGGCCAAGGCAGCCCAAACGGCCGCTGTTGCTTCTCACGTGGTGACAGCAACATCTGCCTCGGGGTAGCAACTGGCGAGAGTGGCACAGCACCTGTCCGTTCTGTAGCGGCGGCCTTAGCCATGTTGGAGGCCGCCCACGACCATGTCGAGGCCACCAACACCAAGCTCATGGCGGTCACCACACAAACCGAACGAAGCTTCTCCGACAACGGTCGGCAACCCACGGCCGAGGGCGTTCGAGCAGCCGTCCGTTCCTACGCAGCATACCTTGCCACGACGGAGCCCGCCCAAGCCAAGATTGTGGCCGCCCACGCCAAGCTCGTGGCGGCCTATTCCAAAGATATGGCGGATGCGGATGGCGAGATGCTTGCCAAGTATGGTGGATGGATTCCATGGAGCCCCTTCCCCAGGATATCGTCAGGCGCGAGCTGGACATGGAGGAGGTGGCAGAGATCGACGAGCACCAGCCGTAGTAGTACTCTTTGTTTTGTTTAATTAAGAGCGCCGGTCTTTAATTTGTTAGAGTAATGTTTAGGTCAGCTAGCTCCATTTAATTGCTGAAATTGTTCGATTAAGAAGTGTGGGTGTGCTGTAGTCTGCTTTGTGTACGTAAATTATGCAATGACGTGGATGACCAGTATAACCAGGGAAATTCGAACCAAAATTTCTGACATTCAAACTCATCACACACGGGTTAAGATATCTGAATCTTGTGATGTTCACATATCATACACAGTTCTAAATAAGGGAACGTGTTTGATGACACTTTGCGCGCTAGTTTTTTCGTTGAACCGATTCAAAATTTTCGGCTTCCGCGGAAATATCTACCTCCCTGCCCCCTCCCCCTTACCAAAAGCCACATTTCCCCTGTTTCCGCCTTCCTTTCCAAGTTGAAACATTCACTCCTTGCTTGCAGCGCCGCCTCCTCGCCGGCGACCCTCCTTCACGCTGCTCGACCTCGTCTATCCAGGCAGGTAATCCACACCCGACCCCCGTCCTCCTCCTCCTTCCACATCCCACATGCCCCGACCACCGGCACGAAACCTTCCACCCAAATCACCGACCCCTCCACCAAATAAATGCCGCCCTAAGCCATGGTGCACGCAGTATAGCCAGGAGCTCAAGGAGCATTTGGCAGCGGAGAAGCAAATCGCGGCCGCACGCGCGGATGAGGTTGCGATGGCTGACATTCGTGCCGACCCCCAGATCTTGGAGGAGCACCTGTCGAGGCCACCATCGACACCTCACGCGCCGACGTAGCAACGCGGTTGGCTGCTTTGAATGACAGTTCGATGGCATTTCCTCGAGGCCACCCTCGGTGCCTTCGACGAAGACTACGAGGTGTTTTCTCAGTGTGCACGTGCTTACCTCAACTCGAGAGCCAGCAGGTTGGTGCCCGGAGCGGCTCAGGCAACTCACCACTACGACGAGGGCACCCATGATGTGGAGGCCTCGCCCTCTTTCATGTCCAAGGAGCCAATCGTCATCGATATCTCCGACAATGAGGAGTAGCTTGTCTTATTAGCTCACTATAAGGACCCATGTTCAGTTTGCTAGCTACTGCCTTTCCTTAACAAATTCCAGTGAAGTGTGCTATCTACTTTTACCATGCAATCTTTTGCTCTTGTGTATATGTTCTATATGTCGTGCAATGTGGTGCTAACCTTAATTGTTTGGTTTCGTGTTCAGTTAACAGTTTGGTGCATGTGAGAAATAATCGAATTTGGCTGCACTTAATACATGAGAAACATATACAATTGCTATATTTCCTAGTTCTTAATCATGCTTGGTTTGGATAAATGGTTTTTCCAAGTGGCTTGAATTCACCTGATGAATCTGCAATGTGCTTATTTTTCATCAACATATTTTACTAATAGCATGCGAACCCTCACTTAACCTGATCACTAACTACATTATATGTGTTGCAGGGAAACAATGGGAAGCAGTGAGGTTTACAATCGAGGTTTGCACATGCATGGTCCTTTGTCTAATAGCACATTATTGTGCAATTGCATGAACCATTCTAATATTTAGGTTTTTAACAATTTGGTCTTGCACATGTAGGTCCTGCTGTCAGAGGTTTTGACCCATTGTTCGACCCTTTTTGCATATGGGGAAATGAGTTGTCCATGAATATCAGTCAAGTCAAGAAACTTAGAAAGATTGTTAGGATAAAGAAATTAGTGACAAAAAACAACAAGATCTTTGTCTCCACAATGAAGAAGACATCAGTTCACTACAGGATGGTACTAACTATTATGCCTTGCCTTTTTTATTCCTTTGCCCCATTTCCAATATAGAGAAGATATTTATGCACATCCTTGTTTTCAGGCCTTTCCAAAGCAGTTCACTGATGATTACCTCTCAAACCACCTGTATGGTCAGGAGGCGAGGAAGGTATTCATATAACACCCACGGTTCAATATTGAAGTGTTCCTAAAGAGGACGAAGGATGGACGGTCAATCATCCACAAGCACTGGCCTAAAGTTGAAAGACCTTCAACATCAATGAAGGCTCAATATTCTCCTTCTGCTTCAGCAGTTTTCCAGATGAGATACATCTGTCTATGTACCGTCTATGATGCTAATTTCAAAAGGTTATAGATGTTGCATGTGAAACTTGGTGCTGGTGTAGTTGTGTAATGGGGTAGCTGAGTGTTGAAGCTATATGATGTTGTACTCTGATGTATTTCAATTATGAAAATGAAATCTATTGTGTGCTTAAGAGGAAATGTCTATTAGATTAATAAATGGATTATTAATAATAGGATAATTAGCCTGCTAATTGGGTTTTACTATTGCAAACGGTTATTGAGAAAACACCGTGGGCGATGACCTCAGGCAACGCACACAGTTTTTAGGAATAAACCATGTTGGATTAATAAACAATCACACACGACATCCTCTTGAAAACTATTGGCATTGGGCCACCTGGCGCAAATGTTTACCACATAAAACTGTGTGTGATGGACATCCTTTGCCACACAGTTTCTTCTACTCATCGTGTGTGATGAATTCAATAACGCAAACGATAAAATTGTTAATACCGTGTGCAATGGAAACGTTATCACAAACAATTTAACGGGGAAAATTGTGTGTGATGTACCTGCGAACAGAAATGTTTTCCTTGGAGCGACTGTGTGGGATGTATATACGAACGGAAACATTTAGCGGGGACCGACTGTGTGGGATAAACTTACGACCGGAAACGATTTCGCCTGTATAATTGAATTTTTTTAGCACTACTGTACGTATAACCGTATTTGATCGCTCGCTGGTCACACACGACCTCATTTTGCCGAGCGTGTGCGCGAGGAGGGCATATCCCCTACGGTTTCTATGTTGTGTGGGAAGGACCCCCTATCACAGTCACTCACTAGGCGACGGTTCCAAATGCCGTCGCGGAAAGGGGTTAAAACCCGGTTGTATAGCACCTCGATGTACTAGTGGCTGACGACCGAAAGGTTGAACGTGAATCATATAGTACATATGATCAACATAGAGATGTTCACCATTGATGACTACTCCATCTCACGTGATGATCAGACATGGTTTAGTTTATTTGGATCACGTATCATTTGGATGACTTGACGGATGTCTATCTAAGTGGGAGTTCTTAAGTAATTTGATTAACTGAACTTATTTTATCATGAACTTAGTCCTGATAGTATTTGCATATCTATGTTGTAGATCAATAGCTCGTGATGTAGCTCCCCGTTTATTTTTTATATGTTCCTAGAGAAAAATAAGTTGAAAGATGATAGTAGCAATGAAGCGGACTGGGTGTGTGATCTGAGGATTTTCCTCATTGCTGCACACAAAAAATTATGTCCTTGATGCACTGCTAGGTGGCAAACCTATTGCGGGAGCAGATGCAGAAGTTATGAACGCTTGGCAAGCTCGGTATGATGACTACTTGATAGTTTAGTGTGCCATGCTTTCTGGCTTAGAACCGGGACTTCAAAAACATTTTGAACGCCACAAAGCAAATGAGATTTTCCAAGAGCTGAAATTGGTATTTCAGACTCATGCCCGAGTCGAGAGGTATGAGACCTCTGACAACTACTTTGCCTACAAGATGGAGGAGAATAGCTCAACCAGTGAGCACGTGCTCAGAATGTCTGAGTACTACAATTGCTTGAATAAAGTGGGAGTTAATCTTCCAGATAAGATAGTGATTGACAGAGTTCTCTAGTCACTATCACCAATTTACTGGAACTTCGTGATGAACTATAATAAGCAAGGGATGACGAAAATGATTCCCGAGCTCTTCGTGATGCTGAAATCGACGAAGGTAGAAATAAAGAAAGAGCATCAAGTGTTGATGGTTAACAAGACCACTAGTTTTAAGAAAAGGGCAAACAGAAAGATAGGGAACTTCAAGAAGAATGGCAAGAAAGTTGCCAGTCCCGTGAAGAAGCCCAAAGCTGGACCCAAGCCTGAAACTGAGTGCTTCTGTCGGATCACGGGTTCCGGCAAAACCCTTAAGGTTCAAACACTCGGGTGCGCGCGAAGATTTCCTCCCTACTGATCTACGCCCTGGCTCGCTAAGATCTCGCGGACGAACTCGACGAACTCACAACACAAAGACACAAGATTTATACTGGTTCGGGCCACCGAGGTGGTGTAATACCCTACTCCAGTGTGGTGGTGGTGGATTGCCTCTTGGGCTGATGAACAACAGTACAAAGGGAAGAACAGCCTCCTGAGGTTGAGGTGTTCTTGTGCTTGGCGAACTTGTGGATGTGAGGATCAGATGCCCCCTATTGTGGTGGCTAGTTCTACTTATATAGGCCCTGGTCCTCTCCCCAAATATTGAGTGGGAAGGGAGCCAACAACTGTGGCCAATTTGAAAGGGAACAACTTGTACAGCTTATCCTGACAAAAGCGGTCTTCGCCTGCAAAAGGCTCTGGTGATGACGCCGTCTTGGGCTCCATGGTGACCTCCGTCCTACCGTCCTGCTGGTCTTGGTCTCATTGCACCGATATGGAAACCTTTGCTTGATGCCTCGGTACTCCGCGCCTGTGCCTGCCTCATTAGCACCAAAGAGGAAACAAGGACGCTGCGCGCACTGGCGCCCGCCTGGTGCCTGCCTGATCTTGATCGTCATGGCTCACGTCATGAGAGCCTCGCGGGGTTTGCCCTTCCTTGATTTCTCTGCTCCTCGCGAGGCAGCCTGGTGAGGCCGCTCCTGAGGAGGCCCTGCGTCGTCCGCCTCACGAGGCTTGGCCCCTCGTGAGGGTCTTGAATGCCTCGTTGATGAAGATGGGCCATACAGGCCTGCAGCAAAGCCACGCCGTGGGCTGCAGGCAGGCAAGTCTGGGGACCCCCATTCCCAGGACACCGACAGTAGCCCCCGGGCCCAAGGCGCGCTCGGGCTTGGCTTCAAGGCGAAGCCAAAGGTCAAGCGCGGAGTGCCGCGGGCCCCAAAAGCTTGCGGGCTTGGTCGACGCGTGGCAGTTGGTTGGACGTGGGCGTCTCCGCTTCCCCATGCTGCCTCGGCAACTGCTCGACTTGACAAAAGGCTGGCGCAGATAGCGCTCGCCATCACTATTCCTCTTCGCCTTGCCTCAGATCCCCTTTCTCGCTCCTCGCTATCGATACCTCCAGATCTGCTCCAATCTTGCTCCGCATCTGCGACCCATGGCGCCGCACAAGGTCAAGTCCTCCTCGACGCCGGCTTGGTACGAGCCAGCTCTTGAAGCGCCCAACGTCACAGAGAAGAGCCTCGCCTCCACGCGCCTCTGACGGTGGGGGAGAGCAATGAATGGGGGAAGACGGAGCTCCGGCTTGCCTCCGACGTGCCGGAGGCTGAGGGAAGCGCCTTCTTCCCCTTCTTCTCGAGCAGCATCACCGCCGGGTTGGTTCCCCCCTTCTTCGATTTCTTTTATGAGGTCCTCGACCACTACGGGCTGCAGGCGTTGCACCTCCATCCCAACTCTATCCTCCTCCTGTCCATCTTCGCCTACTATTGCGAGGCATATCTGGGCGGGATGCCGTCTGTGGCGCTTCTGCGCCACCTCTTCTTCCTCCGCGTCAGCGACGGACATGTTTCTGGGTGCGCCAATTTCATCGCATCCAGCAAAGCCAACTCAATCTCGAACACCGGGAAGAGAGCCGACAACATCCGGGCCAAACGGGTCATGATGGATGCCAAGTGCGTCCACCCGCGCTTGGCGCTGCCAATGGAGGCGCCCCAATTTAACAAGGGGTGGCCCCGCGTAGAGCTCGCTGACGAGCGGGCGTCGTCGGTGTTGGCGCAGATGCAGACCGACCTGAAGCCGGGCAACGCTAAGGCGGCGAAGGTCACAGGGGCCATGCTCCGGAGGGAATTCCTAATGTTGCGCGTCGCCCCGCTCCAGGCGCGCGCGCGCCCCTTGTGGAAGCTTGGAGATGAAGAAGACAAGACCTGCCAGAAGCCGGGGGCCCTGCCTGACGACAAACTGGCTGTTGTCCTTCGCCTCCTGGTTGAGGATAACCAGGAGTACCCGCCGAGCGCCTTTACTCCCTTGTTCCATCGCAAGGACCAAGCCGCTCGTGGCCTCCAGGCCGACCTTTGACGCGCGCTGGCTGGTGCCGCCTGTGCTCTCCAGGGCCCCCGTGGCGCCGAAGCCAGTGGAGCTATCTTCTGACGAGTCCTGCGGGGGGAAAGAAGAGGAGGAGGATTCAGAGGCGACCCCCGAGGAGATGGGGGGAAACTCTCCCTTGAGCAAAGCTGAAATCCTCCGCGCCCTTCCTGACGACGCCGAGGTCGATGCCCGCCAGGAGGGGGGAGAACTGCCCTTGTCCCGACAAGGAGCAGGTCATCGATAATTCCTCGGGATGTTGCCTCCGCCTTGACGCCGGCCGGAGCTGCCTCCGGCCCTTCTGCTATGCTGTCTTCTGCTCCCGGGGTCCACGCGCCCACACCTCAGGCTTCGAGGCTTTCTGGCTTCAAGCTTCAAGCTTCCCAAGCGGAGGGTGGAATACGCCATGGTGGATCAGTAAGTGTTTCGAGCTTCGTCTTGCTTCTGCTTATACTTCTATTTCCTGACGTTCACCCTTGGTTGACAAGGCCGGTGCCTTCGGCGAAGAAACGGAAGGACGACACGGCGGTCGCGCCCCCTCGTCGGAGAAAGGAGGTGGCAACACTCGCACCTCCCCAGCCCGGTCGCCCTCGCGAGGCCAAGGGGAGGAACGTCAGGAGGAGTCAGCCCCTGTGGCCCCGCTGGCTCCGGAAGTGCCAGCGCCTGGCCCGGCTGATGAGGTCCCAAGGGCTCGGGAGCCCTTGATCTCCCAGGCTCTAGTGACGACGTTGATTCCTCCTTCTGCCACGCCAGTACTCCCAGGCTCTTTTGCTTCCTCCACCGCCCTGGAGCACGTTCTTTCAGAGATGGCACAGCTGCGAGAAGATCTTTTGGGCGCGGACCCGCGCCTGGTAGCCGGGCGCCTGGAACTGGCCTCCGGCTGGCTTCATTCTGACTCTGCGGTCCGAGCGACGCTGAGCCAGGCCGCGGCGTCCTCCGAGAAGGAGAAACAGAGCGCCACCAAAGCCGCGGCTGAGCGCGACGCGGCACTGGAGGACGCCGAGGCCGCCCGCGGCCGCTGCCGAGAGCTAGAGGACGAGCTGAAGCGTCTGCGCGACCAACACGACGAAGAAGCACGCAGCCGCCAGGTGAAGGAAGAGGAGATGAGGGCCCGGGAGGACGCCATCAAGAACCGTGACGCCGAGTTGGGGGAGCTGGAGAAGACGCCGGCTGCTGAGCGCAGCCGGCTGGAGAAGCTGGAGCGGGAGGTGAAGGCGAAGGAGGCCGATCTTGACGCCAAGGCAAAGGTCCTGGCTAAGGACCGCGCGACCTTCGCTGATCTCGAGGAGAGGTCTCGCGCGGCACTGAAGACAATCTACGAGAATGGCTTGGAGAGGCCGCTAGCCACCGCTGAGGACGGCCCTGCCCAGCTGCTTCCCTTCTTGGTGGAGGCGCTCGAAGAAGTTGTGGAGGGCGTCGGTCCCATGGCAGAGGCGGAGGCTCGTGTTCTTTCTTCAGCTGCGTTGACTCACGTCTTTAGCCACCTGCACCTCCGCGACCCCAACGCTTGTCTTGACAAGCTGCTGGAGCCTGTGGCTGATGAACACTGCACAGTTGCCGCCGCAGCCGTGCAAGGTCAGGTGGAGGCCCTGCTGAAGAAGTTCTGCGGCTTTGCCCCCACGCCCTTCGCTCGAGGTGAGGCCACTGCTGCAGCCCTGGCCGGTGACCAAGACGAAGGCGACGCCACCAAGGGAGGAGTGCCGCCCTCAGGCATCGATGGTGTTCAGGGGTGACCTGCGGCTCCTTTCCTATTTAATTCCTACAGTCATGAATCAGGCCTCGTGTAGGCGTTAAACTTGTGTTTGATATTGTGAGAACAATATGTCTTGTAATATTTTCTTCGAGATTTTGCGATTTGCTCCCTATCCGCTTTGTGTTCTGCGTCGGCAGAGCCCGGCACCGCGCATACCTCAACCGCCATTGGGCCGACCGGAGACCAGGACGGACCAAGGAGTGAGGGGCTACGTGACCAGTTAGGCTCCTGAGTCACGATGCTCAGGAGTCCCCCTTGACGTGCAAACAGCTTATAGGAAGGATGCACGAGGATAGGTGAATGTTCTACGTCGGCAGAGCCCGGCCCCGCGCATACCTCAACCACCATTGGGCCGACCGGAGACCAGGACGGACCAAGGAGTGAGGGGCTACATGACCAGTTAGGCTCCAGAGTTGTGATGCTCAGGAGTCCCCCTTTACGCGCAAATGATTTCCATACCTGCCCTCGCCGAGGCCTCGGGAGGGGCGTGCGACAACCAGGTCCGGGAGACCTGGTTGGGTGGCGTGCGCTTGGGTGTGGCCCGAGCGCTGCCCCCAGGTCCAGGAGACCTGGTTGGGTGGCATACGCTTGGGCATGACCCGAGCGCAGCCCCCGTGCCCAGCCCCCTCGCGCAGCTCTCCCGAGGGGAGGCGTTGCGGTGAGGCTGGATGTTGAGCTCTGGGGCTCCCTGAGGTTGGTACGGCCGTGAAGCCGCCCTCAGTTGTTTATCACCAGTGCGGAGCATAGTACTTCCGCTTGTGCACGGGCATAGCCGCTCCTCGGCAGTGTCGACGGCCAGCGCGGAGCATGGTGCTTCCACTTGTGCGTGGGAGGGGGGCTCCCTCTAAGGAGAGCCCCCGGGGCGTGTACAGCCCCGCCCTGACACGTGGTTTCACGGTAGGGCAGCGAGGTGTATCTGGGCACTCGTGAGCCAGCGCGGGACTCACGAGGCCCTACCTCAAGGCGGGTTGCGTCTGGTCTTGGGTCTTGATAGTTGTATGTTCCTGCGAGACGGTTAGGTGCAAATGCTCTACGTCCTCAGGTCCCGGCCCTCGAGCGAGCTCAGCCGCCGTTGGTATGCCAGGTCGCGATGCCGTGGTCAAGGCCAGGGGGTGAGGGCTGGAGAGCCAGTAAGAGCTCCAGAGTCACGATGCTTAGGAGCCCCCCTTTTAACGCGCAAGCGAATTGCAAGAGAGGGGGTGGACCCATGGCAGGTGGCAATCGAGCAGGTGATAACCACAAGTAGATTACGCATGAAAGGTAGATCAACTTGGGTAAATGCATAAAGATACATGCCACTAGGTCAGGCCCTAGCGGCTTGGGGATGATGTAGCCCGAGGGGCGCCCCCAACAGAGTAAACTAAAGACATAAAAAGGGGGTACATGCCACAGGGATGGACCCACGCGGCCTGGGAATGATGCAGCCCGAGGGGCGCTCCCAGCTGAATGAACTTGGAAAATGTCACCTGGTTCTGTTGACGAAGGAGAGTTGGGGCAGCTGAAGGTACGCGGCGAAGGGATTGCTCCTCACGAGCCACCGGGGCCCTGAGCCTCGGGAGGCTCTAGGGGCTCAGGTGGTTCCCTGAGGACCGTTTCCATCTCCACCAGGACAGCGTGATGCCTGGCCTCCTGAGCCGCCAGGACACGCCGCAGGTTGTGTTGATAGGCTGACGACACGCTCGGCAGGCCAAAAGGCATGCGAACGTAGCTGTGTGGTGGACCCTCACAACAGCCCACGCGCGAAGGCCAGAAAAGCTCCTGAGAAGCGGCCTTGTTGAGCCCTGGGACGTCGATGCAGACGTGCAGCCTGCCATCCTCGCCTGGATGGGGAGCTACGCTTCGTGAGCGGCGGTCGCCGCACATGGCCCTTGCGTCTTGCAGTTCCTGAGTGGTCTTGGTGATAAACTCCTGAGCGGTGGGTGCTCCTTGCCCTGTGTTCTGAGGGAACCGTTCCGTGAAGCACGCCTCCAAGTGGTGCCCAAGCGCCTCCCTCGTGATGTTGGCAAGTGCTACCTCTTGAGCACTGCGTTGGTTTTCCCTTGAAGAGGAAAGGGTGATGTAGTAAAGCAGTGTAAGTATTTCCCTCGGTTTTTGAGAACCAATGTATCAATCCAGTAGGAGGCCACACACGAGTCCCTCGCACCTACACAAACAAATAAATCCTCGCAACCAACGCAATAAAGGGGATGTCAATCCCTTCATGGTCACTTACGAGAGTGAGATCTGATAGATATGACAAGATAATATTTTTGGTATTTCTATAATAAAGATGCAAAGTAAAATAAAAGTCAATGAAAATAGCTAAGTATTGGAAGATTAATATGATGAAAAATAGACCCGGGGCCATAGGTTTCGCTAGTGGCTTCTCTCGAGAGCATAAGTATTACGGTGGGTAAACAAATTACTGTTGAGCAATTGATAGAATTGAGCATAGTTATGAGAATATCTAGATATGATCATGTATATAGGCATCACATCCGCGACAAGTAGACCGACACCTGCCTGCATCTACTACTATTACTCCACACATCGACCGCTATCCAGCATGCATCTAGAGTATTAAGTTCAAAAGAACAGAGTAACGCTTTAAGTAAGATGACATGATGTAGAGGGATAAACTCATGCAATATGATATAAACCCCATCTTGTTATCCTCAATGGCAACAATACCATACATGCCTTGCTGCCCCTACTGTCACTGGGAAATGACACTGCAAGATTGAACCCAAAGCTAAGCACTTCTCCCATTGCAAGAAGGATCAATCTAGTAGGCCTAACCAAACTGATAATTCGAAGAGACTTGCAAAGATAATCAATCATACATAAAAGAATTCAGAGAAGATTCAAATATTGTTCACAGATAAACTTGATCATAAACCCACAATTCATCGGTCTCAACAAACACACCGCAAAAGAAGATTACATCGAATAGATCTCCACAAGAGAGGGGTAGAACATTGTATTGAGATCCAAAAAGAGAGAAGAAGCCATCTAGCTAATAACTATGGACCCGAAGGTCTGAGGTAAACTACTCACACATCATCGGAGAGGCTATGGTGTTGATGTAGAAGCCCTCCGTGATCGATGCCCCCTCCGGCGGAGCTCCGGAAAAGGCCTCAAGATGGGATCTCATAGGTACAGAAGGTTGCGGCAGTGGAATTAGGTTTTTGGCTCCGTATCTGGCAGTTTGTGGGTACGTGGGTATATATAGGAGGAAGAAGTACGTCGGTGGAGCAACGTGGGCCCCACGAGGGTGGAGGGCGCGCCCAGGGGGGTAGGTGCGCCCCCCTACCTCATGCCTTCCTGGTTGATGTCTTGATGTAGGGTCCAAGTCCTCTGGATCACGTTCGTTCCGAAAATCACGTTCCCGAAGGTTTGGACTCCGTTTGATATTCTTTTTCTACGAAACTCTGAAATAGGCAAAAAACAGCAATTCTGGGCTGGGCCTCCGGTTAATAGGTTAGTCCCAAAAATAATATAAAAGTGTATAATAAAGCCCAATAATGTCCAAAACAGAATATAATATAGCATGGAACAATCAAAAATTATAGATACGTTGGAGACGTATCGAGCATCCCCAAGCTTAATTCATGCTCGTCCTCGAGTAGGTAAATGATAAAAACAGAATTTTTGATGTGGAATGCTACTTAGCATAATTTTCAATGTAATTCTTCTTATTGTGGCACGAATGTTCAGATTTAATATGATTCAAGATAAAAGTTTAATGTTGACATAAAAACAATAATACTTCAAGCATGCTCACCAAGCAATTATGTCTTATCAAAATAAGATAGCCGAAGCAAGTTATCCCTACAAAATCATATAGTCTGGCTATGCTCCATCTTCCCCACACAAAATATTCATATCATGTACAACCTCGGTTTTAGCCAAGCAATTGGTTCATACTTTTTAACGCGCTTCAGCCTTTTCAACTCTTACGCAATACATGAGCGTAAGCCATGGATATAGCACTATGGTGGAAATAGGTATAATGGTAGGGGTTATGTGGGAAGACAAAAAAAGGAGAAAGTCTCACATCAACGAGGCTAATCAACGGGCTATGGAGATGCCCATCAATTTATGTCAATGCAAGGAGTAGGGATTGCCATGCAACGGATGCGCTAGAGCTATAAGTGTATGAAAGCTCAAACAAAAGAAACTAAGTGGGTGTGCATCCAACTTGCTTGCTCACGAAGACCTCGGGCATTTGAGGAAGCCCATTATTGGAATATACAAGCCAAGTTCTATAATGAAATTTCCCACTAGTATATGAAAGGACAAAACGAGAGACTCTCTATCATGAAGATTACGGTGCTACTTTGAAGCACAAGTGTGGTAAAAGGATAGTAACATTATCCCTTCTCTCCTTTTCTCTCTTTTTTTGGGCCTTCTCTCTCTTCTTTTTTTATGGCCTCTTTTTTCGTCCGGAGTCTCATCCCGACTTGTGGGGGAATCATAGTCTCCATCATCCTTTCCTCACTTGGGACAATGCTCTAATAATGATGATCATCACACTTTTATTTACTTACAACTCATGAATTACAACTCAATACTTAGAACAAAATATGACTCTATGTGGATGCCTCCGGCGGTGTACCGGGATATGCAATGAATCAAGAGCGACATGTACGAAAGAATTATGAATGGTGGCTTTGCCACAAATACAATGTCAACTACATGATCATGCAAAGCAATATGACAATGATGGAGCGTGTCATGATAAACGAAACGATGGAAAGTTGCATGGCAATATATCTCGGAATGGCTATGGAAATGCCATAATAGGTAGGTATGGTGGCTGTTTTGAGGAAGATATAAGGAGGTTTATGTGTGATAGAGCGTATCATATCACGGGGTTTGGATGCACCGGCGAAGTTTGCGCCAACTCTCAAGGTGAGAAAGGGCAATGCACGGTACCGAAGAGGCTAGAAAATTGTGGAAAGGTAAGTGTGCGTATAATCCATGGACTCACATTAGTCATAAAGAACTCATATACTTATTGCAAAAATTTATTAGCCCTCGAAGCAAAGTACTACTACGCATGCTCCTAGGGGAAGGGTTGGTAGGAGTTAACCATCGCGAGATCCCGACCGCCACACAAAGGATGACAATCAATAAATACCTCATGCTCTGACTTCGTTACATAACGGTTCACCATACGTGCATGCTACGGGAATCACAAACTCCAACACAAGTAATTTTCAATTCCACAATTACTCAACTAGCACAACTATGATATTACCACCTTTATATCTCAAAACAATTATCAAGCATCAAATTTCTCATGATATTATAATTAAAGCAAATTGCCATGATATTTTAAGACTCTCAAAATAATATAAGTGAAGCATGAGAGATCAATAGTTTCTATAAAACAGATCTACCGCCGTGCTCTAAAAGATATAAGTGAAGCACTAGAGCAAAAACTATATAACTCAAAAGATATAAGTGAAGCACATAGAGTATTCTAACAATTTCCGAATCATGTGTGTCTCTCTCAAAAGGTGTGTACAGCAAGGATGATTGTGGCAAACTAACAAATAAAGACTCAAATAATACTAGACGCTCCAAGCGAAACACATATCATGTGGTGAATAAAAATATAGCTCCAAGTAAAGTTACCGATGGAAGTAGACGAAAGAGGGGATGCCTTCCGGAGCATCCCCAAGCTTTGGCTTTTAGGTGTCCTTAGATTATCTTGGGGTGCCATGGGCATCCCCAAGCTTAGGATCTTGCCACTCCTTGTTCCATAATCCATCAAATCTTTTACCCAAAACTTGAAAACTTCACAACACAAAACTTAACAGAAAACCTCGTGAGCTCCGTTAGCGAAAGAAAACAAAAAACCACTTCTAGGTACTGTAATGAACTCATTATTTGTTTATATTGATGTTAAAGCTACTGTATTCCAACTTCTCTATGGTTTATAAACTATTTTACTAGCCATAGATTCATCAAAATAAGCAAACAACACACGAAAAACAGAATCTGTCAAAAACAGAACAGTCTGTAGTAATCTGTAACTAACGCAAACTTCTGGAACTCCAAAAATTCAGAAAAAATAGGACGACCTAGAAAATTTGTTTATTGATCAGCAGCAATTGGAATCAATATGTTATCACGTTCTGGTGATTTTTAACAATTATTTTCGTGAACAAAAAGTTTCTGGAATTTTCAGCAAGATCAAATAACTATCATCCAAGAAGATCCTATAGGTTTAACTTGGGACAAACACTAATTAAAACATAAAAACACATATAACCAGAGGCTAGATCAAATATTTATTCCTAAACAGAAGCAAAAAGCAAAAAACTAAAAATAAAATTGGGTTGCCTCCCAACAAGCGCTATCGTTTAACGCCCCTAGCTAGGCATAATAGCAAGGATAGATCTAGGTACTGCCATCTTTGGTGACACAATTCTTAATGGAGTTATGCTCGGTGATCCTTTGATCTAAAGCACCCAGCCACTTATTGCAAAGCGTAATCAGATTATTCATGCAGTTGATATGCCCACCAATACTTTTAAGAGGTTCAACAATTTTTTGTAATTCACATAATTTCTCTAGAATTTGAGTCTCTTCTTGGGTAAAGGATGATCCTTTTTGTAGGGGGAGTACTCCCACTATCCCCTCTATAACTTCATAAGCGAAGCCAGGATCAATATCAATAAAACTACCTTTGGCGGAAAAATCGAGGAGTTGTCTATGGGGCAAGGTTAGCTCAACATAAAAATGGCGAAGCAAGATTTTGAAATCTCCCTCTATATTGCAACTACGATAAGATTCGAGCATCCTAAACCAAGCATCTTTTAAATTTTCCCCTTGTCTTTGCTTGAAGTGGAGGACTTCAAAGTCGGGAGACGAAGGGATGAAGACTGAGCTAGCCATAACGACGAAACAAGCAGAAAAGAGGCGAACGGAAAAGAGAGGGCGAATAAAACGGCAAGGGTGAAGTGGGGGAGAGGAAAATGAGAGGCAAATGGCAAAAAATGTAATGCGGGAGATAAGGGTTTGTGATGGGTACTTGGTATGTTGACTTTTGCGTAGACTCCCCGGCAACGGCGCCAGAAATGGCTCGTTGTCGGGAGTGCGAATCTTGACTTTGCGAAAGCCTCCCCGGCAACGGCGCCAGAAATCCTTCTTGCTACCTCTTGAGCACTGCGTTGGTTTTCCCTTGAAGAGGAAAGGGTGATGCAGTAAAGCAGCGTAAGTATTTCCCTCAGTTTTTAGAACCAAGGTATCAATCCAGTAGGAGGCCACACACGAGTCCCTCACACCTACACAAACAAATAAATCCTCGCAACCAACGCAATAAAGGGGTTGTCAATCCCTTCACGGTCACTTACGAGAGTGAGATCTGATAGATATGATAAGATAATATTTTTGGTATTTTTATAATAAAGATGCAAAGTAAAATTAAAGGCAATGAAAATAGCTAAGTGTTGGAAGATTAATATGATGGAAAATAGACTCGAGGGCCATAGGTTTCACTAGTGGCTTCTCTCGAGAGCATAAGTATTACAGTGGGTAAACAAATTACTGTTGAGCAATTGATAGAATTGAGCATAGTTATGAGAATATCTAGATATGATCATGTATATAGGCATCACGTCCGCGACAACTAGACCGACTCCTGCCTGCATCTACTACTATTACTCCACACATCGACCGCTATCCAGCATGCATCTAGAGTATTAAGTTCAAAAGAACAGAGTAACGCTTTAAGTAAGATGACATGATGTAGAGGGATAAACTCATGCAATATGATTAAAAAAAACCCATCTTGTTATCCTCGATGGCAACAATACAATACGTGCCTTGCTGCCCCTACTGTCACTGGGAAATGACACCGCAAGATTGAACCCAAAGCTAAGCACTTCTCCCATTGCAAGAAAGATCAATCTAGTAGGCCAAACCAAACTGATAATTCGAAGAGACTTGCAAAGACAACCAATCATACATAAAAGAATTCAGAGAAGATTCAAATATTGTTCATAGATAAACTTGATCATAAACCCACAATTCATCGGTCTCAACAAACACACCGCAAAAGAAGATTACATTGAATAGATCTCCACAAGAGAGGGGTAGAACATTGTATTGAGATCCAAAAAGAGAGAAGAAGCCATCTAGCTAATAACTATGGACCCGAAGGTCTGAGGTAAACTACTCACACATCATCGGAGAGGCTCTGGTGTTGATGTAGAAGCCCTCCATGATCGATGCCCCCTCCGGCGGACCTCCGGAAAAGGCCCCAAGATGGGATCTCACAGGTACAGAAGGTTGCGGCGGTGGAATTAGCTTTTTGGCTCTGTATCTGGTAGTTTGGGGGTACGTAGGTATATATAGGAGGAAGGAGTACGTCGGTGGAGCAACGTGGGCCCCACGAGGGTGGAGGGCGTGCCCAGGGGGTAGGCGTGCCCCCCTACCTCGTGCCTTCCTGGTTGATGTCTTGACGTAGGGTCCAAGTCCTCTAGATCACGTTCATTCCAAAAATCACGTTCCCGAAGGTTTCATTCCGTTTGGACTCTGTTTGATATTCTTTTTCTGCGAAACTCTGAAATAGGCAAAAAAATAGCAATTCTGGGCTGGGCCTCCGGTTAATAGGTTAGTCCCAAAAATAATATAAAAGTGTATAATAAATCCCAATAATTTCCAAAACAGAATATAATATAGCATGGAACAATAAAAAATTATAGATACGTTGGAGACGTATCAGCAAGGTCTGAGGCCCTCCAGAAGAGAGCCCCCGAGCCCTGCCCGAGGAGGGCGCTGGGCGCGCCTTCCTATGCGACAGAGGGAGGCGCCCCTGGAGCGGGCGCTGATCCTGACGAGGTTCCAGTTATGACGCCATCCTCTTGAGATCCTGCACAGCGCAGCTGCTTCTTCTTCTTTAGAGGGCCTCAGGAGGGCCCTCGCCCTTGCTGTCGGGGTCGTCGATTGCTGCAGCCTGGAAGGCACGCTTGAGGGAGCACACCGCGTCTCTTTCTTTGCATGGGACCGTGATGATTCCGCCGCTTCCCGGCATCTTGAGGACGTTGTAGCCGTGGTGTGTCACCACCATGAACTTGGCCAGGGCTGGATACCTAAGGATGGCATTGTACGGCCGACGGATGTGCGCGACGTCAAAGTCAATGAGCTCGGTGCGGTAGTTCTTGCGTTCTCCAAACGTGACAGGGAGGCGGACCTGCCCTATCAGTGTGGTGGAGCCGTCGGTCACTCCTGAGAAAGGCTTGGTAGGCTGAAGCTGGTCATATGGCACTTGGAGGTTGTCAAACGTGTCGATGGACAGGACGTTGAGCCCTGCGCCGCCGTCGATGAGGGTCATGGTAACTTGCACGTTGCTGATGACTCGTGAACAAAGCATCGGGAGGGCGCCAGCGGTTGCTGCGCACTTGAGCTGATCTGCCGAGTTAAAGGTGATGGCGCACTGGGACCACCTGAACGGGCGTGTGGCCTCAAGCTTGGGGAGGACTGCATTCACTTCACGAGCAAACTGTTTGAAGATGCGCTGCGAGGCTGGGGCCTGGGCTCAGCCCAAGATGCAGGCGATAGCACGCGACTCCTGGAAGCCCCCAGCCCCCTCGCCCTGATGGTGGTCGTCATTCCTTCTTGGTGGTGGCGGCAGCGGGGGAAGACCAGCGTTACCCTGAGGGCGATCCTCATGAGGCTGGTTCCTCTAGGCGCCCTCGCGAGGATGATCCTGCCAGCGGTCCTCACGAGGCCGGTCGCGCCAATCATGGCGCGGGCCACGGTCGTCCCAGCGTCCGCCTCCACGTCCTCCTCCTCGGTCGTAGCCTCGGTCGCTGTGCTCGGGCGCCGACCGAAGCGTCCTTCACGAATGGCTCTGAGCTCTTGACAGTTGATGGTGTTGTGGGTGTTCAGGTTGTGAAAGGCGCAGAACGGTCGGCTGCCTTTGGATGACTCGGGCTGGTCTCTGCCTTGCTTGGTGTCCGGCTCCGCTGCGAGCACGGCTGCTCCCTTGCCCTTCACGTCCTTGGCCTTGGCTTTCTTCTCCTCTAGGTCCACAGTCGGCAGCTCGAGGAGGGAGAGGCGTCCTTCCTCAGCTCTTGCGCACTTGGTCGCCAGGTTGAACAGTCCTGAGATGTGCACAACTCCTCATGGATAGCGAGCTCTTCCTTCATCTTGACGTCGCGGACGCCATCAGAGAACGCAGAGATGATGGCCTCATCCGTCACCTTGGGGATCTTGAGACGGATGTTGAAGCGCTGGATGAATTTCTGGAGGGTCTCTCCTGGTTGTTGCTTGACACGGCGCAGGTCACCCGCGGCCGGCGGGCGGTCGCGAGTGCCCTGGAAGTTGGCGATGAAGCGGTCGCGCATCTCGTCCCAGGAGGAGATCGAGCCCGGAGGCAGGTTCAGGAGCCACGAACGGGCGCCGTCTGTGAGTGCCATGGGGAACCAGTTCGCCATGATCTTTTCGTCGCCGTTGGCCGCCTCAATGCTCAGCTCGTAGAGCTGCAGGAACTCCGCGGGGTCGGGGGTGCCGTCGTAGCGAGGAGGCAGATCTGGCTTGAACTTGCCCGGCCAGGCGATGCTACACAGCTCGGGGGTGAAGGCGCGGCAGCCGGCCGTGGTCGCCGGGGCCCGTCTTGGAGGTGGAGCTTGGTCTTGACGCCCACGTGCCGCCACAGCAAGCGGCGCGGGGCCCTGCCGCGGCAGACGAGCCTGGCGCAGCGGTGCGAGGAGCGGTGGAGGGACTTCTTCGCGTGCGGGTGCGGGACACGGCGGGTCGCGTCATGGGGCCGCGCGCCTCGGCGCCAGGGCGCCGTCTTGGGGCAGAGGTGGTGGAGGCGCTCCATGAGCTACGTCGCCCGTAGCTCGTGGAGTGTGAGGCGGAGAGAGGGACGGCGCAGGGGAGCCCCCTGCGGCGCGGACGAGCTCGGCGATGCGGTCGAGCCAGTCCTCGTAGAGGTCGTCGACCGGGCGGTAGCGCAGGAGCTCGTGCGCCATGAGGAGTGCGGCCCGTGCGTCCATGGGAGCACGACGAGCATGGGATGAGGAACCGGCCGGGGTCAGCGATGGAGTGGCGGTGCGGCCGTCCCGCCGCACCGAGGGGCGCAGCGAGGACGCTTGCTGCTTGTTCCCCGCCGGACCGGTGGCGGCGTTGGCGGCAGGACATGGAGAACGACGAGGTGGCCCACCGACGGGAGCCGTCTGAGCGATGCGAGTGGCTAGGGCAGCGCGGCGCTCTGCTCGAGCGTCGACCATGGAGCCGACGGAGCGACTGGACGCGAGACGACGGAAAGGAAACTCCGGCGCACCCCTACCTGGTGCGCCAAATGCCAGATCACGGGTTTCGGCAAAACCCTTAAGGTTCGAACACTCGGGTGCGCGCGAAGATTTCCTCCCTACCGATCTACGCCCTGGCTCGCTAAGATCTCGTGGACGAACTCGACGAACTCACAACACAAAGACACAAGATTTATACTAGTTCAGGCCACCGAGGTGGTGTAATACCCTACTCCAGTGTGGTGGTGGTGGATTGCCTCTTGGGCTGATGAACAACAGTACAAAGGGAAGAACAGCCTCCTGAGGTTGAGGTGTTCTTGTGTTTGGCGAACTTGTGGATGTGAGGATCAGATGCCCCTACTGTGGTGGCTGGTTCTACTTATATAGGCCCTGGTCCTCTCCCCAAATATTGAGCGGGAAGGGATCCAACAACGGTGGCCAATTTGAAAGGGGACAGCTAGTACAGCTTATCCTGACAAAAGCGGTCTTCGCCTGCAAAAGGCTCTGGTGATGACGCCGTCTTGGGCTCCATGGTGACCTCCGTCCTGCCGTCCTACTGGTCTTGGTCTCGTTGCACCGATATGGAAACCTCTGCTTGATGCCTCGGTACTCCGTGCCTGCGCCTGCCTCCTTAGCACCAAAGAGGAAACAAGGACGATGCGCGCACTGGCGCCCGCCTGGCGCCCGCCTGATCTTGATCGTCATGGCTCACGTCATGAGAGCCTCGCGAGGTTTGCCCTGCCTTGATTTCTCTGCTCCTCGCGAGGCAGCCTGGTGAGGCCGCTCCTGAGGAGGTCTTGCATCGTCCGCCTCGTGAGGCTTAGCCCCTCGCGAGGGTCTTGAATGCCTTGTTGATGAAGATGGGCCGTACAGGCCTGCAGCACAGCCACGCCGTGGGCCGCAGGAAGTCTGGGGACCCCTGTTCCCAGAACGCCGACAGCTTCTACTACAAAGGAAATGGTCGCTAGAAGCGGAACTGCCCCAAACATTTGGTGGATAAGAAGGATGGCAAAGTGAACAAAAGTATATTTGATATACAGGCTATTGATGTGTACCTTACTAATGTTCATAGTAACCCCTGGGTATTTGATATCGGTTCAGTTGCAAAGATTAGTAACTCGAAACAGGAGTTACAGAATAAACAAAGACTAGTTAAGGGCGAGGTGGCGATGTGTGTTGGAATTGATTCCAAGGTTGATACGATCACCATCGCACACTCACTCTATCTTCGGGATTAGTATTGAACCTTAAATAAATGTTATTTGGTGTTTGCGTTTAGCATGAATATGATTGGATCATGTTTATTGCGATACAGTTATTCATTTAAGTAAGAGAATAATTGTTGTTGTTTTACATGAATAAAACCTTCTATGGTCATACACCCAATTTAAATGGTTTATTGAATCTCGATCGTAGTAATACACATATTCATAATATTGATGCCAAAAGATGCAAAGCTGATAATGATAGTGCAACATATTTGTGGCACTGCCGATTAGGTCATATTGATGTAAAGCGCATGAAGAAACTCCATGCAGATGGGCTTTTTGAATCACTTGATTATGAATCATTTGATACTTGCGAACCATGCCTCATGGGCAAGATGACTAAAACTCTGTTCTTCGGAACAATGGAGCGAGCCAATGACTTATTGGAAATAATACATATCGATGTATGTAGTCCGATGACTGTTGAGGCACGCGGCGGGTATCATTATTTTCTGACCTTCACATGATTTGAGCAGATATGGGTATATCTACTTAATGAAACACAAGTCTGAAACATTTGAAAAGTTCAAAGAATTTCAGAGTGAAGTGGAGAATCACCGTAACAAGAAAATAAAGTTTCTACGAACTGATCGCGGAGGCGAATATTTGAGTTACGAGTTTGGCCTTCATTTAAAACAATGTGGAATAGTTACACAACTCACGCCACCTGGAACACCACAGCGTAATGGTGTGTCCGAACGTCGTAACCGTACTTTATTAGATATGGTGTGATCTATGATGTCTCTTACCGATTAACCACTATCATTTTGGGGTTATGCATTAGAGACAGCTGCATTCACGTTAAATAGGGTACCATCTAAATCCGTTGAGACGACACCGTATGAACTGTGGTTTGGCAAGAAACCTAAGCTGTCGTTTCTTAAAATTTGGGGTTGCGACACTTATGTCAAAAGGCTTCAGCCTGATAAGCTTGAACCCAAATCCCTAAGGAAACAATTGGGTACACCTTCTACCACAAATCCGAAGGCAAGATCTTTGTTGCCAAGAATGGAACCTTTCTAGAGAAGGAATTTCTCTCGAAAGAAGTGAGTGAGAGGAAAGTAGGACTTGATGAGGTAATTGTACCTTCTCTCGAATTAGAAAGTAGCACATCTCAGAAAACCATTCCTGTGATGCCTACACCAACTAGAGAGGAAGCAAATGATAATGATCATGAAACTTCTGATCAAGTTACTACTGAACCTTGTAGGTCGACCAGAGCACGATCTGCACCAGAGTGGTACGGTAATCCTGTCCTGGAAGTCATGTTACTAGACCATGGCGAACCTACGAACTATGAAGAAGCTATGATGAGCCCAGATTCCAACAGATGGCTTGAGGCCATGAAATCTGAGATAGGATCCATGTATGAGAACAAAGTATGGACTTTGGTGGATTTGCCCGATAATCGGCAAGCCATAGAGAATAAATGGATCTTTAAGAAGAAGACTGACGCTGATGGTAATGTTACTGTCTACAAAGCTCGACTAGTCGCAAAAGGTTTTCGACAAGTTCAAGGGGTTGACTACGATGAGACTTTCTCACCCGTAGCGATGCTTGAGTCTGCCGAATCATGTTAGCAATTGCCACATTTTATGATTATAAAATCTGGCAAATGAACGTCAAAACTGCATTCCTTGATGGATTTCTTAAAGAAGAGTTGTATATGATGCAACCAGAAGGTTTTGTCGATCCTAAAGGTGCTGAAAAAGTGAGCAAGCTCCAGCAGTCCATCTATGGACTGGTGCAAGCTTCTCGGAGTTGGAATATATGCTTTGATGAGGTGATCAAAGCATATGGTTTTATACAGACTTATGGTGAAGCCTGCATTTACAAGAAAGTGAGTGGGAGATCTGTAGCATTTCTAATATTATATGTGGATCACATATTGTTGATTGGAAATGATATAGAATTTCTGGATGGCATAAAAGGATACTTGAATAAGAATTTTTCAATCAAAGATGTCGTGGAGTTAACACGGCAGATTTCCTAGTATGAGGACTTAGTCGTGGAGCCATCGCAACTAGGTAGCTTAAAGGAGTTAAAACGGGACAAAGGACACAGTGAGTTTATACTGGTTTGGCCCCTTGCGGTGAAGCTAAAAGCCTAATCCAGTTTGAGGTGGTATTGCTTATGTCTTGATTACCAGGGAGCGAATACGCTTGACCTAGCTTTCGGTCTCTTGTTTCTTGCCCTAAACCGCCACCGGGTCGTCCCTTTATATACAAAGGTTGACTCCCAGCGGCTCACGGAGTCCCGGCCGGCTCATAAACAACCTGTCTGGCTCAGTGACTAAATACACTTTCCTTACAATACAAGTCATACACATATGGCATTTTATACCTATGGGCCTTAAGCCCCCTTTGGGCTTAGGCCCTTTAACAAGTCCGCTTCATGAACCGCCATCTTCCATATCTTCATGGGCTTTGTCTTAATGAATAGCCATAGGTATAACCCGGCCCCTCCTAGGCGGGTCATACCCAATAGTAATATCCCCAACATTAGGCCCCAGGTTGATTTGAACTTGTTCATGTCAATCTTCTGCACTTAGAAAAAATCCTTCTTCATTTGTTTTTGCAAGATATTGTAACCCGCCATGACGTCATCTCCTAGAATTACGGAAACCCGCCATGACGTCATCTGTCTATTAAATTTGCACAATATCCAGCATATCTTAATAGATCCTTATCTTTAATAACCATCCCGAAGATCGAGGCGTCCGAGCAACTGGATAATCATTCTTTGACCTCCTCGATTTTCGCACCTGCCTGTTACCTCTTTCCTTATAAATAGGGTCTGGCAGCCTGTTCATTTTCTCCCCTTGCCTCCTCATCTGTCTTCAACCTTTCTTTTTCGCGATGCATCTACACCTCTGCACACCGCCGCCGCCGACCTCATCGACTTCCTCGACCCCGGCCACTGCATCAACCTGAACGGGACCAGAGAACTGCGGTGTCTCTCCATTGCTCAGCGAATCCAGTAAGTACCTTATCTCTCCCGCCATAGATCTCCATTAGGGTTCCTGAACCTCTTACGAGTTCATCATCATTCTTCATCGTACCTTGTTTTAATCCTCACTTTGATCCAAAAATAACCTGTAAACATGCATAATCTGTTTCTGTGTCTTTCTCTTAATCACTGAACCTGCCTCCTAGATGCAGAAATCTCGCCAATGTATTGGCTCCTTAGCTGCTGTGATATTATACTTTGATTTTACCTTTCTTTTCCGAACATCGTCAGATCCAAAATCAACTGCACCAACGTATAAAACCTGTTTATCCAACACTTAGCAGAATTCGCTCTTAATAGATCTTAAATATCAGCATTGTCATGGCGGCTTACATCACCAATTATAACTAGTCATATGTCATTAGGCCCCATTAAGCCGCCAATTGCAACATTCTCCTCTGGCTTAATGAATCAACTTAAACCGACAAATTTTCTTTCTTTTAGGCCTCTTCCTTCACAATGCCGAAGACAGTGACTTCATGTAATTGGGTTCCTTCTATTGTCGCTGAAAACACGCTCAAGGACTTTGTTAAAGTCGGCTTTTTACCAGCGAAAGACATCTTGCATTGGCGCGCTCCCAAGCCAAATGAGAAAAAACCTCAGCCACAGGATGGTGAGATTATTGTTTTTACTGACCATATGAACCGGGGCTTCTCCCCACCTGGGTCCAATTTTTTCCAAGACGTTCTGCACTTCTTTCAACTTCATCCTCAAGATATCAGACCCAATTCCGTGTCAAACATTTTCAATATTAAAGTTTTCTGCGAAGTATACCTTCAAGAGGAACCCAGTGTTGAACTCTTCAGGGAATATTTTTATCTGAACCGCCAAAACGAGTGTACCAATGGCCCCAGCTTAGAACTTGGTGGGATCTCAATTCAACGGAGAAGAGATGCTATCTTCCCCTATGCTTTCCTGCCGAGTCACCCCAAAGACTGGAATCAAACATGGTTCTATTGTAAGGACACTTCTCTGGCTGATGAAAATCCATTGCCGGGTTATCGCGTCCAGCGGCTCGATCCAAAACACCATCTTCCCGAAAAGCTTACCACTGCTGAACGTAAAAAACTTGCACCCACTATTGCAAAGGTGAAGGCCCCAATTGGGAAACGGGTTAACCGGCATTGACTTAGTTCGGTGCTGGGTTTCTTGGCGGATCATACCCTTGAGCCGCCGATCTGGCTTAATGTGCACTTACTCGGGTGGTGCAAAAGATCCATTGCGCCACAGCTCTGTGAACTTAACCGATGATGCAATCAATGAAATGACAAAGACTCTTCTGAATGAGAGCCTGGAAGACTGCAGCAAAGTGGGACTGAACCCTTTCTACAAACTTAACCCGCCACCAGATGTGAGTCTTTAAATCCCTTACTTTACCTTATCATTCCAATACTCTATTAACTCAACTTTGATGCACAGGCTGACTCCGATTTTTGGAAAATGGAATATGACCATGAAGCTGCCAAGCAAGCGAGGGCCAAAACGAAAGCAGCCAAAAAAGCTGCCAAGAAGAATAAGAAATTAACTGCTTCCGAGATGTTTGAACTGGACAACAGCTCTAAGTCGGAGGTAGCCCTTGATTCCCTTGGCTCCTTTTTCAACTATCTTATTGACACTGATTATCATCAGGATGACACGGGGGCCAGTCAAGCAGTCGAAGAAGAGGTAACTATCGGATTTCGGGTTCCGGCAAAACCCTTGAGGTTCGAACTCTGGGGTGCGCATGAAGATCTCTCCTCCCTATAGCTCACACCCTCTCCACGATCTCAAGGCTCAATGCATCGAACTCACAGAACAAAGGACACGGGGTTTATACTAGTTCGGGCCACCGATGTGGTGTAATACCCTACTCCAGTGTGGTGTGGTGGATTGCCTCTTGGGCTGGGGACGAATAGATACAAGGGAAGAACATCCTCCTGAGGAGAGGTGTTCTTGAGCTCGGTGAGCTTTGGTGGATGAGGATGATTGGAGTCTGGATCAGTTGCCTCCTACTGTGGTGGCTAGTCCTATTTATAGAGGCCCTGGTCCTCTTCCCAAATATTGAGAGGGAAGGGATCCAACAACGACCAATTTTGAAGGGAGACAACTAGTACAAGTTATCCTGACTAAAGGTGGTCTTCGCCTGCCAAAGGCCCTGGTGATGACGCCGTACTGGGCTCCATGGTGACCTCCGTCCTGCCGTCCTGCTGATCTTGGTCTTATTGCACCAATATGGAAACCTTTGCCTGATGCCTCGGGACTCCTCGCCTGCGCTTGTCTCTTTAGCACCAAAGGGGAAACGAGTACACTGCGCGCGCTGGCGCCCGCCTGGCCTTGGTCATCATGGCTTGCGTCACAGGGACCTCGCGAGTTGCCCCTCGCCTTGATCTCTCCGCCCCTCGCGAGCCAGCCTGGTGAGGCCGCCCCCGAGGAGGTCTTGTGTCGTCCGCCTCGCGAGGCTTGGCCCCTCACGAGGGTCGTGAGTGCTTGCTGGTGAAGATGGGCCGTACAAGGCCGCTGGTGGAGCCACGTCGTGGGCCACAGATAGGCAAGTCTGGGGACCCCCATTCCCAGGACACCGACAGTAGCCCCCGGGCCCAAGGCGCGCTCGGACTTGGCTTCGAGGCGAAGCCAAGGGGCAAGTGCAGAGCGCCGCGGGCCCCAATAGCATGCGGCCTCGGTCGACGTGTGGTGATTGATGGGACATGGGCATCTCCGCTTCCCCACGCTACCTCGGCAACTGCCCAACTGGTAAAAGGCTGGCGCGGCCTGCATTTGCCTTCATTGCTTTCCTTCGTCTTGCTCCAGATCCCCTTTCTTGCTCTTCACTTCCAGAGACTCCAGTTCTGCCCAGATCCCCCTTCGCGCCTGCCGCTAATGGCGCCCAAAAAAGCTCGGGCCACTCCTCCGCCATCTTGGTACGAGCCTGTGCTTGATGCACCGAGTGTTTCGGAGAAGAACCTTGTCGCCATGCTCCTGATGACAGTGGAGGGTGATGAGAAGAGGAAGACTGTGCTCCGGGCCGGCTCCGCCGAGCCGGAGGCCTCAGGCATCACTTTTTACCCCTTCTTCATGAGCAGCATTGTCGCCGGGTTGGTTCCCCCCTTCTCCGACTTCTTCTACTCCGTCCTTAGCCATTACAAGATCCACGCTCTCCATCTTCATCCCAACTCCATCCTTCTTCTATCGATCTTCGCCTTCTACTGCGAGGCGTATGTTGGAGTGATGTCGTCCGTGGCGCTACTGCGCCATTTCTTCTTCCTCCGGATCAAGGAGGGCCACCGCTCTGGGTGTGTTGGCTTCATCGCTGGCAACAAGACCAACGCCATATCGAAGGACGGGAAGAAGGCCGAGGGCTTCAGGAGCAAGTGGGTCTTGATGGACGCCAAGTGCTCCCACCCCCGACTGGTGCTGCCGTCAGAGATGCCTGTGTCGCAAGAGGGGTGGCTTCGCGCGAAGCTCACTGACCCCTGGGTGGCGTGGGTATTGGAGAGGATGACCGCCGACCTGAGGCCTGGTGACTCAAGGGTGGCGAAGCTGACGGGAGCCATGATCGTCAAAGAATTCATGACGCAGCACGTGGCTCCCCTTCAGGCGCGCTCGCGCCCCTTGTGGAAGCTTGGGGACGACCTCCGCCTGCGGCCGGAGGCCCTTTCCGATGAGGATTTGCGCTTGGCCCTCTGCTCCTTGGTTGGGGAAAACCAAGGGTACCCGCCGGACTCCTTCGTTCCCTTGTTCTGCCGCCAAGACGGGGCAGAGGCTGCCGCCGCCATGCCCGTTTTCGACGGGCATGGGCTCGTGCCGCCTGCGCCCTCGAGTGTTCTAGTGACGACGACTCCGGTGGACGTTTCTCCTGAAGAGTCTCGCGAGGAGGAGGAGGAGGAGGAGCGCGACTCGGAGGCGAATCGCGAAGGGGCGGGGGAAACCTCCCCTTTGCGCAAGGCCGACATCCTCCGCACCTTGCCTGATGACGATGACGAGGCTGATGTCTCCCTGGAGCGAGGGGAGCAGCCCGTAGCTGGAGGCTCCACAAGGTCCAAGGTCAGTCCCCGAAGGAGGCCACCGGACGAGGGGCAGGTCGGCGCTGATCTCCCGAGACGACGCCCCTGCTCTGACTCTGCCTAGAGCTGCCTCCAACCCACCTGCTGCCCCCTCTTCTGTTCCTGGTGCCCGCGCGCCCGCGCCTCAGGCTGCGAACCTTTCAGGCTTCAAGCTTAGGAAGCAGAGAGACTACGCCGCGGTGGACCAGTAAGCATTCTTGTCCTATCTTGTTCTTGCTTCTGCTGCTGATTCTTGATGCTTCTCTTTTGCGCCATTAGGCTGACACCCATGGCGAAGAAGAGGAAGGAGGAGGAGGCGATGGTACTGCTCGGGACCCAATCGCATGCGGCAGCTGCAGCCCCCTCCACGGGGAAGGGCAGTGACAGCGCTCACGCTTCTCCGGCCCGATCGTCCTCGCGAGGCTTGGGGGAGCGTCCTCAGGAGGAGGCGACCCTCGTAGCCCCGCTGGCTCCGGAGGTGCCAACGTCCGGCTCAGTTGCTGGGGTCCCCAAGGCTCAGGAGCTCTCAGCCTCCCAGGCCATGGTGACGATGCTGCCTCCTCCTCCTCCCTCTGCGCTGCTGACCCTGGGTCCTTCCGCCTCCCCTGACGTCCTGGAGTGCGCTCTTTCTGCGATGGCCCGGCTGCAAGAGGATCTTCAAAGCGCCGGTCGTCGCCTGGTAGCCGGGTGCCTGGAGCTGGTCTCTGGTTGGCTTCATTCCGACGTGTCCGTTCAGGCGGCGCTGAGCCAGGCCGCGGCGACCTCCGATAAGGATGAGCAGGCCGCCGCCCAAGCCACGGCTGCTCGCGAAGTGGCGCTAAAGGATGCCGAGGCCGCCCAGGATCGCTGTCGGTCGCTGGAGGCCGAGCTGGAGACCATGCGCAGGGAGCGTACGGACGAAGCTTGAGGCCGCAAGGCGGGGGAGGAGAAGATGAAGGCCCGAGAGGACGTCGTCAGGGGTCGCGACGCCGAGCTGGAGCAGCTAGCAAAGGCGCAGGCTATGGAGCACAGCCGGCTGGAGAAGCTGGGGTAGAAGATGGAGGCAGAGAAGGCCGAGCTTGAAGCCAAGGCGAAGGTCCTGGCTGAGGACCGCGTGGCCTTCAAGTCCCTTGAGGGGAGGTCCCGCGTGGCGCTGCGGGCACTCTACGAGAAGGGCTTGGAGGAGCCGCTGGCTATAGATGACGAGGGCCCCACCCAGCTGCTTCCTCATCTGGCCGTGGCGCTTGAGGAAGTCGTGGGCGGGATCGGCCCCTTGGTGGAAGGAGAAGCCCGCACGCTTTCTTCGGCCGCGCTAACGCGCGTCTTCAGCCACCTCCATCTTCGTGATCCTGACGCCAACCTCGATGAGCTGCTGGAGCCTGTGGACGACGAGCATTGCGCAGCTGCTGCCAAAGCCGTGAAGGGCCAGGTGGAAGCTTTGCTGAAGAAGTTCCGCGCCTTCGACCCTGCACCCTCAACTGGTGGTGCTGCTGACCCTGCAACTCTGGCGGGCGGCACAGGTGAGGGCAACATTGCCGTCGAAGGGGCACCTCTTGCATGCGACGGCGGCGCTCAGGGGTGAGGAGATGACTTGCTTGCGACTCCTTTTCCTGCATTGCTTCTGCAACACGTGCCATGCCCCGTGGAGGCGTTAAACTTATGCTTGGTATTTGGAGAACAATATGTCTTGTAATATTTATTTGAATTCCGCGACTTCCTTCCTGTTTGCTTCATGTTCTACGTCGGCAGAGCCCGACCCCGCGCATGCCTCAGCCGCCGTTGGGTCGTCCAGATCACCAGGACAAGACCAAGGGGTGAGGGGCTGCGTGGCCAGTTAGGCTCCTGAGTCGTTATGCTCAGGAGTCCCCCTTGACGCGCATATAGCTTACATAAAGGAGACGGAAGAGTAGGCCTAGTGTTCTACATTGGCAGGGCCCGGCCCCGCGCATACCTCAGCCGCTGTTGGGTCGTCCGGATCACCAGGATGAGACCAAGGGGTGAGGGGCTACGTGGCCAGTTAGGCTCCTGAATCGCGATGTTCAGGAGTCCCCCTTGACGCTCAAACGACCTTCATACCTTTTCCCTCACTGAGGCTCCGCTCGGGAGGGGCGCGTGATGACCAGGTCCGAGTGACCTGGCAGGGTGGCGTACGCCTAGGCGTGACCCGAGCGCAGCCCCCGTGCCCAGCCCCCTCACACAACTCTCCCGAGGGGAGGTGTTGCGATGAGGCCAGACACTGAGCTCTGAGGCTCCCTGAGGTTGATACGGCCATGGGACCGCCCTCAGTTGTTTATCACCAGCGCGAAGCATAGCGCTTCCGCACTTGCACGGGCATAGCTGCTCCTCGGCCGTGTCGACTGCCAGCACGGAGCAAGGTGCTTCCACTGGTGCGTGGGTGAGGGCTCTCTCTGAGTGGAGCCCCCGGGGCGTGTACAGCCCCGCCCTGACACGTGGCTTGCACGGCAGGGCTGGACGAGGTGTGTCTGGGCACTCGTGAGCCAGCGCGGGACTCACGAGGCCCTACCTCAAGGCGGGTTGCGCCTGGTCTTGGTTCTTGATAACTGTGGTGGTCCTGCTAGATGGTTAGGCAACCTGCGCCGAGCGAATCTCCTGAGGCTATCGCATGAGAGGGCCAAGCACCAACGACCCCAGGAGGTGATGTGAACGGGGCCGGCCCGTCAGACAGAGCGTAGCCGTTGGGTTTGTCGATGCTGCAGGGACGGACCCGAGCACAGGCGTCGTGCCTAGTTTCCTCATGCGAAGGATCCTAAAGAAAGATGATCGGTGCGCGGCTCCCGCGGTGGGTGACAATCAAGCAGGTGATAACCATAGATAATTCATGGAAGGAAGCAAATTAGCTTAGATAGATGCGAGAATGATACATGCCACTGGGACGGAACCGAGCGGCTTGGGGATGATGCGGCCTGAGGGGCGCCCCCAGTAGAGTAAGCTAAAGATGCAAAAGGATACACGCCGCAGGGGCAGGCCCGTGCGACTTGGGAATAATGCAGCCCAAGGGGAGCTCCCAGCTGAATAAACTTGGAAAATGTCACCTGGTTCCGTTGTCGAAGGAGTGTTGAAGTAGCCGAAGACACGCGATGAAGGAGTCGCTCCTCATGAACCATCAGGGTCCCGAGCCTCGAGAGGCTCTGGGGGCTCGGGTGGTTCCTTGAGGACCGTCCCCATCTTCGCCAGGACTGCGTGATGCCTGGCCTCCTGAGCTGCCAGGATGCTTCGTAGGTTGCGCTGGAAGGTGGCTGCTGAGGGAGTCCTGGATTAGGGGTCCTCGGATAGCCGGACTATATCCTTTGGCCGGACTGTTGGACTATGAAGATACAAGATTGAAGACTTCGACCCGTGTCCGGATGGGACTCTCCTTGGCGTGGAAGGCAAGTTGGCAATACGGATATGTAGATCTCCTCCCTTGTAACCGACTCTGTGTAACCCTAGCCCCCTCTGGTGTCTATATAAACCGGAGGGTTTAGTCTGTAGGACGACAACAATCATACCATAGGCTAGCTTCTAGGGTTTAGCCTCTACGATCTCGTGGTAGATCAACTGTTGTAATACTCATATCATCAAGATCAATCAAGCAGGAAGTAGGGTATTACCTCCATCGAGAGGGCCCGAACCTGGGTAAACGTCGTGTCCCCTGCCTCCTGTTACCATCCGCCTTAGACGCACAGTTCGGGACCCCCTACCCGAGATCCGCCGGTTTTGACACCGACATTGGTGCTTTCATTGAGAGTTCCACTGTGCCGTCACTACAAGGTTTGATGGCCCCTTCGATCATCGGCAACGAGGCGATCCAGGGTGAGGTTTTCCTCCCCGGACAGATCTTCGTATTCGGCGGCTTCGCACTGCGGGCCAACTCGCTTGGCCATCTGGAGCAGATCGAAAGCTACGCCCCTGGCCATCACGTCAGGTTTGGAAGCTTGAACTATACTGCTGACATCCGTGGAGACTTGATCTTCGACGTATTTGAGCCCATGTCAGGTGCGCCGCACAGTCACGCCAGGCATGACTTAGCTCTGCCGACGGACAGTGTTCGGGAGATCCCACCTGCAGCTACTCCGGCCCTCGATCCGGAGCACATTACGCCGCCCGAGAACGGGTGGATGGACCCCGCCACGGAGGCTGCACACTCAGCGGCGATAGAGCCGAATACTGACTTCACCTCTTATGAGACTTGTGTTGCCGGACATTTGGATTCGTCCCCGGCCACGGGCTCCGAACCGCCTGCGTTCGTGCCTATCGAATCTGATTAGGCACCGATCATGGAGTTTTCCTCCGCGGATATCTTTCAGCACTCACCACCGGGCGACGTGCTAAACTCATTGAGGTCTCTCTCCTTGTCAGGAGACCCTTGGCCGAACTATGTCCGGCTAGAATGGGATGCGGACGATGAAGAAATTCGCTGCCCACCCAGCACCCACTTAGTAGCCACTGTCGACGATTTAACCGACATGCTCGATTTCGGCTCCGAAGACATCGACGGTATGGACGACGATGCAGGAGATGAACAGGAACCACCGCCCACAGGGCACTGGACTGCCACCTCATCATATGATATATACATGGTGGACACCCCCAAAGAAGGTGATGGCGATAAGACAACGGAGGATAATCCCTCCAAGAAGCAATCCAAGCACCGACGTCAGCGGCGCCGCTCTAAGTCCCACCATAGCAAAAGCAGCGATACCGGCACAACAGACAATAACGCTCCGGATAGTGCCGAAGACGGCAACAATCCCCTCCAGCCAGACCTCGAGCGGGAGGATGAACAAGCTAGCCCTCCGGAACGTGCAACAAACGGAGAATCGGAGGATGACAATTACATGCCTCTCTCCGAAGACGAGGTGAGCCTCGGCGACGAAGAATTTATCGTGCCTGAGGATCCCGTCGAGCAGGAGCGCTTCAAGCGCCGGCTTATAGCCACAGCAAACAGCCTGAAGAAAAAGCAACAACAGCTTCGAGCTGATCAAGATCTGCTAGCGGATAGATGGACTGAAGTCCTGGCGGCCGAGGAATACGAACTCGAGCGCCCAACCAACAGTTACCCAAAGCGCAGGTTGCTACCCCAACTCGAGGAGGAAGCATTGAAACCTACATCACCAGCGTATGATGCGGCTGATCGGCCACCTCGTGGCCGAGACAGAGAGGCATATCAGCCTGAAGTCCAGCCCGCACCCCGCCGACATTCAAACAAAAATACCAAGGCCTGGGGCAACACGCGGGACCTGTGAGACATATTGGAAAACAAAGCAAAACATGCAAGATCGATCTACGGATCACGGGGGCGCGCCCCAATGCGGGACGATGACTGTCACGCCGGATATACTAAAAGCAAATCCGGCCAGGCCAAATACAGCAGACAAGACTCGTATGAACTGCGTCGTGATATAGCCCGGCACAGAGGCGCCGCACACCCCCTATGCTTCACTGATGAAGTAATGGATCACGAATTCCCAGAGGGTTTTAAACCCGTAAACATTGAATCATATGATGGTACAACAAACCCCGCGGTATGGATCGAGGATTTCCTCCTCCACATCCACATGGCTCGCGGTGATGACCTACATGCCATCAAGTACCTCCCACTAAAACTCAAAGGACCAGCTCGGCATTGGCTGAATAGCTTCCCAGCAGACTCCATTGGCAGTTGGGAGGATTTGGAAGATGCATTCCTTGCCAACTTCCAGGGCACTTATGTGTGACCACCGGATGTTGATGACTTGAGCCATATAACTCAGCAGCCAGGGGAATCGGCCAGGAAATTCTGGACCCGGTTCCTAACTAAGAAAAACCAAATTGTCGACTGTTCGGATGCAGAGGCCTTAGCGGCATTTAAGCATAACATCCGTGACGAGTGGCTCGCCCGGCACCTATGCCAGGAGAAGCCGAAGTCAATGGCAGCCCTCACGATAGTCATGGCTCGCTTTTGCGTGGGCGAGGATAGCTGGCTGGCTCGCAGCAACAACACATCAAGAAGTCATGGCAATTCAGATGCCAATGATAGTAACGGCAGACCACGTCGCAACAGACACAAGCGTCGCAACAACGGTGACAACGCCGAAGACACGACAGTCAATGCCGGATTCAATGGCTCTAAATCTGGTCAGCGGAAGAAGCCGTTCAAAAGAAGCAACCCGGGCCCGTCCAGTTTGGACCGCATACTCGATCGCTTGTGTCAAATTCACGGCACCCCCGATAAGCCAGCCAATCACACCGACAGAGAATGCTGGGTGTTCAAGCAGGCCGGCAAGTTGAATACCGAAAACAAGGAAAAGGGGCTGCATAGCGACAATGAGGAGGAGTCCCGGCCGCCGAACACAGGAGGACAGAAGAAATTCCCTCCCCAAGTGAAAACGGTGAACATGATATATGCAACCCATATTCCCAAGAGGGAACAGAAGCGTGCACTAAGGGACGTCTATGCGATGGAGCCAGTCGCCCCAAAGTTCAACCCATGGTCTTCTTGTCCGATCACTTTTGATCGTAGGGACCACCCCACTAGTATCCGTCATGGCGGTTCTGCCGCATTGGTCCTTGATCCCATCATTGACGGATTTCACCTCACCCGAGTCCTTATGGACGGCGGCAGCAGCCTAAACCTGCTTTATCAGGATACAGTGCGCAAAATGGATATAGACCCCTCGAGGATCAAACCCACTAAAACCACCCTTAAAGGTGTCATCCCAGGTCTCGAGGCCCGTTGCACGGGCTCAATCACACTGGAAGTGGTCTTTGGATCTCCGGACAACTTCCGAAGCGAGGAGTTAATCTTTGATATCATCTCGTTCCGCAGTGGCTATCACGCACTGCTTGGACGAACCGTATTTGCCAGATTCAATGCGGTGCCACATTATGCATACCTCAAGCTCAAAATGCCAGGACCTCGTGGGGTTATAACAGTCAATGGAAACACAGAACGCTCACTCCGCACGGAGGAGCACACTGTGGCCCTCGTAGCAAAAGCACAAAGCAGCCTTTTAAGGCCAACCGCCAATTCGGCGATAAAGCCCCCGCACACCTTCAAGCGAGCCCAGAGTAACCTGCAACAGGATCGCCTGGCACGTTCAGAGCTCGCCTAGCAATTCGGCCTCCATCCTAGTCCCAGTAAAGCGATGAAATCGGTGCCGCGCGTACATAATTACACACTAAAAATACCATGGGCACAGGCGGGGGCACGGCCAGGACACGTACCACAATGCGACTCAACCGCCCCAGGGGCTGTATATCTTTATCATTTTCTCTCTTTCAGGACCTTACTCTCTGGAAGCCCTTTTCGGCAGTCTGATTACTGGACGCATTACAGGAAGGAAATACCAAGGAGGCAAGAAGCTAAGACGTACAAGGGAATCCCCAGGTGGTCTCTGATAACGATCGAAATACCTGTTTTAAATACCCATACGCAGCTTGCCCTTGGATAGGACATGTCAAATATTCCTATTTTTTGCGTATTGCAGTACTTGTATCGGTACGCTTCGACGTATTATTTAATAACAATGCATAGAGTTAGTCTATTATTGCATTACCCTTTTTTTCCTTGTCTGCTTATTTACGACAAATTACACCCGTACATTCTGGTACGACCAGTACGCCACGGGCTTAAGTATACCCCATAAATACGGCGTGAGAAGTCCGAACACTTTCGACAGTGCGGCACCCCGAACTTATAGCACTATATGCATCAGCTCCGAATCATGTCTTGGGTCAATAGTTGGGTTTGCTCGGCTCCCATGTTTTGGTACCTTACGTTCCGCAATATCGGCTAAGGTAGCACTGGGAGAACTACTGCGATTGTGTCCCGGTTCTTCCGGACGAGCACCTCAGTAGAGAAAGCCGAAAACTGACTGTCATGATAAGGCGAGAGCTGGTCGCTGTTTGAGAGGTCTCAAGTCCCTAAAGACTTTTTCCGCTTCGGCGGAGGAGTCGGCCTTGCCTGAATTAGGCGTATATAGCGCCCCAAATTCGGCCTTCCGAATACTAGGGGCTTCGCCAAAATTTAAAATTGTAGACTTCTATGGCTAAGTGAGAGTGATAAAGCCTTATAGTCCGATTGCCTAGTTCGTTGTGCTGAACACCTCCTTCGAAGGACCCAAAATTGGGATAAAGAGTGCTCAGGTTTATCCCGAACACCTCAGTACTAGTTACATGGGGGCAGAAGCCGACGACTGGCCAACTCTCAGATTTTATAAACGGCCGCACAGAAGGTAATATTTTAAATTCACAAGCGTTGCATAGCGCAGATGAACTCGTTTCACATTACAGGATCACATGAGTACATTTATTCAAATATTACATCCTTAGCACATTCCTCCGCCACAAGGCGAGCACCCTTCAGGACACTTTCATAATACTTTTCGGGGTGGCGATGCTCCTTGCCCTCCAGCGGCCCCTCCTTCACCAGCTTTTCGGCGTCCAGCTTCGTCCAGTGCACCTTCGCTCGGGCAAAAGCCCTGCGTGCACCCTCGATGCAGACAGACCGCTTTATGACTTCAAACCGTGGGCAGGCATTCGCAAGCCGCGTCACCAGACCAAAGTAGCTACCAGGCAGGGGCTCACCAGGCCACATCCGGACTATAAGACCCCTCATGGCCTGTTCGGCCGCCTTGTGAAGCTCGACCAGTTGCTTCGACTGGTCGCTCAAGGGCATTGGGTGTTCGGTCCCAGTATACTGAGACCAAAACAACTTCTCCGTCGAGCTCCCCTCCTCGGCCCGGTAGAACTCCGCGGCATCTGACACACTGCGGGGTAGATCTGCGAACGCTCCTGGAGAGCTCCGAACTCGGGTAAGTAAAAAGAAAGTTTCCTTCACATGCTTGCTTAGCATAATGAATGCCTTACCCGCCGCTATCTTCTTAATCGCCTCAATTTCTGGAGGGCCTTTTGGGCTTCGGCCTTGGCATGTTGTGCGCTTTCAAGGGCCTTCGCAAGCTCGGACCCTTGCGTCTTAGAGTCAAGCTAAAAGGACTCATGCTTCTTCACGAGAGCCTGGAGCTCTTGTTGCACCTCGCCTACTCAGGCCTCTTGTTTCTCTCGCTCGATGCGCTCCTTGGCCGCTTTGTCTTCGGCCTCGGATAGCACCTTCTGCAGGGCCGCCACTTCGGTCGTGGCCCCTAGCAAAATTCATGACGATCCTATTATTCCAAAACCAAATTTTCTTTGTCAATACTCAGACGGGGTGTCACTTACCTTTGTTCTCTTCGAGCTGCCTCTTGGCAAGGCCGAGCTCTTCCTTGGATAGCTTAAGGTCCCGCTTCAGTGCGGCGACCTCAGCAGTACGAGAGGTGGCGGCCAGCAGTGAAGCCTTCTTATTCACATAGACACATTTTGATTAGACTCCTGCGATTATTATTTGATCCTCTATTCGGCCTTTCTTTGCGAACGCCAAACAGAGCATCAGGGGCTACTGTCTATACTGTAACATTTTCATACAATTTGGTTACTTACCTCAAAGCCAGTTAGGAGGCTGGCACAGGCTTCAGTCAGTCCGCTCTTAGCGGACTGAACCTTCTTGACTACCGCACTCGTGATAGTGCGGTGCTCTTCGTCAATGGAAGCGCCGCGAAGTGCTTCCAGCAAGTTGTCCGATGCCTCTGGATGGACAGAGGCCATCGGCACAAACGGCTTGCCCCCCTTAGCGAGGGGTTGCCTGACAGAATCCGGAACCACTGGAGGTTCTGGCGCCGTATTCGGCTTGGGGCTAGACTTGCTGCCCCCGGCGTTAGGGCCCAGAGGAGTCTTGCCCCTCGTGCGCCCAGCGCCTGGAATGTCGCCTTGGGGCGCCTCCGGAACTGTCTCCCCTTGGTTTAGTTCCCTTTGAGACAACACCTCGGCATCGTCCGTAGGGCGGGGGGAGGAGGCGGTCGGGAATCAATCGTTGTTCATATCTGACGGGCCCAAAGAATCATCCGACGAAGACACGTCGATATGGGCCCGGGATGGACTGCATAATCATGTGTGGCATGATAAGAAATAGTACAATAAGACATACCAAGAATTATTATGGTATCCGGATACTCACGACTTCGCCAGGGGCTTGTCCCTGGGTAACCACTCCTCGTCGCTGAAAGCGGCCGACGTGGAGCAGTCCGGGAGGAGGGTCCTTCCCTTCTTGGATCCTTCGGCCTCCCCTGATGGGGCGGCCTTCCTTTTCCTGTTTCCCCCCCCCCCCCCCCCCGGCGGGGGGGAGAACTTTCCTCTTCCTCCTCCTCGTTTTCGTGGGAGGAGTGCGCCTCGGTGTTTTCGGACGATGAGTCCGACATAACCTTGCGCCGGAGACCCTTCCTGGTCCCCGTGGCCTTCTTCTTGGCCTTCTTCTCCGGCACCTCATAAGGCGCCGAAACCAACATCTCCGTTAGGAGGGCATCTGCTGGATCTTCGGGCAGGGGAGCCAGACAATCGATCTGCTCCGCTGTCACTACCCAGTCCTGTCAAATGGCATGGAGGCTTAGATCCCGCGCGTGGTTATACTGGGGAAAAGAACATCTTATGGGATGTGAAAGACTTACCGGATTGGCAGGGCGCTTTGCTCTGAGTCTGCGGTCCTCGGTAAGGGGAGGAGGTACCTCGGCGCCCTTGAACAACACCTTCCAGACGTCCTTGTGCGTCGTGTCGAAGAGCTCTCGCCACGTCTGGTGCTCGGCCGGGTCGAACTCCCACAAATTGAATGCCCATCTTTGACACGGGAGGATCCGGCGGAAGAGCATGACTTGGACCACGTTGACGAGCTTGATTTTCTTGCTCATCATGTTTTTGACACATGTCTGGAGTCCAGTCAGCTCTACCGAGGAACCCCAGGACATGCCCTTCTCTTTCCAGGAGGTGAGCCGCATGGGGATTCCGGATCGAAATTCGGGGGCCGCCACCTAGTTGGTGTCGCGCGGCTCGGTGATGTAGAACCACCCCGATTGCCACCCCTTTACGGTCTCCACATAGGAGCCTTCGAGCCAGGTGACGTTGGGCATTTTGCCCACCATGGCGCCTCCGCACTCCGCTTGCTGGCCGACCACCACCTTCGGTTTAACGTTGAAGGTCTTCAGCCACAGGCCGAAGTGGGGCTTGATGCGGAGGAAGGCCTCGCACACGACGATAAACGCCGAGATGTTGAGGATGAAATTGGGAGCCAGATCGTGAAAGTCCAGCCCGTAGTAGAACATGAGCCCGCGGACAAACAGGTGGAGGGGAAATCCCTGTCCGCGGACGAAATGGGTAAGAAATACCACCCTCTCATGGGGTTCTGGAGTAGGGACGATCTGCCCCGCATCTGGCAGCCGGTGCGCGATATCCGCGGCTAGGTATCCGGCTCCCCGCAACTTTGTGATGTCCTCCTCCGTAACAGAGGAGACCATCCACTTGCCTCCCTCTCCGGACATGCTTGGAGTGGTTTGAGGAGAAAAACGCGAACTTGGGTGCTGAAGCTCGAGTGCGCAAGAATGGATTTGCAACGAGGAAGAAGGCGTGGGTGAAAAAGGTAAATCCTTGTCCCTTTATAAGGGCGGAAGAAACTATGCGCCTCCCCACCTACCTGGTAAACTCGCTTATTCCCCAAGCGCCGTAATTGATGGCGCGGTTGGGTTACCCACACCCGTATTGATGAGAATCCCATGATAAGGGGACACGATCTCTGCTTTCACAAGACGTGCCAAGAAAACCGCCTCGCAACACGTGCAGTGACAGGCACGGGAAAAATGGTTCGTCATGACCAAACCACGGCAGAACGTCACGTTATGAAAAGCTGTCAGCGGATTAGATTTGTGGAAATATTATTCTCTCTACGGTGGTATGTGGAATTTGTTTTGCAGAGCCGGACACTATCCTTGTGTTCAAAATCTTCTACGGAGTATTCGGAGGAGGATCCCGCCTTGCAATGCCGAAGACAATCTGCGCGCCGGACTCATCGTCATTGAAGCCTGGTTCAGGGGCTACTGAGGGAGTCCTGGATTAGGGGGTCCTCGGATAGCCGGACTATATCCTTTGGCCGGACTGTTGGACTATGAAGATACAAGATTGAAGACTTCGACCAGTGTCCGGATGGGACTCTCCTTGGCGTGGAAGGCAAGCTTGGCAATACTGATATGTAGATCTCCTCCCTTGTAACCGACTCTGTGTAACCCTAGCCCCCTCCGGTGTCTATATAAACCGGAGGGTTTAGTGTGTAGGACGACAACAATCATACCATAGGCTAGCTTTTAGGGTTTAGCCTCTACGATCTCGTGGTAGATCAACTCTTGTAATACTCATATCATCAAGATCAATCAAGTAGGAAGTAGGGTATTACCTCCACCGAGAGGGCCCGAACCTGGGTAAACGTCGTGTCCCCTGCCTCCTGTTACCATCCGCCTTAGATGCACAGTTCGGGACCCCCTACCCAAGATCCGCCGGTTTTGACACCGACAGCTGCCACGCTCGGCAGGCCAAATGGCATGCGAACATAGCTGTGAGGTGGGCCCTTGCAATGCCCAACGCACGAAGGCCAAAAGCGCTCCTGAGATGCGGCCCGGTTGAGCCCTAGGACGTCGATGTAGACGCGCAGCCCGCCATCCTCGCCGAGATTGGGAGCTGCGCCCGGTGGTGGGCGGCGGTCGCCGCGCATGGCTCTCGCATCCTGTAGCTCCTGAGTGGTCTTGGTGATGAACTCCTGAGCACCAGGCGCTCCTCGCCCTATGCCCTCTTGAGGGAAACATGCGGCAAAGCACGCCTCCAGATGGTGCCCGAGCGCCTCCCTCATGACATTGGCTAGGTCTGAGGCCCTCCAGAAGAGAGCCCCCGAGCCCAGTCTGAGGAGGGCGTTGGGCACACCTTCCTATGCAAGGGAGGGAGGCGCCCCAGGTGCGGGCGCCGATCCTGAGGCGGCGCCGCTAGAGACACCGCCCCCCTGGGGCCCTGTGCGGAGTAGCTGCTTCTTCTTCTTGGGGATGGCCTCAGGAGGGTACTGCGTGCCCTCGCTGTCAGGGTGTTCGATTGCCGCGGCTTGGAAGGCACGCTCGAGGGAGCACACCGCATCTCTTTCTTCGCAGGGAACTGTGATGATTCCGCCGCTTCCTAGCATCTTGAGGACGTTGTAGCCGTGATGGGTCACTGCCATGAACTTGGCCAATGCTGGATACCCGAGGATGGCATTGTACGGCAGAAGAATGTGGGCGACATCGAAGTCGATGAGCTCGGTGCGGTAGTTATCGCGCTGGCCGAAGGTGACAGGGAGGCGGACCTGCCTTATCGGGGTGGTGGAGCCATCGGTCACTCCTGAGAAGGGCTTGGTAGGCTGTAGCTAATCGTATGGCACTTGGAGGCTGTCAAATGTCTCGACGGACAAGAAGTTAAGCCCTGCGCCGCCGTCGATGAGGGTCTTGGTGACTTGGACATTGCTGATGACGGGCGATCACTGCATCGGGAGGGCGCCAGCGGTCACCGCGCATTTGAGCTAATCCGCCGAACTGAAGGTGATGTTGCACTTGGACCACCTGAACGGGCGCGTGGCCTCGAGCCGGGGAAGGGCTGCATTCACCTCACGAGCAAACTGCTTGAAGATGCGCTGGGATGCTGGGGTCTGAGCTCCGCCCAAGATGCGGGCGATAGCGCGTGGCTCCTAGAAGCCCCGGCCCCCTCGTCCTGATGGTGATCGTCGTTCCTTCTTGGCGGTGGTGGCAATGGAGGGAGGCCAGCATTGCCCTGAGGGCGGTCCTCGCGAAGCTGTTCCCTCCATGCGCCCTCACGAGGCCGGTCGCGCCACTCCTGGCGGGGGCCGCGATCGTCCCAGCGTCCTCCACCTCATCCTCCTCCTCGGTCGTAGCCCCGGTCATTGCGCTTGGGGCGTCGATCGAAGCGTCCATCTCGAATGGCCCTGAGCTCTTGACAGTCATTGATGTTGTGGCTGTGCACGTTGTGGAAGGCGCAGAACGAACGGCTGTTCTTGGACGACTCGAGGTGGTCCCGGGCGCGCTTCGTGTCCGGCTCCGCCGCGAGCACGGCCACCCCCTTGCGCTTCACGTCCTTGGCCTTGGCTTTCTTCTCCTCTGGGTCAGTAGCTGGGAGCTCGAGGAGGGAAAGGCGCCCCTCCTCAGCTCTTGCGCACTTGGTCGCCATGTTGAACAGCTCCAGAGCCGTGCACAGCTCCAGAGCCGTGCACAGCTCCTCGTGGATGGCGAGCTGCTCCTTCATCTTGACGTCGCGGACGCCATCGGAAAACACCGAAATGATGGCCTCGTTCGTCACCTTGGGGATCTTGAGGCGAATGTTGAAGTGCTGGATGTACTTCTGCAAGGTCTCTCCTGGCTGTTGCTTGATGCGACATAGGTCACCCGCGGCCGGTGGGTGGTTGCGAGTGCCCTGGAAGTTGGCGACGAAGCGGTCGCGCATCTCACCCCAGGAGGAGATCGAGCCCGGGGGCAGGTTCAGGAGCCACGAGCGAGCGCCATCCTTGAGAGCCATGGGGAACCAGTTCGCCATGACTTTCTCATTGCCGTTGGCCGCCTCGATGCTTAGCTCATAGAGCTGCAAGAACTCTGCCGGGTCGGGGGTGCCGTCGTAGCGAGGAGGCAGGTCCGGCTTGAACTTGTCCGGCCAGACGACGCTATGCAGCTCTGGAGTGAAGGCGCGGCAGCCTGCTGTGGCCACTGGGGCCCTTTGCAGAGGCAGAGCCTGCCCTTGATGTCCGCGCGCCGCCACCACAGATGGCATGCGCTCTTGTCGTGGTGGCGCTCGGAGTGCAGGAGCGTTTTCTTGCGGCCGGGGAACTTCTTGGCAGCTTCCTTCTTCTCGCGCGGGCGCCCGGCATGGTGGGTTGTGCCGAGGGGCCGCGCGCCTTGGCGCCAGGGCACCATCTTGGTGTGGAGGTGGTGGAGGCGCTCCGTGAGCTACGTCGCCCGCAGCTGGTGGAGGGCGAGGCAACAAGAGGGATGGTGCAGGAGAGCCCCCAACGGTGCTGACGAGCTCGGCGATGCGGTCCAGCCAATCCTCGTAGAGGTCGTCAGTTGGGCGGTAGCGCAGGAGCTCGCGTGCCATGAGCAGTGCGGCCTGCGCGTCCGTGGGCGCACGACGAGTGTAGGACGACGAGCTGGCCGGGGTCAGCGACGGGTGGCGGTGCGGCCGTCTCGCCGCACCGAGGGGTGCAGCGAAGATGCTTGCTGCTCGTTTCCCGCCGGGTCGGTGGCGGCATTGGCAGCATGTGATGGAGAATGATGGGGAGGCCCACCGACAGGAGCCGTCTGAGCGACACGGGCGGCGAGGACGGCCCAGTGCTTGGTGCGGGTTCGGCGCGCATCTGCCATGGATGCGGTGGAATGGTGGAACATGGATCGACGGAAGGAAAGCTTCAGCGCACCCCTACCTGGCGCGCCAAATGTCGGATTTCGGGTTCCAGCAAAACCCTTGAGGTTCGAACTCTGGGGTGCGCACGAAGATCTCTCCTCGCTCTAGCTCACACGCTCTCCATGATCTCAAGGCTGAACGCATCAAACTCACAGAACAAAGGACACGGGGTTTTTATACTGGTTCGGGCCGCCGATGTGGTGTAATACCCTACTCCTATGTGGTGTGGTGGTTTGCCTCTTGGGCTGGGGACGAATAGGTACAAGGGAAGAACAGCCTCCTGAGGAGAGGTGTTCTTTAGCTCGGTGAGCTTTGGTGGATGAGGATGATCTGAGTCTGGATCAGTTGCCTCCTACTGTGGTGGCTAGTCCTATTTATAGATGCCCTGTTCCTCTTCCCAAATATTGAGCGGGAAGGGATCCAACAACGGCCAATTTTGAAGGGAGACAACTAGTACAAGTTATCCTGCCTAAAGGTGGTCTTCGCCTGCCAAAGGCTCTGGTGATGACGCCGTCCTGGGCTCCATGGTGACCTCCGTCCTGCCGTCCTGTTGGTCTTGGTCTTGTTGCACCGATATGGAAACCTTTGCCTGATGCCTCGGGACTCCTCGCCTGCGCTTGCCTCTTTAGCACCAAAGGGGAAACAAGTACACTGCGCGCGTTGGCGCCCAGCTGGCGCCCGCCTGGCCTTGGTTGTCATGGCTTACGTCACAGGGACCTCACGAGGTGCCCCTTGCCTTGAGCTCTCCGCCCCTCGCGAGCCAGCCTGGTGAGGCTGCCCCCGAGGAGGTCTTGTGTCGTCCGCCTCGCGAGGCTTGGACCCTCGCGAGGGTCTTGAGTGCTTTCTAGTGAAGATGGGCCGTACGAGGCCGCTGGTGGAGCCACATCGTGGGCCACAGGCAGGCAAGTCTGGGGACCCCCGTTCCCAGGACGCCGACAGTAACTATTATTTCCTCCGACTCAGCGCCTTTGCCAAGACAGAAAATCCGATGGGTAACCCGGAAAGTAAGCTTTTCACACCCTTTAGCTCATTTGGATCCTCACTTTCTTTTGAAGCAACAGCAGCACGAGAACCGGCGACAAACTCGGACCAGCGGAGGTGAAGAGTTATCCTCCGGCTTACCATATACTCCGGCTCCGCGGAAACGTCAAAACGAGGTCCTGCCAAATTAAATTCTTTTTATCCACTGGCGGGTCTCATTCGCCAGCCGCTTAATTATTCCAATTCAAACTATCAGGAGGCTTCTTGTTCTTCTTCCGGCGACTCATCACAGACCCAGCTGCCGGCTTTCAAGACTGCCCCTGGGTAATAACATTTACTTATTATTCTCTGCATCTTCATGTTCTTATACTTGTACTGACCTCTCATAACCCATGCAGTGGAAAAGCAAAGCCTAGCAAGAAGGCAAAGGTGTTCAAACCGGCAGCAGACCCCAAAGTCCATGAACCGGAACAACAGATTCCAGCATCTGACACCTCCATGTTACAAACTGAAGAGCTTGTCCATGATGTTCTACCAGAAATTCCTGACCTCTCCAGTGACCATACAAACCTCAATCCTTTGAACACTGAATCATCCAGCCCAATCAAACCATCAGAAACACATGACGATGTTATAATTACTAGCACCGGCTTTAAAGAACTAGGAAATCCTACTGTCTTGGCCAAGCACTACGCCAAATAGGAGTTCATTGAAAAGCGGAAAGTGAGATTTGATATCGCAAATTATTCTCAATTGAGTATTAGTGAAGTACTCTCTGGCTACCTCAACCAAGTGCACACCAGCCGCAACCTTGAGATTGATATGGTGAAGCAAATGCATCAAAAATATGAGGTATGAACTCCTCCTTTAATAAGTTATGTATATCCTGTCAGCCCCCAAGTCTATTGTGTATGATAGGATTGAATATGCTGTAGACTTAGAATAACCATGAGTATAAGAAGTATCTTGGATAGAATCTTTCAAAGGCCGGCTTTCACTTTCAGAATTGAACCGGGTCTTTAACAATTAACATTGCATCTGTAGCCCCCAAGAACCTGTTTAATCAGCATGAATGAACTGGTACTATTCACCATTGTTTACAAACAAGAGGTTATTTGTGTAGCCCACATGAGCTGGCTGTGGTTGTTTGCAGCACAACCGGGTCATCATAACGTAGTAATGAAATGCGAGCAATATGCATTAGCCCCCAAGTGCCAAGTGCTCTTGCTTGCAAAGTGCTTGGGACTTATTTATATTGTGCCATTTGTATGAAGAATTTTTTCGTATGCATTAGCCCCCAAGTGCGAAGCATTGTTGCTTGCAAAAGGCTTGGGACTTTTATTTTTGTAACTCAAATATGAATATGATTTCAAATCTGTGCATATACAGGACACCACTGCTCAACTTCAATCACAATTGGATGATGTGAAAATCCGACTGGAGCATCAAGAATCTGAGACCCGGAAAGCCGACTCAAAGTTCAAATTTAGTCTGGATGAGAAAGAGAAACTGAAGACCAGTTTTGATGCTGAAAGAACCGCCTGGGCTGAAGAAAAAACTGCTCTGATTCAGCGGGCTGAAAAAGCGGAAGCTGCTCTTCAAGAAGTGACCACTGAGCTTACCGGTTTAAAACACCTATATCCCAAATGGTTTCGGCTATCTTTGGTGAGTAACTTTGTTAGCATCAAAATTGAATCTTATCTTTCACGTTACTAAGCTTTTCTGATCAATCCATAATCATTTACACAGGTCCCAGGAGCAGCAATCTTGGTCAAGAAATGCTTGTGAAACTCAAAGCTGTATATACGCTTGTTGAGCAGCTATATACTGGAACTCAGCGCACGTTGGCCATGATTTCTCCGACCAATCAAGCACCCACTCTTCTTAGTGATGTCTTGAAAAAACTCTCTGTTCTGCCTGCTAGAACTGAGGAGATAAAGCGGTCATCTGCAAGAGCCGGTGCCGCGACAGCTTTAAGCCGAGCTAAAGCATGGCAAACAGAACTAGACCCGGCCGAGATAGCCACTGGGTATCCAAGTTTAAAAGAAGATGGGATGCCCTTTGACAAAAAAGACTTTGTTGCCTGTGTGAAGGAAATACGTCCCCTGGCCAGTCTGATTGCTGATGAGACAGATATTTCCAAATATCAGCTGGCTTATAATATGGAGAATCAGAAGATGTCCACACCGGCTTATAAAGTGATGAGTCTAATCCCCCCAATCCGTAAGCATACTTTCGCCCCTGAAGTTGATTCGTCTGAACTTATAGATGATGAAGCTGAATTCCAAGCCGTGTGTGGCATTGATTGGCTGTCACCAAACTTCTAGACGGCGGAGGAGGATGAAGAACCGGAGAAGGATGATCCAGAAGCTTCAAGCCGTCCAAGCTAAGAAGATTGATCCGCTGGGCGGTTCATATATTTGATCTTTTGAAAACACTTGATCACTTTGGCTCACTGCATCATGTAATAGGCTAGTGAAACTTTGATCTGTCGTGCCATCGTGCATGTTTTGCATTGCGTAATGCCAGTTAAACTTCTACCACTTACGCTTATAATGCCATAAATTTGGATCTGTTCCTGCATAACAATGAATTACAGGCGCCCTGGCAGCTTACCGCAGGATGGGTCATAATATCACATATATAACCACCGATGACTAAAACAGTTCATAACCAGAGCGGGTATAACCACAATGTTTATACAATTGTTAACAAAATGTCGTACCTGTGGTATTTGCTTCATCTGCCGGCTTTATCAAACCCATGTATGAAGAGTTCCAACCCAAATATTGAAAACGCGTCGCCATAGTCAATGGACTCCGGCTATAGGCTTATCATGCCGTAAATAAGGGATAATATCCCAAGCTTTTAGAGTCGTAACTCTAAACACAAGATTGTTATTTTTTGGCGACTTAAAGCCTGCCATTATGGCGGGTTATAAAAACCCAAAGATGCTCAAATATGAAACAGAAAAGGCTACTTGACCCGACTTATGAAAACCATATGGTAATAAAAAGAAGTGATATAAATCATAGATGGAAAAGAAATCCAAAAAATACGAGGCTTTCATAGGCCGCCAAGCCAAAATTTTCTTCTTCAATGAAACTAGCATGATAGCCGCTGGAGTATCCGCGCTTTCTGTAAGCCGGCTCTCACATCACCCAATCAACATTTTAACCTGGATAAGTTCAGGGTCTTTAAAAGATTGACTTATCGAGAGTACAACGGGGTCGAAGTAGCATCGTGCAAAACAGGCAGGTTTAACCAAGTTTCAAAGAAGGCGGCTTATCAGCCTGAGCTTCTCCTTGCATTCTATAATCCAGCTCTTACATGACCCAATCAGTGTCTTAACCTTAACAAGTTCAGGGTCTCTTTTAAGGGATTGACTTGTTAAGAACAGGGTGGGTCATCCATGGTTACCTGGTCGAAGAGCATCTTGGATACAGGCCGGATAACCCGGATTTTTGGTGAATACACCTGGCATCCATGCCAATCAAGAGGGTAATTTCATATGTGTTCTTTGAACAGGGAGCCCCCTAGTGATATATTTCTGAGCTGTGCTTAGCGGGTACCTATGTTTGAGCTGTGCTATGCATCCAGCTCTCTTTGGTCCCTGTAATTTGGGCGTTCAAGCCTCTTAAGTGATCATGTGAGATGATAATAAAGACTCAGCTTCAAAGAAATAAAATGACAGAGGCCCTGAATTATCAAGGATGCCGGCTTTATTATATTCATCATAATATATACATTGTCAAAAATATGTACATCACAAGAGCCGGTGGCTCAGGTGTAATAAGGCCGAAGATGAGCAATATTCCACGGCCGGCGGGTCTCCTCTCCGACGTGCGTGAGTATTTAGGGCCTCGAACATCGACAAGGTAGTATGATCCGTTGTTCAGATTCTTGCTGACCACAAAGGGTCCTTCCCAAGGTGGTGATAGCTTGTGCATGTCATTTTGATCCTGGATAAGCCGGAGCACCAAGTCACCCTCTTGAAAGGTCCTGGTCTTAACCCGGCGACTGTGATAACGGCGCAGATCTTGTTGGTAAATCACCGAACGAGCCGCCGCGAGATCACGCTCCTCATCTAACAGGTCAAGTGCATCCTGACGTGCTTTCTCATTGTCAGCTTCAACATAAGCCGCCACACGGGGCGAGTCATGACGGATGTCACTAGGAAGAACCGCCAGTGCTCCGTAAACCATGAAGAAAGGCATGTAACCCGTCGATCTGTTTGGGGTAGTATTGATACTCCATAACACTGAGGGTAACTCCTCCACCCAACAACCCGACTTCCTCTCCAAAGGAACCATAAGTCGGGGCTTGATGCCTCTCAAAATTTCTTGATTGGCTCTCTCAGCTTGCCCATTGGATTGGGGGTGAGCCACTGATGACACATCAAGTCGAATATGCTCACGTTGACAAAATTCTTTCATAGCACCCTTGGACAAATTAGTGCCATTGTCAGTTATAATGTTGTGGGGAAAACCAAAGTGGAAAATCACCTTTTTAATAAATTGAACCGCCGTTGCCGCGTCACACTTACTGATCGACTCTGCTTGATATGGTTGGGCCTTTCAAAAGGTCCAAGGATAAAAAGACACACCTTTTGGTGGCGGTTGACAAATTCACAAATTGAGCCGGCACATGAGCTCGTCGTGAAAATTTCTGACAACCATCACATTTACTGACCAAATCCTCTGCATCAGCATGAGCCATTAGCCAATAAAACCCATGACGAAAAGCCTTAGCCACAAGAGATTTAGAGCCGGCATGATGACCACAATCTCCTTCATGAATCTCTCACAGAATCTCACAGCCTTCTTGAGGAGAAACACAACGTTGAAACGCTCCTGTGACACTGCGATGATGCAACTCTCCATTGACAATAGTCATTGACTTAGACCGCCGGGTTATCTGCATGGCCAAAGTTTCGTCCTCAGGTAACTCGCCCAGGGTCATATAAGCCAAATATGGAACCGTCCAGTCAGGAATAGCATGAAGAGCCGCCACCAATGGTGCTTCCGGGTCAGGAATAGCGAGATCCTCCTCTATAGGCAACTTGATAGAAGGGTTATGCAGAATATCCAGGAAAGTATTAGGTGGCACCGGCTTACGCTGAGACCCTAGCCGACTTAAACCATCAGCCGCCTCAATTTTCCTGCGATCAACATGTTCAACTTGATAACTCTTGAAATGCCCAGCGATAGCATCAACCTCTCGACGATAAGCCGCCATGAGTGGATCCTTAGAATCCCAAGTGCCAGAAACTTGCTAAGCCACCAAGTCTGAATCGCCAAAACACCTCACCCGGCTTAAGTTCATCTCCTTAGCCATCCGAAGACCATGGAGTAAGGCTTCATACTCAGCTGCATTGTTAGTACAAGGGAACATCAACCTTAAAACATAACAAAACTTGTCATCTCATGGGGAAGTCAATACAACTCCAGCCCCCGAGCCTTCCAACTGCTTGGATCCATCGAAGTGAATGGTCCAATATGTGTTATCTGGCTTCTCTTTAGGTGTCTACAACTCTGTCCAGTCATTAATGAAATCTACCAGCGCTTGAGACTTGATTGCTGTGCAAGGCATATATTTTAAACCATGGGGTCCAAGATCAATGGCCCACTTGGCTACCCGACCTGTGGCTTCTCTGTTTTGAATGATATCTCCTAAGGGAGCAGAACTAACCATAGTGATGGGATGACCAAAGAAATATTGCTTGAGCTTTCGACTAGCCATGAAGACTCCATATACTAACTTCTGCCAATGTGGATACCTCTCCTTGGACTCAATAAGCACCTCACTGAGATAATAAACCGGCCTATGAACCGGATGTTCCTTGCCTGCTTCCTTCCATTCCACCATAATGGCTATGCTGACAGCCCGGCATTAGCAGCCACATATAATAACAGTGGTTTCTTATCAATAGGGGCAGCAAGGACTGGCGGCTCAGCTAGCTGTTTCTTCAAGGCTTCAAACACTTCCTTAGCAGCATCACTCCAAACAAAGTGATCTGTTTTCGTCATCATCTGATATAGTGGTATGGCTCTCTCACCCAACCGGCTTAAGGCCGCAATACGACCCGCCAGACGTTGAACGTCATTGACACATGCAGGCTTAGCCAATGACGTAATGGCCTTGATCTTCTCTGGGTTAGCTTCAATGCCTCTTTCAGAAACCAGAAAACCTAATAGCTTGCCTGGTGGTACGCCAAAAACACACTTGGCCAGGTTAAGCATCATCTTGTAAACCCGAAGATTGTCAAAGGTCTCCTTCAAATCATCAAGCAGGGTCTCTTTCTTCCTGGACTTCACCACAATGTCATCCACATAAGCATGAACATTACGCCCGATCTGATTATGAAGGCAATTTTGCACACACCGTTGGTAAGTCGCCTGGGCACTCTTGAGCCCAAAAGGCATGGATACATAGTAGAAGGCTCCAAATGGAGTAATAAAAGCTGTCTTCTCCTGGTCTTTAACTACCATCTTGATATGATGATAACCAGAATAAGCATCCAAAAAGCTCAAATGCTCACAACCCGCCGTAGCATCAATAATTTGATCAATACGAGGGAGAGCAAAAGGATCAGCCGGACAGGCCTTATTTAAGTCCGTGTAATCCACACACATACGCCAAGTGTCGTTCTTCCTAAGCACCAGCACTGGGTTAGCCAACCACTCAGGATGAAAGACTTCAACAATAAACCCAGCCGCCAAGGGCCGGGCCACTTCTTCACCAATGGCCTTACACCTCTCTTCGTTAAAGCGACGAAGAAATTGCTTGACCGGTTTAAATTTTGGATCAATATTAAGAGTGTGCTCAGCGAGTTTCCTCGGTACACCTGGCATATCAGAAGGTTTCCATGCAAAGATGTCCCAATTCTCACGGATGAACTCGATGAGCGTGCTTTCCTATTTCGGATCCAGATTAGCACTGGTGTTGAACTGTTTGGATGAATCTCCAGGAACGAAGTCTAATAGCTTAGTGTCATCCGCCGACTTAAACTTCAAGGCCAGGTCATGCTCCATAGTTGGCTTTTTCAAAGATGTCATATCTGCTGGGTCAACATTGTCTTTGTAGAATTTCAACTCCTCTGTGGCGCACACAGACTTAGCATAAGCAGCGTCACCTTCTTCACACTCCAAAGCTATCTTCCTACTTCCATGCACCGTGATGGTCCCCTTGTAACCCGGCATCTTGAGTTGCAGATAAACATAACAAGGTCGTGCCATGAACTTGGCATAAGCCGGCCATCCAAACAGAGCGTGATACGGGCTCTGAATCTTGACTACTTCAAATGTTAGAGTCTCGGCTCTGGAATCATGTTAATCCCCAAAGGCTACCTCCAAACCGATCTTGCCTACAGGATATGCCGACTTACCAGGCACCACTCCATGGAAAACAGTTTTGGACGGCTTAAGATTTTTGTCAGTCAACCCCATACGACGGAAAGTATCATAATACATGATATTAATGCTGCTACCTCCATCCATGAGTACCTTAGTTAACTTGTATCCTCCAACCTGAGGCGCCACCACCAAAGCCAAGTGACCCGGATTATCAACCCGGGGCGGGTGATCCTCTCGACTCCACACAATGGGCTGTTCAGACCATCGTAAGTAACAGGGAACCGCTGGCTCAGCAGCATTGACAGCTCTTTTATGGAGCTTCTGATCCCTCTTGCAGAGACTCGTGGTGAAGACGTGGTACTACTCACTATTCAACTGCTTTGGATTATTCTGATAACCGGACTACTGTTGCTGCTGATTCCCCTGATTATTCTGTTGATTGTAACCACCCTGATGGCCTTGGCTTTGAAAACCGGAGCTTGAACCGCCACCACCATGACCCGGACCATGAGGGTCGGACCCTGAACCGCCATTCGGGCCATGGCCGTGCTGGAAAAGATGAGACTCTTTGAACTGCTTCATGATAAAACAGTCCTTCCACAAAAGTACAATGTCGATTGGCCACCCATGATGAACCAGAGCGCACAGAGAAATACTATTCCTTCCGGTCTATCCATATGTGGCTCACATGCATTTCGACACTAAAGTAGGAACATTTAGCTGACCAAATAAACATCTCTCAGTTTTACTAATATCAGCATAATATCATATTTGAATTTGTACAACTAAGCTTGTTTAGCTCGATGGGTGGAGCAGTGCTATTACGACACGAACCACGTAGGCTGATCGTGGTCATCATAAAATGGGGAAACCGTAAGCATGATGAGGGTAGTGTTGACCGTGGCAGTGGGATGGCAGATCTGAAGCTGCAAACCGTGCAAAGGGTAGTTAGCAACCAATGTTTGCTTTGAAATAACAACTATTAGCAAACCGTGCAAAGGGTAGTTAGCTAACCAATTAAATGTGTCTGTTAACTAATATCAGTATCATATCACAATCATATTTGAACAACTAAGCTTTGGAATTTTGAGTGTTGTGTTGTTTAGCTTGAAGGGTGGAGTAATGCTAGTATGACAGAAAGCACGTACGCAGATCATAGTAGAGTAGATAAAAGGGGAAAACCCTAAGCATCAAGAGTAAAATCAGGAAAGTGGAACTAGCTGGACCAGTGGGTGGCGCGCATGCTTTTTGAAACAAATATAGGAACATTAGGTGACCAATTAAATGTTCTTTGTTTTAGTAATATGAGCATCATATTAGATTCGTATTTCAACACGTAAGCTTTGGAATTATGAGTGGCATGTTGTTTCGCTTGATGGGTTGAGGTCTCGAGGAGCAGTGCTAGCACGACACGAAGCAGTGAAGCACCTACGATGATGGTAGTGAAGACAAAGGGGGGAAACCATAAGCTTTACGAGTATAGTGACCATGCCATGGCGGATCTGAAGGTACAAACCGGACAAAGCTACTTCGCAACTTATGTTTTCTTTCAACTAGCCACTACGATTTGGTACGGACAAGAAAAGTATAGTAACAATTTACGATCTATTTTCTGGGTGAGATCAATAACTTAAGCACATATGGAAGAGTGCCACCTCTCTTGCGACCCCGTGTAGGCCCCTGCTGATTCGTTGAGGGTGTTGCGGGTGTGATGGCTGTCGGCGGCGGGGAAGAAGACTTTAGACGCCAGACGGCCGGGTCGGGGGATAAATCATGTTATCGTGGATGAGGCGGTCATAGGAGCAGCAACGGCAAGGTGGACGACGGCGCCGATGAAGCGAGACGACGCGATGAAAGGATCCTGGTCCGACGCCGTGGATGAGAGACGTCCATCTCTTGCAGTGGACGACGGGGTAGGGGTAGCGGCTCCGGCAAGGTGGGGGATGGGGTGGCGGACGGAGGAGGCTGGCCGCAGTGGGGAGGTTCTCGTGGCACTGATGGTGTATGAATGGGGAAATGGAGGGGGAGGGGGATCTCAAACTTTGGGACGCGCTTGTCTAGAATGTGGGAAAGTTACGAACTTATCCCCCGTTTAAAATTTCGGACATCACGTTGGTTGGGGATAGGACGGTAATCTCGCATCTCCCAAATATTTGCCGGTAACGATTTCAGGTGAGGAGAGGGTGTTTTGCCGCCCACGGTTGGCGCCCATGGTGTATGAACGGGGCTGACAGGTAGGGCGGTTGTGTCACGTCTGAGGGAAGTTACACATCTGCCCCTATTTAAAATATTAGCCTACATCGATTTTGGACGAGGAGAGTTTGTTTTGCCGCCCATCATGGATGAATGGGGAAATGGAGGGAGAGACACATGTCTTTAGGATGAGCTTGAATCAAATGTGTTTTGCCGCCCAGGTTTGGCGCCCACCGTGTCTGAATGGGCTCAGAGGACGTCGTTTCATGTCTGATTGAAGTTACAAGTCTACCCCTATCAACAGCAGTGTAAATCCGGTCGATAAGGAAGTCAAGTGTCAGGGGTAGACAGTAATTTCCATCTCGCAAACACTTGCTTCGGGCAGCCCACAAATGACAGTGGGTGTTTAGCCGCTTCGTTCAAAACTTGGGAGAATTAGCATTCACGTTTGCCCTGGGCCCTGGCAACTAAATCCAAATCCAATTTTTATTCGATTACGAATATCCACAGATAATTCTACATTTTGTTATTTATTTCTTCAAAACCACAACAAAGATTTATTCCACCTTTATATATGATTATGATTTAGAAATGCCATGATCTTCGAATTCAGTAGGTTGGATACACTTTGAGTCAAATAGTTATTTCATCCAATACAATATGCTCACACGAAAAACAGTTCACCTTATGTCAATCATACAAGTACTGAGGATTACCTCGCCTACAAAATTCGGATCATTACAACTCATGGACAACATAGGGGGTATTACAAGATAATCCATTCAGAGACATGACACAACATGCAAGTACAATAATCTAATGACAATTTCAACTGGTATCTAAACAAGAACTGGGATTACCCTGGGCTTCAGATAGCAGAAGCAGCAGGACCTCCTCCGTCTTCAAATGCAAAATTCTTACTTCTTCCAATTCTTGGATTGCTTGCATAATGCGTGCAGCTAATTGCATGATTTCTAGCTTCAAGATCGAGATTACCTCATTCATGGAAGCCACACCATCTCTTTCTACCTCTAGTAGAGCCTCAAGAACTATAATATCTGTGCTCAGACTACTCTCCGGCGGTGTTGCCTCTGAACTGCTACCATCTGGTAACATGGATGGCGCCCTGCTTCCACAAATAGATTCTAGGGTTGTACATTGTGTCCTAGTGTGAACGGCATCCTGAAAGGTTTCCGCTGGACATAAGTAAGAGATGGTTATCGCATGATCCAGGCAGTAAGCTTACATGGTAAACGACATACGAATTATTGCCGAGCATGGCAAGCTATATTTAAATAGTTCGAAGCAGCATCAGCCGAAAAGAGATTAAAATGGTAAGATGAAACTAGGGATGTAAGTGGCAAATAAACGACATCCGCCAGTCCCACCTAGTTAGTTTTTGCTAGCTCCCTAGTTCATTTTCCTCAAAAAACAAAACCTCTTTTGAACTATCATACCACTAGTGGACTTTAATCGGGATTAAACAGGACCCAGTTGACATCCCTAGTTGAAAGGGAGTGTACCACCGCTATATTTAAGTTGCCAAGGCATCTAAGCAGTTGAAATAATCTGAGAAAGCACTTAACAGTGTGGCCTCATATAAACTACGAAGATTGTCTTATGATGAAGTTCAGAGGAAAAAATTAAGGACTCAAATGAACTAGGCATGCATTTCTTTACGATAATACAGCAGGCACTGCTGACATATTGGCCAACTCAGGTATAGCGTAGCAAGTAACAAACTAGCATTCGAATCAAGCAATACAGCAAAGCAGACAACTGAACTATTTGTAATTCTGTAGGATTACAGGTTGAGGGCACAAGCCAAGAAAGCATCCCACACGCATTACATTTCACATGTACTAAAACACACTGGCTTACCATATGTTGTTGTAAAGCCTCGCTGCTCTTGCAATGTTCTTTGAAGATATCGTCAGCATCTCATGGTTGCAAATCTAGTTGTTGTAGTTTATTCTGCACCCTCTATTTACGTAAAATTAATTTTAATCGCATGCACTGGTTCGAATCGATCATCAATGGTTCATCTAAACTAATGAAAGAAGGGTGTGTGCATACACAACAATATATATGCTTTGTTGGGGAACGTAGTAATTTCAAAAAAATTCCTACACACACGCAAGATCATGGTGATGCATAGCAACGAGAGGGGAGAGTGTTGTCCACGTACCCTCGCAGACCGAAAGCGGAAGCGTTTCCACAACGCGGTTGATGTAGTCGTACGTCTTCACGATCCGACCGATCAAGTACCAAACGCACGGCACCTCCGAGTTCAGCACACGTTCAGCCCGATGACGTCCCTCGAACTCCGATCCAGCTGAGTGTTGAGGGAGAGTTTCGTCAGCACGACAGTGTGGTGATGATGATGATGTTCTACCGACGCAGGGCTTCGCCCAAGCACCGCTACAGTATTATCGAGGTGGACTATGGTGGAGGGGGCACCGCACACGGCTAAAAGATCAAATCAATTGTTGTGTCTCTGGGGTGCCCCCTGCCCCCGTATATAAAGGAGCAAGGGGGGAGGTGCGGCCGGCCAGGAGGAGGCGCGCCAGGAGGAGTCCTACTCCCACCGGGAGTAGGACTCCCTCCGTTCCTTGTTGGATTAGGAGAAGGGGGAAAGAGGAGGAAGAGAGGAAGGAAAGGGGGGCGCCGCCCCCCTCTCCTTGTCCTATTCGGACTAGAGGGGGAGGGGCGCGCGGCCCTGCCCTAGCCGCCTCTCCTCTTCTCCACTAAGGCCCACTATGGCCCATTAAACCCCCGCGGGGTTCCGGTAACCCCCGGTACTCCGGTAAAATCCCGATTTCACCCGGAACACTTCTGATATCCAAATATAGGCTTCCAATATATCAATCTTCATGTCTCGACCATTTCGAGACTCCTCGTCATGTCCGTGATCACATCCGGGACTCTGAACAACCTTCGGTACATCAAAACATATAAAATCATAATATAACCGTCATCGAAACTTTAAGCGTGCGGACCCTACGGGTTCGAGAACTATGTAGACATGACCGAGACACGTCTCCGGTCAATAACCAATAGCGGAACTTGGATGCTCATATTGGCTCCCACATATTCTACGAAGATCTTTATCGGTCAGACCGCATAACAACATACGTTGTTCCCTTTGTCATCGGTATGTTACTTGCCCGAGATTTGATCGTCGGTATCTCAATACCTAGTTCAATCTCGTTATCGGCAAGTCTCTTTACTCATTTCGTAATACATCATCCCGCTGTCGGTGTCAAAACCGACGGATCTCGGGTAGGGGGTCCCGAACTGTGCGTCTAAGGCGGATGGTAACAGGAGGCGGGGGACACGATGTTTACCCAGGTTCGGGCCCTCTCGATGGAGGTAATACCCTACTTCCTGCTTGATTGATCTTGATGATATGAGTATTACAAGAGTTGATCTACCACGAGATCGTAGAGGCTAAACCCTAGAAGCTAGCCTATGGTATGATTGTTGTCGTCCTACGGACTAAAACCCTCTGGTTTATATAGACACCGGAGGGGGCTAGGGTTACACCGAGTCGGTTACAAGGGAGGAGATCTACATATCCTTATTGCCAAGCTTGCCTTCCACACCAAGGAGAGTCCCATCCGGACACGGGACGAATTCTTGAGTCTTGTATCTTCATAGTCCAACAGTCCGGCAGAAGTATATAGTCCGGCTGTCCAAGGACCCCCTAATCCAGGACTCCCTCAGTAGCCCCTGAACCAGGCTTCAATGACGATGAGTCCGGCGCGCAGGTTGTCTTCGGCATTGCAAGGTGGGTTCCTCCTCCGAATACTCCATAGAAGATTTTGAACACAAGGATAGTGTCCAGCTCTGCAAAACAAATTCCACATACCACCATAGAGAGAATAATATTTCCACAAATCTAATCTGCTGACGCATTTTGCAGCATGACATCACACCACGGCCCGGTCGTTATTCGAACCGTTTTTCACAACCAGCCACTGCACATATTGCGAGGCGGTTTCCTTGGCACATCTTGTCGAAGCAGAGATCATGTCCCCTTATCAAGGGATTCTCATCAATACGGGTGTGGGTAACCCAACCGCACCATCAATTACGGCGCTTGGGGAATAAGCAAGTTTACCACGCAGGTGGGGAGGCGCATAGCTTCTTCCGCCCATATAAAGGGACAAGGATTCACCCTTTTCACCCACGCCTTCTTCCTCCTTGCTCATCCATTCTTGCGCACTCGAGCTCCAGCGCCCAAGTTCGCGTTTTTCTCCTCAAACCACTCCAAGCATGTCCGGAGCGGGAGGCAAGTGGATGGTCTCCTCCGTTACGGAGGAGAACATCACAAAGCTGCGGGGAGCCGGATATCTGTCCGCGGATATCGCGTACCGGCTGCCATATGCGGGGCAGATCATCCCTACTCCAAAACCCCATGAGAGGGTGGTTTTCCTTACCCACTTCGTCCGTGGACTGGGATTTCCCCTTCATCCGTTTGTCCGCGGCCTCATGTTCTACTATGGGCCGGACTTTCACGATCTGGCCCCCAATTTCATCCTCGACGTCTCGGCGTTTATCGTCGTGTGCCAGGCCTTCCTCCGCGTCAAGCCCCACTTCGGCCTGTGGCTGAAGACCTTCAATGTTAAACCGAAGGTGGTGGTCGGCCAGCAAGCGAAGTGCGGAGGCGCCATGGTGAGCAAAATGCCCAACGTCACCTGGCTTGAAGGCTCCTATGTGGAGACCATAAAGGGGTGGCAATCGGGGTGGTTCTACATTACCGAGCCGCGCGACACCAACTGGGTGGCGGCCCCCGAATTTCGATCCGGAATCCCCATGTGGCTCACCTCCTGGAAAGAGAAGGGCCTGTCCTGGGGTTCCCTGGTAGAGCTGATCGGACTCCAGACATGCATCAAACATGATGAGCAAGAAAATCAAGCTCGTGAACGTGGTCCAAGTCATGCTCTTCCGCCGGATCCTCCCGTGTCAAAGACGGGCATTCAATTTGTGGGAGTTCGACCCGGCCGAGCACCAGACACTGCGAGAGCTCTTTGACACGACGCACAAGGACGTCTGGAAGGTGCTGTTCAAGGGCGCCGAGGTACCTCCTCCCCTCACCGAGGACCGTGGACTTAGCGCAAAGCGTCCTGCCAATCCGGTAAGTCTTTTACATCTCATAAGATGCTCTTTTCCCCAGTATAACCACGCGTGGGATCTAAGCCTCCACGCCATTTAACAGGACTGGGTAGTGACAGCGGAGCAGATCGATTGTCCGGCTCCCCTGCCCGAAGATCCAGCAGATGCTCTCCTAACGGAGATGCTGGTTCTGGCACCTTATGAGGTGCCGGAGAAGAAGGCCAAGAAGAAGGCCACGGGGACAAGGAAGGGTCTCCGGTGCAAGGTTATATCGGACTCATCGTCTGAAAGCACCGAGGCGCACTCCTCCCACGAAAACAAGGAGGAAGAAGAGGGAAGTTCTCCCCCCCAGCCGGGGGAGATAAGAAAAGGAAGGCCACCCCGGCTGGGGCGACCGAAGGGTCCGAGAAGGGAAGGACCCTCCTTCCGAACAACTCCACAACCGCCACCTACAGCGACGACGAGTGGCTGCCCAGGGATAAGCCCCTGGCGAAGTCGTAAGTATCCGAATACCATAGTAATTCTGGTATGTTTCGTTTTGTTGCTTCTTATCATGCCGAACATGATCACACAGCCCCTCCAAAGCTCATATCGGCGTATCCTCTTCGGAGGAGTCTTTGGGCGAGTCGGAGATGAACAGCGATTCGCTCCCGACCGCCTCCTCCCCCCGCCCTATGGACGACGCCGAGGTGTTGTCTCAAAGGGAACAGAACCAAGCAGGGACAGTTCCGGAGGCGCCCCAAGGCGACATTCCAGGTGCTGGGCGTAAGAGGGGCAAGACTCCCCTGGGGCCCAACGCCGGGGGCAGCAAGTCTAGCCCCAAGCCGAATACGGCACCGGAACCTCCAGTGGTTCCGGATTCTGTCCGACAGCCCCTCGCTAAGGGGGGAAAGCCGTCTGTGTCAACGGCCTCTGTTCATCCAGAGGCATCGGACAACTTGCTGGAAGTGCTTCGTGGCGCTTCCATTGACGAAGAGCACCGCACCATTATGAGTGCGGTGGTCAAGAAGGTTCAGTCCGCCAAGAGCGGACTGACTGAAGCCTGTGTCAGGCTCCTAACAGGCTTTGAGGTAAGTAACCAGATTATAAGAGAATGTTACCGCATAGACAGTAGCCCCTGATGCTCTGTTTGGCATTCGCGAAGAAAGGCCGAAAAGAGGATCAAATAATAACCGCAGGAGTCTAATCGAAATATGTCTATGTGCATATGCAGGCTTCACTGCTAGCCGCTGCCGCACGTACTGCGGAGGTCGCCGCACTGAAGCGGGACCTTGAGTGGTCCAAGGAAGAACTCAGCCTGGCCAAGAGGTAGCTCGAAGAGAACAAAGGTAAGTGATACCCCGTCTGTATATTATATAAAAAATTTGGTTTTAGAATAATAGGATCGTCATGAATTTTGCTAGGGACCACGACCGAAGTGGCGTCCCTGCCGAAAGCGCTATCCGAGGCCGAAGACAAAGCGGCCAAGGAGCACATCGAGCGAGAAAAGCAAGAAGCCCGAGTAGGCGAGGTGTAGCAAGAGCTCCAGGCTCTCGCCAAAAAACACGAGTCCTTGGAGCTTGACTCTAAGACACAAGGTACGGAGCTTGCGAAGGCCCTCGAAAGCGCACAACATGCCAAGGCCGAAGCCCAAAAGGCCCTCCAGGAGATTGAGGCGGTTAAGAAGATAACGTCGGGTAAGGCATTCATTATGCAAAGCAAGCATGTGAAGGAAACTTTCTTTTTACTTACCCGAGTTCGGAGCTCTCCAGGAGCGTTCGCAGATCTACCCCGCAGTGTGTCAGATGCCAAGGAGTTCTACCGGGCCGAGGAGGGGAGCTCGACGGAGAAGTTGTTCTAGTCTCAGTATACTGGGACCGAACACCCCATGCCCTTGAGCGACCAGCTGAAGCAACTGGTCGAGCTCCACAAGGCGGCCGAACAGGCCATGAAGGGTCTTATAGTCTGGATGTGGCCTGGCGATCCCCTGCCTGATAGCTACTTCGGTCTGGTGAGGCGGCTTGTGAATGCCTGCCCACGGCTTGAAGTCATAAAGCGGTCCGTCTGCATCGAGGGTGCGCGCAGGGCTTTTGCCCGGGCGAAGGTGCACTGGGCGAAGCTGGATGCTGAAAAGCTGGTGAAGGAGGGGCCGCCAGAAGGTAAGGAGCATCGCCACCCCGAAATGTATTATAACAGTGTCCTGAAGGGTTCTCGCCTTGTGGCGAAGGAATGTGCTAAGGATGTAATATTCGAATGAATGTACTCATGTGATCCTGTAATATGAAACGACTTCATGTGCGCTATGCAACGCTTGTTAATTTAAAATATTACCTTCTGTGCGGCCGTTTATGAAATCTGAGAGTTGGCCAGTCGTCGGCTTCTGCCCCCATGTAACTAGTACTGGGGTGTTCGGGATAAACCTGAGCACTCTTTATCCCAATTTTGGGTCCTTCGAAGGAGGTGTTCAGCACAGCGAACCAGGTAATCGGACTATAAAGCTTATCACTCTCACTTAGCCATAGAAGTCTGCAATTTTAAATTTTGGCGAAGCCCCTAGTATTCGGAAGGCCGAATTTGGGGCGCTATATACGCCTAAGTCGGGCAAGGCCGACTCCTCACCCGAAGCGGAAAAAGTCTTTAAGGACTTGAGACCTCTCGAACAGCGACCAGCTCTCGCCTTATCATGACAGTCAGTTTTCGGCTTTCTCTACTGAGGTGCTCGTCCGGAAGAACCGGGACACAATCGCAGTAGTTCTCCCAGCGCTACCATAGCCGATATTGCGGAATGTAAGGTACCAAAACATGGGAGCCGGGCAAACCCAACTACTGACCCAAGATATGATTCGGAGCTGATGCATATAATGCTATAAGTTCGGGGTGCCGCACTGTCCAAAGTGTTCGGACTTCTCACGCTGTATTATGGGGTATACTGAAGCCCCTGGCGCACTGGTCGTACTAGAATGTACGTGTGCAATTTGTCATAAATAAGCAGACAAGGAAACAAGGGTAATGCAATAAAAGACTAACTCTATGCATTGTTATTAAATAATACGTCTAAGCGTACGGGTACAAGTAGTGCAATAAGCAAAAAATAGGACTATTTGACATGTCCTATCCAAGGGCAAGTTGCGTATGGGTATTTAAAATGGGTACTTCGATCGTTATCAGAGACCACCTAGGGATTCCCTTGTACGTCTTAGCTTCTTGCCTCCTTGGTTTTTCCTTCCCGTAATGTGTCCAGTAATCAGACTGCCGAAAAGGGTCTTCCAGAGAGTAAGGTCCTGAAAGAGAGAAAATGATAAAGATATACAGCCCCTGGGGCGGTTGAGCCGCATTGTGGGACGTTCCCTGATCGTGCCCCCGCCTATGCCCATGGTATTTTTAGTGCGTAATTATGTACGCGCGGCACAGATTTCGTCGCTTGACTGGGACTAGGACGGGGGCCGAATTGCTAGGCGAGCTCTGAACGTGCCAGGCGATCCTGTTGCAGGTTACTCCGGACTCGCTTGAAGGTGTCCGGGGGCTTTATCGCCGAATTGACGGTTTGCCTTAAAAGGCTGCTTTGTGCTTCTGCTGCGAGGGCCGCAGTGTGCTCCTCCGTGTGGAGTGAGCGTTCTGTGTTTCCATTGACTGTTATAACCCCACGAGGTCCTGGTATTTTGAGCTTGAGGTATGCATAATGCGGTACCGCATTGAATCTGGCAAATGCGGTTCGCCCAAGCAGTGCGTGATAGCCACTGCGAAACGGGACGATATCGAAGATTAACTCCTCGCTTCGGAAGTTGTCCGGAGATGCGAAGACCACTTCCAGTGTGATTGAGCCCGTGCAATGGGCCTCTACACCTGGGATGACACCTTTAAAGGTGGTTTTAGTGGGTTTGATCCTCGAGGGGTCTATACCCATTTTGCGCACTGTATCCTGATAGAGCAGGTTCAGGCTACTGTCGCCGTCCATAAGGACTCGAGTGAGGTGAAATCCGTCGATGATGGGGTCAAGGACCAATGCGGCAGATCCGCCATGACGGATACTAGTGGGGTGGTCCCTGCGATCGAAGGTGATCGGACAAGAGGACCATGGGTTGAACTTTGGGGCGACTGGCTCCATTGCATAGACGTCCCTTAGTGCACGCTTCCGTTCCCTCTTGGGGATGTGGTTTGCATATATCATGTTCGTCGTTTTCACTTGTGGAGGGAACCTCTTCTGTCCTCCTGTGTTTGGCGGCCGAGGCTCCTCCTCGTCGTCGCTATGCAGCCCCTTGTACTTGTTTTCGGCATTCAACTTGCCGGCCTGCTTGAACACCCAGCATTCTCTGTTGGTGTGATTGGTTGGCTTATCGGGGGTGCCGTGAATTTGACACGAGCGATCGAGTATGCGGTCCAAACTGGACGGACCCGGATTACTTCTTTTGAATGGCTTTTCCGCTGACCGGATTTAGAGCCACTGAATCCGGCATTGACTGTCGTGTCTTGGGCGTTGTCGCCGTTGTTGCGGCGCTTGTGTCTGTTACGACATGGTCAGCCGTTAGTATCTTTGGTATCTGAAGTGACGGGATTTCTTGATGTGTTGTTGCTGCGAGCTAGCCAGCTATCCTCGCCCGCGCAAAAGTGGGTCATGAGTGTCGTGAGGGCTGCCATGGATTTCGGCTTCTCCTGGCCGAGGTGCCGGGCGAGCCACTCGTCACGGATGTTATGCTTAAATGCCGCTAAGGCCTATGTATCCAGACAGTCGACAATTTGGTTTTTCTTAGTTAGGAACCTGGTCCAGAATTTCCTGGCCGATTCCCCTGGTTGCTGAATTATATGGCTCAAGTCATCAGCATCCGGTGGTCGCACATAAGTGCCCTGGAAGTTGTCAAGGAATGCATCTTCCAAATCCTCCCAACTGCCAATGGAGTCTGCTGGCAAGCTATTCAGCCAATGCTGAGCTGGTCCTTTGAGTTTTAGTGGGAGGTACTTGATGGCATGTAGATCATCACTGCGAGCCATGTGGATGTGGAGGAGGAAATCCTCGATCTATACCGCGGGATCTGTTGTACCGTCATATGATTCAATATTTACGGGTTTAAAACCCTCTGGGAATTCATGATCCTTTACTTCATCAGTGAAGCATAGGGGGTGTGCGGCGCCTCTGTGCCGGGCTATATCTCGACGCAGTTCATACGAGTCTTGTCTGCTGTATTCGGCCCGGCCGGATTTGCTTTTAGTGTATCCGGCGTGACGGTCATCGTCCCGGGTTGGGGCGCGCCCCCGTGATCTGTTGATCGATCTTGCATGTTTTGCTTTGTTGCCCCGGGCCTTGGTATTTTTGTTTGAGTGGCGGCGAGGTGCAGGCTGGACTTCGGGCTGATATGCCTCTCTGTCTCAGCCACGAGGTGGCCGATCAGCCGCATCATATGTTGGAGATGTAGGTTTCAATGCTTCCTCCTCGAGTTGGGGTAGCAACCTGCGCTTTGGGTAACTCTTGGTTGGGCGCTCGAGTTCGTATTCCTCGGCCGCCAGGACTTCAGTCCATCTATCCGCTAGCAGATCTTGATCAGCTCGAAGCTGTTGTTGCTTTTTCTTCATGTTGTTTGTTGTTGCTATAAGCCGGCGCTTGAAGCACTCTTGTTCGACGGGATCCTCAGGCACGATAAATTCTTCGTCGCCGAGGCTCGCCTCATCTTCGGAGAGAGGCATGTAATTGTCATCCTCCGATTCTCCGTCTGCTGCCTGTTCCGGAGGGCTAGCTTGTTCATCCTCCCGCTCTAGGTCTGGCTGGAGGGGATTATCGTCGTCTTCGGCACTATCCGGAGCGTTATTGTCTCTTGTGCCGGTATCGCTGCTTTTGCTATGGCGGGACTTAGAGCGGCGCTGCTGACGTCGGTGCTTGGATTGCTTCTTGGAGGGATTATCCTCCGTTGTCTTATCACCATCCTCCTCTTTGGGGGTGTCCACCATGTATATGTCATACGATGAGGTGGCAGTCCAGCACCCTGTGGGTGGTGGTTCTTGTTCGTCTCCTGCATCGTCGTCCATACCGTCGATGTCTTCGGAGCCGAAGTCGAGCATGTCGGTTAAATCGTCGGCAGTGGCTACTAAGTGGGTGGTGGGTGGGGAGCGAATTTCTTCGTCGTCCGCATCCCATTCTAGTCGGACATAGTTCGTCCAAGGGTCTCCTAACAGGGAGAGAGATCTTAACGAGTTTAGCACGTCGCCAAAGGGCGAGTGCTAAGATATCCGCAGAGGTAAACTCCATGCTCAGTGCCCAATCGGATTCGATAGGCACGGACGCAGGCGGCTCGGAGCCCATGGTCGGGGACGGATCCAATGGTCCGGCAACACGGGTCTCGAAGGAGGTGAAGTCAGTATTCGGCGAGTGTGCGGCCTCCGTGGCGGGGTCCATCCACCCGTCCTCAGATAGCGCAATTTGTTCCGGATTGAGGGCCGGAGTAGTTGCAGGTGTGAGACCTCCCGAACACTGTCCGACGGCAGAGCTAAATCATGCTCGTCGTGATTGTGCGGCGCACCTGACATGGGCTCGAATCCGTCGAAGATCAAGTCTCCGCGGATGTCAGCAGTATAGTTCAAGTTTCCAAACCTGACCTGATGGCCAGGGGCGTAGCTCTCGATCTGCTCCAGATGGCCAAGCGAGTTGGCCCGCAGTACGAAGCCGCCGAATACGAAGATCTGTCCGGGGAGGAAAACCTCACCCTGGATCGCATCGTTGCCGATGATAGAAGGAGCCATCAAGCCTTACGGTGACGGCACAGTGGAACTCTCAATCAAAGCACCAATGTCGGTGTCAAAACCGGCGGATCTCGGGTAGGGGGTCCCGAACTGTGCGGCTAAGGCGGATGGTAACAGGAGGCGGGGGACACATTTATCATGATATAAGGAAATATAAATAACAACTTTATTATTGCCTCTAGGGCATATTTCCTTTAGTCTCCCACTTGCACTAGAGTCAATATCTAGATTACACAGTAATGATTCTAACACCCATGGAGCCTTGGTGCTGATCATGTTTTGCTCGTGGAAGAGGTTTAGTCAACCGGTCTGCCACATTCAGATCCGTATGTATTTTGCAAATTTCTATGTCAACAATGCTCTGCACGGAGCTACTCCAGCTAATTGCTCCCACTTGCAATATGTATCCAGATTGAGACTTAGAGTCATCTGGATCAGTGTCAAAACTTGCATCGACGTAACCCTTTACGACGAACCTTTTTGTCACCTCCATAATCGAGAAACATATCCTTATTGCACTAGGATAATTTTGACCGTTGTCCAGTGATCTACTCCTAGATCACTATTGTACTCCCTTGCAAAAATCAGTGTAGGGTATACAATAGATCTGGTACACAGCATGACATACTTTATAGAACCTATGGCTGAGGCATAGGGAATGACTTTCATTCTCTTTCTATCTTCTGCTGTGGTTGGGCTTTGAGTCTTACTCAATTTCACACCTTGTAACACAGGCAAGAACTCTTTCTTTGACTGTTCCATTTTGAACTACTTCAAAATCTTGTCAAGGTATGTACTCATTGAAAAAACTTATCAAGCGTCTTGATCTATCTCTATAGATCTTGATGCTCAATATGTAAGCAGCTTCACTGAAGTCTTTCTTTGAAAAAAAACTCCTTTCAAACACTCCTTTATGCTTTGCAGAATAATTCTACATTATTTCCGGTCAACAATATGTTATTCACATATACTTATCAGAAATGTTGTAGTGCTCCCACTCACTTTCTTGTAAATACAAGCTTCACCGCAAGTCTGTATAAAACTATATGCTTTGATCAACTTATCAAAGCGTATATTCCAACTCTGAGATGCTTGCACCAGCCTATAGATGGATCGCTGGAGCTTGCATATTTTGTTGGCACCTTTAGGATTGATAAAACCTTCTGGTTGCATCATATACAACTCTTCTTTAATAAATCCATTAAGGAATGCAGTTTTGTTTATCCATTTGCCAGATTTCATAAAATGCGGCAATTGCTAACATGATTCGGACAGACTTAAGCATAGATACGAGTGAGAAACTCTCATCGTAGTCAACACCTTGAACTTGTCAAAAACCTTTTGCGACAATTCTAGCTTTGTAGATAGTAACACTACTATCAGCGTCCGTCTTCCTCTTGAAGATCCATTTAATCTCAATGGCTCGCCGATCATTGGGCAAGTCAATCAAAGTCCATACTTTGTTCTCATACATGGATCCATCTCAGATTTATGGCCTCAAGCCATTTTGCGGAATCTGGGCTCATCATCGCTTCCTCATAGTTCGTAGGTTCGTCATGGTCAAGTAACATGACCTCCAGAACAGGATTACCGTACCACTCTGGTGCGGATCTTACTCTGGTTGACCTACGAGGTTCGGTAGTAACTTGATCTGAAGTTTCATGATCATCATCATTAGCTTCCTTACTAATTGGTGTAGGTGTCACAGGAACCGGTTTCTATGATGAACTACTTTCCAATAAGGGAGCAGGTACAGTTACCTCATCAAGTTCTACTTTCCTCCCACTCACTTCTTTCGAGAGAAACTCCTTCTCTAGAAAGGATCCATTCTCAGCAACGAATATCTTGCCTTCGGATCTGTGATAGAAGGTGTACCCAACATTTTCTTTTGGGTATCCTATGAAGACGCACTTCTCCGATTTGGGTTTGAGCTTATCAGGTTGAAACTTTTTCACATAAGCATTGCAACCTCAAATTTTAAGAAACGACAGCTTAGGTTTCTTGCCAAACCATAGTTCATACGGTGTCCTCTCAACGGATTTAGATGGTGCCCTATTTAACGTGAATGTAGTTGTCTCTAATGCATAACCCCAAAACGATAGTGGTAGATCGGTAAGAGACATCATAGATCGCACCATATCTAATAAAGTATGGTTACGACGTTCGGACACACCATTACACTGTGGTGTTCCAGGTGGCGTGATTAGTGAAACTATTTCACATTGTTTTAACTGAAGGCCAAACTCGTAACAAAAATATTTTACTTCTGCGATCATATCGTAGAAACTTTTATTTTTGGTGCGATGATTCTCCACTTTAGTCTGAAATTATTTGAAAAGTTTCAGACTTGTGTTTCATCAAGTAGATATACCCATATCTGCTCAAATCATCTGTGAAGATCAGAAAATAATGATACCCGCCGCGAGCCTCAATATTCATCAGACCACATACATCAGTATGTATGATTTCCAACAAATCTGTTGCTCGCTCCATTATTCTGGAGAACGGAGTCTTAGTCATCTTGCCCATGAGGCATGGTTCGCAAGCATCAAGTGATTCATAATCAAGTGATTCCAAAATTCCATTAGCATGGAGTTTCTTCATGCGCTTTACACCAATATGACCTAAACGACAATGCCACAAATAATTTGCACTATCATTATTAACTTTGCATCTTTTGGCTTCAATATTATGAAAATGTGTATCACCACGATCGAGATCCAACAAACAATTTTCATTGGGTGTATGACCATAGAAGGTTTTATTCATGTAAACAGAATAACAATTATTCTCTAGCTTACATGAATAACCGTATTGCAATAAACATGATCCAATCATATTCATGCTCAACGCAAACACTAAATAACATTTATTTTTAGGTTCAACACTAATCCCGAAAGTATAGGGAGTGTGCGATGATGATCATATCAATCTTGGAACCACTTCCAATACACATCGTCACTTCACCCTTAACTAGTCTTTGTTCATTCTGCAACTCCGGTTTCGAGTTACTACTCTTAGCAACTGAACCAGTATCAAATACTGAGGGGCTGCTATAAACACTAGTAAAGTACACATCAATAACATGTATATCAAATATAGCTTTGTTCACTTTGCCATCCTTCTTATCCACCAAATACTTGGGGCAGTTCCGCTTCTAGTGACCAGTCCCTTTGCAGTAGAAGCACTCAGTTTCAGGCTTACGTCCAGACTTGGGCTTTTTACTTGAGCAGCAACTTGCTTGCTGTTCTTCTTGAAGTTGCCTTTTCTTCCCTTTGTCCCTTTACTTGAAACTAGTGGTCTTGTTAACCATCAACACTTGATGCTCTTTCTTGATTTCTACCTTCGTCCATTTCAGCATCGCGAAGAGCTCGGGAATTACTTTCATCATCCCTTGCATATTATAGTTCACCATGAAGTTCTAGTAACTTGGTGATAGTGACTAGAGAATTTTGTCAATTACTATCTTATCTGGAAGATTAACCCTCACTTGATTCAAGCAATTGTAGTACCCAGACAATCTGAGCACATGCTCACTGGTTGAGCTATTCTCCTCCATCTTGTAGGCAAAGTACTGTCAAAGGTCTCATACCTCTCGACACGGGCATGAGTATGAAATACCAACTTCAACTCTTGGAACATCTTATATGCTCTGTGGTGTTCAAAACATTTTTGAAGTCTCGGTTCTAAGCCGTAAAACATGGTGCACTTAAACTATCAAGTAGTCATCATACCGAGCTTTGCCAAACGTTCATAATGTCTGCATTTGCTCTTGCAATAGTTCTGTTACCTAGCGGTGCATCAAGGACATAATACTTCTGTGCAGCAATGAGGTTAATCCTCAGATCACGGACCAACTCCGCATCATTGCTACTAACATTTTTCAGCTTAGTTTTCTCTAGGAACATATCAAAGTTATTGATCTACAACATAGTTATGAAAATACTATCAGGACTAAGTTCATGATAAATTAAAGTTCAATTAATCATATTACTTAAGAACTCCCACTTAGATAGACATCCCTCTAATCATCTAAGTGATCACGTGATCCAAATCAACTAAACCATGTCCGATCATCACGTGAGATGGAGTAGTTTTCAATGGTGAACATTACTATGTTGATCATATCTACTATATGATTCACGCTCGACCTTTCGGTCTCAGTGTTCCGAGGCCATATCTGCATATGCTAGGCTCGTCAAGTTTAACCCGAGTATTCTGCGTGTGCAAAACTGGCTTGCACCCGTTGTAGATGAACGTAGAGCTTATCACACCCGATCATCAGGTGGTGTCTCGGCACGACGAACTTTGGCAACAGTGCATACTCAGGGAGAACACTTTTATCTTGAAATTTAGTGAGAGATCATCTTATAATGCTACCGTCAGTCAAAGCAAAATAAGATGCATAAAAGATAAACATCACATGCAATCAATATAAGTGATATGATATGGCCATCATCATCTTGTGCTTGTGATCTCCATCTCCGAAGCACCACCATGATCACCATCGTCACCGGCGCGACACCTTGATCTCCATCGTAGCATCGTTGTCGTCTCGCCAACTATTGCTTCTACGACTATCGCTACCGCTTAGTGATAAAGTAAAGCAATTACAGGGCGATTTCATTGCATACAATAAAGCGACAACCATATGGCTCCTGCCAGTTGCCGATAACTCGGTTACAAAACATGATCATCTCATACAATAAAATATAGCATCATGCCTTGACCATATCACATCACAACATGCCCTGCAAAGACAAGTTAGACGTCCTCTACTTTGTTGTTGCAAGTTTTACGTGGCTGCTACGAGCTGAGCAAGAACCGTTCTTACCTACGCATCAAAACCACAACGATAGTTTGTCAAGTTGGTGATGTTTTAACCTTCGCAAGGACCGGGCGTAGCCACACTCGATTCAACTAAAGTTCGAGAAACTGACACCTGCCAGCCACCTATGTGCAAAGCACGTCGGTAGAACCAGTCTCGCGTAAGCGTACGCGTAATGTCGGTCCGGGCCGCTTCATCCAACAATACCGCCGAACCAAATTATGACATGCTGGTAAGCAGTATGACTTATATCGCCCACAACTCACTTGTGTTCTACTCGTGCATATGACATCTACGCATAAAACCAGGCTCAGATGCCACTGTTGGGGAACGTAGTAATTTCAAAAAAATTCCTACGCACACGCAAGATCATGGTGATGCATAGCAACGAGAGGGGACAGTGTTGTCCAGGTACCCTCGTAGACCGAAAGCGGAAGTATTTTCACAACGCGGTTGATGTAGTCATACGTCTTCACGATCCGACCGATCAAGTACCAAACGCACGGCACCTCCGAGTTCAGCACACGTTCAGCCCGATGACGTCCCTCGAACTCCGATCCAGCCGAGTGTTGAGGGAGAGTTTCGTCAGCACGACGGCGTGGTGATGATGATGATGTTCTACCGACGCAGGGCTTCGCCTAAGCACCGCTACAGTATTATCGAGGTGGACTATGGTGGAGGGGGCACCGCACACGGCTAAAAGATCAAATCAATTGTTGTGTCTTTGGGGTGCCCCCCTGCCCCCGTATATAAAGGAGCAAGGGGGGAGGTGCGGCCGGCCAGGAGGAGGCGCGCCAGGAGGAGTCCTACTCCCACCGGGAGTAGGACTCCCTCCCTTCCTTGTTGGATTAGGAGAAGGGGGGAAGAGGAGGGAGAGAGGAAGGAAAGGGGGGGCACCGCCCCCCCCCCTCCTTGTTCTATTCGGACTTAGAGGGGGAGGGGGCGCGGCCCTGCCCTAGCCACCTCTCCTCTTCTCCACTAAGGCCCACTATGGCCCATTAAACCCCCGGGGGGGTTCCGGTAACCCCCGGTACTCCGGTAAAATCCCGATTTCACCCGGAACACTTCCGATATCCCAATATAGGCTTCCAATATATCAATTTTCATGTCTCGGCCATTTCGAGACTCCTCGTCATGTCCGTGATCACATCCGAGACTCCGAACAACCTTCGGTACGTCAAAACATATAAACTCATAATATAACCGTCATCGAAACTTTAAGCGTGCGGACCCTACGGGTTCGAGAACTATGTAGACATGACCGAGACACGTCTCCGGTCAATAACCAATAGCGGAACCTGGATGCTCATATTGGCTCCCACATATTCTACGAAGATCTTTATCGGTCAGACCGCATAACAACATACGTTGTTCCCTTTGTCATCGGTATGTTACTTGCCTGAGATTCGATCGTCGGTATCTCAATACCTTGTTCAATCTCGTTACCGGCAAGTCTCTTTACTTGTTCCGTAATACATCATCCCACAACTAAATCATTAGTTGCAATGCTTGCAAGGCTTAAGTGATGTGCATTACCGACTGGGCCCAGAGATACCTCTCCGACAATCGGGGTGACAAATCCTAATCTCGAAATACGCCAACCCAATAAGTACCTTCGGAGACACCTGTAGAGCACCTTTATAATCACCTAGTTATGTTGTGACATTTGGTAGCACACAAAGTGTTCCTCCGGTAAACGGGAGTTGCATAATCTCATAGTCATAGGAACATGTATAAGTCATGAAGAAAGCAATAGAAACATACTAAACGATCGAGTGCTAAGCTAACGGAATGGGTCAAGTCAATCACATCATTCTCCTAATGATGTGATCTTGTTAATCAAATAACAACTCATGTCAATGGCTAGGAAACATAACCATCTTCGATCAACGAGCTAGTCAAGTAGAGGCATACTAGTGACACTCTGTTTGTCTATGTATTCACACAAGTATTATGCTTCCGGTTAATACAATTCTAGCATGAATATAAACATTTATCATGATATAAGGAAATAAATAATAACTTTATTATTGCCTCTAGGGCATATTTGTTGGAAATATGCCCTAGAGGCAATAATAAATAGGTTATTATTATATTTCCTTGTTCATGATAATCGTTTATTATCCATGCTAGAATTGTATTGATAGGAAACTCAGATGCATGTGTGGATACATAGACAACACCATGTCCCTAGTAAGCCTCTAGTTGACTAGCTCGTTGATCAATAGATGGTTACAGTTTCCTGACCATGGACATTGAATGTCGTTGATAACGGGATCACATCATTAGGAGAATGATGTGATGGACGAGACCCAATCCTAAGCCTGACACAAGATCGTGTAGTTCGTTTGCTCAGAGCTTTTTCTAATGTCAAGTATCATTTCCTTAGACCATGAGATTGTGCAACTCCCGGATACCGTAGGAATGCTTTGGGTGTACCAAACGTCACAACGTAACTGGGTGACTATAAAGGTGCACTACAGGTATCTCCGAAAGTGTCTGTTGGGTTGGCACGAATCGAGACTGGGATTTGTCACTCCGCGTAAACGGAGAGGTATCTCTGGGCCCACTCGGTAGGACATCATCATAATGTTCACAATGTGACCAAGGAGTTGATCACGGGATGATGTGAGTTACGGAACGAGTAAAGAGACTTGCCGGTAATGAGATTGAACAAGGTATCAGGATACCGACGATCGAATCTCGGGCAAGTAACATACCGATGGACAAAGGGAATTGTATACGGGATTGATTGAATCCTCAACATCGTGGTTCATCCGATGAGATCATCGAGGAGCATGTGGGAGCCAACATGGGTATCCAGATCCCGCTGTTGGTTATTGACCGGAGAGTCGTCTCGGTCATGTCTGCGTGTCTCCCGAACCCGTAGGGTCTACACACTTAAGGTTCGGTGACGCTAGGGTTGTAGAGATATTAGTATGCGGTAACCCGAAAGTTGTTTGGAGTCCCGGATGAGATCCCGGACGTCACGAGGAGTTCCGGAATGGTCCGGAGGTAAAGATTTATATATGGGAAGTCTTATTTTGGTCGCCGGAAAAGTTTCGCACTTTATCGGTATTGTACCGGGAGTGCCGAAAGGTGTCCGGGGGTCCACCAAGGGGGTCCACCAGCCCCGGGAAGGCCACATGGGCTGTGGGGGGTGCGCCTTGGCCTATATGGGCCAAGGGAACCAGCCCCAAGAGGCCCATGCGCCAAGAGATAAGATAAAGGGAGAGTCCTAAAGGGGGAAGGCACCTCCGAGGTGCCTTGGGGAGGATGGACTCCTCCCTGGCCGCACCCTTCCTTGGAGGAAGGGCCAAGGCTGCGCCCCCCCCCCTCTCCCTTGGCCCTATATATAGTGGGGGGGAGGGAGGGCAGCAGCAACCTAAGCCCTGGCGCCTCCCTCTCCCTCCCGTGACACCTCTTCCTCCCCGCTTGCGCTTGGCGAAGCCCTGCCGGGATCCCGCTACTTCCACCACCACGCCGTCGTGCTGCTGGATCTCCATCAACCTCTCCTCCCCCCTTGCTGGATCAAGAAGGAGGAGACGTCGCTGCTCCGTACGTGTGTTGAACGCGGAGGTGCCGTCCGTTCGGCGCTAGGATCATCGGTGATTTGGATCACGACGAGTACGACTCCATCAACCCCGTTCTCTTGAACGCTTCCGCTCGCGATCTACAAGGGTATGTAGATGCACTCCCCTTCCCCTCGTTGCTAGATTACTCCATAGATTGATCTTGGTGATGCGTAGAAAATTTTGAATTTCTGCTACGTTCCCCAACAATATTTCCTTCATGCTTCCCTCTATTTTTATGCTTGTTCGAGGTGCCAGCCCCAAAAGAACAAATATTTTGCTTGATGGGGTTGGCAGCTCCATAATTAATAGAAGCATCAAATTAGTCATGCAACTTGGGAAGATCAAGAACACACAAAAAGTAATGAACAGAGGCTCGGAGCAGTGATGTAATAGCTAGCATCAGAAAATGTAGGGCAAAACAAACAAAAAGCAGCGGAACCACATGCTAGTTTGCTGATGTGTAATTAAGCATAGAGAACATGAAGCAGTCTGATGGAACCAACAGGTGGCATCAGAACAACACCATTATCATAAATATAGCATGCAAGAAGTAAAATAGTAGGCAGTGATATCTAGGAAGTATAGTAATACTTAGGATAAAACTAAAGCATATTAACTATATGTGCCCTGGTATGTAATTTAGCACATGTAACATGTTCACTGCCAGAAGTATGGCCCTACAGGGGCAAGCAGAATAACGCGTCTCATGAAAAATTGAATGATGTCCTGAAGAAATTCAAAGGTGCGGTGCTTATGCTAAGAAAGTGAACGTAGGCTTCGGCCGTTGGATAATAGTACCTGATTCTCGGCGGCGTATGGGTATCGTTGTCATACTTTATAGCTAAGGATCGTCGATGGTGCTCGTGTTGCGGTTGAGTTTGGGCCGGCTGTCGCCGTCGCTCAAGCGGCTCCGGTGCTTCGGTTGCAGCGCCTGTCGACATGCAAGAAAGCTCATCTGTGGTAAGTGAACGATTGCACGATCAAGAAGAGAAAAACCTAAGGAGTACAAATCGAAATAACCTGATGAGGTTACGGTGTCGGTAAAGCAGGGCCGGTGGAGTTGAATATGGCGTCCGTGGAGCGGGTCCGGTGCAGTGGACGAAGGCTTCGGTGGGCGCGGTGTACAGTGCTTTCGGTGAAGCGGATCTGTTGCGGCGGACGAGGGCTTGTATGAAGGGCCAGCGATGGGGCAGACGAGGGAGTCAGTGAAGGGCCTACACTGTGGTGGACGAAGGCGCCGGTTAAGCAGATCCGGTGCGGTGGACCATGATGGCGGTCAAGGAGATCTGGAGCAGTGGACAAGCCAGTCGCTGAAGCGGCTTCGGTGAAGTGGTGAGTTGGCAGTTGGGGGTTCCAAGGTGCGGAAGGTAGATCCGGCGGGGTGTGAGGTCCTCTGCTGTGGCGGAGGACTAGATTCGGCGGCTTGCCGGGGTTGGGGGTCAGGGAGGGGCTCTGGGGAAGAATGTTGGGGGCAAAGAGGGGAAAACAATGGAGTTACCAAAGCAGCCCTTTTCCGTTCATGTGGCAGGGGTAAAACAGGAATATCGCAGGGCTAAACTTTCGGGTGCGAGATATTTCGATGTGAGCGGGAAGTTTCAAAGCTTTTGGCGCCTGAAATTATAAGTGTTCTGCTCTTGTACGGCCGACTATGATATCATGGCCGAGAATTTATTTGTTTTGCACGCAAAAAAAGTGTAAGTTTTGAAAATCAATGTCTCCAACTCAAAATTTAGATTGTCCATTCAATTCAAATATGGATCATTGAGCTAGTACGAGCAAATACCATCATACGGTCCAATTCAAATGAAATTCCAAATGTGTTTATCCTAAATATGATGACTAAAGCAAAAATGTGTATGTGTATGAATAAAGTGGATGATTATGAAGTTTGAACATGCCCGTATGTGTATATCTCTAGGTTTGATATATGAATTTGAAATCCTGAAATCCCGGCTTAAAAAATGTACTTCCATTTAAATGAATTACAAAAGCTAATGATGGAGTCGAATTCCAAAATTCCAATCTTAGGTTTGTAATTCTGGTACATCAAGGTATATCACGCATGTTTAAAAGTATCGTTATCTCATAGTCCAAACTGTGAAACAAATTGATCAACCATGAGTGCACACACTATTGACCATATATATCTCAATTACACAAGTCGTTCTCTCCCCCAGACACGAACACACGAGCACATTAACGCCCCCCTCTCTTCTAAAGTCCGGACCCCAATATAGGTCTCTATCTTGTCTCTCGAGCATGCACACATCTCTCCCCCCACTCTCTAGGTCTCCCGGCATCTCTCTCTGCCAAGCACACGCACTATATAGAGTGTATCTTTCCCATACACACAAAACGTCGCCCCCAAACGTCTATCTCCCTAGTTATGTGGTTCTCGCACACTCACCTCACACACCCCCCACTGCAAACAAGCACACTTTGTCTCCTTGTGCACCACTCTCTGTCGGCGTTCTGGGAACAGGGGTCCCCAGACTTGCCTGCCTGCGGCCCACAGCGTGGCCAAGCCAGTAGGCCGTGCGGCCCATCTTCATGAACAAGGCATCCAAGACCCTCGCGAGGGTCCAAGCCTCGCGAGGCGGACAACGCAAGGCCTCCTCTGGAGTAGCCTAACCAGGCAGGCTCGCGAGGAGCAGAGATATCAAGGCGGGGCAAAACCTCACGAGGCTCTCGTGACGTGAGCCATGATGAACGGCACCAGGCGGGCGCCAGACAGGCGCCAGCGCGCGCAGCGTCCTTATTTCCTCTTTGGTGCTAAGGAGGCCAGCGCAGGCGAAGAGTACCGAGGCATTAGGCAAAGGTTGTTATATTGGTGCAACGAGACCAGGACCAGGAGGACGGCAAGACGGAGGTCATCGTGGAGCCCAAGACGGCGTCACCACCAGAGCTTTTCGCAGGCGAAGACCGCTTTTGTCAGGATAGCTTGTACTAGTTGTCCCCCTTCAAATTTTCCCGCCGTTGTTGGCTCCCTTCCCGCTCGATATTTGGGAAGAGGACCAGGGCCTATATAAGTAGAGCTAGCCACCATAGTAGAGGCATCTCATCTTAGTTTGATCCAACCCGATCGAGAGCCTAGCCACAAGAACACCTCAACCTCAGAAGCTGTTCTTCCCTTGTACTGTTCATCATCAGCCCAAGAGGCAATCCACCACCACCACACTGGAGTAGGGTATTACACCACAACGGTGGCCCGAACCAGTATAAACCTCGTGTCTCTCTGTGTTGCGAGTTCGTCGAGTTCGTCCGCGAGATCTTTTGCGAGCTAGGGCGTAGATCGGTAGGAGGGAAAGACTTCGCGCGCACCCCTGTGTTCGAACCCCAAGGGTTTGCCGGAACCCCACATCCGACATTTGGCGCGCCAGGTAGGGGTAAGTCATAGCCTCCCTTCCATCAGTTTGTCGCTCCATCGCTCCGTCGTCTCCACGGCGGATGCTCGCCGTGCTCGAGCTGAGCATCGGGCTGCCCTTACCGCCCGCGTCGCTCAGACAGCGCCCGTTGGCGGGCCACCTCGTCGTTCTCTGTCTCCCGCCGCCAATGCTGCCACCGGCCTGGCGGGGAACGAGCAGCAGGCGTCCTCGCTGCATCCTTCGATGCGGCAGGACGGCCGCACCGCTTCTCCATCACTGACCCCTGCCGGTTCTTCGTCTCACGCGCACCGCGCTCCCATGGAGGCACAGGCCACACTCCTCGCGGCGAACGAGCTCCTGCGTTACCGCCCCGTCGACGACCTCTACGAGGAGTTTCTCGACCGCGTCGCCGAGCTCGTCCGCGCCGCAGGGGGCTCTCTGGCGCCGTCCCACTCTCTGCCTCCCCCTCAACCAGCTGCGGGCGACGGGGCTCACGGCGTGCCTCCACCACCTCAGCCCCAAGACGGCGCCTTGGCACCAAGGCGCGCGGCTCCGCGGCGTGATCCGCCACGCCCGGCACCCGCGTGCAAAGAGAGAAGCTGCCAAGAAATCCCGCGGCCGCGAGAAGCTGCACCTGCGCTCCCCGCGCCACCTCGTCAAGACCGCGCGCCGCCCGCAGTGGCGCAGCGCGGACCCCGCCAAGACCAAGCTCCACCTCCGAAGCGGGCCCCGGCAACCACGGCCGGCTGCCGTGCCTTCACCACCGAGCTGCGTAGTGTCGCCTGGCCAGGCAAGTTCAAGCCGGATCTGCCTCCTCGCTCGACGGCACCGCCGACCCCGCGGAGTTCCTGCAGCTCTATGAGCTGGGCATCGAAGTGGCCAACGGCGACGAAAAAGACATGGCGAACTGGTTTCCCATGGCTCTCAAGGATGGAGCCCGCTCCTGGCTCCTGAACCTGCAGCACGGCTCGATCTCCTCCTGGGACGAGATGCGCGACTGCTTCGTCGCCAACTTCCAGGGCACTCACGACCGCCCACCGGCCGCGGGTGATCTACGCCGCATCAAGCAACAACCAGGAGAGACCCTCCAGAAGTACATCCAGCGCTTCAACAACACCCGCCTCAAGATCCCCAAGGTCACGGACGAGGCCATCATCTCCGCGTTTTCCAACGGCGTCCATGACGTCAAGATGAAGGAAGAGCTCGCCATCCACGAGGAGCTCTGCACCTCTCAGGAGCTGTTCAACCTGGCGACCAAGTGCGCAAGAGCTAAGGAGGGGCGCCTTTCTCTCCTCGAGCTGCCAGCCGCAAGAGCGGAGGAGAAGAAGGCCAAGGCCAAGGACGTGAAGCGCAAGGAGGCGGTCGTGCTCGCAGCGGAGCCCGACACCAAGCGGGGCAGAGATCAGCCCGAGTCATCCAAGAACGGCCGACTGTTCTGCGCCTTCCACAACCTGAACACCCACAACACCAGCGACTGTCAAGAGCTCAGAGCCATACGGGAAGGACGCTACGGTCAACGCCCCGAGCGCAACGACCGGGGCTACGGCCGCGGAGGAGGACGTGGAGGCGGACGCTGGGACGACCGTGGCCCGCGCCAGGAGTAGCGCGACCGGCCTCGTGAGGACCGTTGGCAGGACCAACCTCGCGAGGGTGCCTGGAGGGACCCGCCTCGTGAGGATCGCCCCCAGGGCAACACCGGTCTTCCCCCGCTGCCGCCACCAAGAAGGAACGACGACCACCACCTAGACAAGGGGGCTGGGGGCTTCCAGGAGCCGCGTGCGATCGCCCGCATCTTGGGCGGTGCCCAGGCCCCAACCTCCCAGCGCATCTTCAAACAGTTCGCTCGCGAGGTGAACGCGGTGCTCCCCAAGCTCGAAGCCACGCACCCGCTCAGGTGGTCCCAATGCGCCATCACTTTCAACTCGGCGGATCAGCTCAAGTGCGCAGCCACCGCTGGTGCCCTCCCTATGATGTGTTCCCCAGTCATCAGCAATGTGCAGGTCACCAAGACCCTCATCGACGGCGGCGCAGGGCTCAACGTCCTGTCCGTCGACACGTTCGACAACCTCCAAGTTCCATATGAACAGCTCGAGCCCACCAAGCCTTTCTCAGGAGTGACCGACGGTTCCACCATACCGATAGGGCAGGTCCGCCTGCCTGTCACCTTCGGGGAGCGCAAGAACTACCGCACCGAGCTCATCGACTTCGATGTCGCGCACATCCGCATGCCGTACAATGCCATCCTCGGGTATCCAGCCCTGGCCAAGTTCATGGCAGTCACTCATCACGGCTACAACGTTCTCAAGATGCCAGGAAGTGGAGGAATCATCACGGTCCCGTGTGAAGAGAGGGATGCGGTGTGCTCCCTCGAACGCGCCTTTCAAGCAGCAGCAATCGACGACCCCGACAGCAGAAATGAAGGCCCTCCGGAGGACATCCCCAAAAAGAAGCAGCCGCGCCGTGCAGGACCTCAGGAGGATGGCGCCGCGGTAGGAGCCTCGTCAGGATCAGCGCCCGCTCCAGGGGCGCCTCCCTCCATCGCATAGTGTGACACCCCAAAATTTTGACCTTGTTTTATTTATTAAAATTTTTGCCAGGAAATAAAACTTTTCCATTTTTTCAAGATTTACCCTTTTGTTATTATGGATTTTACTCCAAGTGGAAACTTTCAAAAGGTATTGTTGGACTTATATGCCCTCTTTATAAAAACAATCCTTTATCAGGGGATTTATTTGCATAATTGTTTCTCAGAGCTTTATCCTTTTAAAAATGATTTCTTTTGAAGTTGGAGCCTGTTTTGCACTGTAACCATTTGATAAATGCTTTTAAAAATTCCACCAAAATTTGGGATGTCATGTGATGTTTCCACACCACTTTTATGCAAAAATACCTTTTGGCCATTGGAGATTTTGAGCTCTACACCAACTTTTCCAATCTGGTCCAGTGGGCACTTTTGCACTACAACCCATTTAAATATTTCTTTAAAAATTATTCCAAGTGTTTGGAGATGTCAGTGGATGCATACAATTCATCTTCATGCAAAAACCCAGTGATGTTCTTTGAAAAATTTGAGAGAATCAACCTCTTTTTCATTCTGGCCCAATTTGGTGATTTGTACAGCAACTCTATTTTATTTTGCTCCAATGCCCATGACCTTTTTCCTGCTTTTAACCCTTCCTTCAAAACCCTTAAGTCTAGGAGAGTGGACTCATTGGAGGTTTTTAAGTGCATGCTATAAACCCTTTTTCTTTCTGTCCAAAACTGTGGTTTTGCAAAACTTGCACTAACAAGTTTCTGGTTTTTCCTTTATGACCTTACCATCATCTCCTACACCTAAAGAGACCCTGATCTGGAGTTTTTGGCCACCCCAAGAATTGCCTAAGTGCACTTACCATTCTGTCGAACAGTTGGTGTGCACAGTCTGTTTTGGCATGAGTTCTTTGTTTGCACTGTGATCTTGTTCCACTGACCCAGCAACCATGTCCACTGAGCTCCTAGCTACCTCTACCTCTGTCCTGTTCATGGCCAACTCCACCATCGCGCTCTAGACTGCCTTGGCATTTCGCCGAGCATGTTCCGTGCATGCTCTGGGCGCGCCCAGAGCGCACGTTTTGCACGCGCGCGCACTGAGCCACCGCGACACACTGCCGCACTCGACGCGACCCGTCCCAGGCCCCTGCTCCACTGCTGAACCGCACACTACGCTCGCTCACTCCCCACGCCACCCCTGTCTCCCTGCAGCGCCACTGGCGGAGCTCTTGGCGGCACGCCGGCGTCGGCAGCGAACCTCTGACATGGACGGCGCCACCCAAGCCACCCCAACGCGCCAGCTGCCCCGTGAACAGCCCGGTCTTATCCCGAAGCTCGTCGGCACGCGCTCGTCGCCGCCACGTCGCCCTGCGGCTACAGCACGGCTGTCGCCGGCGATCTTATCCTTAGCCGCCGCGGCCCAACCCCGAGCACCTATTTAAGGGACCCCCGAGCTCGTGCAAGACCTCAGGCAACCTCAGACCGTTCCCCTAGTCCTCCCCTAGCAGTGGATTGGCCCGGAGAGGCTCTCTTCCCCAACTTCGGCCGGTTCGGCCGCCGCCAAGCTCCGGTGAAATACGTCGCAGCCAGCCACTCTCTCGCCCAACCGACGCCACCAATAGCTTCCCCTTGTCCTTGCGGAGCTGCCCAACTACCCATCCTCGATCGGAGACCACCGGAGCCCAAAAACCACTTCACCACCGTAGCCCCCTCCGCCGTGGAGCTCGCCGCCGGTGATTTCCTCCACCCCCGATGACCCAGTGACCACCAAGAGGACCGCCTCGGTCTGGCCGGTCCACCCCCGCCCTCAGATGGCCTCGAGGAGCCGCCGTTCGTCGCCGGCGATCGCCGGAGTCCCGCTCCCATCGGGCAGAGAAGAGGAGGGAGAGGGGAGAACGGTCAAACCTGACCAGTGGGCCCTCTGGACCCACTGTCAGTGACCCGCGCGCCGTCCCCTCTGTTTAAGTGAAAGCGTGTAACCACAGAGTACGTCTCCCCTACCCCGAAAGCGTATTTCCCCTCGAAACGTTTTCTTTTCTGGTTTTATTTAAAAACTGAGTTTTGACCAGACTTTGACCAGCTATAACTTTTAAAATAAAACTCCAATTGAGTTGATTCTTTTTCCTACCTCTCTCAAATTCCATCTGGTTTATTTTAAGATTTATTTTAAAAATATTTGAGACAACTTTTTGTACTATGTTTGTAATATTTGTTATTTGAACATTTCTCAAAAATAGGATTTTGGAGAGAGGGAAAGCTTTCAAAAAGTGCATCCTTTGCATACTCTTGAAGGCAAGCATTTCTGAACTCTGGCATAATATTTTGTTGTGGTGTTCTGATACGATTACAGCACCACTTGACTGGTAGCATGCGTTATCTTCATGTAACGATAAAGTCTCATGCATGAGTGCTTTTCTTTGGAGGTATTTCGTGGTCAACTATGGTTACGCCAGTGCTTGGGATCATCCTCGTGAGCTCCTCATGCATACCGGAAGGAAGCCGGGAAAGTCGTGGTCTTGGGTAGACACGAACTTGTCCCTAGTTCCTCGTCGAGACGAGTATGTCCGGTATGGCATGGTGAGGCTTGATGAGTGGTGATCTATTTCCCTTAATGGTAACATTGTGGTTATGTTGATCATTCGGAGATTTCTTGGACCACCCGAGTCAGTCGTAGGTCAAGTCTTGATCAGTAACTTCACTGTTTGATTGTACTACCGCTTGTCCCTGTCGCAGACGGGGTATGGTTCAGTAAGTTGTCAACCCCTTACCAAAGCACACACCGTACAGAGAGGCCATGGTGGAAGATACCGGGTGCATCCGGTAGGCATGCCACCTGGTCCGGGGGCATGGGTGTTTCCGGTTGGGACCGAGAGGGGGGCACCCCTTAGAGCGCGCGGATATAAATTTGATCCCATGCTACGTCGAGGTTGTAGCCTCCCCACTTGGAGTTTTGCTTGGCAGGTGTCGTGGGTGATTCCAGACACCGGTGAGTTAAGCTGGTGTGTGCAGGTCGGGCGTGTTTTCAATTAAAAGGCCGTGGACGGAATTAGTCCCGATGGGCTAAGTAAACCCGTTACTCGTGGGTATAGAGTACACCCTCTGCAGAGGTCATATCCATTTGGATAACCATGTTCGTGAGTAAGGACTTCAGTCTGAGATAGACCATAGTAACGGTATTCGGATGGAGAACGAATTAACTAGAGCTCAGCGACGGTTTTCGGATGGAGACACGGCTAACTGGATCATAGTAACGGTATTCGGATGGAGAACGAATTAGCTGGATCTCAGTGACGATCTTCGGATGGAGAAACGGCTAGACTAGATTTTGTTTACAACCTGTGACATCTGCGGATCATGTTTTATTATTATTGTTATTATGAACTAACCATTTACATTATGTACTTTATTGAGTATCCCTGGGATGGTTCTACCTCCTAGATATTCACTGTGATTATTCTTTTATAAGCCCTTTATGTGGTGTCGCTCAGACGCCCGACTGTGGCATGTTTGTCTTTTACTTTCAAATTAAGACCTTTATGTGGTGTCGCTCAGACGCCCGACTGTGGCATGTATGTCTTTTACTTTCAAATTAAGCCCTTTATGTGGTGTCGCTCAGACGCCCGACTGCGGCATTGTTAATTTACATTGCAACCTTTCGAGGAGTCATTTTAGACACTCGCTCAGTGCTTTTCTTTTACTTCCGTATTGCATGCCCATATTTTCTCTGCATGCGTGCATCACAGATTCTCGTTTACTTCATGGCAGACTTATCATCTTAAATGTTTCGGAGTATGATTATCTCTTACTGTATTATACCCGTGTTCGTAATGTTTGCGAGTACATTCAAACGTACTCACTGGCTTGTCCCTGGCTATTGTCTTGGCCAGATTCCCTGCTTGGAGATAAGCATCGCGATGACAGCCCCGGAACCTACGCAACGACGATAGCAGCCTCGCGAAGATAGGAGTTATCCTGGTCAGTTGTTCTTGTGGAAAATGGAGTCCCATAGACGCAGATGTACCTCAAACCGTTTCCGCCATCAACCACTAGAAACCCAATGTTGTACTCCTAGGCCACAATGGTCTTGTACTACATATTTCTGTACCTTGCTTGGAATTCTTGTATCAAGTTGGTGTCTCATCAGCTAACAGTAATCCTGGGGCTGGTGAGCACAAAGGCCGTTTTCCGGGAAATTGATATCCCGAAAATCCGGTCGTGACAGACTTGGTATCAGAGCCAGGCTGACCATTGGCTAACCCTATCTTAGCCAGGTAAATAAACCTAGGTTAACCAGACCACCAGACCTTAGCCTAACCTCGGCCAAGCTTCCCGCGTAAGATAGCTCCACAGTGACCCGACGCCTTTCGGCGAACGGTGCCCAACCTATCAGCCTAGCCCGTCGATCACGCGCCAGTGACCGACACCCAACCCGTCTCTATCGCAAGCGTGCGGGGGAAGACTCCGTCCCCTTTCCCTATAAAAAGGGCACGCTAGCCTCAGCACAGCACAACCTCTTTCCCCGAACCAAGCCGCGATGCCTGGCCCCATTGTTCACAATGAGACCACAGCAACCAACCTTGGAGGTTTTGTGACTGTGCTTGCAAACCTCACCCGCCGTGCCTATGCGTTAGAGGAGCCTCCTGAATATGTTGTGTACCAGGGACCCATGTACGGTGAGAGCCGTCAATACTGGGCCACTGTGCACATCTACGGTAGGGGTCTGTCACCAGAACGCCCCTACAGGTTCACCGGAAGGACAACTTCCTTTGAGCCACAAGCCATCCAACTAGCAGCCCGAGAAGCTATAGTTCAACTCTGGCACTTGTCGCCCAGAGTTAACTGTCGCTCGTTCTACTACTACCCCAGTCGTGACGGGTATGGTAGGCCGCCCCAGGTTGCCAACGGAGATCACGAGACATATCCTGCACTGTTGCATTTGGTGCGCTATGTAAGCGCACTAGAGCAACTGTTCGATCAGGTCACCCTTGATCTGATCGCAACTCGTGGGGAGCTGGTCCGCCGAGCCCCGGCGAGAAGAGAAGCGGAGCCCGACGTCGACAACCCAGTCGTGCTGTTCGGACACCCGATCGACCCCTTGAGGTCTGCGCCAGCCGTCAACCAGAGTACCTTGGTGTCACCAGAAGCGCTTCGTCGCCTTTTGGGAACCCATTCCAACGGGATTGTGGCCAACAACCCCCGCGATGGTCATCACCACTACCCCGACCCTGCAGCCCCTCGGCCTCAACCAGCAAATCCCGATGGTGAGAACCGTGGAGAAGCATCGGCGTCCGCAAGGCCAGCCCACTTAGACATTAACGAAGTAGACTAAGTCGCTCGAGTGGTATCGAGCCTTAGTTTTCCTACGCTTTGTATCGGTGTGGCCTTGTGTTGCTTTTATTTAATGCTGTCTGCTTGAGCGCCCCTGTTTTGGAGTGGTAGCTATGCATGTGTACGTTAGCGTACAGTTGCATTTTTAAATTTCGGGCGCAGCTACCAAGACCAACCCCGAAGGCACCCACAGTAATGCGTCACATTTATGTGATATGTATACCTGTGGCTTTGACCCAAGTACAGGATCAGCAACCAGTCACCTTTTCCCCAGTGGTTAATCCCAGCCCCGATGCTATATAAAGGCCACTGTGACCTTGCCGAGTACCCCTCACCTTTGTGCGTAGCACGCACAACCATTCCTTGCCATGCCGACCCCCAGTATTTATCTGAGAACCCCAGACGCAACCCCGGGTAGTTTTGTCAAATTATTGTGGGACTTCACCTGCAGTACTATGAGTGCCACCCATCCACCCCAGTATGAGTTGCTCAAATCGAGGATCACCCCTTCCACCTCGAAATATTGGGCAGTGGTGCACATCCCTCCCGCATACCCAAACCAAGACCCAACGGAAGTCTCCTTCGTGGGGAAGTCCATGCGGACTCCGCATATGGCCATAGAAGCTGCTGCGTACGAGGCGCTCACTCGACTTCGATTCGTGGTACCCTATGCCAGCGAGCGAGGATATTATTATTTTCCGAGTCGTGCAGCACCCGGAGAAGTCGCATCCTTTCCCAGTGGACGAATTGAGAGAGATCCAGTACTGGCCAACCTTGCCCAGTACGTTATTGCTCAGGAGCGTTTAACTCAGCGAGTAATGGGTTATCTCCAGAGCCTCGCTGATTTAAATCCTCGGATCGCTATTGGCAGACCACTGAGGCCTGACCAAGAAGGGCGCATTCATCGACTAGTCAAACCGCTTCCCCCGATAGAAGAAGAATGTGCCCCAGTACCAGAGGCATTTTCTCAGGACCCCGTCCTTTTGCCGTTTTCCTTGTAACGTCTCTGCTGTATTTGTTATCCCAGTATTTAATTTACGTACTGTAATTTTGTGCGATGGATCCTTTTCTATCTAGTTCCAGTTTTGTGAGCAGTTTTACTGCTGTTAGTTTATTTTAATTATTTTCTCCTCACAACATGTTTTGGTGAGATTTTCCTTCCCCGAGTCACTGCTGCGTATACCTTTTTCACGACATAGATTTTTTCGCGCAGCACCGTAACAGCGGGCTCACAGCTACCACCACTCGACCCCGTGCACTAATTACAAATCCTCGTGCACATTTTTGCGCCTAACTGACCACACTCGAGGGCACCACAGTCTCAGTGAGAGAGATTTGTGAGTGATCATTCGGGCGCAAGCTGCCCCAGCACAGCCGACAGCAGTCAGCCCTCGACGCTGCATCTAATCCACGTGATCGCCGCCACCGCGAAGAGCTAGCACTCGAGCGGCAGCATCACGACGATCATCCAGGATCATCGCGCACAAGAGCACAGATAACCCCAGCAGCACCGCCAATCCTCCACACACCAGGACCACATACCAGTCCGGCATCGCCTCCGCCATTAGAGCCTCGTCTCGAGCTCCTGCTGACAGCAATGGAGGAGAAGGAAGGAGAAGTGGAAGCAAGGCCAGATGTGAGGAAGAAGAGAGGAGCACCGCGGTCGTTTTATAGCTCGAGATCGGTGTACGGTGGGCGAGGTCCACCAGTGCCACTCGTCGCTCGACCGCCGGTGTTCGGAGGCGAGTCCGCGAGCAGTGCCGACAATGCACTGGCCCGCGAGGTGAGTGCACGCAGCACCGGCAGCTAGCACGCCACGCACTACCACAGTACGGCCTCGATGCCCTACGAGCTAGGCATCGCCGGTGGAGGAAGCGCGGGAGAGCACGCGAGAGAGAGGAGAGAGCCAGAGGTAGAAGAGAGGCCGACAGTGGGCCCTGGGTCCACCTGTCAGCCAGAGAGAGCACTGTGCTCTCGGGTACGACCAGCGTATTTTAGTAATTTAGAATTTATTCTAAAATTACTGTATCCGCGTAGAAATATCTCGTTTCCCTCCAACCATAGATTTTCCACGCTACGCCAGTGTATTACACTGTGGTTTTACACCACTTATTGCCCTCTCACTGTAGCCGTTTTGTTTTTGTGCAGTTGAAGGATTTCTTTGATAAAAACAGTTTTTGTTCAAAACAGCTTTTAACAAATCTCGAGGACGAGATTTTTCTTAAGGGGGGTAGTGTTGTGACACCCCAAAATTTTGACCTTGTTTTATTTATTAAAATTTTTGCCAGGAAATAAAACTTTTCCATTTTTTCAAGATTTACCCTTTTGTTATTATGGATTTTACTCCAAGTGGAAACTTTCAAAAGGTATTGTTGGACTTATATGCCCTCTTTATAAAAACAATCCTTTATTAGGGGATTTATTTGCATAATTGTTTCTCAGAGCTTTATCCTTTTAAAAATGATTTCTTTTGAAGTTGGAGCCTGTTTTGCACTGTAACCATTTGATAAATGCTTTTAAAAATTCCACCAAAATTTGGGGATGTCATGTGATGTTTCCACACCACTTTTATGCAAAAATACCTTTTGGCCATTGGAGATTTTGAGCTCTACACCAACTTTTCCAATCTGGTCCAGTGGGCACTTTTGCACTACAACCCATTTAAATATTTCTTTAAAAATTCTTCCAAGTGTTTGGAGATGTCAGTGGATGCATACAATTCATCTTCATGCAAAAACCCAGTGATGTTCTTTGAAAAATTTGAGAGAATCAACCTCTTTTTCATTCTGGCCCAATTTGGTGATTTGTACAGCAACTCTATTTTATTTTGCTCCAATGCCCATGACCTTTTTCCTGCTTTTAACCCTTCCTTCAAAACCCTTAAGTCCAGGAGAGTGGACTCATTGGAGGTTTTTAAGTGCATGCTATAAACCCTTTTTCTTTCTGTCCAAAACTGTGGTTTTGCAAAACTTGCACTAACAAGTTTCTGGTTTTTCCCTTATAACCTTACCATCATCTCCTACACCTAAAGAGACCCTGATCTGGAGTTTTTGGCCACCCCAAGAATTGCCTAAGTGCACTTAGCATTCTGTCGAACAGTTGGTGTGCATAGTCTGTTTTGGCATGAGTTCTTTGTTTGCACTGCGATCTTGTTCCACTGACCCAGCAACCATGTCCACTGAGCTCCTAGCTACCTCTACCTCTGTCCTGTTCATGGCCAACTCCACCATCGCGCTCTAGACTGCCCTGGCATTTCGCCGAGCATGTTCCATGCGTGCTCTGGGCGCGCCCAGAGTGCACGTTTTGCACGCGCGCGCACTGAGCCGCCGCGTCGCACTGCCGCACTCGACGCGACCCGTCCCTGGCCCCTGCTCCACTGCTGAACCGCACACTACGCTCGCTCACTCCCCACGCCACCCCTGTCTCCCTGCAGCGCCACTGGCGGAGCTCTTGGCGGCACGCCGGCGTCGGCAGCGAACCTCTGACATGGACGGCGCCGCCCAAGCCACCCCAACGCGCCAGCTGCCCCGTGAACAGCCCGGTCTTATCCCGAAGCTCGTCGGCACGCGCTCGTCGCCGCCATGTCGCCCTGCGGCTACAGCACGGCTGTCGCCGGCGATCTTATCCTCAGCCGCCACGGCCCAACCCCGAGCACCTATTTAAGGGATCCCCGAGCTCATGCAAGACCTCAGGCAACCTCAGACCGTTCCCCTAGTCCTCCCCTAGCAGTGGATTGGCCCGGAGAGGCTCTCTTCCCCAACTCCGGCCGGTTCGGCCGCCGCCAAGCTTCGGTGAAATACGTCGCAGCTAGCCACTCTCTCGCCCAACCGACGCCACCAATAGCTTCCCCTTGTCCTTGCGGAGCTGCCCAACTACCCAACCTCGATCGGAGACCACCGGAGCACAAAAACCACTTCACCACCGTAGCCCCCTCCACCGTGGAGCTCGCCGCCGGCGATTTCCTCCACCCCCGACGACCCAGCGACCACCAAGAGGACCGCCTCGGTCTAGCCGGTCCACCCCCGCCCTCAGATGCCCTCGAGGAGCCGCCGTTCGTCACCGGCGATCACCGGAGTCCCGCTCCCATCGGGCAGAGAAGAGGAGGGAGAGGGGAGAACGGTCAAACCTGACCAGTGGGCCCTCTAGACCCACTATCAGTGACCCGCGCGCCGTCCCCTCTGTTTAAGTGAAAGCGTGTAACCACAGTGTACGTCTCCCCTACCCCGAAAGCGTATTTCCCCTCGAAACGTTTTCTTTTCTGGTTTTATTTAAAAACAGAGTTTTGACCAGACTTTGACTAGCTATAACTTTTAAAATAAAACTCCAATTGAGTTGATTCTTTTTCCTAACTCTCTCAAATTCCATCTAGTTTATTTTAAGATTTATTTTAAAAATATTTCAGACAACTTTTTGTACTATGTTTGTAATATTTGTTATTTGAACATTTCTCAAAAATAGGATTTTGGAGAGAGGGAAAGCTTTCAAAAAGTGCATCCTTTGCATACTCTTGAAGGCAAGCATTTCTGAACTCTGGCATAATATTTTGTTGTGGTGTTCTGATACGATTACAGCACCACTTGACTGGTAGCATGCGTTATCTTCATGTAACGATAAAGTCTCGTGCATGAGTGCTTTTCTTTGGAGGTATTTCGTGGTCAACTATGGTTACGCCAGTGCTTGGGATCATCCTCGTGAGCTCCTCATGCATACCGGAAGGAAGCCGGGAAAGTCGTGGTCTTGGGTAGACACGAACTTGTCCCTAGTTCCTCGTCGAGACGAGTATGTCCGGTATGGCATGGTGAGGCTTGATGAGTGGTGATCTATTTCCCTTAATGGTAACATTGTGGTTATGCTGATCATTCGGAGATTTCTTGGACCACCCGAGTCAGTCGTAGGTCAAGTCTTGATCAGTAACTTCACTGTTTGATTGTACTACCGCTTTTCCCTGTCGCAGACGGGGTATGGTCCAGTAAGTTGTCAACCCCTTACCAAAGCACACACCGTACAGAGAGGCCATGGTGGAAGATACCGGGTGCATCCGGTAGGCATGCCACCTGGTCCGGGGGCATGGGTGTTTCCGGTTGGGACCGAGAGGGGGGCACCCCTTAGAGCGCGCGGATATAAATTTGATCCCATGCTACGTCGAGGTTGTAGCCTCCCCACTTAGAGTTTTGCTTGGCAGGTGTCGTGGGTGATTCCAGACACCGGTGAGTTAAGCTGGTGTGTGCAGGTCGGGCGTGTTTTCAATTAAAAGGCCGTGGACGGAATTAGTCCCGATGGGCTAAGTAAACCCGTTACTCGTGGGTATAGAGTACACCCTCTGCAGAGGTCATATCCATTTGGATAACCATGTTCGTGAGTAAGGACTTCAGTCTGAGATAGACCATAGTAACGGTATTCGGATGGAGAACGAATTAACTAGAGCTCAGCGACGGTTTTCGGATGGAGACACGGCTAACTGGATCATAGTAACGGTATTCGGATGGAGAACGAATTAGCTGGATATCAGTGATGATCTTCGGATGGAGAAACGGCTAGACTAGATTTTGTTTACAACCTGTGACATCTGCGGATCATGTTTTATTATTATTGTTATTATGAACTAACCATTTACATTATGTACTTTATTGAGTATCCCTGGGATGGTTCTACCTCTTGGATATTCACTGTGATTATTCTTTTATAAGCCCTTTATGTGGTGTCGCTCAGACGCCCGACGGTGGCATGTTTGTCTTTTACTTTCAAATTAAGCCCTTTATGTGGTGTCGCTCAGACGCCCGACTGTGGCATGTTTGTCTTTTACTTTCAAATTAAGCCCTTTATGTGGTGTCGCTCAGACGCCCGACTGCGGCACTGTTAATTTACATTGCAACCTTTCGAGGAGTCATTTTAGACACTCGCTCAGTGCTTTTCTTTTACTTCCGTATTGCATGCCCATATTTTCTCTGCATGCGTGCATCACAGATTCTCGTTTACTTCATGGCAGACTTATCATCTTAAATGTTTCGGAGTATGATTATCTCTTACTGTATTATACCCGTGTTCGTAATATTTGCGAGTACATTCAAACGTACTCACTGGCTTGTCCCTGGCTATTGTCTTGGCCAGATTCCCTGCTTGGAGATAAGCATCGCGATGACAGCCCCGGAACCTACGCAACGACGATAGCAGCCTCGCGAAGATAGGAGTTATCCTGGTCAGCTGTTCTTGTGGAAAATGGAGTCCCATAGACGCAGATGTACCTCAAACCGTTTCCGCCATCAACCACTAGAAACCCAATGTTGTACTCCTAGGCCACAATGGTCTTGTACTACATATTTTTGTACCTTGCTTGGAATTCTTGTATCAAGTTGGTGTCTCATCAGCTAACAGTAATCCTGGGGCTGGTGAGCACAAAGGCCGTTTTCCGGGAAATTGATATCCCGAAAATCCGGTCGTGACACATAGGAAGGCGCGCCCGGCGCCCTCCTCAGGCAGGGCTCGAGGGCTCTCTTCTAGAGGGCCTCGGACCTTGCCAACCTCACGAGGGAGGCGCTTGGGCACCACTTGGAGGCGTGCTTCACGGCACGTGTCCCTCGGGAGAGCACAGGGCAAGGAGTGCCCACCACCCAGGAGTTCATCACCAAGACCACTCAGGAACTGCAAGATGCAAGGGCCATGCGCGGCGACCGCCGCTCACGAGGCGCAGCTCCGCATCCTAGCGAGGATGCTGGGCTGCGTGTTTGCATCAACGTCTCCGGGCTCAACAGGGCCGCATCTCAGGAGCGCTTCTGGCCATCGCGTGTGGGCCGCTGCGAAGGTCCACCACACAGCTACGTTTGCATGCCCTTCGGCTTGCCGAGCGTGGCGTCGGCCTATCAGCGCAACATGTGGAGAGTCCTGGCGGCTCAGGAGGCCAGGTACCACGCCGTCCTGGAGGAGATGGAGACGGTCTTCAGGGAACCTCCCGAGCCCCCAGAGCCTCCCGAGGCTCAGGGGCCCAAAGGATCGTGAGGAGTCATTTCTTCGATGCACGCCTTCCGCTGCACCAACTCTACTTCGTCTACAGAACCAGGTGACATCTTCCAAGCTCGTTTAGCTGGGAGCGCCCCTCGGGCTGCATTATTCCCAGGCCACATGGGTCCGTCCCTGTGGCATGTATCCCTTTTGCTTATGTCTTTAGCTTACCTTGCTGGGGGCGCCCCTCGAGCTGCATCATCCCCAAGCCGCTCGGGCCGGACCCAGTGGCATGTATCTTCCTGCATTTATCCAAGCCGATCTGCCCTCCATGCTTAACCTGCCAACGGCTATCGCCCGCTCGATTGCCGCCCACCACGGGTCTGTTCATCCTATGCAATTCGCTTGCACGTTAAAAGGGGGCTCTTGAGCATCGTGACTCAGGAGCTCTTGCTGGCTCTCCAACCCTCACCCCCTGGCCTTGACCACGGCATCACGACCTGGCATACCAGCGGCGGCTGAGCTCGCTCGAGGGCCGGGACCTGAGGACGTAGAGTGCTTGCATCTAACCGCATTGCAGGGACATACAGTCACCAAGACTCAAGACCAGGCGCAACCCGCCTTGAGGTAGGGCCTCGTGAGTCCCGCGCTGGCTCATGAGTGCCCAGATATACCTCGCAGCCCTGCCGTGCAAACCACGTGTCAGGGCGGGGCTGTACACGCCCCGGGGGCTCCTCCCAGAGGGGGGGCCCCATCCCACGCCTAAGTGGAAGCACCATGCTCCGCGCTGGCTGTCGACACTGCCGAGGAGCGGCTATGCCCGTGCACAAGCGGAAGCACTATGCTCTGCGCTGGTGATAAACAACTGAGGGCGACCCCACGATCGTACCAACCTCAGGGAGCCCAGAGCTCAGCGCCCAGCCTCACCACAACGCCTCCCCTCGGGAGAGCCGCACGAGCTGAGGGGGCTGGGCACGGGGGCTGCGCTCGGGTCACGCCCAAGCGCACGCCACCCAACCAGGTCCCCAGGACCTGGGCGTCGCGCGCCCCTCCCGAGGCCTCAGCGAGGGAGGTATGGAAATTGTTTGCACGTCAAGGGGGGCTCCTGAGCATCACGACTCAGGAGCCTAACTGGTCACGTAGCCCCTCACTCCTTGGTCCATCCTGGTCTCCGGTCGGCCCAATGGCGGTTGAGGTATGCACGGGGCCGGGCTCTGCCGACGTAGAACATTAATCTATCCTCACGAACTCTCCCTATATGCTGTTTGCGCGTCAAGGGGGACTCCTAAGCATCGCGATTCAGGAGCCTAACTGGTCACGTAGCCCCTCACTCCTTGGTCCATCCTGGCCTCCGGTCGGCCCAATGGCAGTTGAGGTATGCGCGGGGCCGGCTCTGCCGACGCAGAACGCAAAGCAAATAGGAAGGAAATCGCAAAATCTCGAAGCAAATATTACAAGCATATTGTCCTCACAATACCAAATGAAAAGTCTAAACGCCTCCACGAGGCCTGATACATGTCGCAGGAACGAAACAGGAAGAATGGGCGTGGGTCACCTCTAAATGTCGCCGTTGCCCGCGGAAGGTGCTCCCTCATGAGCAATCTTGTCTTCACCACCAGTTGCAAGGTCGACGACATCGCCGGACAGAGGAGCGGAGACGAAGCCACGGAACTTCCTCAGCAAGGCCCCCACCTGATCTTGCACGGCCGCGGCAGCCGCCTCGTATTGATCTTCAGCTACAGGCTCCAGCAGCTCGTCAATGCAAGTGTTGGGGTCGCGAAGGTGCAGGTGGCTAAAGATGCGAGTCAGCGCGGCTGAAGACAGGACGCGAGCTTCTGCCTCCGCCATGGGACCAAGACCATCAACGACCTCCTCAAGCGCCTTCATCACGAGAGGAAGCAGCTGGGCGGGGCCGTCCTCGTCGGTGTCCAGAGGCTTCTCCAGGCCGTGCTCGTAAAGCGTCTTCAGCGCCTTGCGAGATCTCTTCTCGAGATCGGCGAAGGCCACGCGGTCTTCGGCCAGGACTCGCGCCTTGGCATCAAGATCGGCCTCCCTTGTCCCCATCTTCCGCTCCAACTCTTCCAACCGGTTGCGCTCGGCGGCCTGCTTCTTCCCCAGCTCCGCCAGCTCAGCATCATGGTTCTTGACGGCTTCCTCCCGGGCTTTCATCTCCACCTCCTTCGCTTGGCGGCTGCGTACCTCTTCGGCGTGCTTGTCGTGCAGGCTCTGCAACTCGCCCTCCAGCACTTGGCAGCGGTCACGAGCGGCCTTGGCGTCTTTTAGCACCGCCTCACGATCGGCTGCAGCTATGGTGGCTCCTTGCTTCTCCTTCTCGGAAGCCGCAGCAGCCTGGCCCAGCGCCGTGCGAACTGCCAGGTCGGAGTGAAGCCAGCCAGAGGCCAACTGCCCGGCCACCAGGCACGGGTCCGCGCTTAGGAGATCCGCCTGCAGCTGGGTCATCTCCGAAAGGGCGCGCTCCAAGACGGCAGCAGGAGCAGAAGAACCAGGGAGTGGATGTGCAGCAGTGGGAGGAAGCGACATCGTCACTAGGGCTTGGGAGACCGCGGACCCCGGAACAGCTGGGACCTCGTCAGCCGCGCCAAGTACCGGCACCTCCGGAGCCAGCGGGGCCATGGGGGCTGATTCCACGCGGCGATGCTCCTCTTGGCCTCGCGAGGACAATTGGGCTGGGGAGATGCGAGCGATGTTGCCTCCTTTCTCCGCGGGAGGCACGGCCGCTGCGTCTTCCTTCCTCTTCTTCACCGAACATGTCGGCCTGATTAACCAAGGGCGAGTATTAGGAAACGACGAGTACAAGCAAGGACAAGGCAAAGCTTAAGACACTTACCGATCCACTGCGATGTATTCCACTGACCGCTTGAGAAGCTTGAAGCCTAACAGCTTCGGGACCTGAGGGGCAGGCGTTCGGGCTCCGGCGGCGCCAGGCGGAGCAGAGGCAGAGCCGGAGCCAGCCCCAGGAGGTGTCGGGGCGGAGGCGGCACCACGGGCCACCAGCGATGACCTACCCTTCGTCGGGATGAGGGGTTGCTCCCTCTCCCCTTGGAAGGCGTCGGCCTCGGCATCATCAGGAAGGGCGCGGAGAATCTCGGCCTTGCTCGGATGGGAAGTCTCCCCCACCTCTTCCAGGGTCTTCTCCGAGTCCACCTCCTCTTCCCCCTCTCCGCGGGACTCGCCAGAAGATACCTCCACCGGTTTCTGCACCGTAGGAGCTCCTGAAAGCACCGGCGGCACCAGCCCACGCGCATCAAAAGTTGGCCTGGAGGCGATGAATTCCTCCCGGTCCCTGCTTTGGAACAGGGGAACGAAGGCGCTAGGCGGGTACTCCTAGTTGTCCCCGACTATGAGGCGCATGACGGCGTCCAATTCATCGCCAGGCAGGTCCTCTGGCCTCAGGCGGGTCTTGTTCTTCTCTTCTTCAAGCTCCCAGAGGGGGCGCACGGAACCCGCAGCATCAAGAACTCCCTCAGGAGCATCGCCCCTATTATCTTGGCCGCCCTCGCGTTGCCCGGCTTCAGGTCGGTCATCATCTGCCCCAACACTGACGATGCCCGCTCGTCGACAAGCTCCGCCTTGGGCCACCCCTTGCCCTGCCAAGGCGCCCCCGTCGGCAACGCCAGGCGCGGATCGGCATGCTGGGCATCCATCATGATCCATTTGGATCGGATGTTGTCGGCCCTCTTCCCGGTGCTCGAGATCGAGTTGGCCTTGCCGCACGCGACGAAGTTAGCGCATCCGGAGATGTGACCCTCGCTGACACGAAGGAAGAAGAAATGGCGAAGCAACACCACGGACGGCATCACGCCCAGGTACGCCTCGCAGTAGTAGGCGAAGATGGACAGGAGGAGGACAGAGTTGGGATGGAGATGCAGCGCCTGCAGACCGTAGTGGTCGAGTACCTCATAAAAGATATCAGAGAAGGGAGGAACCAACCCAACGGCGACGTTGCTCGAGAAGAAGGGGAAGTAGGTGCTTCCCTCGTGCTCCGGCACGTCGGAGGCAAGCCGGAGCTCGGTCGCCCCCCACTCATTGCTCTCGCCCGCCGTCAGCAGGCGCACGGAGGCGAGGCTTTTATCCGTGACGGTGGGCGCCTCCAGGGCCGGCTCATACCAAGCCGGCGCTGAGGAAGTCTTGACTTTGCGCGGCGCCATGGATTGTGGGTGCAGGATGAGATTGGGGCGGATCTGGAGGTAGCGGTGGCGAGGAGCAAGAAAGGGGATCTGGAGCGAGGCAAGGAAGAAGCAATGGAGGCAAGTGCTGCCTCCGCCAGCCTTTTGTCAGGTCAGGCAGTTGCCGAGGCAGCGTGGGGAAGCGGGGACGCCCACGTCCAATCAACCGCCACGCGTCAACCGAGGCCGCAGGCTTTTGGGGCCCGTGGTGCTCCGAACTTGACCCTTGGCTTCGCCGCGAAGCCAAGCCCGAGCGCACCTTGGGCCCGGGGGCTACTGTCGGCGTTCTGGGAACGGGGGTCCCCAGACTTGCCTGCCTGTGGCCCACAGCATGGCCAAGCCAGCAGGCCGTGCGGCCCATCTTCATCAACAAGGCATCCAAGACCCTTGCGAGGGTCCAAGCCTCACGAGGTGAACGACGCAAGACCTCCTCTGGAGTAGCCTAACCAGGTAGGCTCGCGAGGAGCGGAGATATCAAGGCGGGGCAAAACCTCACGAGGCTCTCGTGACGTGAGCCATGACGAACTGCACCAGGCGGGCGCCAGCGCGCGCAGTGTCCTTATTTCCTGTTTGGTGCTAAGGAGGCTAGTGCAGGCGAAGAGTACCAAGGCATCAGGCAAAGGTTGCTATATTGGTGCAACGAGACCAAGACCAGGAGGATGGCAAGACGGAGGTCATCGTGGAGCCCAAGACGGTGTCACCACCAGAGCTTTTCGCAGGCGAAGACCGCTTTTGTCAGGATAGCTTGTACTAGTTGTCCCCCTTCAAATTTGCCCGCCGTTGTTGGCTCCCTTCCCACTCGATATTTGGGAAGAGGACCAGGGCCTATATAAGTAGAGCTAGCCACCATAGTAGAGCCATCTCATCTTAGCTTGATCCAACCCGATCGAGAGCCTAGCCACAAGAACACCTCAACCTCAGGAGGCTATTCTTCCCTTGTACTGTTCATCATCAGCCCAAGAGGCAATCCACCACCACCACACTGGAGTAAGGTATTACACCACAACGGTGGCCCGAACCAGTATAAACCTCGTGTCTCTCTGTGTTGCGAGTTCGTCGAGTTCGTCCGCGAGATCTTTTGCGAGCTAGGGCGTAGATCGGTAGGAGGGAAAGACTTCGCGCGCACCCAGTGTTCGAACCTCAAGGGTTTGCCGGAACCCCACATCCGACACTCTCCTCTTTCTATCTCTCCCACATGCGGACCCGCCCCAGCTCCTTCCTTGTATACATATATGCCATGACTCTTTCCATAGCTCCCTAATGTATCATCGTTCTCAATCTCGCAGGTTGTTCTCTACACCGTCTATTCTAGATCTCTCATGAAGTCCCTATCACACACACGATGACTCGCTTCCCTTGCGTCTCCGTACATAGGCGAATTTCGAACAACATCAACATTGTCTCCCTATCTATACGCCATTTATGGACACAAACAACCCCTCTCCCCCCCTCTCTTCCTCTCTCTCTCTCTCTTTCCGTCGCTCTCTCCCTCCCTCCCTCTCTCTCTCTCTCTCTCTCTCTCTCTCGCTCTCACACCCCTCTCCCACACACTCGATGTCTCTTCCAAAGAGTCTGCTCCCCGCCTGTACCCATGCTATCCCGCTAATACACATGCATTTGTCTCTCTGTGACACACATGTCACACCATTCCCCCTTCCCTTATACTAGGTTTACATCATTAGTGGTCTCTCTACTCCACATACACACACTCCCTCTCACACACAAACGCGCACACAAACACACACAGACACGCACAACACCCATTTATCTGGATCCTCATCTCTCCCCATGTCCGCATGTGTATCTCACACACTCACTCTCTGATTATGTCTATGTGTCTCCATGTTACACAGCACGAAGCCCCATGTACATGTCTCTCTTTATCCTCCACACACATAGACACAAAGAATCTCTTATCATTGCCTCAGTCTCTAGACATATCACACACGCACACTGTCTCTCTCTCTCTCGCAAACACGCCCAACAAGGGTTTCCCCGTGAATAACTTACCGTCTATTCATCAACAGTCGTGGCAGTACGGCGAACACGAGACGTGAAAAAGAATAAATCTACACATGCGTAAACCACCTAGTATGAATACTAGGACTAGAGCAAGCCGAAAAATGCGCCGCCGTCACCCCCTCCTTATCGGCGACGGGAAAACCTTTGTTTTACACAGTCGAGAAGTCATTGTGCTAAGGCCCCACATGCTAAGGCGTTGAATAGAATGTAGATCCTAGTTTACGGAAACAAGTATCGATAATACGTTTGTATCTCCATACTTATATTTCTTCTCTTATAAAAAATCGAGTTGGTGATGATGGTACGCGTGCCATCTTACAATATAGACCGTCCGATCTATATCTGACGGATGGAAATTAAACTAAAAGATACCCGCACCTCTCTCCACACTTGCACACAAGGCCTTCCCTCGTTCATCCTTATCTCCAACAACCTCATTGTTGAGCAATTAAAAAAGGAAGCCTTTGGAACAACTGGCCTGGTGGCTGCTGCCGGCGTCGTCCATGCCCATGCCTCCGCTCAATCCGACCACCAATCACCACCACGCCCCACTCCTCTTCACCTTATCTCCTATTTCTCGAGATATCATTAGTTTTTACACATGGAATTACTCCCGCATGGGTCAATCACAACAAGTGTTTTAAAAAAATGCATCTTGATGTTCCGTGCAATGCACGGACATCTTGTTGGTACTCCTACAGAAGACTAAGTTGGTGATGATGGTGTGTCTGCCATCCATCATTTCTGACCATTAGATCTACATCTAATGACTGTGAGGTAAGTTGTTGCCTTTTCTCACCAGCATCCCACTTCTCTACCAATTTGCAGAAAAATCCATAATTAGTATCTTAAAACCAACCACATCCCTCCCTCACCTCACCAAAATAGCCCAAGGAATATATTCTGATTGAAATATAATATATCTCTAGTGATATATGTATATCAAAATTAGAGTGTTTTGTATCAAGTGTGTGAATAGGTATTATTCTAATTATGATCCATTGCAACGCACGTGAACATTGCTAGTAATTCCAACCATGCAAAAAATGCTAGTATTTCCATAGTTTCGAGTTTTCCATCAAGATATTAGTCACTCATTGTTGATATTTACTTTCAATCACGTACACATATGCACTATGTAACTAGCCTTGCTTATTGGCTTCCAAAGCTTAACTTTCACTCCTACTTACAATATGCAGAGTATTTAACAAAAAACTACCACTTTCAACCAGCCCTAGGAAGAAACTATTGTACAAAAAATAGCAAAAACATACCAAAAATTCTTAATCCGTGCCAAAAACTACTACCTAGTGCCGATTAGGCTCGTTTAAACCCGTTTATGACAGGGTTGGCCCACACGTCCGTGCTGACGAGGCAGTTTAAACCAACACATTTTGTTTGACCGTTGACACGAGGGACCTACATCTGACCTTCTATCCTGTTATTCCCCCTCAAATCATTATTTTTCCTAAACATTACTTCAAACAGTATTGATGTGTGTTCGTCGGTGGTGCCCGTGATGAGCGAATTGGCCGCCGCTCCGCCGGACGGGCCGGACGCCGCGCTGGCCTCCGCACGGGTTGGCAGGCTGGCCCGAGCGTGACTCACGAGCGAGCAAACCGCCGCGCTGGCCTTCGCTCGAGCCAGATGGCTGGCCTTAGCGTCGCCGCGCCGCCGTGCCGATCTAGCGAGCAAACCTTGCAGACAAGCAGCTGGACGGAGCTATCTTGGCTAGCTAGCGGCCGCGAGCGCCGGACGGAGATGGCATCCGGGCTGCCGCAAGATGGGCTCCGCACCGCCGGCGGTTTTGACCTCACCTTCTGCCGGCAGCGGTAGCTGCGTCCCATGGCCGAGGATGACTGGGTGGACGGGCCAGAGGTAGGTGGTCACTCGGGGATTTTTTTTGCAGACTGGCATGTAGGTCCCACAAGTCATAACGCCAAACTTGCCGGTCGAATGGAAGGCATTGACTTAAGGGGCAACATGGGTTGAAACATGCCTATAACGGCACTTTTAGAGTAGTCGTTTCTTGGTAGGGTTGGTTGGGCATGTACAATGGTTGATAAGGTAGTCTTATCTTAAGTCTGCCACGTATGCAAGTGGTAGTAGTTTCTTGGCATTATTAGTGGTTTCTTGTAAGGAACAATGTACTACTAGCGGCAAAAGGCGATTCTAGGTTGCGTTGTACTCCAACGAGTACTAGTAGTGGTCGCGGGAGTGTATACCTCGTTTTGTGGGTTTGATCCCGGACGAACGCACGGCGGCCTTTTTTTAAATAGTAACTTCGACGCGAGCCAATATTGTACGTAGTTTGAGTTTTGAGGTCGAACGGATGTGTCGCACCACAATCTGGGTGCACTGGATAGCCCGGCCACGTGAACGGGTTTTCCTTCCCATCATGTCGTGGCTCGTGTGCTCGCCCTAGTAGCATATTTAAACTAGTGCCTCCCAATTAAGCCCGAGGAGCCGGAAAAGCCTGGCGCGGCATTGGGAACTGTGCGTGAAAGGAGCGGCTGAGTAGGCCAGCTACGCGCTTGAATAGAGCACGGAGAGTACCCACTACGCAGGTGTACTTTCTCTGCATTGATAGTAAAATGATGGTTCTAGAGAATAGTAGTACCCTCCACTCGCAATTGTAGCTCCTTGGCCTTGAGATTCAAGAGTTCAAAACTGGTGCACTATAGAAGTACAGTACATTGCACTACTAGTTGATAAAGTAGTACTACTACTGCTACAGTATGAGTACGTAGTAAATAATAGCCTCACCCCTTCGCTAAGGAACGATCGAGGAGCTACAGTTGGAAGGGACGAGGCCCTGTGGTTACTACGCTCTTATCTCCTCCTCGCCAGTTCCCCTCCCCCCGAAGAGAAGGCAGTTCGTCGCTGCTCCCATGGATTCGCCAGGCGGTTCTCCTCCTCGTCGGGGCTGGGAGACCTTGGATGACGATCCTCTGGGAGAAATCGCACGCTGCTCTGACGTCCTCACCGCCGCAAGACTCGGTCCTTCCTGCACCAACTTTTTCAAGACGGTTCTTAAACAGGCTTGGGAAAAGGTCATGCTTGTTGGTCTTCCATGCGTCCTCGAGGAGAAGGTTCTTCTATGGGACAATCCTTCGAACAGTCCACGGCTCCCTGGCCATGGTTGCACGTTGACTCCGCTAGAGTTGCCGACGTTGAGAGGTAGTCGGATTTTGTCCGATGAGTAGGTCAGTCATGGAGTTTGATCATGTAGTACTTAGTTATTCCATTTCCATCCCGTAATTTCTCCGCTGCCCACCGTCTTATATATAGGTCTGGGTCGGTGCCAACGAAGATTGGCTTGCATACCTCTGGCCGGATACCACCATCATTTTGCACAACATCCACAGTTGTGCGGCCGTTCCCGTAGACCCCTTCTCAACCATTGGGATCGGCCTTCCGGACTGGCTGGGCTTGAATACGTATGATGATGCCTACATGAGATTGAAGAAGATAACAATTGCGGACCCGCCGACAAAGTGATGCGGCTACGACGATTACTATCTCATCACGGTGTTCGACATAAGGATTGCCATCAATGCAAGAGGCAGTAACAGCAGAGGCTGGCGCATGTTGGCCACGGCAGATTTGTACCCCTACACGTTCGAAGACGCCGTGCGCCATCTAGGCCGCATCTTCGCGGTGACAAACCAGGGGACTTCTTTCATCGGTTGCCATCCTACGGTACGGGAGATTACAAACGGAATGCACAACCCATCATTTGCATCCCTAACGGTACTCCACAATTTTGCAGGGACCAGTCATCCCCCGATCAAAATAAGATCGCCGATCCTGGATGTGCATTTGCATCCGCGATTCGGTCTAACCTGGAACCTTGTAGCTGACTTTGGCATATTGGGATCAACTATCTTAGCGTTCATTACCCATGGTACCACTGATGTGCAACATGGTCACACAATCTACCACGATCGGACCGTCACCATCTACCCAGGTATTCCATTTAGTATTATATTTTTTAACCCTCTCACCTTCTCTTTCATTGTTGTACTACTTACAAGTAGGAGTACTTTTTACCTTGGAGGACGCGTATAGCTAGCTAGGCCCTTGAAGACTTGAACCCACTAGCTTCCACCATTTTTGTTTTTCCATGTCTTACTATCTCATCCATGTAGCCAAGAGTGGCTATATATAATAAGCCGGTTATTTTACTTCCTCTATACCGGAGTAGTACTATTTGCTGCACAGTATTACTGACTGCCATATTTGAGCACAATATTATTATGCATGGACCTTGACTGTGTACGTCACCATGTGTCCAGATCTGAGGTGCCGCGTGTACCAGATGAACGGCGTCGAGTTTGACCCCCGTGATGCTACGTGGGTGCCGAGGAACACTCTTGCAGAGTACTCGCTTTTCATTGGGGACAACTACCCCATTGTGAAGCGGATGCCACCTTCCGTGCACGACACCGAAGGCCTGCCGTTCATGAAGCATGGTTGTGTCTTTACTGTGCACCGCTGGATGAACGACATGCTGGGACATGCTATCCCTGATTTATGCCGCTTCAGCTTGGATGAGTGTCCATCGTGTGGAACCGGACTAGAAAGTTGTGACAATGATTCCCGTTGCCCACCGCTATGGATCGTGCCATCCATGAAGAACACCTGGGACTGGAACCTGGAGGAGGACATGTAGCCCATCTATAACGTGTAAGTGGGGTATGGTAAATTGTGAACGGTAGCGCTGTGAATATATGTAGACTAGTCGTGCACAAATTTATCTAATGAATGTGTGGCATACTGGCATTTTTCCTTTAGAATTTATTACTAGTAAATGTGTTATGTGTACGTGCAACTTGTGTGGTTGTTGCACGGGATCCAACACGCTCATTGAGAAAAAAGGTGGCACAACTTTGGATATAGGTGAGGTGGCGGCATCATACAGTAGCATCGTTCGCTATAGTTGTAATACTCCTACTAGGACGACAACTCCTATAAAACCTTGTGCTTGGCTCTTTGCCTCTTCGGGAGGTTCAACAGTTCATACTCGTGTGAACCTTGCACTTTGCTCTTCGCCTCTTCGGAAGGTCCAACAGTGATAATACTACAGTACAATATGCTTCTGGCAATCTGACACCGATTGAACTGCTGCACGTCCACCGCGAGGGCGAGGGAGCGAGAGGGAGAGGAAGAGGGAGAGGGCGCTGTAGTTAAAACCCTCTCCTCGTCCTACGAGCCACCGCGCGCGTGGGCGAGGGAGAGGCGTAGTAAGCAAGATTCTCCTCGTTCGGCGAGTTGACGGGACACATCAAAGCAGTAGTACAAGTACTAGTCCTTTCCGGCTAAATATGGCTTAATTTGAAACGAGAAAAATACATTGGTGGTCAACGTATGTAACAATACGCTCTTTACGGTCACTATATATAGTTTTGCAGTGATTATACGATCACTAGATCATCGTAGAGCACCGTACTGCACCCAACTGATCGGCCACATAGTCGACGTGGCACTTTGTTGACTGGTTAAATTGTCACCTGGTTTCTGGGTCCCACCTGCAGTTGGTAGAGCAAAGAAATCAGTTGAACAAAACATTACGCAGGCGCGACAGGAGTCCAACCCTTGCGCACGAACCACCCTGGCTGTGTATGTGAGTGCATGCACGTGTACTCCCTCGGTCTTCCAACAAAGAGTGTACATCGGCTAAAAAACAAAGAGTGTACATCTACACTTACAATGATTTAGCCTTTAATATAAAATCGATATTGATTGACTAATGCACCAACTTGTGCTCTAGCTATAGGCTACATGTCTATCCTTAATTACAGCATGCAACAACCTTCATTTAATCTTCTTCTCTCAATGGTCGCATGCACACATAAATCTGCTACTTTTGGGCGTTAATTATGCCCTGGTCAATGTGTAAATCTCTAAATGTACAGTCTTTCACGGATGTAGGGAGTAGGTTTAGCACTTGAGCGTGAGCATGTGTGTTGCGTCGTGTGCTGTGTGCGGCATGTGTGCGTGAGTGTTGCGTGCGTCCATGTGTACGTGTGAGTGTTGCATGTTGCATGGATGCATGCATGCATGAGGCTTTTACTCCCTCCCATTGACATGTTCATATTTCAAGCTTCCTTTGTTCCCTCCATATTGTGATACTCCCTCTGTTCCCAAATACGGAGTAACAGCCTCCCTCTGTTCCCACGGAGTATTTGTCTCTCTAGAGATTTCAACAAGTGACTATATACGGAGCAAAATGAGTGAATCTACACTCTAAAATATGTCTACATACATCTGTATGTTGTATTCCATTTGAATGTCTAAAAATACAATATTTAGGAACGGAGGGAGTAGCAAATAAACATTAAGTTCTCTTGTTTTTTCCTCCTTGGTCACGGTGCACGACCAAAGATGACTCACCTGGATGGAGGGAGTAGATGGTCAAAGTTTGACACAAAATTAATGCATTGGTAAACATAATTTTTTGAGGAAAACGAGTGCATTAATTGAGTGTTTTTGCAAACTACAAAAAATATTCCACCACTCATCATCTACCTTGGTTGATGAGATTTTTGAATTGAGTCGGGTGCCTTGGCCAATGTTTCATCTTGTTGGACAGGATGCATCGATGCTTACATGGGGTGCTAAGCACATTAAAAACTTTAGCAACTAAAGCTCCCAATGCTTACATGTACAGGTGCTTAACTTGTTGGTGCTAAGCATCCTTTATTTCATGATTTTGTAACTAAAGTTCTTCATGCATTGGTGGGATTATTCCATTTAAGTCTTTTGTCTAGGTTCTCGCGCTTAGTACTGGGGTCACCACACTTATCTCTCCTCTTAATTACCTTGCCACATCAGACTTTTTGCCTACATGGCAGCCTTAGCACCTGTACAAGGCGGAGCATTGGGACGGGCCCGAGCGTGCAGGCATAGGGATACTGTAGATAGGAAGTCTTCGCGATCCATTATTCCCCATCTCGGTCAGAGAGAACTATTCAACTAGTCTTCACAGTTAAGTGACAATACACTCTGCAGCAGATGGGACACTTGATTAATAAGCTGAACCAGCATGTTGGTGTTACTAAATCAGCCTTACCCAGTACTACCATCATGTTTGCCAGTGGAGCACGCTTCCGCAAATACGACTATGCACCTCTCTCCTCCATTAACTGGCATATGGGCCCTCTTGAGGTAGACCCACATGTCATCGGCATAACTATTTACACTCCGAAGGACGGTATATCCTGGTAGTAGTACTAGTAGAATTGAAATTTAATGCATTTTCTTCCCCGCCTTTCACTCTTCTTCCTCCTCTCTTCTTCTTCCTCCTCTCTTCCCCATTGTCGGCCGCACACCATTTCCCCCCGCTCACTGCTCGCCCGCCCGCGCCATCTTTCTTGGTAGCTCGCGCGTACCATATCCCCCCGCTCACTGCTCGGCCACACACGCCATCTTCTTCGCTCGCCCGCCCGAATCCACTTCCCCGCTGGCTCGCAGGCACCGAAAACCCCAGTCACTCAGCGCCCTAAAAAACCCTATGGCAGAACCGACTGACACGCAGAGCCGCGATTGGAATTCCCTCCCCGATGTTCTCTTGGAGCAGATCTGTAATCATATGGACCTGCTCAGCACCGTCCATCTGGCCGCATGCTCGGTGTCTTTGTACCGTCTACTCGTCTGCAACCGGCCGGCTCTTTTCAAACACCCTGCTTGCTGATGCCCGATCCTCGCAGGTGGCCCAGACACTGACTTAACGATCCTACGGAGGTTGTCGTGGTGCCCCTCGACATGCTACCACTACTCGTCCACTTGTCCTTCATGCGCGGCCACTACTGGGCGGGCATGAAGGCCAACTGGACCGTCCTCATCCACCAATCCGGTAGTCCGTGGCGTCTCATGGATATCTACACCCAGCGAGAGATCACCCTTCCATCGTTGGATACCGCCGCCATCGAGCCTCGTGATACGTCTCCGTCGTATCTACTTTTCCAAACACTTTTGCCCTTGTTATGGACTCTAACTTGCATGATTTGAATGGAACTAACCCGGACTGACGCTGTTTTCAGCAGAATTGCTATGGTGTTATTTTTGTGCAGAAACAAAAGTTCTCAGAATGACCTAAAACTTCACGGAGATTATTTTTGGAAATAATAAAAAATACTGGCGAAAGAATCAAGGCCAGGGGGCCCACACCCTGTCCACGAGGGTGGGAGGTGCGCCTGCCCCCCTGGGCGCACCCCCTGCCTCGTGGGCCCCCTGGTGCTCCACCGACCTCAACTCCAACTCTATATATTCACGTTCGCGGAGAAAAAAATCAAGGAGAAGGATTCATCGCATTTTACGATACGGAGCCGCCGCCAAGCCCTAATCTCTCTCGGGAGGGCTGATCTGGAGTCCGTTCGGGGCTCCGGAGAGGGGAATCCGTCGCCATCGTCATCATCAACCATGCTCCATCACCAATTTCATGATGCTCACCGCCGTGCACGAGTAATTCCATCATAGGCTTGCTGGACGGTGATGGGTTGGATGAGATTTATCATGTAATCGAGTTAGTTTTGTTAGGGTTTGATCCCTAGTATCCACTATGTTCTGAGATTGATGTTGCTATGACTTTGCTATGCTTAATGCTTGTCACTAGGGCCCGAGTGCCATGATTTCAGATCTGAACCTATTATGTTTTCATGAATATATGTGAGTTCTTGATCCTATCTTGCAAGTCTATAGTCACCTACTATGTGTTATGATCCGGCAACCCCGAAGTGACAATAATCGGGACCACTCCCAGTGATGACCATAGTTTGAGGAGTTCATTTATTCACTATGTGTTAATGCTTTGGTCCGGTAATCTATTAAAAGGAGGCCTTAATATCCCTTAGTTTCCAATAGGACCCCGCTGCCATGGGAGGGTAGGACAAAAGATGTCATGCAAGTTCTTTTCCATAAGCACGTATGACTATATTCGGAATACATGCCTACATTACATTGATGAATTGGAGCTAGTTCTATGTCACCCTATGTTATAACTGTTGCATGAATAATCGTATCCGGCATAATTATCCATCACCGATCCAATGCCTACAAGCTTTCCACATATTGTTCTTTGCTTAATTACTTTACCGTTGCCACTGTTACAATTGCTACAAAACTGCTACCATTACTTTTGCCACTGTTACGGTTACTTCCATACTACTTTGCTACTAAATACTTTTATGCAAATATTAAGTTATCCAGGTGGTTGAATTGACAACTCAACTGCTAATACTTGAGAATATTCTTTGGCTCCCCTTGTGTCGAATCGATAAATTTAGGTTGAATACTCTACCCTCGAAAACTGTTGTGATCCCCTATACTTGTGGGTTATCACCTCGCGGCCCGCCGGACACTCCTGCCTACTACGCACGAGACGCATCGAGCTTTTGGCTCGACCTCTGTTTGCTGAAGGTTGTAATATGCGAAGTGCCCACACCATCACAAGACTACATGGATTACAAGCTCATTGCCGTGTTCAACATGGGATTAGTCTATCTAGAATCCGGTCGCCATACATGGTTATGGTTCATCGTCGATCCTCTTCACCCAACATTTCTGTCTGATGCTATAGTGCATGATGGCATCGTTTATGCGGTCGACGCACAGATTGGCTGCCTATACTGGTGGAACCTATCATCGTGTAATTGTTCTATCTCATCTCATCTTTACCTTAAGAATACGACTGCCTGTTCATTGTTACAAATTTAGAATATATAGTATGTCTATAACCACATCATTGCTATATGTTCCTCTCATTTCCTAGATTTTTATGACCACACATGTTATTGTTAGAGTTGATATGAGAACAATTGGCATCTAATGATTGTTAGAATAGATATTATGAGTATAACCTCATGATTGCTATATGTTACTATCATTTCCAGGATTTTTATAACAATGCATGTTATTGCTTAGAGTTGATACGATAACTGTAGTAAGTGCTATGGTAGAATATGAGTAGGCCCTGTCATATCTGTTTTCCTCTCATTGTTACATGATGTTTGAACCATGATATATTGCTAGAATATGAAAGCCATTGGCTTATTTTTTTAACTTGGGGTATGATTATGACCAGCACATTGCAATTCTCTGTCTATGATATGTGTCATTGTTATAATAATCTTAATTCCACACATACTCTAAACATGATTGTTTATTTTTGTCCTTTTGGTCTCCAATTTGAATTGTTGCAGCAGACGCAAATGTGCTGGCCTTCATGATTCCAGGACCTGGAATCATACCAGCCGATGCATGGTGATTTATCGCTCGTTCGGCTGACGGCGGTCATTTGATGCTCATTTGCACGTACCAAATTGACCAAACCATTTCATCAAACCACATGCAATACAATGCCTGGGGCTTTCGTGACATTGATGGCTATGGCTGCTTCGTGTTCGAGAAAGATCCCAGCTCTGTTGGGCCAGGCGTATTCAACTGGAGGCAGGTTTACAGCCTCGGCAACCACTCCATGTTCCTCGGTCTCAATTATCCGATCATCCAACCAATCATTGATCATATCACCGGTGATGATTACCGTGCTATGCAACTTCCATTCGCCACGGGGAACTGTGTTTACACATCATACCATGGGTTTCATGAATCACCATATCCAGAGATTCGTCGACACAGCTTGTTGCCAGATAATCTTCAGTGTGTGAAAGGCATCAAGCTTCCATGCGATGGATGGCTTTTGCAAACCCGACATGCGGCGATGTGGTTCATGCCAACAGCAAATATGCACAACTTGATTCGTACTGATATCTAGACTGAGCCATGTGTCCTGCTGTTGTAGCATGACCCTCTTTTGTTGGATATTATGTACTATTGTTAGTTTGAAGCACTCCTCTGGTTAGAAGGATAGATACCTTCTGGGATTAAGTGCATCCTAACTCACCTGCGTAGGATGTACTGATAATGATGATGGAGATGCTGTGCAGAAGCCATATATATCAACTAGGCTACAAGTGTGTACTTGTTGGTGAAAGTGTTGTCCAATGGGAATTATATTTTGTATTACTCATGTAGCCTACAAAGTCTGTCGCACAGCCTTGTAACTTCTTACCCCATTTCTAAATTTGTACTAGTCCTCTATACCGTATATTGCGCTACTCGTACTACTACCTCCCTCCTGGTTTACTGGTCCCCTTCGTAATTTGTGTCAAATTTTGACCATAAATTTCACTAACTAAATGTTTATGCATGTCACAAAATATTATATCATTTTATTCGTATTTGAACATAGTTTCCAATGGAATAATTTTCGGTGACATGCATTGACATTTTGTTAGTTAAACCTATGGTTAAAATGTGACACTAAATACGACTAGTAAGTAGTATAGTAGCAGTACTAGTATACGTCGGTCAAATTATGCATCATGTCCACACATTGAATTGACGTGACAACACGCTGCGCGTGAGGTGACACAAGAATCCCGGTGGCGTCTTCAGGTATTGTGGACTTCAGATTTGGAGTACCACTTATCTGTCGAAATCTTTCATCATTCACTTAAAACAGTCGATTGATCATACATTGAGTACCATATAACTGGAATTAACCGATGCAAGTCCAAGAAGGATTGGCCGGTGCTTCCGGCTGGCGTCAAGTTCGATCCCACAGATCAGGAGCTAATCGAGCACCTTGAGGCCAAAGTGACTGCTGACAGCACGAGATCTCACCCTCTCATTGATTTTTTTCATACCAACCATCGACAACGAGCACGGCATATGCTACACCCATCGTGAGAAACTTCCAGGTAAGACACCGATCGGCCGTCTACTTGCACAAACATATTCCTTTGTTTATAGCTCTATTTTTCTTTTTAGACGCAAACCTAGTGAAGCAATTACAATTTGACGGTTAATAAAAAGTGAAACAAGTGACTGCAACATGCCAAAGATGTTATGAAAATGCCAACCACGTACACTAAAACCTGTATTCGACAATACTGCAGGTATCACACTGAGTGGCCTAAGCAAGCATTTATTCCAGCGCGTTCAAAAGGGGCACGTGGACGCGTCACAAGATATAGTCGGAGTGCGGCATGCACGCGATGTGGCACAAGACCGGCAATACCTTGCCGGTGGTGGTCAACGGTCGGCAGACGGGTAGCAAAAAGGTTCTCGTGCTGCACACCAACAAGAACTTCGACTAGCAGAGGACCAACTGGGTGATGCACCAGTACCACCTCGGGGACCTGTAGCAAGAGAAGGAGCG